>NC_142489.1:17031921-17656921 GCF_049115385.1 Moschus berezovskii | reverse complement strand
GAATTATAAGTCAAGAACTTTCATTAGATAAAGCCTGGCATACCTCAAGTCACCTGACTTGATTCGTTAAATTATTATAACGAATGATGTTAATCTCCTGGTTGTACATTATGGAGCATCCAACCTTTATCTGAAGATTGGTTACTGAGTTAAGCCTTAGAAACTAACCTAAAGTGTCCATTTTAATAACTTAATTAAACCTTTAGCAGTATCACGTAACAAGGAACTGTCTCAACAGTGAGTCTTAGTAAACACTAGACGTTAACAAAACTAGAAACTTAATTTAACAATTTACAAAACTTAATATTCTGTGATTTTTCATTATGGAGGCCCTGTAGCCAGGGAGGCTTTAAACCATCAAATAAAAAATGAGGTTTGTCAGGGATCTGGGAAAAGACAAGCAGCCATCTTGGATTTCCCATGGCCCTGATTCTGATTTCCAGGTATTGTTTTTAATTTTCCAATTTGTAAGCAGACTGTTGCCATGGATTAAGGACATTAGGATGGCACAAGTCTAACAGAATTTTTGTATAAGCAGAATGAGCTTTTATATGTCTACAACCCCGACAACTGGATGAATTTCTAAAACTATCATAGGATCATGCCTATGGTAGAAAAGCATTTGACTTATAGGCAGAGGGCTAAGAATTCAAGAAAACATTATAAGTGATTATACAAATCAGGTCCAGCATCTTGGGCAAGCTGTCCACCTTTGATGTTGTTGTCTTCTCATCCTGGTGTAGTGTAATTTCTTCTGAAAAAAAAAGTCCTTTCATCCAGGTTGGAGACAGTCCTTTAAATTATGACCTTTTTTTTTTTTTTTTTTTAATCCTGGTTGCAGGTCACCAGGCATCTGATCTTCATCCAAAGATAGATCACTGAGATAAGTTTCAGAAACAAACTTAGGGTGTTCTTTAAGAATTCAATTAAATTTTACATTAATATCACATAACAGCAAGGAACTGTGCAAGAAATGAGTCTTACTACCTCCACTGGTAGACCGCCATTAACAAACTGGGATTTAGCATTTATTGAAACATCCTTTTCTCCTTAAAATAACCCTCATTTTTACTAAATATAACCAAATTAAGACTTGTTTAAAAAGTAGATCTGTTCTCAATAAACTTGACCTGATTATTTATATAAACATAGATCTTTTTCTTTGCTGAGACTTTTATGGAGTCTCAAACTTAACTTTATTATATTTTTTATTTTATTTTTTAATGGAGACTAATTATTTTACAATATTATATTGGTTGGTTTTGCCATACATTGATATGAATCCTCCCCGGGTGTACATGAGTTCCCCCTCCTGAACCCCCCCTCCCACCTCCCTCTTCCATTTATCGTTCCTCTGGGTCATTCCCACACACCAGCCCCGAGCATCCTGTAACATGCATCGACCCTGAACTGGTGATTCGTTTCACATTTGAAAACATACATATTTCAATGCCATTCTCCCAAAACATCCCCTCCTCACCCTCTCCCAAAGACTCTTCTATATATCTGTGTCTCTATTGCTGTCTCGTATACAGGGTTATCATTTGCATCTTTCCAAATTCCATATATATGCGTTATTATACTGTATTGGTGTTTTTCTTTCTGGCTTACTTCACTTTGTATAATAGGCTCCAGTTTCATCCACCTCATGAAAACTCATTCAAATGCATTCTTTTTAATGGCTGAGTAATACTCCATTGTGTATATGTACCACAGCTTTCTTATCCATTCATCTGCAGATGGACATCTAGGTTGTTTCCAGGTCCTGGCTATTATAAACAGTGCTGCAATGAACATTGGAGTACATGTGTCTCTTTCAATTCTGGTTTCCTCGGTGGGTATGCCAAGGAGTGCAATTGCTGGATCTATGGCAGTTCTATTTCCAGTTTTTTGAGAAATCTCCACACTGTTCTCCATAGTGACTGTACTAGTCAGCATTCCCACCAAAAGTGTAAGAGGGTTCCCTTCTCTCCACACCCT
Source organism: Moschus berezovskii (assembly GCF_049115385.1). NCBI lineage: Eukaryota > Metazoa > Chordata > Mammalia > Artiodactyla > Moschidae > Moschus > Moschus berezovskii. The sequence goes on along the minus strand of NC_142489.1, from coordinate 17,654,941 downwards.
CTCCAGCATTTATTGCATGTAGACACTTGGATAGCAGCCTTTCTGACTGGTGTGAAATGGTATCTCATTGTGGTTTTAATCTGAATTTCTCTGATTATGAGGGATGTTGAGCATTTTTTTCAATGCATTTGTTAGCCACTTTTATGTATTCTTTGGAGAAATGTCTGTTTAGTTCTTTGGCCCTTTTTTTTTGGGGGGGGTCATTTATTTTTCTGGAATTGAGCTGCAGGAGCTGCTTGTATATTTTGGAGATTAATTCTTTGTCAGTTGTTTCATTTGCTATTATTTTCTCCCATTCTGAAGGCTGTCTTTTCACCTTGCTTATAGTTTCTTTTGCTGTGCAGAAGCTTTTGATTTTAATTTGGTCCCATTTGTTTATTTTTGCTTTTATTTCCAATATTCTGGGAGGTGGGTCTTGGAGGATCCTGCTGTGATTTATGTCGGAGAGTGTTTTGCCTACGTTCTCCTCTAGGAGTTTTATAGTTTCTGGTCTTACATTTACCTCTCTAATCCATTTTGAGTTTATTTTGGTGTATGGGGTGAGGAAACGTTCTAGTTTCATTGTTTTACAAGTGACTGACCAGTTTTCCCAGCACCACTTGTTAAAGAGACTGTCTTTTCTCCGTTTTATATTCTTGCCTCCTTTGTCAAAGATAAGGTGTCCATAAGGTGTCTGGAACTGGGCTTTTGTTCTAGGAATTTGTCCATTTCTTCCAGGCTATTCATTTTATTGCCATATAATTGCTGATAGTATTCTCTAATTATCATTTGTATTTCTGTGTTGTCGGTTGTGATCTCTCCATTTTCATTTCTAATTTTATTGATTCGGTTCTTCTCCCTTTGTTTCTTGATGAGTCTGGCTAGTGGTTTGCCATTTTATTTACCTTCTCAAAGAACCAGCTTTTGGCTTTGTTGATTTTTGCTATGGTCTCTTTTGTTTCTTTTGCATTTATCTCTGCCCTAATTTTTATGATTTCTTTTCTTCTACTGATTCTGGGGTTCAACACTTCTTCCTATTCTAGTTGCTTTAGATGTAGAGTTAGGTTATTTAGTTGACTTTTTTCTTGTTTCTTGAGGTGTGCCTGTATTGCTATGAACTTCCACCTTAGCACTGTTTTTACAGTGTTCCAGAGGTTTGGGGTTGTTGTGTTTTCATTTTCATTCATTTCTATGCATATTTTGATATCTTCTATGATTTGTTCATTATTCAGCGGCGTGTTGTTTTAGCCTCCATAAGTTGACATTTTTAACAGTTTTTCTCCCGTAATTGAGATCCAGTCTGACTGCATTATGGTCAGAAAAGATGCTTGGAATGATTTCAATTTTTTTGAATTTATCAAGGCTAGATTTATGGCCCAGGATGTGATCTATCCTGGAAAAGGTTCCATGTGCGCTTGAGAAAAAGTTGAAATTCATTGTTTTGTGGTGAACTGTCTTATAGAGATCTATTAGGTCTAACTGGTCTATTGTATCATTTAACGTTTGTGTTTCCTTGTTGATTTTCTGTTTAGTTGATCTATCCATAGATGTAAGTGGGCTATTCAAATCTCCTACTATTATTGCATTGTTGTTAATTTCCCCTTTCATATTTGTTAGTAATTGTCTTACATATTGCGGTGCTCCTATGTTGGGTGCATAAATATTTATAATTATTATATCTTCTTCTTTGATTGAGCCTTTGATCATTATGTAATTTCCTTCTTTGTCTCTTTTCACAGCCTTTGTTTTAAAGTATATTTTATCTGATATGAGTATTGCTACTTCTGCTTTCTTTTGCTCTCTATTTTCATGGAAGAAATTTTTCCAGCCCTACACTTTCAGTCTGTGTGTGTCCCTCATTTTGAGGTGGGTCTCTTGTAGACAACATATAAGGGTATCTTGTTTTTCTATCCATTCAGCCAGCCTTTGTCTTTTGCTTGGGGCATTCATCCCATTTAAGTTTAAGGTAATTATTGATAACTATGATCCTGTAGCCATTTTCTTTATTGCTTTGGGTTCGAGTTAATACAACCTTTCTCTGTTTCCTGTCTAGAGAAGATCCTTTTGTATTTGTGGATGGCTGGTTTGGTGATGCTGAATTCTCTCAGCTTTTGGTTGTCTGTAAAGCTTTTGGTTTCTCCTTCATATTTGAACGAGACCCTTGCTGGGTACAGTAATCTGGGCTGTAGGTTATTTTCTTTTATCACTTTAAGTATGTCTTGTCATTCCTGCCTGGCCTGAAGAGTTTCTGTTGAAACATCAGCTGTTATCCTTATGGGAATCCCTTTATGTGTTATTTGCTGCTTTTCCCTTGCTGCTTTTAATATTTGTTCTTTGTGTTTGATCTTTGTTAATTTGATTAATATGTGTCTTGGAGTATTTCTCCTTGTTTATCCTGTTGGGGACTCTCTGGCTTTCTTGGACTTGGGTGATTATTTCTTTTCCCATTTTAGGGAAATTTTCAACTATAACCTCTGCAAGTATTCTCTCATGGTCTTTCTTTTTGTCTTCTTCTTCTGGGACTCCTAGATTCGAATGTTGGAGCGTTTCACATTGTCCCAGAGGTCTCTAATATTGTCCTAATTTCTTTTAATTCGTTTTTTTTTTTTTTCTGTTTCATTTATTTCTACAATTCTATCTTCTAGCTCACTTATTCTGTCTTCTGCCCCTGTTATTCTACTGTTTGTTCCCTCCAGAGTGTTTCTGATCTCATCTATTTCATTATTCATTGTATATTGACTCTTTTTTATTTCCTCTAAGTCCTTATTAAACCTTTCTTCCATCTTCTCAATCCTTTTCTCCAGGTTATTTATCAGTAACTCCATTTTGCTTTCAAGATTTTGAATCATTTTCACCACCAAAATTCTAGATCCTTTATCAGGTAGATTCCCTATATCTTCCTCTTTTGTTTGTGTTGTTGTGCATTTATTTTGTTCCTTTACTTGCTGGGTATTTCTCTGCCTCTTCATCTTGCTTATATTGCTTTGCTTGGGATGGCCTTTCCCTCTTCTGGACGTTTGTGGAGTTCTCTTTATTATGTAGTTTCCTCGCTGTGTGTGGGGTTGGACGCGTGACTTGTCAAGGTTCCCTGGTTAGGGAAGCTTGTGTCGGTGTTCTGGTAGGTGGAGCTGGATTTCTTCTCTCTGGAGTGCAATGAAGTGTCCAATAATGAGTTATGATATGTCAGTGGGTTTGGAGTGACTTTAGGCAGCCTGTATATTGAAGCTCAGGGCTATTTTCCTGTGTTGCTGGAGAATTTGTGTGGTATGTCTTGCTCTGGAACTTGTTGACCCTTGGGTGGTGCTTGGTTTTCGTTTAGGTATGGAGACGTTTAATGAGCTCCTATAGATTAATGTTCCCTGGAGTCAGGAGTTCTCTGGTTTTCTCAGGATTCAGGCTTAAGCCTCTTGCCTCTGGTTTTTGGTCTTATTCTTGGAGTAGCCTCTAGACTACTCTATTTGTCATTTCCAAGGTGGTTCCCTCTGTTTTAGCTTCTGTTTGCTGGTCTCCTCAGTGTCTAATTTCCGCCCTGACACTAGGGTGCGTGTGGACACCTTTTAAAGGCTCAGTTGTTCAGTCCCATTCTGGAAAGGGAGGAACGCTGCAGACAAATATCTCTGGCGTCTGTGGGGAGTGCTTGCAGCGTTTCGGTCACACTGGGTTTGCCCCTGCTCACAGCCTGTGTGCTGTTCCAGTCTACACTGCACAGGCTCTAGGTTGCTCTGCCGGGAACAGTCTGAGTCTTCGCTTGGTTTTATGCACTTCACAGGTCTGAGCGACTCAAGTTCAGTTTCTCAGATACTCCCCAAAGTTGCAGACTGGTTGGACCTGGGTTTTGTGCCTTCCGCAGTCGAAGCAGCTCAGGTGACCAGGTGTTTGGTGAGCATGGTCGCTGTGACTTATAGCCTCCCCAGTCCCTGCCACTCGGTTTTCTGGGTGTACAACTGGCGCACCTTCTCAGGCAAATATTGACCGGCCCGAGCCCAAGAAGTCTTAATTAGCAACGGAGCCTGCCTGCAGTTTGATATTGGATGACTTTCTGAGGCCGCAATTGCCCCTTCAGGCTCTGGCTGCCCTCCCTTGCCTGTCTTGGTGGGGGATGGGTGATGGGCCGCCTGCATCCAGCTTGCTCTGCTCAGTCCTTTGTTCTTTGAGCGGGGCTGGCGGAGTTTTAGTTTAGAGCTTTCCACCTTTTCGTGGGGAAGCTATCCCAGTCTGCTTTGCTATCCCCAGTTCTCCCAGATTGCCTTCTTGGCATTCAAGCCCAGTCCTCTCTCTAAACAGTTCAGCCAGCTCCTCCCTGCCCAGCCCCCACTTGCTAATGGCGTATGCAGGTGTCTGCGTTGCTTCTCCGCTGGAAGTTACTGTTTGGTGGGTACTCTTTGGGTTTTAAAAAATCTTAAAAAAAAAAAGAGGGTTATGTGGCCCTCTGAGGTTCCAAGGCTCACCACAGATTAGCCAGTGAGAGTGTTTCCTGGTGTTTGAAAACCTCTCTTTCTAAAGCCTCCCTTCGTGGGACGGAGAGCCGTCCTTACTTCTTTTGTCTGTCTTTTTATCTATTATGTTTTTTCCTACCTCCTTTCGAAGACAATGGACTGCTTTTGTGGGTGCCTGATGTCCTCTGCCAGCATTCAGAAGTTGTTTTGTGGACTTTACTCCGCGTTCAAATGTTCTTTAGATGAATTTGTGGGTGAAAGAGTGGTCTCGCCGTCCTAGTCCTCTGCCATCTTCTTCCTTCCTCCTGCCTCTATTTTCTATCTAAGACATAGATCTCTGAGATTTCTTTTTGCTATATATATATATATTCCTTAGTCATATTAAAAATTGAAAAATACGCTTTCCCGAGAAGCTGATGATTTTTTTCTTTACCTGATTTTGGGATAGACAAAAAAAGTTGGTGATTTTAACTTCCCATAAAGATACTTTCTTTCTTTGCATGCAATTAACTCTTCAAGTTCAGAATTTATTATATTTTATAAGTTAAAATTTTCATTTCTTATTAGTTCCACTGTTCATGTTGTCCTAGAGAAGGAAATGCAACCCACTCCAGTATCTTTGCCTGGAAAACCCATGGATAGATGAGTCTGATGGGCTGTAGTACATGAAATTGAAGAGTTGGGCATGACTCAGTGACTAAGTTGCACACCCATTCAGGTTGTATTATTCAAATACAGTCCTTTACTCCTGAATATAGGTGAATAAGCCACAAGCTAAAATAGATGTGGGTTGTCATACTTTATCCCTTTTGGAGAGGACAGTTTATCAAAGCACATCAATCAGGTTAATCTAAAATTAGAATCTCAAAATGATCTCTAAAGTGAAAAAAAGTTTCCAGAGGAATTTAAAATAACATCTCATAGATATTAATAAAAAAAGTAAAATCAAGGAAAACAGAAGAACAGTGTCTGCACAGACAGTGAGACTGAGAAGAATAGAACTCAGACTGAAACTTCAGTGTGATTGAAGAAACGAACAATGTGAAGACTGAGACAAAGTTAGAATACAGAATCCTGAAGGGTATTTATTCTCAAGAACTTGCTTTCTAGCGCATGGCTTAGCTAGTCTGTGACAGTTTTCTTTGGCTGTACCAAGGTATAGAGTTTCTAGGGAACATAAATGGATGCTGAAGAATGGTTAGGAGACCACTGGATCACGTGTAGTTGAGAAATCAAATATATTTTGGACATTTTGGGGGACAATAATGACAGCAAATCTGGCTGAATCTTTGCATGGTACATGGTGAAATTAGTGCAACTGAGATATAGATACGGTATCAGTTCAGTTCAGTTCAGTTCAGTTGCTCAGTCTTGTCCGACTATATATGAATCACAGCACGCCTGGCCTCCCTGTCTATCACCAACTCCCGGAGTTCACTCAAACTCATGTCCACAGAGTCGGTGATGCCATCCAGCCATCTCATTCTCTGTCGTCCCCTTTCCCTCCCGCCCGGAACCTTTCCCAGCATCAGAGTCTTTTCCAGTTAGTCAACTCGTCTCATGAAGTGGCCAAAGTATTGCAGTTTCAGCTTTAGCATCAGTCCTTCCAATGAACACCCAGGATTGATTTCCTTTAGAATGGACTGGTTGGATCTCCTTGCAGTCCAAGGGACTCTCAAGAGTCTTCTCCAGCACCACAATTCAAAAGCATCAATTCTTCAGCAATCAGCTTTCTTCACAGTCTAACTTTCACATCCATATAGAGAGTATAGTGGGATAGAAAATGAAGTAGTCACAAAAAACTGCTATTGTCAATAACAGGAAAAAAAAAGTTTTGCTATTGTTGTTCAGTCAGTTATTCATGCCCATCCCTTTGCCACCCCATGGACGGTGTCCCATCAGTCTTACATTCTCTATCTCCCAAAATTTGTTCAAACTCATGTCCATAAAGATGGTGATGCTATCTGACCCTCTCATCATCTGCTACTCACTTATCTTTTTACCCTCAATTTTTCCCAGTATCAGAGCGTTTTTTAATGAGACAACACTTGGCATCAGGTGGCCAGAGGAAAAAAGAACAATGAAAGATAGTAAATATTTTCATGGAGAGGTCTTGAAAACATCTATGATACAGATGCAGAAAACACCTTTGACAATATTAAAGACTAATTTATGAAAAACAATGTACAAGTAGTGGGAACAGAGAGGATCATCTTCAACTTTATAAAGGCCATGTATGAATAAACCCAGCACTATGATGTTTCGCAGAGGAGGAAACTGAAAGCAGGTTGCCTAAGATTGTGAAAAAGACAAAGTTTGCCAATCTCACCACTGTTATTCAACATAATCTGTGACTCCTAGTTACAACAATCAGTGAAGGAAAAAAAAAAAAAAACGGCAAACTGAAAAACTTGACGTAAAATTGTCACTGTTTGCTGACAAAAGTTACTGTTTCAGGGACTCCTAAGATTGCACCAGAAATTTAGTAGACAATGACTTATGGAAATTGTTGGGAAAAGAAATAAACAGGAAGAAATCTCCCACATTCCTATAAATAACAAGAGAAAACAAAAAACAAAAATTAAGGAAACAATCTGATCCACCATTGTAACAAGAAAAATAGAATCCTTGGGAATCAGCCTGCCTAACCAGAGAAAAGAATTGTGCCCCCAAAGAATAAGGTATGGATGATACAAATCAGAGATGACACAAATGGAATGGGAGATATACTATTCTTTGGACTATAAAAATCAATATGTGAAAATGGCTACACGATAAAGAATAGTTTACAGATGCAATGTCATCATGATTAAATTACCAATGACATTTTCCACAGAAATAGAACAGCAGCAACAAGAAAATCTTTACAACTTGATGGAAACACAAAGACTTTAATAACCAGGCAAAGTGAAGATAGAAAAACTGAGCTGCAGGACTCAGGTTTGCTCACTTCAGTCTGTATAAAAATCTATAGTTTTAAACATGGCATGCAGTTGGCACAATATTGGGATTAAAACCAATGGAACAGATAGTAAACCCTAAGATAATCTCTTGACCAAATGATCACCTAATCTATGACAAAGAAGACAACAATATCCAATGGCAAGAAGATACTATATTCGACAAGTTAAGCTGGAAAATCTGGACAGCTAAAAGTAAAAGAATATAGTTAGAACACTACCTGGTTATTCTTCTGTGGCCGATTTGTGTCTGACTTTTCGGGATGCCATGAACTGCAGCGTGCCAGTCCTTCCTGTCCCCCACCACCTCTTGGAGTTTACCTGAGTTCATATCCATTGCATAGGTGATGCCATCCAATAATCTCATCCTTGTTTTCCCCTTCGACTGTTGCCTTCGATCTTTCCCAGAATCAGGGTTTTTTCCAATGAGTTGGCTGTTCCATCTCCTATTATACCCCATTCAGTTTAAATTGTTCATGGATCTAACATTCCATGTTGCCCTGAAATACTGTTCTTTACAGCATTCCGTTTTACTTTCATCTCCAGACACATAAATAAAGAGACCTAATTAAACTTAAACATTTTGCACAGCCAACCCATAAGCAAGGCAATGAAGTCTCATTATGGGAAAAACATTTGCAACTGAAGATAATGATAACAGAAGAATCTCCAAAATATGGAAGCATCTAATGTGGCTCAATAATAGCAAAACAAGCAAGCCAGTTGGAACAAATGAATAGATGATAAAATAGGCATTTCTCCTAAGAAGACGTACAGATGTCCTATGATATTGGAAAAGATGCTCAGCATCACTAACTGTAAGAGAAAGGGAAATAAAATCTTCAATGAAGGTATCAAGTCACATTTGTCTGAATATTCATATAAAAAAAATCCACACAAAACAAATGCTGGAGAGCGTGTGGAGTAAACAGAACAACCCTATTCTTTTGCTAGGAAGACACATTGATCGATTAAAATGGAGAATAGAACAGGGTTCATTTAGAAATAAGAATGAAGCAACTATATATTCAAGAAATCCTAATAAGTGTCAATAATCTTCAGGAGGAAATCATAATTTCAAAAGATGCACAACCTCAATATTAATGGCAGAAATATTTGCAATAGCAGGACATGGAAGCAACAGAAATATCCATCTAGAGAGGAATGGATAAAATGAGTTGGTACATACATACCAGAGTCTTAAGATGGAATGAAATCAGGTAAATTGCATAGATGTAGAAGGACAGAGAGAGTGTCAGATACAATGAAGCTGAGACAAAAGAGGAAAAGAAATATCACATATTAACACAAATATATGGGATCTAGGTAAAACTGGAATAGATGATTCTCTATGAGAATTATTGATAGGGACACAGCAACAGAGAAGAAATATACGGTTATCAAGGATGTAATGCCTGGAGGTGGTTGCAACGGGGAGATTGCAACAGAAACATACATACTTTTGATCTATATGTACAGCACAGGGAAGTCTACTTAAGGCACTGTGGTGACCAGATTTAGAAAGAAGTAAAAAACATGTAGATAGATGTGTGGTTGCTGTTTAGTCACTATCTTGTTTACTAGTGTTTATGACCCGAAAGGAGCTTCCCTGGTGGCTCAGAGGTTAAACCGTCTGCCTCCAATGCGGGAGACCCGGGTTCGATCCCTGGGTTCGGAAGATCCCCTGGAGAAGGAAACGGTAACCCACTCCAGTATTCTTGCCTGGAGAATCCCATGGATGGAGAAGCCTGGTAGTCTACAGTCCACGGGGTCGCGTAGAGTCGGACATGACTGAGCAACGGAACGGATGAACGGACGGATGACCTGAAAGACTGCAGCATTCCCTAATTTTGCTTTACGGGAGAAACTAACTAAATAATGTAAAGCAGGTATACTCCAAAAATTTTTAAGTTTTAAAGGTATAATAAACTTTTTAAAGCATCATTATTAGTAATGAATCTCACATTATCTTGGAAGTCAAAAGTAGAACTGAAAATGTGTACACCTTAATGACAAATGCAATGCTTATCTCAGAAAACTATATCTAAATCCATAACACACTTAAGAAAGCAGCAATAACAATTAAAGTGAGTGTACTTTATATTTTGCTGCATATGCGCATGTCTAAAGATTGAAAAAATTTCCACAAAAGAAAAATTACCATAAAAGAGGTGGGACAGAACCATCAACAATCATATCTGTCTAGTTGACCCATGTACTTGAGCATTTTATAATTTCTAGTGTTTTTAATTTGTTGTATTTAATTCTATTGCATTGCTTCTTTGAGATGTTCATTGTATTTGTCATGCAACATCTTTTGCCTATCTGTTATGGATGAATGGCAATCTGTGTGCTCTTTTAAATCTCCTTTATAATTTATTTTAAAAACAGTAATTCTTCAGTCACAGGAATTTAGGCTTTACAAAATCTTTAACCGGTTATATTGATAGGTTGAATTACACTCCCATGATGGCTGTAGCCATAAGAAAATCTGAATTTTATTAAGGCATCCAGTTCTCAAATCAGCTCTCAGTTCAGTCTCTCAGTCGTGTCCAACTCTTTGTGACTCCGTGAAACACAGCATCCCAGGCCTTCCTGTGAATCACGAACTCCCGGTGTTTACCCAAACTCATGTTGATATAGTGATACCGGCCAGCCACCTCATCCTCTGTCATCCCCTTCTCCTGCCCTCAGTCCCTCCCAGCATCAGGGTCTTTTTCAATGAGTCAACCCTTCTCATGAAGTGGCAAAATATTGGAGCTTCAGCTTCAACATTAGTCCTTCCAATGAATACCAAGAAGATGGGTTCCATCTCCTTGCAGTCGAAGGGAATCTCAAGAGTCTTCATCAAAACCACAGTTCAACAGCATCAATTCTTCAGCACTCAGTTTTTTTCACAGTCCAAATCTCACATCCATTCATGACCACTGGGAAATCTATAGCCTTGACCAGACGGACCTCTGTTGGCAATTTAATATGCTATATAGGTTGGTTATAACTTTCCCTCCAAGTAGTAAGCATCTTTTAATTTTGTGCCCGCAATCACCATCTTCAGTGATTTTGGACCCCTCCCCCCCAAAGTAAAGCCTGACACTGTTTCCACCTTTTCTCCATCAATTTCCATGAAGTGATGGGACCAGATGACATGATCTTAGTTTTCTGAAAGTTGAGCTTTAAGCCAACATTTTCCCCTCTCCTCTTTCACTTTCATCAAGAGGCTTTCTTTTCCTCTTCACTCTCTGCCATATGGGTGGCGTCATCAGCATGATTCAGGTTATTGACATTTCTCCCGGCAATTTGAATCCAGCTTGTGCTTCTTCCTGGCCAGCATTTCTCATGATGTACTCTGCATATAAGTTAAATAAACAGGGTGACAATATACAACCTTGATGTACTCCTTTTTCTATTTGGAACCACTCTGTTGTTCCATGTCCAGTTCTAACTGTTGCTTCCTGAACTGCACATAGGTTTCTAAAAAAATAGGTCAGGTGGTCTAGTATTCCCATTTCTATCAGAATTTTCTAGTTTATTGTGATCCACACAGTCAAAGGCTTTGGCATAGTCAATAAAGCAGAAATAGGTGTCTTTCTGGAATGCTCTTGCTCTTCCAATGATCCAGCAGATCCAACCTTCAAACTGGTTTTAGAAAAGGCAGAGGAACCAAGATCAAATTGCCAACATCTGAACTATATACGGATCATATGTCTTGTCCGAAAATCTGCACCCTGGTTTTGTGTGTGTGTGTGTGTGAAATGAACAAAAATCCTTACTTCATGTCAAAATGTCCTCATCATTTTTATATCTGAAATATAGAGAATTTCATATTGCATGCAGGTACATCTGCTAGCAGATCTAAATAGTGATATACAGAGCATTCCATATATCAACTAGAAATAGCTACACCTAAATGGTGAAATAAAAAATGTAAAGACTACCATATTTCATGTCAGAAAGTAAGTGCCTTGGTTTTATATGTGAAAGTTAGAGGATTCCAAAATGCACATGAGACTACCTGCACCTATATTTTCATGAATTAATTGCTGAGGTTCCATATTTCATGTGCGAGCTTTTTCGCCCAGGTTTTCGAAACGAGAAATAGGGATCATTCCATATTTCATGAAGAAAATGGCATCAAAAATTTTATATGTGAAATATACAGATTTCCATAGGTCATGTGGAGAATCCAAAATCTAGAAATTCACATGTTATTATAGACATGTATACATTTCTCTGTAGAAATATTTGCACCCAGACTTTCATGTGACACATAGAGTTTATTCCGTATTTCATTTTGGGAAAACTTCACATGGACCTTCATCAATGAAATACAGATAATTATAAATTTAAATAGGTAAATCAGGTGTCAAGAAAGTCAGACAGTCAGACAAGAAATAAGTGGATTCTTTATTTGTCTGCTCGTCCAAGATCTTAATTTCTGAATCATCAGTTCAGTTTAGGTGCTCAGTCGTGTCTGACTCTCAGTGACCCCATGAACCACAGCACGCCAGGCCTCCCTGTCCATAACCAACTCTCAGACTTTAACCAGACGCATGTCCATTTAAGCCATGATGCCATCTAGCCATCTCATTCTCTGTCGTCCCATTTTCCTGCCTTCAATCTTTCCCAACATCAGTCTCTTTTCAAATGAGTCAGCTCTTCTGAGTCATGGACAATTCCGCATTTTATGTGCGAAAAACCTGACACAGGTGTTCAATTGAGAATAATAGAGGTTTTATAATTCATATGAGCAAATCTGTCCTCAGATTTTCAAATTTGAAATATACCAGATACCATATTTCTTATTGTAAGATTGTTTCGATGAAATATAGAGAATTTTATTGCTCAATCATGAAAATCATATTGTCTTATATGAAATAGAAGATTCCATATTTTTTGTAGTAAAAGCAATGTCATTTTTCAAATATGAAATGCACAGCAATCTGTATTTCATGTAGGAAAGCGGCACACAGATTTTCAAGTGAGAAATCTGAAAATTAGATCAAGATTTTCCTATTTCATGCAGAAAATTCTATGTCGATACTTTTATATGATATACAGAAAATTCCATACTTTTAATTGAAAAATCTGTCCAGATTTTCATATGCGAATTTTAGAGTTTCATATTTCATGCTTAAAACCTGCTTTAGTGGTTCTTATGTGAAATTGAGAATTTTATCTCTCATATAGGACTATCTGTTGTGGTTTCAATATATAAAACAGAAAATCCGGTAATGTATTCATAATCACATATTATTTCACATATGAAAGTGTATCCCTAGATTTTCATATTTGAAATGTAAAATATTTCATGTCATTTTTCATGTCCATATTCCATGTAAAATATTTTAATTCAGATTTTGGTGCATGAAATATTGAAATTATCATAGTTTAAGAGGTAAGTTCTGTACCAAGACATTCTTTAATGAATTAGAGAAGACAGTAATATCTAATTATTCTATTGACAAAAATGGATTTCAATATTTCAAGGTTGAAAATCTCATCTTGATTGATATATGTGAAATACAGTTGCTGGTGATATTCTGTCACTCAGTCATGTCCAACTGTTTGCAAAACTGTGGACAGTAACACTCCAGACCTCCCTATTCTTTACTGTCTCCAACACTTTGCTGAGACTCATGTCATGGGGTCAAGTGATGCTGTCCAATAATCTCATCCCCTGTCATCCCCTTCTCCTCCTGTCCTCCATCTACCCATATCAGAGCCTATAATAATTTTTATTTTTTTTCAGTGAGAAGGCAGAACCTCAATCTTTTCTCATGTATTATTTCTTCACACCAGGGTAGCCAAAGTACTGGAATTTCAGCTTCAACCTCAGTCTTTCCAATAGATATTTAGGGTTACTTTCCTTTAGGATTGTTGGGGTTGATCTCCTTGCTGGACAAGGGTCTCTCAAGACCATCTTTAGCACCCAGCTTCAAAGCCTCAATTCTTTGGCACTCAGTCTTCTTTATACTGAAACTAGCACATCCATACATGTCTACTGGAAAAACCATAGCTCTGACTATATGGACCTTTATTGCCAAAGAGATATCTCTCCTTTTAAGTACATTGTGTCTATGTCAAATCTTATAGCTTTTCTTCCCAGGAGCAGGGATCGTTTATTTCCATGGCTGTAATCACTGTCCCCGAAGATTTTGGAGCCGAAGAAAACTGTCTGTCACTATTTTCATTTTTACCCTTTCTATTTGCCAAAACATTGCTAGTCTTTGTCCTGCCTCATTTAATACAACAAGGCCAAACATGCCCATTGCACCAGGTATCTCTTGATTCTCTGCTTTTACATTCCAGAACCCTATAATGAAATGGACATATTTTTTCGGCTTTAATTTTAGAAAGGGCTTGCAAGTCTTCCTAAAACCATTCAAGTTCCCTGGTGGCATAGATGGTGAAGAATTGAAAAGCAGAGACTTCCATTTTTCATGTAGGAAAACCTGCATCCACATGTTCTTGTTCAAGAAAAAGAACTCCTCATTCCTTGTAGGAAAAATAATTATCCTCGTTTTTAGTTGTGAAGTGTAGAAAATTCCATATGTAATGTGGGAAAAAATATCTTCACCATATATTCATATGTAAGTTGTAGAGAATTGATATTTCAAACAGGAATATAGGCATTGGTTTGCCTATGTGAAATAAGTAATTCCATATTTCTAGTGGGAAATCTGGCAACTGTATAGGTGATGTGAAACAAAATGATTTCATACGTCATGGGAAAATGCACCATGTCTAGAGTTTCAATGCAGAAAATATAGAAATCCATATTTCATGTAGGAAAATCAGAGTGAGATTTTCATTTATGAAATACAGACAATTGGAATTTGGGCCCATATTTTGCTAAATGGAATATAGAAAGTTCATTTTTTCATGGGTTCCAACTGCGATACGGTTTTCTTGTGTGAAATATAGAGAATTCCATGTTTAAAGAAAGAAAATCAGTGCCCAGATTGACATATGTGAAAGATCAAAATTCCTTATTTTGTATACTAAAATCAATGGCTAGCATTTAATAAGTGAAATACACAAAATTCCCGAGATCATGTAGGAAATTCAGCATCCAGCTATGTATAGGTGAAGTACATTTAATTTCCATTTTCATGTAGAAAAATATGCATGCAGAGTTTTATATGAAATAAAGAGATTTTCATTTTCTTTTTTTTTCTCTTCTTTATTTTATTTTATTTTTTTTTACTGCAAAGACTTTTAGTTTTACTCAAATTGATACAGAAAATCATTTTGGAGTACTGAACTGTTCAATAAAATGAATTGACAGGATCCAGTGACAGAACTGAGGCTTTCAAACTCTGCTGGTAGAGTAGATGCTTGTGAGCTCCTTGGACTTCAAGGAGATCAAACCAGTCAATCCTAAAAGAAATCTGTCCTGAAATTTCATTGGAAGGACTGATGCTGAACTTGAAGCTTCAATATTTTGACCATCTGAAGCAAAGAGCCAAAAAATAAATGTTTTTCTGGAACTCTCTTGCTTTTTCGATGATCCAGAGGATGCTGGCAATCTAATCTCTAGTTCCTCTGCCTTTTCTAAGATCAGCTTGAATATCTGGAAGTCCATGATTCACGTATTTCTGAAGCCTGGTTGGATAATTTTCAGCATTATTTTACTCATGAGTGAGTTGAGTGTAATTGAGCGGTAGTTTGAGCTTCTTTGGCATTGCCTTTCTTGGGCAATTCTGCTCAGCAGGCAGCATCAATTTATGCTACAGAGCCATCAGGCTCCCAAACCTTACATAAAAGAAAGATATGCCTGGTCCTGTGGCTGAAAGAGTACTGCTGCATTTGAGAAATACAGAAAGCTCTCTGTTGGGGCTCTGCATACTCCATCTCTTTGTTTTGTAATCTGGGTCATTCTGTTTCTTGGCTGTTTTGCATCTTCCTGAATGGCCCCGAGTGCTCTATTCCCTCCAATCTGACATCCTTGGCTTGATTTCCTGGCTTCAATCTGCCAGCCAGGCCAGTTCTGGCAGTTCGCATGCACTTTTGGACCAGTGAGTGCACACACAGACACAGATACACCCAACAATAAAAGTTTATTTTCACAGTTGCAGAACTATACCTTTACTTGTCCAGGATAATGGAGTTGGTTAAGCACCTCTCATTTTCTCTGGTTGTTTTCTTCCATTTACTTGTCAGTCAAGTTAGTGTCCTCTTCTATCTATACTGTTTATTCTGGAAGATTACAAAATGTTGGGATATGCTCATGAGGAGGACTGACCTGCAAAGAGTTGGGTGGGCTGGAAGTGCTCGTGGTGGAAAGCTGAATGAGTGGTGCTATTCTGTATTCCTCCATCACATTGACTGGTTTACAGTGCCAGTCACACTGGCAAGATTCCATTCCATGCACTTTCCTTCCAGCAGCCACACCAGAAATAACATGGGGCTGTGGGCCACACTGACTTTGAGCACCCCATCTCAGCAAGCTCTCTCAAAATCATTTTTTGTCAATGCCATCCTCTTATGGCAGGCCCAGTACCCACTCAGGCCCAAGACCTTCTCAGAGAGGTGCCCCTGTGCCTCCTAACTGTGTAATAGTGTGTTTGCAGATGTTTTCACTCCCCCTCCCGCTATGGTTGTCTCCCTGTAGCAGGGAGAGGCCAAATCGAGGCCTCCAAAAGGCCAAAGAGAGTGTGACAGGACTGCTTCTGAAGCAATAACATGAAGAAGGTACATATGGATCCAAAGGATCTCTGCTGAAACAAGTCACTGAACGTGAAGTCCAAAAGGTCAGGTAGCTTCCCTTTTTGGCAACACCACAGTTTATTTCTACCCACACATACACAGAACCCCCACACAGATCACACTCAGGGGAGCCTGCATGCCCTGGGCCCACAACTCATGGTTCCATTGTGCAGAAAGTGGCATATCTCTCCCAAATGTTCCAAGAGGGCATGTTACCAGGCCAGGCCTCCCTAATTTGCTAAATGCCAAGGCTCTCTTTCTCTTGCCCTCATAAGGCTGTGGTAGAGAGTCTCATGGTGCACATTTCAATCAGGATTATCACAAAAAATTAGAGAGTGTCCTCCAGTGAGACTTTCAGAACCATCCCTCAAGTGCAGAGAGACATTTTGTCTCTCTGCTATCTACAGCCAAGGATGAGATCCCAGAGAAAGAAAGGAATTTATGTCAGGATTTTTTGGCTCAAGAAGCGGGACATCTTTGTGATGACTGATATTCCTTTATCCCTAAGACTGAAAGGCTGAAGGCTCTGAACTGCTCTCAGGAACATCACTGTCCCAGGATCCCTTGATGCAAACAGCCCACCACGATTCAGTTCAAGTTATTTCTGTCCCTCATTCACCCTACACTTTGTGACCCCATCAACTGAGGCATGCCAGGCTTACCTGTTCATCAAAAACTCCCAGAGCTTGCTCAAATACATCTCCATCAAGTGGTGATGCAATATCTCTCTTGTTGTTCTTTGGAAAATGAGGATGTCATCCAAACTTCTCAATTTCTGTCGTACAATTCTCCTTCTATCGTCAGTCTTCCACTATAGTGTTTTACAGTGTCAGTTCTTCACATCAAGTGGCCAAAATACTGCAGTTTCTTCTTCAGCATCTCTCCGAATACTAATGACCAAGTTCTTTTAAGATTCACTCGTTCCTTCCACATGCAGTGCGAATCTCAATCGTCTTTTCCAATATGATCGATCAAAATATCAGTTCTTCGGTAGTCAGCGTTAAGGTTGAAATCTCACATCTATACATGACTACTGGGAAAACCATAGCTTTGCCTAGATGGACATAATGTCTCTGGTTGTTAAAATGCTGTCTATATTTGTCTAGCTTTTATGGCTACAGTCACCATCTACAGTGATTTTGAAGTCCAAGAAAGCAAAGCCTGTCATGGTTTCCACGGTTTCCCCATCTCTTTGCAATGAAGAGTTGGGACCAGATGCCATGAACTTCAGTCATTGAATGTTCACGTTGAAACCAAAATTTTCACTCTTCAATTTCACTTTCATTAAGAGATTTCTTAGTTTCTCTTCACTTTCTGCCATAATGGTGGTATCATCCTATATCTGTGTTGTTTCTATTTCTCCTGGCAAACGGGATCCCAGTTTGTGCTTCATTCAGCATTTCACATGACGCAGTCTACATAAGTAAATAGGGTGACAATAGACAGCCTTGAGTTGCTATTTTGCCCAACTTTGGAACCAGTTCATTGTTCCCCGTCCATGATAACTGCTGTTTCATTGTATAGCCAGGACATGGATGCAACCTAGATGTCCATCTGTCGACGAATGGACAAGAAAGCTGTGGTACATATACACAATGGAGTATTACTCAGCCATTAAAAAGAATACATTTGAATCAGTTCTAATGAGGTGGATGAAACTGGAGCCTAATATGCAGAGTGAAGTAAGCCAGAAAGAAAAACACCAATAGAGTATACTAACGCATATATATGGAATTTAGAAAGAGGCAAATGAAAAGCCTGTATACGAGACAGCAAAAGAGACACAGATGTATAAAACCATCTTTGGGACTCTGTGGGAGAGGGTGAGGATGGGATTATTTGGGAGAATGGCATTGAAGCATGTATGTTGTCATATGTGAAGCGAATCACCAGTTCAAGGTCGATGCTTGTTACAGGATGCTCGGGGCTAGTGTGCGAGGATGACCCAGAGGGAGGATAAAGGGAGGAGGGAGGTGGGAGGGGGGTTCACGAAGGGGAACTCATGTACACCCGGGGTGGATTCATGTAAATATATGGCAAAACCAACCAATATAATATTGTAAAATAATTAGCCTCCAAGAAAAAAGTAAATGAAGTACAAAAAAGAAGTTTCTCAGGAGGCAGGTCAGGTGGTATGGTATTCCCATCTATTGAAGAATTTTCCACACTTTTTGTGTTCCACAAGCCAAAGGTTTTGACATAGTCAATAAAGCAGTGGGTGTTTTTCTGGAACTTGCTTGCTTTTTTGAGCATACAACGGGTGTGGGCAATTTGATCTCTTGTTCCTCTGCCTTTTCTAAACGCAGCTTGAACCTCTGGATATTCTACCTTTGCATACTGTTGAAAACTTCCTTGGAGAATTCCGTGCATTACTTTTTGCTTTATGTGACATGAGTGCAATTGTGTGTTAGTTCAAAGAGTCTGAAATTGTCTTTCTTTGGGAATGCGATGAAAAGTGATCATTTTCAGTCCTGTGGCCACTGATGAGTTCTCCAAATTTGCCTTCATATTGAGTGCAGCACTTTCACAGCAGCATATTTTAGGATTTGAAATATCTCAATTGTATAGCCATCATCTCCAACAGGTTTGTTCTCACTAATGTTTCCTAAACCCTTCTTGACTATGCATTCTAGGATATCTGGGTCTAGGTGAGTGATGATACCACCGTGCTTTTCAGGGCTGAACATTTCCTTTGTGTTTTTGCCACCTCTTCTAATATTTCTGCTTCTCTTTGTTCCCTAATATGCGTGTCCTTTATTGTGCCCTTCATTACATAAAATATTCCCCTGGTATACTTAATTTCCTTGAGGAGATCTCTAGTCTTTCTTATTCTATTGTTTTCCTCTATTTATTGGCATAGAACAATGAGGAAAATTTTCTTATAAGCCATAGCTATCCTTCAAAACTCTACATTCAGATGGGTGTAAATTCCCTGTTCTTTTTTCCCTTTGACTTCTCTCTCTCTTTCTTTTTGTTTCCTTTTCCTCAGCTGTTTTTAAACCTTCTTCAGGTAACAATTTTGCGTTTTGCATTTCTTTCTATTGGGGATATTCTTCATTGCTTCATTTTGTACAATGTCACAAACTTCTGTACAAAGTTCTTTCTCAGATCTATTCCATGAATCAATTTGACATTTGCTGTTGCACTCAAAAGAGATTTTATTTAGGTTATAACCAAATGATCAAGGGGTTTTCCCTACTTTCTTCAATGTCAGTACAGATTTTTTTTTTCAATATATTGTTGATCTGAGCCACAGTCAACTCCAAGTATTGTTTCTGACTGAATGTATAGAGACTTCAGCAATACATGAACTGTGAACTTCCAGATGTTCAAGCTGCTTTTAGAAAAGGCAGAGGAACCAGAGATCACACAGCCAACATCCGCTCAATCATAGAAAAATCAGAAGAGTTCCAGAAAACACATCTATTTCTGCTTTATTGACTATGACAAAGCCTTTGTCTGTGTGGATCACAATAAATTGTGGACAATTTTGAAAGAGATGGGGATACCTGGCAACCTGACCTACCTCTTGAGAAACCTATGTGCAGGTCAGGAATCAACAGTTAAAACCGGACATGAAACAACAGACTTGTTCCAAATAGGGAAAGGAGTACGTCAATGCTGTATATTGTCACCCTGCTTATTTAACTTATATGCAGATTATATCATTAGAAACGCTGGGCTGGAAGAAGAAACTGGAATCAAGATTGCCGGGAGAAATATCAATAACCTGAAGGTATGCAGATGACATCACCCAAATGGCAGAGGGTGAAGAGGAACTGAAAAGTCTCTTGATGAAAGTGAAAGAAGACAGTGAAGAAATTTCCTTAGAGCTCAACTTTCAGACAACTAAGATCATGGCATCTGGTCCCATCACGTCATGGAAATAGATGGGGAAACAGTGGAAACAGTGTCAGGCTTTACTTTGGGGGGCGCCAAAGTTCCTGATGATGGTGATTGTGGGCATGTAAGTAAAAGATATTTACTCCTCAGAAGGAAAGTGATGACTAACCTAGATATTATATTAAAAAGCAAAGACATCACTTTACCAACAAAGGTCCGTCTAGTCAAGGCTATTTTTTTTCCAGTGGTCCTGTATGGATGTGAGAGTTAGATGGTGAAGAATGTTGAGTGCCAAACAATTGATGCTTTTGAACTGTGGTTTTGGAGAGACTCTTGAGAGTCCCTTGGACTCCTAGGAAATGGAACCAGTCCTAAAGGACTGATTCTAAAGGACATCAGTGTTGGTTGACCTTTGAGAGGACTGATGCTAAAGCTGAAACTCTAATACTTTGGCCACCTCATGAGGAGAGTTGACTCAATAGACAATACCCTGATGCTGGGAGGGATTGGGGGCAGGAGGAGAAGGGGACGAAAGAGGATGAGATGGTTGGATGGCATCTCCCACGCCATGGACATGAGTTTCAGTAACTCTAGGAGTTGGTGATTAACAGGGAGGCCTGTTGTGCTGCGGCTCATGGGGTCACAAAGACTTGCACATGACTCAGCGACTGAACTGAACTGATCTGAACTGAAAGAGATTTTTTATCCTCAGCTCCATAGTATATTATCAGTTGGATTTTGGTATTGATCATCTGATGATGTGCATGTGTGGAGTCTCATCTCGTGTTGTTGGAGGAGGGTGTATACAATGACAGTAACTTGTCTTGACAAAACTGTGTTAGATTTTGCCCTGGTTTTTTTTGTACCCGAACGCCAAACATGTCTGTTTCTTTAGGTAGTTCTCAATTTCGTACTTTTCCATTCCAGTCCCATATGATGAAAATAGCAGTTTATTTTTTGTGTGTAAGTCCTAGAATGTCCTATTGGTAATCACAGAACCACTCAACCTCAGCTTCACCCTGGCCTTCAGCTCACCTTCAACTTTAGCATTACTGGTCATGATGCAAACTTGGATTACAGTGCTAATGAACGGGTAGCCTTGAAAACAAGCAGAGATGTTTCATTTTTATATTGCAATCAAGTACTGCATTTCACACTCTTTTCATTGATGAGGGCAGATTCTTCCATTTTTTTCTCTAGGGATTCTTGCCCACCTTAGAAGATAAACAATTTTAATTCACTGATTGTTGAAACTTTGATCCTCACACTTGTCATCTCCTGTTTGACCATGTAAATTTTACCTTCATCATGGACCTCACATTCTCGGTTCCTATGAAATATCATTCTTTACAGCATCAAACTTTACTTTTATTACCACTCATATCCACAACTCGGTGTTGTTTCTCCTTTGGCTCCATCTCTTCATTTTCTCTGGAGTTACTTCCTCACTGAGTTCCAGAAATATATAGGACACCTACCAATCTGGATAGTTCATCTTTCAGTGTCCTATCTTTTTGGCTTTTCATATTGTTCATGGGATTTTCAAAGCAAGGATACTTGAGAGGTTTTCCATTCCCTTCTCCAGTTGACCACATTTTTCCAGAATTCTCCACCATCTAGAATCCATCCTGGATGGCCCTACAGGGGATGTCTCATAGTTTCATTGAGGTTGAAAGGCTGTGATCCATTTGAACACTTGGGTTAATTTTCTGTGATTGTGCTTTTCATTCTCTCTGCCCTCTGATGGATAAAGATAAGAGGCTTATGAAAACTTCCTGATGGGAGAAACAGACTGTGAGTGAGCCTCGGTCCTGCTCTGATATATGGGGCCATATTCAGTGAATCTTTAATCTAATTTACTCTTGATGGGTGTGGCTGTTTTCAGGCCCACACAGTTTGAATTGAGCCCAAGCTGTCATATGGGAAAGGAAAGTAATTGGGACCTCCTTCAAAAGGATTTAAGCAAGCACTCTTGTATTCAGTGACCAAGACCCCTCTGCATCCCACTCTCTGCCACAGACTCCTGGACACTCACGAGCAAGTCTGGCTCAGTCTCTTTGGGGGACATTGTTCCTTATTCTTAACTCCTCATGCACAAAAGGTTTTGTGTGTGTCCTCCAACAGTCTGTTTCACTCCTGTGGAAGTTGTATAATCAAATCCCACTGGCCTCCAGAGTCAAATTCCCTGCGGTTCTCAGTCCCTTTGCCAGATCCCCAGGTTGAGAAAACTGTAGGAGTCCTAGAACGTCCTTAAATGCACAAAACTTTCTTTGGAATCAGAATCCTGCAACTTGTGGATTGTGTGCTAGGCGGCTTTATGTTAGTTTGAAAAGTGACCTTCTCTGAGAGATCTCATGTCACAAACTGCATGACCCAGGTCTGTATCAGCTGAAGCCTCTCTTCCCTGTCAGGCGATTGTTGACCCATGCCTCTGCAGGAGACACTCAATCACTCAAATGCAGTTCTGACTCTGTCTCTGTGCGGTCTCTGGTTATAGGGGCACAAAATGTTTTATTGAGCACTTGAGGCATTGCTGGTATTTATTAATTCTAAATGCAAATTCACCACTGCTACAGTCTTGGTGGGGCTTTTCCTTTGCCCTTGGACATATGTTGTTGTTGCTGTTTTTGGTGGGACCCAACATTCTCGTGTCAGTGGTCCTTCAGAAACAAGCTGTAATTTTGGAGATCTCAAAGAAAACCTTGGGTTCACACCCTTCTGCTTTCCCATCTTCACACCCTCACGGGAACACACTGTCAAAGGGGGAAATGCCTCCATCCCACATCTGCACTTTCTTCACCTTTCTGGGCTGTCAGATAGGCTGGAAGAGCCTGGACAGAGCCAAGGTCACCCTGTGTTTTCTAGGATGCGTGTGGTTTCACAATGAAGGATCCTACCTTTTCATGTCATTTGTCTCACATTATGCTATTGTTGGCCACTCGTAAAGAGAGTGTTACCTGATTGGCTGATCCAAGGCAGCACTATCCCAGGACCTTCCTCTAATTTGGAAAAAAAATTCTCCAGTTCCATAGGTTTTCTTTCTGTTCCTCCTTCTTTCAGTTTCTACTCTTTTCTGAAGGACCTTCACCTCTTCACAGTCTTATTTTCAGTTATAACCATGCCCACCGTTTCCACAGGCCAGCCTACTTCCCACAGACTAAAGGGTCCACAGGATATGTTTTAAAAGCCCCACACTACTGGAGTTATACTGGATGAAGCTTCAAGCGTTCCACATCCTCTTCCTGGTAGACACACACATCACCACAGCAGAAAGTGTGAGCTTTTTCATGTCTCTTGATGCAAACCCAGATTTGTGAATTCACAGTCCTGAGTTGTCACTGATCATCCTTTCCTCATTCCGTATATCAGAGATGCATGGAGCAGTCTCTCCCAGTCTGTGAATGTCTGGTGCCTCCTTCTGCTTGCTCCATATCTCGTGGTCTGTAACTTTCATCTCTGTGTCAGCTGTGATTGGATGCACATCCACAGAGAAAAACACACAAACACGAGAAACAAGCCTACTTGGCTAGACACACACAAATGTGCAAGGCACACAGAAACAGGAAAACAGGGAACATAGGTGTTTCTGCAGCTGAAGAACCAGTGCCTCATATGAAATATAGAGATTTCCATATTTCTTATAGGAAAATATCCATTCTGAACTCAAATATGAAGTGTAGAGAAGTCCAAATTCCATGACGGAGACTTTCCCCCAGATTTTGATACAGTAAGTACAAACCATTTCCCACTTCATGGAATGCATTCTTTGTTTTGGTATATGTTTTCAGAAATACAACAACCTCTTTACTTCATGAAGAAACAGTGGTGCCCATATTTTCACTTATGCAATAAAGATAGTTCCAATTTCGTACTGGTTTTCCATGTCTTCAAAAAGCAGTGCTAAGATTTTCATGTGTGACATTTCCAGAACTTCACACTTAATGGTAAAGGACCACCACCCAGATTCATGTATGAGGTGTAGACTAGTCCACATTTCACATTAAAAAAAGAAAATCATCCTGATTTTCTTAAAATGAAGGAAAAAATGCAATATATCATGGAGTAAAACAAGCATCACCATATTTGCACCTAAAAATGTAGATAATTCTCCATTTGAGTTCACTTCATTCCAGTCTCTTAGTCTTGTTCAACTTTTGCGACCCCATGAACTGCAGCTTGCCATGCTTCCCTGTTCTTCACCAACTCCCAGAGCCTACACAAACTCATGTCTGTCGAGTCGGTGACACCATCTAACCATCTCATCCTCTGTGGTCCTCTTCTCTTATTGCCTTCAATGTTTCCCAGCATCAGGGGTTTTTCCAATGAATCAGTTCTTTGCATCAGGGGTCAGAAATATTGGAGTTTATGTTTCAGCATCAGGGCTTCCAATGTATATTCAGGACCGATTTCCTTTAACCTCCTTGCAGTCCAAGTGACTCTCAAGGGTCTTCATCAATGCCTCATTTTAAAGGCATCAGTTCTTCCATGCTCAGCTGTCTTTACAGTCTAAAGCTCACATCTGTACATTACTGCTGGAGAAACCATCACTTTGACCAGGTGGACCTTCGCTGGCAAAGTAATGTCTCTGCTTTCAATATGCTGTCTAGGTAGTTCGTAGCTATTAATCCAAGTACTAAGCGCCTTTTAATTTTATGGCTGCAGTCACAATATACAATTATTTTGGAGCTCCCCAAAATAAAGTCTGTCAGTATTTCCATTGTTTCTCCATCCATATTTTAGGCATCGATGTGACCATATGTCATGATATTAGTTTTCTGAATGTTGAGTTTTAACTCAAAATTTTCAGTCTGCCCTTTCATTTTCATCAAGAGGTTCTTTATATCTACTTCATCTTCCTCTATAAGAGTGATTTCATCATGTATTTGAGGCTGTTGGTATTTTTCGAAGCAATCTTTATTCATACTTGTGTTTCTTAAAGCCTGGCATTTAGCATGTTGTACACAAAATATGAACTATGGATGGAGGTTTGTGACTTTGTACAGGAGACAGGAACCAAGACCATCCCCAAGAAAATGAAAAGCAAAAAAGAAAACCGGTTGTCTGAGAAGACCTTACAAAGATCTATGGAAAAAATAAATTAAGCCAGAAACAAAGGAGAAAAGGAAAGATTTATCCATTTGAATGCAGAGTTGCAAATAATAGCAAGGAGAGTTAAGAAAGCCTTCCTGAGTGATAAATGCAAAGAAATAGATGGGAACAATAGGAAGGGAAAGACTAGAGACCCTTCAAGAAAATTTGAGATACCGAGGGAATATTTCATGTAAAGAAGGGTTCAATAAAGAACAGAAATTGTATAGACCTAATGAAGCAGACAATATTAAGAAGAGGTGCAGCAAATACTCAGAAGAACTGTATAAAAAAGTTCTTTACCATGTATATAATCACGATGTTGTGATCACTTACCCTCACCTAGGGTCATACATCCTGGACTGCGAAGTCAAGTGGGCCTTAGGAAATATCACTATGAACAAAGCCAGTGGAAGTGACAGAATTTCAGTTGAGTTATTTCAAATCCTAAAAGATGATGCTGTGAAAGTGTTGCACTCAATATGTCAGCAAACTTGGAAAGCTCAGCAGAGACCACAGAACTGGAAATGGTTAGCTTTCATTCCAATCCCAAAGAAAGGCAATGGCAAAGAATGCTCAAACCTACCGCTCAATTGCACTAATCTCACATGCTAGTAAATAATGTTCAATATTCTCCAAACCAGGATTCAAAAATGGGTGAGCCGTAAACTTCCAAAAGTTCAAGGTGGTTTTAGAAAAGGTAGAGGAACCAGAGATCAAACAGCCAACATCTGCTGGATTGTCAAAAAAGGAATAGAGTTCCAGAAAAACATCTCTTTCTGCTTTATTCACTATGCAAAAACCTCTGACTGTGTGGATCTCAAAGAACTATGGAAAATTCTGAAAGAGATTGGAACACCAGACAACCTGACTTGCCTCTTGAGAAACCTGTATGCAAGTCAGGAATGAATAGTTAGTACTGAATATGGAACAACATCCTGGTTCCAAATAGGAAAATGAGCATATCAAGGCTGTACTGTCACCCTGCTTATTTAACTTATTTGCAGAGTACATCATGAGAAGTGCTGGGCTGAAAGAAGCACAAGCTGGAATTAAGATTGCTGGGAGAAATATCAATAACGTCAGATATACAGATGACACAATACATATGGCAGAAAGTAAAGAAAATAGTTTCTTGATTTAACGTAATGAGGAAAGTGAACACGTTGGCTTAAAGTTCTACTTTTCAAAACTCAGATTATGGCCTCCAGTCCCATCAGTTCTGGCAAACAAATGGGGAAAGAATGGCAGACAATATTATTTTTTTTTGGGGGGGGTGTCCAAAATCAATGCAGATGTTTATTGTAGCCATGAAACTAAAAATACTTACTCCTTGGAAGGAAAGTTATGACCATGCTAGACAGCATATTAAAAAGCAGAGACCTGATTTTGCCAAAAAAGCTCTGTTTAGTCAAGCTATGGTTTTTGCAGCAGTCATGTATGGATGTGTTATCTGGACTATGAAGAGTGCCAAGAATTGATGCTTTTGAACTGTGGTGTTGGAGAAGACTCTTGAGTGTCCATTGGACTGCAAGGATATGCAACCAGCCAATCTTAAAGGAGATGAATCCTGAATTTTCATTGGAATGACGAATGTTGAAGTTGAAACTCCAATACTTTGGCCAGCCGATGAGAACAACTGACTCAATGGAAAAGATCCTCATGCTGCGAAAGATTGAGGGTAGGAAGAGAAAGGGATGATAGAGGATGAGATGGTTAGATAGCATCACCGACTCAATGGACATGAGTTTGGGTACACTCAAGGACTTGGTAACGGACAAGGAGGTCTGGAGTTCTGCGGTTCATGGGGTCACAAAGAGTCGGACACCACTGAGCAACGGAAGTGGACGTTACATATAATTTAAATGAGCAGGTTGAAAATATGCAGCCTTGTCATAATCCTTTCCTTATTTGGAAGCAGTCCATTGCTTTAAATCAAGTTGTAACAGTTGCTTCTTGAGTTGCATACAGATTTCCTAGGAGGCAGATCAAGTGATCTGGTATTCCTATCACATTAAGTTTTCCATAGTGTCTTGTGATCCACACAGTCAAGACCTTTGATATAAACATGAAGTAGAAGTAGATTTTTGTTTCTTTGTTTGTTTGTTTCTGTAGCTCTCTTATTTTGATGATCCCACAGATGTTGGATACTTAATTTCTGGTTCTTCTGCTTTTATGAAATCCAGCTCGAACATCTGGAGTTTCATGGTTCATGTACTTTTGAAGCCTGGCTTGTAGAATTTTGAACATTACTTTGCTTCGTTTTGAGATGAGGGCAACTGTATGTTTGTATGCACAGTCTTTGGCAGTATCTTTTTGTGGGATAGAAATGAACTTTTTAAGGCCTGTGTCTATTGCTGAGTTTTCCAAATTTGCTGACATATTGAGTGAAGCACTTACACAGCTGTTAAATAACTCAACTAGAATTCCATCAATTCCACTAGCTTGTTCATATGGATGCTCCATAAGGACTGCTTGATTTCACATTCTAAAATGTCTGGCTCTAGGTTAGTGATCAAAACATCTTGGTTATCTGGGTAATGAACACCCTTTTTTGTATAGTTCTGTGTATGGCTGCCACCTCTTCTTAGTGTCTTCTGCTTCCATTACGTCCATGAAAATTCTGTACATTATTTTGACCATCTTTGCATGAAATATTCCTTTGGTATCTCTAATTTTCTTGAAGGGATCTCTGGTCTACCCCACCCTATTATTTTCCTCTATTTCTTTGCTTTGATCACTGATGAAGCCTTTCTTATCTTTCCTTCCTATACTTTGGAACTCTGCCTTAAAATGGGGATATTTTTCGTTTTCTCCTTTGCTTTCAGCTTCTATTCTTTTCTCATCTATTTGTAAAGCATCTTTGGAAAACCATTATGCCTTTTTGTATTTCTTTTTCTTGAGGATTGCTTGGTCACTGCTTCTTATACAAAGCCACAAACCTCTGTCTGGGTTTCTTCAGGCACATATTCTCTCAGATCTAATCCCTTGAAACTATTTGTCACTATTTTTAATCCTAAAGGATTTGATTGAGATCATACATGAAGAGTCTAGTGGTTTTCACTCCTTTTTAAATTTAAGTCTGATTTGGAAATAAGCAGTTCATGATCTGATCCACAGTTAACCCTCTGTCCTGTTTTTGCTGACTGTGTATAGCTTCTCCATCTTCGGCTGCAAAGAAAAGAATCAACCTGATTTCAGTATTGCACATCTGGTGATTCCATGTGTAGCGTCTTCTCTTGTGTTGTCGACCAGGGTGCTTGCTATAAGCTGTGTGCTCTCTTTGCAGAGCTCTGTTAATATTTTACTGGATTCCTTTGGTACTCGGATGCCAAATTTGTCTGTTACTCAGGTACCTTTTGACTTTCTACATTTGCATTCCATTCCTCTCTGATGAAAAAGACATCTATTTTGGGGTGTTAGTTCTAGACCATCTTGTAAGTCTTCATAGAACTGTTCCACTTCAATTACTTCAGCATAACTAGTCAGGACACAGCCTTGGATTACTACATTATTGAATGGTTTGTCTTGGAAATGAGCAAAGATCCTTCTTCTTGGTAGACATCTTGTGATCTGTTACCTTCATCTCTTCATCAGCTGTGGAAATACACATATCTACACAGAAAAAACAGAAAAACACAGCTCATAAACTCACACGTGTAGACACACACAAATGTTTAAGGCACAGGGAAACAGAAAAACTGGGTACATAGGTGTTTCTGTAACTGAAGAACCAGTACTTCAAAGGAAATATAGAGATTTCCATGTTTTTTATAGGAAAATATCCATTCTGATCACAAATTTGAAATATAGAGAAGTCGAACATCCAAGATGGAAAATTAGCCCCTAGCTTTTAATACAGTAAATACAGGACATCACACATTTCATGGAAGAAACTCTTTATTTTCCTATATGTTTGAGAAAAGCAAAGATTCTCTAATTTATGAAGTAACAATGGTGTCCATATTTTCATCTGTGCAATATAGAAAATTGAAACTTCATACTGGTTCTCCTTATCTTCAGAAAGTCATTGACAAGATTTTCATATGTAAAACATACATATTTCCTCATTTAATGGTAGAGAAACACTAACCGGGTTTTCAAACATGAGATTTAAAGAATTCCATATTTCACCTAAGAAAAACAGCTTCCATATTTCCATGAATGAAATAAAAAAAAAATGCAAAGTAACATGTCGTAAAACTAGCATCACTATATTCTCATGTAAAAATGTAGGTGATTGTACATTTGATTTTACTTCAGTTCAACCTCTGGATCATGTTCAACACTTTGTGACACCATGGACACCAGTGTCCCACGCTTCCCTTTCCATCACCAACTCCCGGAGCATACACAAACTCACGTCCATCGAGTTGGTGATTCCTTCCAACCATCTCATCCTCTGTCGTCCTCTTCTGCTTCAGTCGTCAATGTTTCCAACCATCAAGGTCTTTTCAAATATGTCAGTTATTCTCATCAGGTGGCCAGATTATTGGAGCTTCACCTTCAGGATCAGTCCTTCCAATGAATATTCAGGATTGATTTCCTTTAGCCTCCTTAAGGCCAAGAGACACTTAGAGTCTTCAGCAAAACTAGTTGAAAAGCATCAAGAATCCTGCACTCAGCTATCTGTAGAGTCCAAATCTCACATCCATGCATGACTGCTGGAAAAACCATACTTTGACTATTTGGAACTTGGCAAAGAAATGCTTCTGCTTTCCAATGTGCTGTCTATTTTGGTCATAGCTTTCTTCTGAGGAGTATATCTTTTCATTTCGTGGTGCAGTCAATATCAGCAGTACTTTTAGAGCCCACAAAATAGTGTCTTTTGCTATTTCCATTGTTTCTCCCTTTGCTAAGCATTGATTGGTTTGGGTGTCATGATGTTAGTTCTCTGAAAGTTGAGTTTTTAAGCCAAATTGTTCACTCTCCTCTTTCATTTTCATCAAAAGGCTCTTTAGTTATTCTTCACTTTCTGCCATAAGGGTGATGTCATCTACTTCCAAGAGTTTATTTGTCTTTCTCCCAGCAGTATTAATTCAAGCTTGTGCATCATCCAGCTTGGCATTTCACAAGTTTTACACTGCATAGAGGTTAATTAAGCAGGGTGACAATATGCAGCCTTGGCACAATATCCTGTTACTTCTTTACCTGGATATAGATTTCTCAAGAAGCAGGTCAGATGGTCTGGTTTTCCCACCACTTTATTTATTTTTTTCCCCCACAATTTGTTGTGATTCTTACAGTCACAGGCTTCGGCATAAAGAATGAAGCAGAAGTAGAGGTTTTGGTTTTTCTTTTTCTTTTTGGAGATCTCTTGCGTTTCTGATGGTCCCATGGATTTTGGCAATTTGATCTTTCATTCCTCACCCTTGTCTAAATCCAGCTGGAACATGTGGAAGTTCATTGTTCATGTACATTTGAATCTGGATGGGAGAATTTTGACAATTACTCTTCTACCGTTTGACTTGGGGGCAAATGTGTAGTACTGTGAACATTCCTTGAGATTTGGGCTTTCTTTGGGATTGGACTGAAAACTGAAATTTTCCAGTCCTGTGGCAATTGCTGAGTTTTTCAAATTTGCTGGCATATTGAGTGTAGAATTTTCATAGAATCATCTTTTCGCCTGTGAAATAACTCTACTGACATTCCATTAACTCCACTAGTTTTCACCATATGATGCTTCATAAGGATTACTTGACTGGACATTCCAAGATGTCTAGGTCTAGGTGAATGATCACACTATCGTGGTTATCTGGGTATTGAAGATCCTTTTCTATAGTTCTTCTGTGTATTCTTGACACATCTTCTTGATATATTCTGCTTCTGTTAGATCTGCAACATTTATGTTCTTTATTTGACCATCTTGTTATGAATTGTTCCCTTGGTATCTTAATTGTCTTGAAGAGATCTCGTCGTTTCCATGCCATTTTTCCCTCTGCTTCTTTGGGTTTTTCACTGAGGTAGACTTTCTTATGTCTCCTTCCTCTTCTTTGGAACTCTGCACACACAAATATATCCGTCCTTTTCTCCTTTGTTTTAGCTTCTTTTCGTTTCTCAGCAATTTGTAAGGTATATTCAGACACCCATTTTGTCTTTTTGCATTTCTGTTTCTTGAGGATCGTCTTGATCACTGCTTTTTGCACAATGTCACAAACCTCTGTCTGTAGTTCATCAGGAACTCTATCAGATTTAATCCCTTGGATCTATTTGTCACTTTCACTGTGCAATTATACGGGAAATGATTGAGGTCTTACGTGAATAGTTTAGTGGTTTCCCTACTATTTTAAATTTAAATCTGAATTTGGCAATAAAGAGTTTATGAACTGAGTCACAATAGATCACAATCTTATTTTTGCTGACTGAATATAGTTTCTCCATCTTTGGCTGCAAAGAAAAGAATCTGGCTTCAGTTTTGACCATCTGATAATGTCCATGTATAGAATCTTGTCTTGTGTTGCTGGAAGTGAGTGCTTTCTATGAGCAGTGTGTTCCCTTGGCAAAGCTCTATTTCTTTTCACTGGCTTCGTTTTGTTGTCCAAAGCCAAATTTGTTTGTTGCATCAGGTATCTCTGGACTTCCTACTTTTGCATTCCATTCCGCTATGATGAAAAGGATATTTTTTATGGTTTCTTCACAAAGCTGCACTACATCAGCTTCTTCAGCATTACTATTTGTTGCACAGGCATGGATTACTCTGATGTTGACGGGTTTATTTTGAAAAAGAACAGAGATCATTCCGTCGTTTTTGAGATTGCCTCCAATACTACATTTTGAACTCCTTGTTAACTATGACAGCTAGTCCATTTTCTGTAAGGGCTTCTTTCCCACAATAGTAGACATAATGGTCATCTGAGTTAAATTCACCCCTTCCAGTCCATTTTAATTCACTGATTCCTAAAATATCGATGTACACTCCTGCTATCACCTGTTTGACCCCTTCTGAATGACCTTAATTCACGGACCTAACCTTCCAGGTTCCCATGCATTATTACTCTTTACAGCATCAGAATTCTGTCCATTACCAGTCACATCTGGAACTGGCTTCTGCTTTTACTCTGGCTCCATACATTCATTTTTTCTGTCGTTTCCTCTCCACTGATCTGCTGTAGCATGTTTGTCAACTACCAACCTTGGGAGTTCCTCTTTCTGTATGCTATATTTTGCCATTACATGTTGCTCATGGGTTTCTCAAGGCAGGAATACTGAAGCAGTTTTTCATTCCCTTCTCCAAGGAACACATTTTGTCAGAACCCTTGACTATGACCCAGCCATCTTGGGTGGCCCTACATGCCTGGTCATTAATTTCATTGAGTTAGACAAGGTTATGGACCAGGTGATCAGTTTGGTTAGTTTTCTGTGATTATTATTTTCATTTTCTCTTCCCTCTGATGGATAAATATAAGAAGCTTGTGGAAATTTCCTGATGGGAGAGACTAACTGAGGGGAAAACTGGTTTTTATTCAGAGGAACAGGTCCATGTTCAGTTGAGTTCAGTTTTGCGGCTCAATCATGTTCAAATCTTTGCATGCCCACTGGGAGAAATAACAATAACCTCAGATATGCAGATGACAACCCCCTTATGGCAGAAAGTGAACAGGAACTAAAAAGCCTTTTGATGAAAGTGAAAGAGGAGACTGAAAAGGTTGGCTTGAAGCTCAACATTCAGAATACGAAGATCATGGTATCTGGGCCCACCACTTCATGGGAAATAGATGGGAAACAGTGGAAACAGTGTCAGACTTAATTTTTTTGGGCTCCAAAAACACTGCAGATGCTGATTGCAGCCATGAAATTAAAATACGCTTACTCCTTGGAAGGAAAGTTATGACCAACCTAGATAGTATATTAAAAAGCAGAGACATTACTTTGTTTTTTTTTTTTGTTGTTGTTAAAAATATTTTTACTGAAAAAGCACAAATGCAAAGAAATGAACAGAGGAAAATTTATGCATCGAACCTGGACTGGTCACTTATGATAATATACATGCTACAATTCCATTCTCCCCAATCATTCCACCTTCACCCTCTCCCACAGAGTCCCAAAGACTGTTCTAAATGCCTCTGTCTCTTTTGCAGTCCAGAGACATTACTTTGCCAACTAAGGTCGGTCTAGTCAAGGCTATGGGTTTTCTCGGGGTCATGTATGGATGTGAGAGTTGGACTGTGAAGAAAGGTGATCACCGAAGGATTGATGCTTTTGAACTGTGGTGCTGGAGAAGACTCTTGAGAGTCCCTTGGACTGCAAGGAGATCCAACCAGTCCATTCTAAAGGATCTCAATCCTGGGTGTTCATTGGAAGGACTGATGTTAAAGCTGAAACTGCAATACTTTGGCCACCTCATGCGATGAGTTGACTCACTGGAAAAGACTCTGATGCTGGGATGGATTGGGGCAGGATGAGAAGGGGATGAGAGATAATGAGAGGGCTGGATGGTATCACCGACTCGATGGAGATGAGTTTGAATGAACTCCGGGAGTTGGTGATGGACAGGGAGGCTTGGCGTGCTGTGATTCATGGGGTCACAAAGAGTCGGACATGACTGAGCGGCTGAACTGAACTGAACTAAACTGAAACTGCAGCATGTCGGGCTTTCTTAACCTTCACCAATTCACTTCAGTTCAGTTCAGTCGCTCAGTCGTGTCCGACTCTCCGCGACCCCATGAATCACAGCACGCCAGGCCTCCCTGTCCATCACCAACAACCGGAGTACACTCAAACTCATGTCCACAGAGTCGGTGATACCATCCAGCCATCTCATTCTCTGTCGTCCCCTTCTCCTCCCGCCCCCAACCTTTCCCAACATCAGTGTCTTTTCCAGTGAGTCAACTCGTGGCATGAGGTGGCCAAAGTATTGCAGTTTCAGCTTTAGCATCAGTCCCTCCAATGAACATCCAGGGTTGATCTCCTTTAGAATGGACTGGTTGGATCTCCTTGCAGTATAAGGGACTCTCAAGAGTCTTCTCCAACACCACAGTGCAAAACCATCGATTCTTCGGTGATCAGCCTTCTTCACAGTCCAACTCTCACATCCATACATGACCACGGGAAAAACCATTGCCTTGACTAGACGGACCTTGGTTGGCAAAGTAATGTCTCTGCTTTTTAATATACTATCAAGGTTGGTCATAACTTTCCTTCCAAGGAGCAAGCGTCTTTTAATTTCATGGCTGCAATCAGCATCCACAGTGATTTTGGAGCCCAAAAAAATAAAGTCTGACACTGTTTCCACTGTTTTTCCATCTATTTCCCATGAAGTGATGGGACCAGATGCCATGATCTTCGTTTTCTGAATGTTGAGCTTCAAGCCAACCTTTTCACTCTCCTCTTTCACTTTCATCAAGAGGCTTTTGAGTTCCTCTTCACTTTCTGCCATAAGGGTAGTGTCATCTGCATATCTGAGGTTATTGAAGTTTCTCCCAGCAATCTTGATTCCAGCTTGTGCTTCTTCCAGCCCAGCGTTCCTCATGATGTACTCTGCATAGAAGTTAAATAAGCAAGGTGACAATAAACAACCTTGACGTACACCTTTTCTATTTGGAACCAGTCTGTTGTTCCATGTCCAGTTCTAACAGTTGCTTCCTGACCTGCATACAAGTTTCTCAAGAGGCAGGTGAGGTGGTCTGGGATTCCTATCTCTTTCAGAATGTTCCACAGTTGATTGTGATCCACACAGTCAAAGGCTTTGGCATAGTCAATGAAGCAGAAATAGATGTTTTTCTGGAACTCTCTTGCTTTCTCCATGATTCAGCGGATGTTGGCAATTTGATCTCTGGTGCCTCTGCCTTTTCTAAAACCTGCTTGAACATCTGGGAGTTCACGGTTTACATACTGCTGAAGTCTGTCTTGGAGAATTTTAAGCATGACTTTACTAGCGTGTGAGATAAGTGCAATTGTCCGGTAGTTTGAGTATTCTTTGGCATTGCCTTTCATTGGGATTGGAATGAAGACTGACCTCTTCCTGTCCTGTGGCCACTGCTGAGTTTTCCAAATCTGCTGGCATATTGAGTGCAGCACTTTCACAGCATCATCTTTCAAGACTTGAAATAGCTCAACTGTAATTCCATCACCTCCACTAGCTTTGTTCGTAGTGATGCTTTCTAAGGCCCACTTGACTTCACATTCCAAGATGTCTGGCTCTAGGTCAGTGATCACATTATTGTGACTATCTTGGTCGTGAAGATCTTTTTTGTACAGTTCTTCTGTGTATTCCTGCCACCTCTTCTTAATATCTTCTGCTTCTGTTAGGTCCATACCATTTCTGTCCTTTATCGAGCCCATCTTTGCATGAAATGTTCCCTTGGAATCTCTACTTTTCTTGAAGAGCTCTCTTGTTTTTCCTATTCTGTTGTTTTCCTCTATTTCTTTGCAGTGATCACTGAGGAAGTCTTTCTTATCTCTCCTTGCTATTCTTTGGAACTCTGCATTCAGATGCTTATATCTTTCCTTTTCTCCTTTGCTTTTCACCTCTCTTCTTTTCACAGCTATTTGTAAGGCCTCCTCAGACAGCCATTTTGCTCTTCTGCATTTCTTTTCCATGGGGATGGTCTTGGTCCCTGTCTCCTGTACAATGTCACGAACCTCCGTCCAGAGTTCATCAGGCAGTCTATCAATCAGATCTAGTCACTTAAATCTATTTCTCACTTCCACTGTATAATCATAAGGGATTTGACTGAGGTCATATCTGAATGGTCTAGTGGTTTCCCCTACTTTCTTCAATTTAAGTCTGAATTTGGCAATAAGGAGTTCATGATCTGAGCCACAGTCAGCTCCTGGTCTTGTTTTCGCTAACTGTATACAGCTTCTCCATCTTTGGTTGCAAAGAATATAATCAATCTGATTTCGGTGTTGACCATCTGGTGATGTCCATGTGTAGAGTCTTCTCTTGTGTTGTTGGAAGAGGGTGTTTGCTATGACCAGTGCATTCTCTTGACAAAACTCTATTAGCCTTTGCCCTGCTTCATTCAGTGCTCCAAGGCCAAATTTGCCAGTTACTCCAGGTGTTTCTTGACTTCCTACTTCTTTTTTGGGTGTTAGTTCTAAAAGGTCTTGTAGGTCTTCATAGAACCGATTAACTTTGGCTTCTTCAGCATTACTGGTTGGGGCATAGGCCTGGATTACTGTAATATTGAATGTTTTTTCTTGGAAACGAACAGAAATCATCCTGTCATTTTTAAGATTGCATCCAAGTACTGCATTTCGGACTCTTTTGTTGACCATGATGGCTACTCCATTTCTTCTAAGGGATTCCTTCCCACAGTAGTAGATATAATGGTCATCCGAGTTAAATTCACCCATTCCAGTCCATTTTAATTCACTGATTCCTAGAATGTCTATGTTCACTCTTGCCATCTCCTGTTTGACCACTTCCAATTTGCCTTGATTCATGGACCTAACATTCCAGGTTCTTATGCAATATTGAGTTTACTCAAACTCATGTCCATTTATTCGGTATGCCATCCAACTATATTCTGTTGCCCTCATCCTCCCACCTTGTACCTTTCCCAGCAGCAGGATCTTTTCCAATGGGTCCGGTCTTCACATCAGGTGTCCAAAATATTGGAGCTTCACCTTTAGACCCAGTCCTTGCAAGGAATATTCAGGACTGATATCCCTTAGGATGATCTGGTTTGACTTCTGTTAGCCATTCAGGAGACTCTCAAGAGATTTCTCTAACACCACAGTTCAAAAGCATTAATTTTCCTGCTCAGATTTCTTTATAATCCATCTCTCACATGCATACATAACTTCCGGATAAAAAACAGCTTTGACTAGATTCATATTTCATGTAAAATTACAACACTAAATGCTCATATCTGAAATAAGTATAGTTCATGGCTTATAAGACAATGTGTACCCTGGTTTTCACTTGTGAAAGAACAAAAATCCCACCTTTCCATGTCCAAAATTCCTCAGCAGTTTTTCATGCATCAATTATAGAGAATTCATTACCGCATATCGGAGACTCTGCTTACAAATATAAATATGGGAGATATAGTGTATTCCCTATATGAGTTAGAAACATCCTCATCTAGATGATGAAATATAAAATATACAGAATTCCATGCTTTGAGCAATTATTTAGTTTATTTATTTTTAACTTAAGAATAATTATTTTACAGACTTTTGTTCAAAAGCATCAATTCTTCCACGCTCAGATTTCTTCACAGTCCAAATTTCACATCCATACATTACCACGGGAAAAACCTTAGCCCTGACTAGATGGACCTTTGTTGACAAAGTAATGTCTCTTATTTTTAATATGCTATCTAGTTTGGTCATAACTTTCCTTCCAAGGAGTTAACATCTTTTAATTTCCTGTCTGCAATCAGCATCCACATTGATTTTGGAACCCCAAAAAATAAAGTCTGACATTGTTTCCACTGTTTCCCCATCTATTTCCCATGAAGTGGTTTGCCCAGATGCCATGATCTTAGTTTTCTGAATTTTGCGCTTTAAGCCAACCTTTTCACTCTCCTTTTTCACTTTCATCAAGAGGTGTTTTAATTCCTCTTCACTTTCTGTCATAAGGGTGGTGTCATCTGCATATTTAAGGTTACCAATATTTCTCCCGGTAGTCTTGATACCCGCTTGTGCTTCTTCCAGCCCAGTGTTTCTCAAGATGTATTCTGCATATAAGTTAAATAAGTAGGGTGACAATATTTAGCCTTGACATACTCCTTTTCCTATTTGAAACCAGTCTGTTGTTCCATGTCCAGCACTAACTGCTCTTTCCTCACCTGCATATAATTCTCTCAAGAAACAGGTCAGGTTGTCTGCTCTTCCCATCTCTTCCAAAATTTTCCACAGTTTATTGTGATCCATACAGTCAAAGGCTTTGCATAGTCAATAAAGCAGAAAAAGATGTATTTCTGGAACTCTCTTGCTTTTTCAATGATCCATCGGATGTTGACAATTTGATCTCTCTTTCCTCTGCCTTTTCTAAAACCAATTTGAACATGTTTAACACTTCTGTTTGAAGAGTAGTAATGGGATGAGATTCCCCTATCTTTGTTTTTATGAAGGTTGAGTTGTCAGCATGGTTTTACACACTTCTCACTCAATCTCATCAAAAGACTATTTCCTCTTCATTTTCTATTTGTTTCTGTGTTGCAATCGATATATATGAGGCTGTTGATGTTTCTCCCAAACCCTGATGCCAGCTTGTGATTTACTCATTTGGTATTTTAATAGTATAATCTACTTAAGATTCTCATAAGCAGAGTGACAATATAGAGATTCGTCACACTCTTTTCCCAGTTTTAAACATTTAATTGTTCCATGTCTTGTCCCAATTCTTGTGGCTTGACTCATTTAAGGGTGCTTTCAACTTTTATTTCTCAAGAATTTTCCAGGTACCCCACCCATTTTTGTTTTTGGTGTTCTCCATCTAGAGAAGTTTCTCATTGTGGGACATTTATCATTGCCCCAGTCAGAGCTTTGCCTGTTTAACTTGTTGTTGTTGTTTTTGTTTTTGTTGCGCACCTCAGCATGCTTCATTTATTTCCTCCTTTCTTCCTCCACCTAGTTAGTTCTTTCTCTCGCACAGTTATTCTACTGTTGGTTCATTCCAGGGTGTTCTTAATCTCAGTTATTGCATTGATTATTACTGTGTGACTCTTATTTATTTCTTCTAGATCCATGGTAAACATGTTTATTTCTTCTCATTCCACTCCTCCAGTGTATTTACTGGCAACTCTACGTATCTTTCAAGATTTTGATAATCTTTACTCTCATTATTCTGAATTCTTTTTCAGGAAAAGTTCCTAACTCCTCTTCTTTTCTTTGTCTTTGTGGGATTTTATCATTTACCTCCAGCAGCTGTATATTTCTCTCCCTTTTCATTTTGCTTTGATTACTGTGATTTGGGTCCCCTTTCTGCAGGCTGGAGGGTTATAGCTCCAATATGTTGTGGATCCTGTCCTTTGTAGCTGGGATTGGACCAGTGACTTCTAAAGGTTTAATGCTTTAGATAGTTTGTGCCTGTGCACTGGCAGACAGATCTGTGTCTCTTCTCTCTGAAATTCAATAAATTGTCCATGGACAGTGCTTTGGGGTGTTTATGGGTTTAGTATGGCTTAGTGCACCCCCTTTTATAATATTCACTGTTTTGTTTCTATTTTGCTGGAGAATAGGTGTGGTTTCTCTTGTACTGAACTTACTGACTCAAGTGTGGAGATTGTAGACATGGAAACTCTGGGGTGTGTGCTTGTCCTTTAATGTTCCTTGAGGTAAGGAGTTCGATGTTACTCTAACGTCCTGGAGTCGACATCCTGGCCTCTGGGTTTGTTTTCCCAGGTTGCAGTAACATAAAAAATCCACATCCACACAATACAGAAGATATTAACCACGAGGTTAATGGTGGCACAACTCTCCTCATCCAGAAAGTATCAACAGGATGCACAGAACTTCAGACAACAGAGAAAAGGGAGGAGAGTGAATGAGGTGCCTAGTAGGAGATAGGGGAATGTTAAAATGGGAAAGAGCAATCAATTCAGGAAACGAATCCAAAAATGAAATAAGATCGTAAGATTTTGTTACTAAAGTCACAACATTGATATTAATTTTGGGAAAGTAAAAGTTAAGAACCAAGAAAAATAGTGTAAAAAAGGAAAACGGAGTCTAAATTTATTCTCTCATATATTAAAAAGTGTTTAAAAATAGATTTATGTATGTTTTGTTTGAAAGATAATGATGGTTACTAGAAATAAAAATTTAGCGTATAATAAAGGGCTACAATTGCTTAAAGTTAAAGAAATTACATAGAAGTAGATCTCAGAATTTTAAAGCAGTTGTGTGCTTTTTTGGTGTCAGTACAGTGTCAGACAGTCTCTTGTTGAAGCTTGTACTTGTCAAAGGTGACTGTTGTTCCTCAGTTGAACAGTCTGGGCATATATTGCTGATTTATTCCGTTGAGCCTGTCACTTCTGGGTTGGTTTATGTTTCTTTGTTTATATTTCCTTCTTTTATTTGAAAGCCTCTCCATATCTGGTTTTCACCATGAAACGAGGGTGCAGTAGGCTCATATTCAAGCTCGCTTTTTCAGTGTTTTGGGGATGAGATGTGGTACACAGAAAACAAATACCATTGGGATATTGGGGGTGCTTGTGGTGGATTGATCACATCGGGCTTTTCAATGACAAATGTGACATGTACTTTCTGGGTCCACCCTGCTCAGACTCCTGGTTGATACGTGAGGGCACCGTCCCAAGTGGGCCCTGTGTTTCATGCACTTCCCAGCCAATCAGGCAGTTAGGTGCTTGGCATGGGCCATGACCACGGTTGGCTATGTCCTTTTTGCTCTTCCCAAGTCCAAAATCTCGGTGGCTGGTTGGAGGCAAGGCGCAGGTGGGCCGTGTATCTTATTTAGCTCTCTGGTCTCAGCCACTCAATGTGCTGCCTGTGCCAGAGGGCACAGTCCCAAGTGTGCCATGTGTCTTCTCAGGGTAACTGACCCCAAGCTGTCATGTTCCTGGCCTATGTGAATTGTCCATGAAGTGAGGAATTCATCATTAGCAACTGTCAGCCAGCTTAGAGATTGGAAGGGGATGTTTCTGGTGCCAAGATACTAATAGACTATTTCCTTCTGCCTCTGGCAGTCGTACACGTTCCTCTCTCAATCCATGGAGGAAAGGGTCTTATATGGACACTGGCTTGGTATCCTTTGCTATTTTCTAGTGAACAATCTTCTGTTCTGTGAGTATGCCATGGTTCAAGATGTGGCCTTAGAACCTTCTCACAGGAAAGGTCCTTTCTAGAATTTCTGTCTCTAGTGTCCCCTTGGATAAGGTTTGCCTGTTACCTTTGCTTCGTTACATTGTCCTCAGGGAACTAATGCCTGATTCTAACCATAGTGTGTTTGATACATCCCAGACGTCCCTTCAATGCCCCATGTATGACAGTGGACGGGAGCATCTGAGTCATTTCTTGACTAGTGATTTCATTTATTGGCATAATCTGTGTTTTTGTTCTTCCTCTCTCCAGTTCTATTTCTTCCCCCACTGGCACCTAGGAGAGAGGGTTTCCTATTTTATGCAAATTTCTCCTCCTTTAAGACTCCTTTTCGAAGGCGAGTCTCGATCCCTAAAACCATTTCCTCCCTTTCATCACTTAAATTTTCTTACCAACTTTCTTTTTTAATTGGAGGCTAATTACTTTACAATAATATATTAGTTGGTTTTGCCATACATTGACATGTATTTGCCCCGGGTGTACATGTGTTCCCCTTCTTGAACCTCCCTCTCCCCTCCCTCCTTCCCATATTCTCCCTTCAGGTCATCCCCGTGCACAAACCCCGAGCATCCTATAACATGCGTCAAACCTAGACTGGTGATTCCTTTTACGTATGATAATATGCTTGCTTCAATGCCATTATCCCAAATCATCCCACCTTCACCCTCTCCCACGAGTCCCAAAGACTGTTCTATACAGCTGTGTCTCTTTGATGTCTCGTATACAGGTTTAAGGTTACCATCTTTCTAAATTCCATATATATGCGGTAGTATACTGAATTTTTGTTTTTCATTCTGGCTTACTTCACTCCGTATAATAGGCTCCAATTTCATCCACCTCATTGGAACTGATTCAAATGCATTCTTTTTGATGGCTGAAAAATACTCCATTGTGTATATGTACCACATCTTTCTTATCCATTCCTCTGCAGATGGACAGCTATGATGCTTCCATGTCCTCACTATTATAAACAGTGCTGCAATGAACATTGGAGTACATTTGTTTCTTTCAATTCTGGTTTCCTCGGTGTGTATGCCCAGGAGTGTGATTGCTGGATCATATGGCAGTTCTATTTCCAGTTTTTTGAGGAATCTCCACACTGTTCTCCATAGTGTCTGTATGAGTTTGCATTCCCACCAACAGTGTAAGAGGGTTCCCTTTTCTCCACACCCTCTCCAGCCTTTAGTGCATGTAGACTTTTGGATAGCAGCCATTCTGACTGGTGTGAAATGGTATCTCATTTTGAATTTGATTTGCATTTCTCTGATTATGAGGGTTGTTGAGCATCTTTTCATGTGTTTGTTAGGCATCTGTATGTCTTCTTTGAAGAAATATCTGTTTAGTTCTTTGGCCAATTTTTTTGATTGGGTCATTTACTTTTCTGGATTTGAGCTGCAGGAGCTGCTTTTATATTTTGGAGATTAATTCTTTGTCAGTTGTTTCTTTTGCTATTATTTTCTCCCATTCTGAAG
Organism: Moschus berezovskii; assembly: GCF_049115385.1. NCBI lineage: Eukaryota > Metazoa > Chordata > Mammalia > Artiodactyla > Moschidae > Moschus > Moschus berezovskii. The sequence continues at coordinate 17,612,722 of NC_142489.1, read as the reverse complement.
ACTGTCTTTTCATCTTGCTTATAGATTCCTTTGCTGTGCAGAAGCTTTAGATTTTAATTAGGTCCCATTCATTTATTTTTGTTTTTATTTCCAATATTCAGGGAGGTGGGTCTTGGAGGATCCTGCTGTGATATATGTTGGAGACTGCTTTGCCTATGATCTCCTCTGGTAGGCTTCTGTCTGTGGGGTCACACAGAGTCGGACACGACTGAAGTGACTTAGCAGCAGCAGCAGCAGTTTTTAAGTTTCTGGTCTTAAATTAAGTTCTCTAATCCATTTTGATTTTATTTTGGTGTATGGTGTTAGGAAGTGTTCTAGTTTCATTCTTTTACAAGTGGCTGGCCAGTTTTCCCAGCATCACTTGTCAAAGAAATTGTCTTTTCTCCATTTTATATGATTGTCTCTTTCGTCAAAGATAAGGTATCAATAGGTGTGTGGATTTATCTCTGGTCTGTTATTTTGTTCCATTGATCTATATTTCTGTCTTAATGCCATTACCATACTGTCTTCATGACTGCGGCTTTATAGTGGAGCCTGAAGTCTGGCAGGTTAATTACCTCAGTTCCACTCTTCTTCAATATTGCTTTGGCTATTCGAGTTTTTTTCTATTTCCATACAAATTGTAAGATTATTTGTTCTAGCTCTGTGAAGAATATCGTTGGTAATTGGATAGGGATTGCATTGAGTATATAAATTACTTTGGGTATTATACTCATTTTCACAATATTTAATCTTCCAATCCATAAACATGGTATATTTCTCAATCTATCAGTGTCCTCTTTGATTACTTTCACCAGAGTTTTATAGTTTTCTATGAACGAGTATTTCGTTTCCTGAGGTAGATATATTCCTAAGTATTTAATTCTTATCGTTTCAACAGTGAATTGGACAGTTTCCTTAATTTCTCTATTTTCTCATTATTAGTGTATAGGAATGCAAGGGATTCCTTTGTGTTGATTTTATATCCTGCAACTTTACTGTATTCATTGATTAGCTCCAGTAGTTTTCTGGTAGAATCTTTATGGTTTTCTGTGTAGAGGATCATGTCATCAGCGAAGAGTGAAAATTTTACGTCTTCTTTTCCAATCTGTATTTCTTTATGTCTTTTTCTGCTCTGATTGCTGTAGCCAAGACTTCCAGAACTGTGTTGAATAGTAGTGGTGAGAGTGGGCACCCTTGTCTTGTTCCTGACTTTAGGGGAAATGTTTTCAGTTTTTCACCATTGAGGTTAATGTTCGCTGTGTCTTTGTCATATATAGCTTTTACTACGTTGAGGTATATGCCTTCTATTCCCACTTTCTGGAGGGTTTTTTATCATAAATGGATGTTGAATTTTGTCCAAGGCTTTCTCTGCATCTATTGAGATAATCACACGATTTTTATTTTTGTTTGTTAATGTGGTGTATTACGTTGATTGATTTGCGGATATTGAAGAATTCTTGCATTCCTGGGATAAAGCCTACTTCGTCATGATGTATGATCTTCTTAATGTGTTGTTAGATTCTGACTGCTAGAATTTTGTTAAGGATGTTTACATCTATGTTCATCAGTGACATTGGCCTGTAATTTTCTTTTTTGTGGCATCTTTACAGGTTTGGGATTAGTGGGATGGTGGCCTCATAGAATGAGTTTGGAAGTTTCCCTTCCTCAGCAATTTTCTGGAAGAGTTTGAGTAGAATAGTTGTTAGCTTGTCTCTAAATTATTGGTAGAATTCAGCTGTGAAGCCATCTGGCCCTGGATTTTTGTTTGCTGGAAGATTTCTTATGACAGCCTCTAGTTCCATGCTTGTGATGGGTCTGTTCAGATTTTCTATGTCTTCCTGGTTCAGTTTTGGAATGTTTTACTTTTCTAAGAATATCTCCATTTCTTCCAAGTTGCCACATAATGGCTGATAGTATTCTCTAATAATCCTTTGTATTTCTGTATTGTCGGTTGTGATCTCTCCATTTTCATTTCTCATTTTATTGATTTGTTTCTTCTCCCTTTGTATCTTGATAATTCTGGCTAGTGGTTTGTCAGTTTTATTTACCTTCTCAAAGAACCAGCTTTTGGCCTTGTTGATTTTTGTTATGGTTACTTTTGTTTCTTTTGAATGTACTTCTGCCCTAATTTTTATGATTTCTTTCCTTCTACTCACCCTGGGGTTCTTTATTTCTTCCTTTCCCAGTTTCCTTAGATATAGAGTTAGGTTATTTAGTTGACTTTTTTCTTGTTTCTTTAGGTGTACCTGTATTGCTATGAATTTTCCCCTTACCACTGCTTCGCCAGTGTCCCAGAGGTGTTGGGCTGTTGTGTTTTCGTTTTCATTCATTTCTAAACATATTTTAATTTCTTCTATGATTTGTTCATTATTCAGCAGTGTGTTCAGTCTCCATATGTGGATATTTTTAATAGTTTTTATTTCGTAATTGAGATCTAATCTTACTGCATTGTGATCAGAAAAGATGCTTGGGATGATTTCATTTTTTTTGAATTTACCAAGGCTAGATTTATGGCCCAGGATGTGATCTATCCTGGAAAATGTTCCGTATGCACTGGAGAAAAAGGTGAAATTCATGGTTTTGGGGTGAAATGTCCTATAGAGATCTATTAGGTCTAACTGGTCTATTGTATCATTTAAAGTTTCTGTTTCCTTATTAATTTTCCTTTTAGTTGATCTACCCATAGGTGTGAGTGGGGTATTTAAGTCTCACACTAGTATTGTGTTATTGTTGATTTCCCCTTTCATACTTGTTAGTATTTGGCTTATATATTGTGGTGCTCCTATGTTGGGTGCATACATAATTATAATTGTTATATCTTCTTCTTGGATTGAGCCTTTGATCATTATTCCTTCTTTGTCTCTTTTTACACCCTTTGTTTTAAAATCTATTTTATCTGATATGAGTATTGCTACTCCTGGTTTCTTTCAGTCTCTATTTGCGTGGACTACCTTTTTTCAGCCCTTCACTTTCAGTCTTGTGTGTCCCTCGTTTTGAGGTGGGGCTCTTGTAGACAACATATAAGGGGGTCTTGTTTTTGTATCCATTCAGCCAGCCTTTGTCTTTTGGTTCGGGCATTCAACCCATTTACGTTAAAGGTGATTATCGATAAGTATGATCCAGCTGCCATTTTTTTTTTTTTTTTTTTTTTACTGTTTTGGGTTCTAGTTTATATACCCTTTCTGTGTTTCCCGTCTAGAGAAGTTCCTTTAGTATTTGTTGGAGAGCTGGTTTGGTGATGCTGAATTCTCTCAGCTGTGCTTGTCCATAGAGCTTTTGATTTCTCCTTCATATTTGAATGAGATCCTTGCTGGGTATAATAATCTGGGCTGTAGGTTACTTTCTTTTCTTGAAAGAAAAGTTTCTGTTGAGTTTCTGAAGAGTTTCTGTTGAAAGATCAGCTGTTATCCTTATGGGAATCCCCTTGTTTGTTATTTGTTGCTTTTCCCTTGCTGCTTTTAATATTTGTTCTTTGTGTTTGATCTTTGTTAGTTTGATTAATATGTGTCTTGGAGTATTTCGCCTTAGGTTTATCCTGTTAGGGACTCTCTGGGTTTCTTGGACTTGGGTGGTTATTTCCTTCCCCATTTTAGGAAAAATTTCAACTATTATCTCCTCAAGTATTCTCTCATGGTCTTTCTTTTAGTCTTCTTCTGGGACTCCTATGATTCGAATGTTGGGGCGTTTAACATTGTCCCATAGGTCTCTAATATTGTCCTCGTTTATTTTAATTCATTTTTCTTTTTCCATCTCTGTTTCATTTATTTGTACAATACTATCTTCTAGCTCACTTTTTGTGTCTTCTGCCTCTGTTATTCTACTGTTTTTTGCCTGCAGAGTGTTTCTGATCTCATCTATTGCATTATTCATTGTATATTGACTCTTTTTTATTTCCTCTAATTCCTTTTAAACATTCCTTTCATCTTCTGGATGCTTTTCTCTATTTTATTTTAACTGTAACTCCATTTGCTTTCCAGATTTGAATCATTTTCACAATTAAAATTCGAAATTCTTTATCAGGTGGGTTCCCTATATCTTCCTCCTTTGTTTGTGTTGGTGGGCATTTATCCTGTTCCTTTACTTGCTGGTATTTCTCTGCCCTCTTCATCTTGCTTATATAACTGTGCTTGGGGTGGACTTGCCGTCTTTTGGCAGTTTGTGGAGTTCTCTTTATTATGTAGTGACCTCGTTGTGTCGGGTTGGACTTGTCAATGTTCCATGGCTAGGGATGCTTGTGTTAGTGTTTTGGTCCGTGGAACTGGATTTCTTTTCTCTGGAGTGCAATGAAGTGTCCAGAATGAGTTTGAGATGTCAATTGGTTTGGAGTGGCTTTGGGCAACCTGTATATTGAAGCTCAGGACTATTCTCGTGTGTTGCTGGAGAATTTGCGTGCTATGTCTTTCACTGAAACTTGTTGACCCTTGGGTGGTGCCTGGTTTCAGTGTATGTATGGACGCATTTGATGAGCACCTATCAATTAATGTTCCCAGGAACAGGAGTTCTCTGGTGTTCTCAGGATTTGGACTTAAGCCTCTGCTTCTGGTTTTCAGTCTTATTCTTGCAGTAGGCTCAAGACTTCTCCATCTGGTACTTTCAAGGCCATTCCTTTTGTTAAAACTCGTCTGTTTGCTGGTCTCTTCACTGTCTAATTCCCTCCCTGACACCAGGGGGCGGTGATGGACTTTTTTTTTCTTTTTTTTCAGCTCACCTGTTCAATGCTGCTGTGGGGAAGGAGGAATGCTGCTAACAAATGTCACTGTCGTCTGTGGGGAGTGCTCAGAGTGTCTCAGCTTCACTAGGATTGCCCCTGTTCATGACATGTGTGCTTTTCCTGTTTATTCTGCTCAGTCGGTAGGTTGTTCTGCTGGGAGCTGTCCATGGCCGACGCTAGGTTACATGCACTTCCCAGGTCTGATCGTCTCAGGTTCATGTCCTTGGGTACCCCACAAAGGCTCAGACTTTGTTGGGCCTGCGTTTTGTGCCTTCCCCAGTCCAAGCAGCTCAGATGACCAGGAGTTTGGTGAGCGTGGTCGCTGCGACTTATCGCCTCCCTGGTCCCTGCCACTCGGTTTTCTGGGTGTACAACCAGCGCACCTTCTCAGGCGGATATCGACTGACCTGAACCCAAGAAGTCATGGTTAGCAATGAAGCCTGCCTGCAGCTTGGTTTGGGAAGCCTCTCTGGGGCCGCTGTTGCCCCTTCTGGCACTGGTCGCTCTCCCTACCTGTCCCGGCAGGGGCTGGGGGAAAGGGGATGGGCCGCCCGCAGCCGGCTTGCTCTGCGCAGTCCTTTGTTCTGGGAAAGGGGCTGGTGGAGTCTTAGGTTGGGGATTTTCACCTTCTCGCAGGCTTTCTACCTTTTAACTTCACAGTCTGCTTAGCTATTTCCCCGTTAGCGCCCTCACGTTGCCCTCGGGGTGTTCGGGATTGATCCTCTCTCTAATCTCTACCTCTGCGCCTCCCTGCCCAGCCTCTGCTTGCTAGTGGGGTGTGGGGGCATCTGCACCGCTTCTCCTATGAGAGGTTCCTCTGGGCACTTAGTTTGTGGGTTTTAATTATTCATTTCTTTTTTCTGTCAGTTATGTGGTCCTCTGAGGTTCCAAGACTTGTCACAGACTCGCCCATGAGTGTTTCCAGGTGTTTGGAAACTTATCTCTAGTTTTTTTTTTTTTTTTTTTTTTTTAGGCCTCCCTTTCCAGGATGGAGCTCCATCCCTCCCTCTTTTGCCTCTCTTTTTATCTTTTATATTATGTTCTACCTCCTTTCGAAGACTATGGGCTGCTTTTCTGGGTGCCTGATGTCCTCTGCTGGTTTTCCGAAATTGTTTTGTGGGATTTACTCAGCATTCAAATGCTCTTTTGTTGATTTTGTAGGGGAGAAAGTGGTCACAACATCCTATTCCTCCAGCATCTTCTCTAAAATCTCTCTTCAGTTCAGCATGGTTCAGTTCAGTCGCTCAGTTGTGTCCAACTCTTTGCAAACCCATGAACCACAGCACGCCAGGCCTCCCTGTCCATCACCAACTCCCGGAGTTCACTCAAATTCATGTCCTTCGAGTCGGTGATGCCATCCAGCCATCTCATTCTCTGTCGTCCCCATCTCCTCCTACCCTCAATGCCTCCCAGAATCAGACTATTTTCCAGTGAGTCAACTTGTCGCATGAGGTGGCCAAAGTATTGCAGTTTCAACTTTAGCATAAGTCCTTCCAGTGAACACCCAGGATTGAGCTCCTTTAGAATGGACTGGTTGGATCTCCTTGCAGTCCAAGGGACTCTCAAGAGACTTCTCCAACACCACAGTTCGAAAGCATCAATTTTTCGGCGATCAGCTTTCTTCACAGTCCAACTCTCACATCCATACATGACCAGGGGAAAAACCATAGCCTTGAGGAGATGGACCTTGGTTGGCAAAGTAATGTCTCTGCTTTTTAATATGCTATCTAGGTTGGTCATAACTTTCCTTCCAAGGAGTAAGCGTCTTTTAATTTCATCGCCGCAATCAGCATCTTCAGTGATTTTGGAGCCCCCCAATATAAAGTCTGATACTGTTTCCACTGTTTTTCCATCGATTTCCCATGAAGTAATGGGACCAGATGACATGACCTTCATAAAATCTTTCTTACCTACTTTTTAAGAGACTGGTTTTCCTTTATCGGTTTCTAGGGCCCATCAACATCTATCACAAATGGGTTTCTGAAAGGTGTCCCACGTGCAATCTATCCTTTGATGGATTTGTGTGGGAGAAAGTGGACTGAGGCCCCTATTCCTCTAAAACAATGAGACCCACCGAAACCCTGGAAGATCCATTTGATTAACTGAAATCTTGTTGCTGTTCAGTCACAAAGCCATGACAGAGTCTTTGTGACCCCTTGGACTGCAGCACACAAGGTCTCTCTGCCACTCACCATCTCCCAGGGTCTGCCTTAGATCATGTCCATTGAATGGGTGAAACGATACAACCTTCTCCTCCTCTCTAACCCATTTTTCCTCCTGATTTCATTATTTCCTAAGAATCAGGGTCTTTTCTCCTGAGTCAGTTCTTTGCTCAATTGGTCAAAGCTTTGGAGACAGCTTCTGCGTCAGTGTTTCTAATGTATCTTCAGAGTTGATTTCCTTTATGTTTGACTGGCTTGGTCTCCTTGCAACCCAATGGACACTCACAAGTCATCCCCAGTAGAGCAGTCTGGTGTTCTCGCATCTCTGCATGTCTACTGGAAAGACCATCAGTGTTAATCAATGTGCTTCCATTGGTCAAGCCAACTCTTCGCTTTTTAACACACTTACTAAATTTGTGAGCACTTTTCTTCCAGGAAGCAACTGTCTTGTAATTTTATTGCTGCCATCACCATCACAGTGAATATAGAGCCACAAAAGAGGAAATCTGTCACTGATTCTGTTTTCCCACCTTTATTTCCCATTAAGCAGTGGACCAGTTGCCATGATCTTAATTTGCATAATACTGAGTATTCAAGTGTACTGTTTACCCTGTTTTCCTATCAACATTTCGACTTATTTTATTCTTGTACCATTATTTTCCCCTCAGTGTTTTGGATAAGAAATTATTTTCTAAGAGTATTCTAAGATGATCGCTACTCATTATATGTAATACTACTGGTTTTAAGTTTCTTGTTGGAGCATTTGCGTCATGCTTCTGTGACAACTCTGTAAAATGTTGACAAAATGCACAGCCTATAATACATTTCTCTATTAACAGAATATATTGAGCCTGTTCATGTTATCTAATTAGGTTTTCTCTAGTATGGCAACGAAACAAATACAAAGGAGGACAAGAAATAAGGATATGATGTGGAGGGGGGCAGGAAGCTGAACCCCTGTGGCATGAAGGGAGAGAAATTTTGAGCATCAGTGATTTCTATTGAAATATTTGGTACCAGAAGTTTAAAGAGATGAAAGAAAAATGTACACACTGAATTATGGAGATGTGATTTTAATGTACACATCATATGATTTCAATGTTCAGCTATCCAGAAGAGCCTGATTATGATCTAGGCACGATGCATTGTGCATCTGTTTTACTCATTAATTTCAATGTTCAAAATTGTATCCAATGTGAGGAGAGCAAAAGCTTTCTTACAACAATCAGTTCAGTTGAGTTCAGTCGCTCAGTCGTGACTGACTCTTTGCTACCACATGAATCACAGCAGCCAGGCCTCCCTGTCCACCAAATCCCAGAGTTCACTCAAACTCAAATCCATCGAGTCAGTGATGCAATCCAGCCATCTCATTCTCTCTTGCCCCCTTCTCCTCCCGCCCCCAATCCTTCCCAGCATCAGAGCCTTTTCCAATGAGTCAACTCTTCGTATGTTGTGGCCAAAGTATTGGAGTTTCAGCTTTAGCATCAGTCCTTCCAATGAACACCCAGGACTGATCTCCCTTAGAATGGACTGGTTGGATCTCCTTGCAGTCAAAGGGACTCTCAAGAGTCTTCTCTAGCACCACAGTTCAAAAACATCAATTCTTCGGTGATCAGCTTTCTTTACAGTCCAACTTTCACACCCCTACAAGACCACTGGAAAAACCATAGCCTTGACTAGACGGACCTTTGTTGGTAAACTAATGTCTCTGCTCTTTAATATGCTATCAAGTTTGGTCGTAACTTTCGTCCCAAGGAGTAAGCGTCTTTTAATTTCATGGCTACAGTAAGCATTCACAGTGATTTTGGACCCCCCCCCAAAAAAAAAAAGTCTGACACTCTTTTCACTGTTTCTCCGTTTATTTCCCATGAAGTGATGGGACCAAGATGCCATGATCTTGGTTTACTGAATGTTGAGCTTTAAGCCAACCTTTTCACTCTCCTCTTTTGCTTTCATCAAGAGGCTTTTGAGTTCCTCTTCACTTTCTGCCATAAGGGTGGTGTCATCTGCATACCTGAGGTTATTGATAGTTAAATAAACAGGGTGTCAATATACACATACTTGACGTACTCCTTTCCTATTTGGAACCAGTCTGTATCTCTAAGTAAATGAGAGTTGGGGTTTTATGAACTCAAGGTGTCATCATATTTATGAACCCCATCTCTATTACAGAAGGCATAGTGGAAGATCAGCTCGATTAAGGGATAGCTTTTCAGTAATAGGATCTATATTATTTAGCCAGAAAGTTATTAAGTAATGTTGGGTTTCGCAAACAGTTCATTTAAGATCTTGGGAGCAAGAAATGTGTTTGACAACCTTAATAAAGTTGCCTAAAATTATATTTTGACATATACACATATATACCTATATGTGCATGTGTGTATATATGTGTGTGTATAGAAAAAGGTACAATGACTTTTAATTCCTGTTAGGCAAAGCAGCAATGAAAAAAATAAAAATAAAAAACAAACCCAAAGTAGAATGATTCAATTGTCTACTCGGTTATTGAATATACGTAAGTGGAAATACTTCCAAATATGTTTCTCTGGCTGCATCTAAAATATGAGGACTCCTTATATCACTCCCTTATTCCTTTTAATAAATATCTACCAATTTTCAAGTGTTTGTCCAGGTTTAATGACAAAAATAAACATTTATAGAAATACACACACACACACACACATATATGGATACATAATAGATATACAAATTTCTATATAAAATAGATAGATATGTTTGCATAACAGAAAATATTGATACCAAGCTTAGACGCCAGAATTATTTCCAACTCCATGCTCCATCTCATCATGAAAGAGCCAAAGTGGTTGTTGACTCAAACACTCCAAGAGCTGAATAACCTGAATAAAAATCGAACCTGCAACTGGGATTTGCAGTCACATATGATCAACTGTGGTGTTGGAGAAGACTCTTGAGAGTCTCTTGTACCGCAAGGGAATCCAACCAGTCCATTCTGAGGGAGGTCGATCCTGGGTGTTCATTGGAATGACTGATGTTAAGGCTGACACTCAATACTTCGGCTATCTCATGCGACGAGCTAACTCACTGGAAAAGACTCTGATGCTGGGAAATGTTGGGGGAGGGAGGAGAAGGGGTCGACCGAGAATGAGATGGCTGGATGGTATCACCGACTCTGTGGACATGAGTTTGAGTGAACTCCGGGAGTTAGTGATGGATAGGGAGGCCTGGCGTGTTGTGATTCATGGGGTCGCGGAGAGTTGGACACGACTGAGTGACTGAACTGAACTGAACTAAACTGATGATCACACTCTAAATCCAACACTTTATTTCCTTTCTTGTTCTAAGCAGTCCCGTCTTAAGATTGAAAACTATGAAAACCGAGAGAGACAAATAGGAGATTCTAGACTTCCTCATGTTCCAAAAGTAATTTTAATCAGACAAACTAGAAAAGGCAGATACAAAGGAAAATAATCAAGCAATATAGAATAATAATGATATAGCCATTAAGCAAACTCAAGGATCTTTTGTTCTTCCTCAAGGGCCATAGACAACATTCTGAGCAATATCCTGTGAACAATTTTAGAGATACTAAAGCCCCAACCAGGTTTAAATGTAAGTACCTACACCAGAGTAGTTGGAACCAGATGGTCAATGATGTTGCCTCCCAATATCCTCAGTAACAGGCCACGAGTAGAATGTCCCCAAACTATATCACACACCCCATGCCCAACCTCACTCTGCCATTAAAATCGTTCCCCTGAAAATATTTGGGGAATGTGGGTCTTTGAAGCACAAGCTGCTAGGGCACCTTGCTTGGTTCTACAATAAACTATTGCACAGAAGTGAGTAACTCAAGTTTGGCTGGGTAAGAGTTCAGTTCAGTTCAGTGCCTCAGTGGAGTCCAACTCTTTGTGATCCAATGAGTCACAGCATGCAAGTCCTCCCTGTCCATCACGAACTCCTGCTTAAAACAATATTACAAGTCTACTGTAACTCAGTTCAGTTCAGTCGTGTCCAACTCTCTGCGACCCCATGAATCACAGCACGCCAGGCCTCCCTGTCCATCACCAACTCCCGGAGTTCACTCAAACTCAGGTCCATCGAGTCGGTGATGCCATCCAGCCATCTCATTCTCTGTCGTCAGCGTCTCCTCCCACCCCCAATCCCTCCCAGCATCAGAGTCTTTCAAGTGAGTCAACTGGTCACACGAGGGGGCCAAAGTATTGGAGTTTCAGCTTTAGCATCAGGCCTTCCAACGAACACCCAGGATTGAGCTTCTTTAGAATGGACTGGTTGGATCGCCTTGCAGTCCATGGGACTCTCAAGAGTCTTCTCCAGCACCACAGTTCAAAAGCATGAATTCTTCGGCGATCAGCTTTCTTCACAGTCCAACACTCACATCCATACATGACTATGGGAAAAACCGTAGCCTTGACTAGATGGACCTTTCTTGGCAAAGTAATGCTTTTTAATTTGCTATCTAAGTTGGTCATAACTTTCCTTCCAAGGAGTAAGCATCTTTTAATTTACTGGCTAGAATAAGCATCTGCAGTGATTTTGGAGCTCAAAAAATAATGGCTGACACTGTTTCCCCATCTATTTCCCATGACGTGATGGGACCAGATGCCATGATCTTAATTTAGAAATACCTATATTTTTACATGCAAATATAGTGATACCAGTATTACTTCGTGATACTTGTATTTTTTATTTCACTCTAGGAAAATCTGGATTCTATTTTTCTTACGTGAAATGTGGAATTTTCTATTACTCGTGTATGAAAATCTTCATGGTGTTTTTCTGGCATTTAATGTGGAATTCTATATATTTCCTATATGAAAATCTTGGCACTGGTTTTCTAAAGAGTTGGAGAACCAGTATGGAATTGGAATAATCTCTCTTGCACAAATGAAATCAGTGCCCCACTGTTTCTTCATCAAGTTTAGGGTTTGTAGTATTTCTCAAATATATATAAAAACAGAATTTTATCCATGAAATGTGAACTGCTCTGTATTGACTGTATTCAATCCCCGGTGCTAATACTCCACTTTGAAATTTGGACTCCTCTATATTTCATATTGGAGATCAGAATGCAGACTTCCCTTGGAGAAATATGGAAATCTATAAATTTGATATGAAGCACTGGTTCTTCAGCAACAGAAACACCTTGTTTGCATTGTTTCCCTGTGCCTTTGAACATTTGTGTGTACATGAGTGGGTAGACATGGCGGTGTTTGTGTGTGTTTCTGTATGTGGCTGTGTGTCCAACCACATCCGAAGTAGAGATGAAGGTGAGAGATCACGAGACATGCAGTAAGCAGAAGGAGGCACGAAGCATCCACAGACCAGGGAAGACTGGCCCATGCATCTCTGAGGTGCTCCTGTTCAGCACAGGAATGAGGAAAGAATGGCCAGTGGCAATTCAGGACAGTGGGTCCACAAATCTGGGTTTACCTCAAGAGACATAAAGAATCTAACAGTTTGGGCCATGTTGATGTGTGTGTTTCTACCAGGAAGCAGATGGGGAAGCTTTGAGTACTCACCCAGTGTAAATTCAATGGTGTGGGTATTTTAAAGCATAGCCTTTGGACCCTTTAGTCTGTGGGAAGTGGGGTATCCTGTGGAAATGGTGGGGATGGCTATAACAGGATCCAAGACTGTGAAAAGGTCAAGATCCTTCCAAAACGAGCAGAGACTAGAGGAAGGAGGAGGAACAGAAAGATAGCCTACTACACTGGAGAATTTTTACACATTAGAAGAAGGCCCTGGCCTACTGATGTTTCAGACCAGTCCATCAGGCAGCACACTCCCTCTCTGATGTGGCCAATAATATCATCGTGTGTGACAAATGACATGATCACGTAGACTCCTTCATCGTGAAACCACAGGCATCCTAGGATACAGTGTGTGAGCATGCAATCCATCCAGGTGCTCCCTATATAACTGGCAGTGCAGAAAGGTGAAGAAAGTGGAGCTGTGGGGTATATGATTTCTCCCCTTTGCCAGTGTTTGCCTGTGAGGGAGCAAAGATGTCCAAGTAGAAGGGTGTTCACTTATCATTTCCTGAGAGAGCTCCAACATTGCAGCTTTCTACTGAATGATGATGGACAAGAGAATTCAAGTCCCACGAAAAAGATGTACACCATGTCCAGAGGGGATGGAGAAGTCACAAGAAGACTGTTGCTGCTACTGCTGCTAAGTCACTTCAGTCGTGTCTGACTCTGTGTGACCCCATAGACGGAAGCCCACCAGGATCCCCCGTCCCTGGGATTCTCCAGGCAAGAACACTGGAGTGGGTTGCCATTTCCTCCTCCAATGTGTGAAAGTGAAGTGTGAAAGTGAAAAGTGAAAATGAAGTCGCTCAGTCGTGTCCGACCCCTAGCGACCCTATGGACTGCAGCCCACCAGGCTCCTCCATCCATGGGGTTTTCCAGGCAAGAGTACTGGAGTGGCTTGCCATTGCCTTCTCCGAAGAAGACTGTAGGAGGGGTGATATTGTGTTTAGAAGCAATACCTTCAAGCCACACTCAGAGAGCTCACAGAAAACATTTGGTGCACTAATACACAGAGACTGGCAGAAACAGGGTCAGACCTGTCTTTCAGTGATTGAGTGTCTCCTGCAGAGGCATGGGTCAGCAGTGGCCTGACAGGGGAGAGGGTCTCTGGCTGCTACAGACCTGGGTCATGCAGTTTATGGCATATGCCCTCTTTTGAGGAGTTTGCCATTCAATTCACAAAAAAGCCAGCTAGCAGACATCCACAAATTAAAAATATATATATTCCGAAGTAATTCTCGTACTGTTAAGGAAGTTCTAGGAGCACTGCACACTTCCTCTCCTCAGGGTCTGGCAAACGGATTGAAAAACCCACAGGAAATTTGACTTTGAGGGTCAGTGGGATTTGATTACAGAACTTCCACAGAACTAAAACAGACTGTTGGAGGGCAAAAAAATAAACCTTGTGTGCACCAGGAGCCAAGAAAAAGGAGCAGTGTCCCCACAAGAGCCTGAGCCAGATTTGTCTGTGAGTGTCCAGGCATCTCCGGCAGAGGTGTGGGCCGAAAGTGGGTTGCAGCAGGATGAGGGGCACTGAATACAACAGTGCTTGAACCAGCCATTTTTAAGAAGGTCACAATAACTTTCATTACTCATACCAGAGTTTGTATTCAGTTCCAACAACAGGGCTGGAATACAGCCCCCGCAAAACCCCTCCAACAGAAATTTGGATTAAAAGTTTACTGAACATGGCCCCACCTATCTAAACAGGACTTAGATTCACTCACATTCTGTCCCTCTCATCAGAAAGCTTCTATAAGTCTTTTACGCTTATACTTTAGAGATCAGATGTAATGGAAATCATAATCACAGGAAACTAATCAAACTGATGAAGTGGATCACAGTTTTGTCTAATGCATGAAACTATGAGTCATGCTCTGTAGGGCCATCCAAGATGGATGGGTCATGATGGAGTGTTCTCACAAAACATGGGCCAATGGAGAAGTGAATGGCCAATAGCTTCAGTATTTTGCCTTGAAACACCATGAACAGTATGAAAAGACAAACAGATTGGACACTGAAAGATGTACTCCCTAGGTTGGTAGGTGTTCTAATATGCTTCTGGAAATCAGTGGAGAAGTAACGCCAAAAATAATGAAAAGATGAAGCCAGAGCAAAAACAGCACCCAGCTATGGTAGTGACTGGTGATGGAAGTAAAGTCTCACTCTGTAAAGAACAGTAGGAACTTAGAAAGTTAGGACCATTACTCAAGTAAAGTTGGAATTCATCAAACAGGAGATGTCAATGGCGAACACCAACCTTTCGGGAATCAGTGAATTAAAATTTACTAGAATGGGCAAATTTAATTAAGAAGAACATTTTATCTACTACGATGGGCAAGAATCCGTAGAGAAGAAATGGTTTAGCACTCATAGTCAACAAAAGTGTGTGAAATGCAGTTCTTGGGTGCATTCTCAAGAATGGCACAAAGATTTCTGCTAATTCTCAAGGCAAACTTTTCAATAGCACAATAATCCATATCTATGTCCTGACCTGCAGTGTTGAAGTACAGATTGAGCTGAGGGTCGGTGAGAAGCTGAAGTTGAGTGGTTCTATGTTTACCATTAGGATCTTCTAGAACAAACACACACACACACACAAACACACACACACACATACAGATATAATTTTCATCATAGGGGACTGGAATACAAAAGTATGACATCAAGAGATACGTAGAGTCACAGACAAGTTTGGCCTTTGGGTACAAAATGAACCAGGGCAATGTCTAACACACTTTTGCCAAGACAAGGCACTGTCATAGGAAACTTTTTTCAGCAACACTTGAGACCACTCTACACATGCACACAAGAAGATGGCTAATAACGAAATCAAGTTGATTATATGCTTTACAGCTGAAGATGGAGAAGCTCTATGCAGCCATCCAAAACAAAACCGGGAGCTGACTGTGGCTTAGATCATCAGCTCATACTGAAACATTCAGACTTATTGCAAAAAACGTAGGGAAAATAACTAGATCATTTAGGAATGACCTAAGTAAAAGCCCTTGTGATTATAATTGGAAATCTAATTGAGTTCTTGGAGAACTAAGGGCAAAGGTTTGTGATATTGTACAGGAGCGGCAATGAAGACTATCCCCAAGACAAAGAAATGCACAAAGGCAAAAAGGTTTTCTGAAGACACCTTACATTAGCTGAGAAGAAGAAGAAAAAAAGAAAAAGGAGAGAGCGAGAGAGAAGTGGAAGTGAAACGGGCATGGGAAAGATATACCTATTTGAATGTAGAATTTTGAAGAATAGCTACGGCAGATAAGAAAAGGTTCCTCATTTATCAATGTCAAGAAATAGAGGTTAATAAATAGAATCAGATAGACTAAAGATCACTTCAAGAAAATTAAAGATACCATGGGAAGATTTCATGCAAAGAAGTGCACCACAAAGTTCAGAAATATTGGGGACCTAACAGAAACAGAAATTATTAAAAGGTGTCAAGAATACACAGAAGAACCTGACAAAGAAACTCTTCGTGACCCGATAATCATGATGGTGTCATCACTCAACTAGACCCATGTCACGGTCTTCATATACCCGGACCTGGTGACTGGAGTTGACAAAGAAGAAGGATGCAGGGGACAGAAGTCTCTGTTGAAACAAGGATACTTCTTTGGCAGAAATGCATGCTTATGTATCTTCAATAAAGTTATTCTGCCATTAAAAATAATGAAATTCCACCAGTTGCAAAAAAAAAAATGGATAATCCTTTACATACAAGTCACTGAAGGGAGACACTGAAGGGAATCCAAGCAGGTGTCGTCTCCCATGGTCCCAGTCCTGAGAACTGCGTGCAGCTCTGCTCGTCCCTGTTTTGCAGGAACTGAGAAGGAATAGAGAGTCCTTGAGAAATGGTACACAAAGGAAGAAAACATATTGGATCCCTTAAATTTGAACGTCCCCTGACTATTCTCCCTGTTTAAATTTTCATAATTGGGGATGACTGCATATACTTCTGTGAAAAAGGCACTGACCAATTGAGTTTGTTTAGTTTGAACAATTTAGCTGAAAGGCATAAGTATAATACAAATATAATCACCATGATAATTATCAGCATTATAGCTCCAGATCCAATACGATGTGTAATGCTTTGAAGTCATTCTCAAGTGATTACCCCAGATAATTGATCAGCTAGTTGTTCACGTAAAGCTTCAAAATTTATGGAAGAGGATAGACTCTAAGAGAAGATGTCAAAGATTTTCTTTTGCAACAATTGTACATTTAAGAAATCATCATTATGAATATCTTGTAAATGAAATTGGTTTGTTCCCAGTTGTAAGCACTATTGCTGAACCAAACAGGAGTAATGCAAAACTTTGTAGAATTCCAATCACATTTTAATAATACTTGCTTTTTAAAATCTATTAATTGCTCTCTGACCCACTGGATGCCTGTTTTTAATTCTTGTATTAGGGGGTACCAGAGGGCAGACAAACTGAAATCATAATCACAGGAAACTAGCTGATCTAATCACATGGACCACAGCCGAATGTGGTCCCCTGGAGAAGGGAATGGCAAACCACTTCAGTATACTTGCCTTGAGAACCCCGTGAACAGTAACAAAGGGCAAAATGATAGGATACTGAATGAGGAATTCCCCAGGTCGGTAGGTGCCCAGTATGCTACTGGAGCTCAGTGGAGAAATAACTATAGAAGGAATAAAGGGATGGAGCAAAAGCAAAACCAATACCCAGTTGTGGATGTGACCAATGATAGAAACAAGGTCCGGTGCTGTAAAGAGCAATAATGCATAGGAACCTGGAATGTTAGGTCCATGAATCAAGGCAAATTGGAAGTGGTCAAACAGGAGATGGCAAGAGTGAATGTCGACATTCTAGGAATCAGTGAACTAAAATGGACTGGAATGGGTGAATTTAACTCGGATGACCATTATATCTACTACTGTGGGAAGGAAACCCTTAGAAGAAATGGAGTAGCCATCATGGTCAACAAAAGAGTCTGAAATGCAGTACTTGGATGCAATCTTAAAAATGACAGGATGATTTCTGTTCGTTTCCAAGGCAAAACATTCAATATTACAGTAATCCAGGCCTATGCCCCAACCAGTAATGCTGAAGAAGCCAAAGTTAATCGGTTCTATGAAGACCTACAAGACCTTTTAGAACTAACACCCAAAAAAGATGTCCTTTTCATTATAGGGGACTGGAATGCAAAAGTAGGAAGTCAAGAAACACCTGGAGTAACTGGCAAATTTGGCCTTGGAGCACGGAATGAAGCAGGGCAAAGGCTAATAGAGTTTTGTCAAGAGAATGCACTGGTCATAGCAAACACCCTCTTCCAACAACACAAGAGAAGACTCTACACATGGACATCACCAGATGGTCAACACCGAAATCAGATTGATTATATTCTTTGCAACCAAAGATGGAGAAGCTGTATACAGTTAGCGAAAACAAGACCAGGAGCTGACTGTGGCTCAGATCATGAACTCCTTATTGCGAAGTTCAGACTTAAATTGAAGAAAGTAGGGAAAACCACTAAACCATTCAGATATGACCTCAATCAAATCCCTTATGATTATGCAGTGGAAGTGAGAAATAGATTTAAGGGACTAGATCTGATTGATAGAGTGCCTGATGAACTCTGGACGGAGGTTCGTGACATTGTACAGGAGACAGGGACCAAGACCATCCCCATGGAAAAGAAATGCAAAAGAGCGAAATGGCTGTCTGAGGAGGCCTTACAAATAGCTGTAAAAAGAAGAGAGGCGAAAAGCAAAGGAGAAAAGGAAAGATATAAGCATCTGAATGCAGAGTTCCAAAGAATAGCAAGGAGAGATAAGAAAGCCTTCCCCAGTGATCAATGCAAAGAAATAGAGGAAAACAACAGAATAGGAAAAACAAGAGACCTCTTCAAGAAAATTAGAGATTCCAAGGGAACTTTTCATGCAAAGATGGGCTCGATAAAGGACAGAAATGGTATGGACCTAACAGAAGCAGAAGATATTAAGAAGAGGTGGCAGGAATACACAGAAGAACTGTACAAAAAAGATCTTCACGACCAAGATAGTCACGATAATGTGATCACTGACCTAGAGCCAGACATCTTGGAATGTGAAGTCAAGTGGGCCTTAGAAAGCATCACTACGAACAAAGCTAGTGGTGGTGATGGAATTCCAGTTGAGCTATTTCAAGTCTTGAAAGATGATGCTGTGAAAGTGCTGCACTCAATATGCCAGCAGATTTGGAAAACTCAGCAGTGGCCACAGGACTGGAAGAGGTCAGTCTTCATTCCAATCCCAAAGAAAGGCAATGCCAAAGAATGCTCAAACTACCGCACAATTGCACTCATCTCACACGCTAGTAAAGTCATGCTCAAAATTCTCCAAGCCAGGCTTCAGCAGTATGTAAACCGTGAACTCCCAGATGTTCAAGCAGGTTTTAGAAAAGGCAGAGGCAACAGAGATAAAATTGCCAACATCCGCTGGATCATGGAGAAAGCAAGAGAGTTTCAGAAAAACATCTATTTCTGCTTCATTGACTATGCAAAAGCCTTTGACTGTGTGGATTACAATAAACTGTGGAACATTCTGAAAGAGATGGGAATCCCAGACCACCTGACCTGCCTCTTGAGAAACCTGTATGCAGGTCAGGAAGCAACAGTTAGAACCGGTCATGGAACAACAGACTGGTTCCAAATAGGAAAAGGAGTGCGTCAAGGTTGTATATTGTCACCTTGCTTATTTAACTTATATGCAGAGTACATCATGAGGAACGCTGGGCTGGAAGAAGCACAAGCTGGAATCAAGATTGCTGGGAGAAATATCAATAACCTCAGATATGCAGATGACACTACCCTTATGGCAGAAAGTGAAGAGGAACTCAAAAGCCTCTTGATGAAAGTGAAAGAGGAGAGTGAAAAGGTTGGCTTGAAGCTCAACATTCAGAAAACAAAGATCATGGCATCTGGTCCCATCACTTCATGGGAAATAGATGGAAAAACAGTGGAAACAGTGTCAGACTTTGTTTTTTTGGGCTCCAAAATCACTGCAGATGCTGATTGCAGCCATGAAATTAAAAGACGCTTGCTCCTTGGAAGGAAACTTATGACCAACCTTGATAGTATATTAAAAAGCAGAGACATTACTTTGCCGACCAAGGTCCGTCTAGTCAAGGCAATGGTTTTTCCCGTGGTCATGTATGGATGTGAGAGTTGGACTGTGAAGAAAGCTGATCGCCGAAGAATCGATGCTTTTGAACTGTGGTGTTGGAGAAGACTCTTGAGAGTCCCTTGTACTGCAAGGAGATCCAACCAGTCCATTCTAAAGGAGATCAATCCTGGATGTTCATTGGAGGGACTGATGCTAAAGCTGAAACTCCAATACTTTGGCCACCTCATGAGACGAGTTGACTCACTGGAAAAGACTCTGATGCTGCGAAAGGTTGGGGGCGGGAGGAGAAGGGGACGACGGAGAATGAGATGGCTGGATGGCATCACCGACTCTGTGGACATGAGTTTGAGTGTACTCCGGGAGTTGGTGATGGACAGGGAGGCCTGGCGTGCTGTGATTCATGGGGTCGCGGAGAGTCGGACACGACTGAGCGACTGAACTGAACTGAACTGAACTGATTTTATCCTGAACTTCCTCTTCCATCTGAGCCTGGGTGGCTACACAGTATCAGCATCTTTAGTCCAAATTTGAATAAAGTTTTGGGTTTGAATTGAGGTTTGTAAAGCAATGCCTGCAATTCTGGTAGTGATGCAAATGGGTACAAGTCCCAAAATGCCAAGAATTACCCACCCAATGAAAAGCTTAGATCGTTGGAGTAATTTAGAGAGTAACCGGGAGGCAAGTCATACCATGGGATGTTCTTTCCAGGGTCTTTGGAGATCTACTTGGCAACCGCAGAGTATACCAAGAATGAAGGATCAAAAGGGACTCTTTTTTTTTTTTTTTTTTGTAAGAGAAATAGAGAAATTTAGACAAGTATACAATTTGCAATCTATACACGTCACAGAACATAAAATCATATTAAATTTTGGCTATAACAAAAGGAAGGGGGATGCAAGCTTGTATAAAATATGAATGATTATAACAGAAGGAATAGTTACTATGAAAATGACTGGTCCCTGGGAAATATCCAGTCCAAGTTCCAAGTGTTTCAGTACGTGCAACAAGTTTCAAGATGTTCTATTGTTCAGGTCTAATTCATATATTGAGGATGATTCGAGGCCAAGAAGTTGCCATTTCGCTGTCAAACCATCCAAACAGTCCTTTGTCATGCAAGTTTTCCATTGAACTGTTGGTATTCTTTCATTCTACCTGAGTATCATAATCACACATTGTATTATTAAGATCATCTGAGCAGTTAGATAGCCACATTCCATGGGTTCCCCAATCAAAAATGGTGTAATTGGCCAGAAACATTAATTTCCCTGATTTAGCTTGACATCAATCTCAAAAAACAGGAATATATGTAAAGTCCTTATACGTAAACCCCTTATATTCCAACTTTTGTCCTTTTCCAAAAGTTTTGGTAGTATTGACATGGTTTTCATAAAAGGACAGGGCAGGAAACATTCCAAGCAATGTATGGAAATTCTTTTTTGGAGGCAGGAAGAAAGCCCACTTTTGTTGATTAATATTAATACATAATTCTGCTGGGTCCATGCATAAAGGAAGGATTTCTTAGCCTAGAGAAATGTTTATTAGTCTTCCATCTTCCTCAGGAAGAGAGGGCCCCTCCAATCTCCAAGGAGGAGGTATATGTACTGTGTAATTAGTGGATATGATTGGTTCTATATCTGTCCATTCTACAACATGCAATAAAGGAGGCTTAGGAATCTAAGCCCAATAAGTGTGATTAATCAAGTCAGCCTGAGCGAGGAAAGCAAAAGCAAGCAAAGCAAGGGTAGTGACAAAAATATTATCAGAATTCCAGGGCATTTCCTGTTTAGAAGCCAGATTGTCAGCGTGATTAGTAAAAGCTTTTATCTGTCTCCAAGTAGGGAGATCATGAGGTCAATGCCGTCGAGTGTGGCATTTCTTGGACATTTTTAAAGCCGCCGTGGTTTGTACTGGAATTTCCTCTTCCCGGGGATTTAACCTTTTCCTTTCTATCTTACCTCCCTTGGGGTGGATCTTCTGAAGAGGCAGCCAAATGACTTCATTGGATCCATATGAAGAAATCCAAGCATGCCCGTTTCCCTGTAATATTAATTTTCCACATCCGTTGTTTAGTCATCCTGTCTTGATACAAAATAGTCAGAGGAAGAGAAGGGTCCTTCAGTTCCTGGAAATGGTTTTCTGCTTTTGTCAAAACATCTCCTTGCGGTAAGTTTAAAAATTTTAAAAGAAACAGCTGTATTAACGATAGCTATACGATTAGAGAAAATATTGCATTGGATTCTAGATAGCATTTAAAAAAGCACAGACATTACCAAGGTCCTTCTAATCAAGCCTATGGTTTTTCCAGTGGTCATGTATGGATGTGAGAGTTGGACTGTGAAGAAAGCTGATAGCTGAAGAATTGGTGATTTTGAACTGTAATGTTGGAGAAGAGGCTTGAGAGTCTTTTGGATGGCAAGGAGATCCAAGCAGTCCATCCTAAATGAGATCAGTCCTGGGTGTTCACTGGAAGGACTGATGTTGACGCTGAAACTCCAATATTTTGTCCACCTCATGCGAAGAGTTCACTCACTGGAAAAAACTCTGATGCTGGGAGGGATTGTGGGCAGGAGGAGAAGGGGATGACAGAGAATGAGATGGCTTGATGGAATCACCGACTCGATGGTCATGGGTTTGAGTGAACCAGTGTATCTCTTAGGGCAATCATTTTTTTTTAATAGCTCTTATCCCCACAAACAAAACACCCTTCATTCCCCTTTTTAAAGGAAGTAGCCATTGCTTCAGCTAACATTTGAATTTTCTGAATTTCTGACCCTAAATTTTGACAAGCCTTCAAATAATCAAGAACATTCCTAGTCTCTCGAATCAGAGTGATGGCTCTCTGACATTCCTGATTTTCATTCTCCATATTCAAGCAGTTTTTCAAATTGCATTTTGGTTTTCTTTCCAAGAACACTACAGGAGATAGATAGCTACTCCCAGTCTGTCTAAAGAATAAAATAAAATTTCCAATAGAAGATGACATAATGTTTAAAATTCTTTAGTAAAAGGTGAAGGACGGCTGCATATAGTTACGGAATTTTTCATTTGTTGTACGTGAGAAAAATCAACGCCTTTGTATTGAGGCCTTAGCTACCCTTGAGCATTACCATTTCTTAACACAGGATAAAGAAAACGATCATTGGCCTCAGAGACTCGAGATTGCAAATCCAGTAAATCAGAAGGCCTTAGTCATAAAGGAGAATGAGTGGATCGTCTGTTTTCATAAATTTGAGTCTCAGTTGCTTATCATTGTCATCTATCTATCTATCTATCTATCTATATAGTTGGCTTTAGTGTCAAAGAGAGCATCAGAATATCAACATCAGATTAATCTTTTCCTCGAATTGGGGGATCTTCGGTTTCGTGTCCATTACAAGAGGAGGAGGAGAGTTTGGGACAGCCAGAACAGGGATGGTGGAAAAATTTTGAAACATTGTATTTTGCTCTAATTGGGCTTTATGTAAAGTCTCATCATCTAATTCATATTCGTATAATGAGCACTAGCTTGTTGACGAATACGGGGCTTGCAGTTAGAATAGCCTTGAATGAAAATATCCTGGCTGTAATGAGGTTCCATAAGGGTCAGAAATTTCTTGAACTATATACTCCCCATCTTGTGGCTCGTTCAACATTTTCTTTAACTTGCTTTCAAATTTCTAAATCCAAACTGCCTTCATCAGGGATCCAGGGAGTTTATTCAACCACTGTTTGTAGATGAGCCTTTATCTGTTAATGTGAAACCAAAAGTCACTGAACCTTAAATAAATAATGAAGTAAAGTATAAAGAAGGTGGGGATTTCCATCCTTTTCTCTCATAACCCCGCACTTTCCGACCTCCATAGGTCTTAACAGTCACTCCATCTCTTGCCAAGGGTGTACACCAGGTCCCTGTTCGGGCGCCAGTTGTCACAGTCGGTGTAGACAGGGACCTGGGGACTGGAGTTGATGAGAAGGATGCAGGGAACCCAAGTGTTGAGTGAAACAAGGGTGTTTTATCTGAAAAAACACATGCTTATATTTCTTCAGTAAAATGATTACTCAACCATGTAAAAGAATGAAATTCCACCAGTTGTGAATGCATCCTGACAGATCCAGACATCCTGGAATGCAAAATCAAGTAGGCCTTAGGAAACATCAGTAAGAACAAAGCTGTTGGAAGAGATGAATATCCAATTGAGTTATGTATAATTCTAACAGATGATGCTGTGAAAATGCTGCACTCAATATGCAGGCAAATTTGGAAAACTCAGCAGTGGCCAAAGAACTGGAAAAGATCAGTTCATTCCAATCCCAAAAAAAGGCAATGCCAAAGACTGTTTGAACTACGGCACAATTGCACTCATCTCACACAGAGCAAAAAGTAATGCCTGAGATTCTCCTAGGAAGGTTTCAACAAATGAAAAATTTCCAGAGGTTCAAGCTGGATTAGGAAAGGCAGAGCAACCGGCAACTAAATTGCCAACACCCATTGTGTGATTAAAAAAGCAAGCCAGTTCCAGAAAAAACATCTATTTTTGCTTTAATGACTATGCCAAAGTCTTTTACTTGTGGAATAAGAAAATCTGAAACATTCTTCAAGAGATGGAAATCCCAGGCCACCTGACCTGCTTCCTGAGAAATCTGTATGCAAGTCAAGGAGCAACAGTACCATGGACTTGGAAAAATTAACTGGCTCCACAGTTGGGGAAAGTGGTACCTCAAGGCTCTATATTGTCACCAATTTATTCAAACACAGACTACATCATTTGAAATGCCGGGGTGGATGAAGCAAAAGCTGGAATCAGTTTTGATGGGAGAAATGTCAATAATCACAGATATGCAGATGATACCACTCTCATGGCAGAAAGTGAAGAGAAAGTAAAAACCCTCTTGATGAAAGTAAAAGAGAGGAGTTGAAAAGGTGGTTTAAAGTTGACCATTCAAAAAATGAAGATCACGTCATCTGGCCCCACCACTTTAAGGAAAATAGACGGGCAAACACTGGAAACTGTGACAGGCTTTGCTTTCGGGTTCCAAAGTCACTGTAGATGTTGACTGCAGTGGTAAAATTAAAAGACACTTGCTCCTTGGAAGAAAATATGTGACAAATATAGACATTTTTGAAAAACCACAGAAAATATTTTGCTGAAAAATATCCATCTAGTCAAAGCTATGGTGTTTCCAGGAGTCATGTATGGCTGCGAATTTTTGACCATAAAGTTGAACACTGGAAGAACTGATATTTTTGAACTATAGTATTGAGAAGACTCATAAGCGTCCTGCACTGCATGGAGATTAAACCAGTTAATCCTAAAGGAAATTGGTCATGAGTATTCATTGCAAGGACGGATGATGAAAATTCAATATTTTGGACACTTGATGTGAACAACTGACACTGTAAAAGATCCAGATAAATGGGAAAGTTTGAAGACAGGAGAAGTGGATGACAGAGAATCAGATGGTTGGACGGCTAGTAATTTTCCAAAGAGTAGCAAGAAAGATATTGAATCACCACTTGATGGATATGTGTTTGTGCAAGCTCTGGGAGTTTTAGATGAACAGTGAAGACTGGCATGCTGTAGTCCATGGGGTCACAAAGAGTCAAATAAATGAGGAATGGCAGTGAAGTGAACTGATTTGTAGTGGGCTGTTTGCATGAAGTGACTTTGGAACAACGGGACTATTGATGCCCATGGCAGCAGTTCAGAGCCTGCTGCTTTTCAGGCTTAGGGATTAGGGAATAGCCGTCCTGATGAAGACGTCCCATTGCTCAAACCCAATGCCCTGACATGAATTCTTTCATTTCTTTTTGTATAATCCTTGGCTGTGGAGAGCAAAGGGAGAATGTGGGTCTGTCGGCACATGAGTGATGGTTCTCACAATCTCCCTGAAGAAGAATATCTGATTTTGTCATGGTAATCTTTAAGGAGATATGCACCATGAAACACTCACAGGTACCCTTGATTTGAAGTGGGCAATCTTGGATGTCCCCCAGCCCAACATTTAGCCAGATTTTTTTCAACACTAACTTCGCAGGCTAGCAGGAATCCTCAGGTATAGGCAGATCTACCACAGTCTGATGAGGGAAGCAGAAAGAGAGCATTGGCATTTAGTCACTTAGTGAGGCCTGGCCTGGAATTAAGCCCTCTGGGAGCATTTGGGAGAGGAATGCTGTTTTTGCACAATGTAGGCATGAGTTATGTGTCCAGGGCTGGCAGGCTTCTCGGGTATAATCCGTGTGGGGGCTATGTGTATGAGTGAGCTGAAATTAAATATAGTCCTGACACAAACAGAGGCAATTTTACCTTTTGACCTCACATTCAGTGCCTTGTTTCAGCAGAGGCCCTTTGGGTCTTCATGTACCTTCTTCATGATATTGTTTCAGACACAGGCCTGTCACGTTTTCTCTGCCCTTTTGGAGGCCCAGACATCAGTTTTACCTTTCCCTGCTACAGGGAGGCAACCTTTGGAGGGAAAATGGAAACAGTTGCAAACAGCCTATCACACAGCTGGGCGGAGCAGGATCACCTTGATCAGAAGGTCTAGGGCCTTATTGGGCACCGGGCCTGCTAAAAGAGCCCAGCGTTTACAAGGAATGGTTTTGAGAGGTGTAGGCTGAGATAGGTAGCTCCAAATCAGTGCAGTCCAAATCCACTTGCTATTTCTGGTGTGGTTTCTGGAAGGAAAAAACATGGAATGGAATCATGCCAAAGTGATTGGCACTGTGAACATTCAATGTGATGAAATAATACAGGACATGAGCACCCATCAATCAGTTGTTCACCACGAGCATTTCCAGCCCACCAAACGTCTATCCAAGTCAGTCCTTCTCATGAGTAAATTGCAAAATTTGTAATCTTCCAGAAAAAATAGTAGAGATAGAACAGGACACTAACTTTAATAACAAGTTAGAGAAAGAAAGCAACCAGAGAAAATGAGAGGTACTTACCAAAGTCCAAAGGTATATGCAGACCCAAAGGGCCTCTGCTGAAACAAGGCACTGAATGTGAGGTCAAAAAGGTAAAATTGCCTCTGTTTGTGTCAGGACTACTTATCCTGGAAAACAAAGCTATGACCATTTGCATATTATTATATGCAGATGTGAAAATTTCCTTTTAGGGTGGTGTGTATGTTTGTGTATGTGCCCACCAGCAGAAATGTGCATATGAGCTGTCAGAACTGGCCTGGCTGGGAGAAGGAAAATGAAATTGAAAAAATGAACAAACTTGTGTAAACTACATTAACCATGGGGCAACCAAAGCACTGATGCCAGAGAATCTAGCCCAGTAATGTCACCAAGAAAGGATGCTGTAAGTGGAGACATGCTGCTGCACCCTGGATCCCTATGCAGAAAGGAGCGGCAGGAAGAAAACATTCAGGGCCATACAAGGAGATGAAAAGGAGCAAGAAACAGAATGAGCCATATTACCAGGCTCAGAGATGGGACATGAACAGCCCCTACAAAGAGTTATCTGTCCTTCACAAGTACAGCAGTATTCTTTTCCCCACAGGACCAGACACATGAGCACATCTTGCCATTTTTGTAAAGTTTGCGAGACTGACAGTACTTATAACATAAGCAGCTGCTACTGTAGAATATGCCAATTTGAAACATCGTTCTTTAAAGTCTTTGCAGAATGCCTGAGTTATCAGGACTCTGCAAAGCATGGCTTAGGATGATCCTCTAGCTCCTCACAACCCCACATCCCTGGGCTGATGGGGTTCTGGCATGTGTTCTCACCAGGAGGCAGGATGAGAACAGAACCACTTTGAAATGGCCTCTGTACAGGAAATGAACAGACTTCAATTCCTCTGGCAATAATGAGTCAGGTCCCTTAGGGGGATGCTGACCATTGCATCTCTTATTTAGAGATGCTTTATCTGTAAATCTCTTTATATTGAGAGAATTTCATCTCTAAATATGGAGTTTCTGTATGTCACGTCACCTATCCAGATGCCAAATTGACTACTAGATATATGGAATTCCTATATTTCACATAGGCAAATCAGCGTCAATATTCATATCTGAAGTATCAATTCTCTACAATTCATGTATGAATATTTGCTGAAGATTTTCCTTCATGACATATAGAATTATATCTATTTCACAACTGACATTCAGGATGGTTATTTTTCCTACAAGGAATGTGGAGTTGTCTTTCTTCAACATGACCATGTGGCTGCCGATTTTCCTACATGAACAATGGCAGTGTCTGTCTTTCACTTCTTTACCATCTAAGCTACCAGGAAACTTGAGCAGTTGTAGGAAGAGCTTAGGGTTTTCTAGAATTAATGCTGAAAAAAAAATGTCCATTTTATCATACGGTTCTGGAACGTAAAACCTTGAAGTCAAGAGATACGAGGAGTAACAGGCATGTTTGGCCATGGTGTTCAAAAAGAGGTGGGGCATATAATAGCAATGCTTTGGTAAATAGAAACGGTAAAAATGGAAATAGTGACAGTTTTCTAGGGCTCTAATATCACTGGGAACAGTGATTGCAGCCATGAATATAAAAGACACTTTCTCCTGGGAAGAAAAGTTCTGAGAAGCCTAGAAACAGGTACTGAAAAGAACAGACATCTCTTTGCCAACAAAGGTCCACATAGTCAGGGCGATGGTTTTACCTGTACACATGTTTAGATGTGCTAGTATGACTAGAAAAAGGTTGAGTGCCAAAGAATTGAGGCTTTGCAACTGTGGTGCTGAACATGGCTCTTGAGAGACCCTTGGGCAGGAAGGAGACCACCCCCCTCAATTTTAAAAGAAACTAACCCCAAATATTCATTGGAAGGACTGATACTGAAGCTGAAGTTCCAATACTTTGGCTACCTGGTGTGAAGAAGTGATTCATGGGGGAAAAAAAAAATGAGGTTCTGCCTTGTCTTTAAAAAAAGAAAAAGAAAATCATTGGCTCGTTGTGGGAAGATGGAGGGAAGGAGCAGACCAGGGCGACAGAAGCTGAGATTGTTGAACAGTAGCACTTGACTCAGTGAACATGAGTCTCAACAAAGTGTTGGAGACAGTGAAGGATACGGAGGACTGGAGTGATACAGTCCACAGTGTTGCAAAGAGTTGGACATGACTGAGTGACTGAATGTCAATGACTTTAGTTCAAATATATCAACTGAGATGATATTTTGAACCTGAAACATGGAATTTTCTATATGTCCATATAAAAGTTATATATTCCTGATTGAAACAAGGAATTTTCTCCATTTCATTAATGAACATCTGCATGCATAACTTCCCTCTTAATCTATAAGAGTTTCAACATTTCATGCATCAAAATCTGAATAAAAATATATTGACAGGAAATACGGAAATGGAAAATGACATGAAATATTTTACATTTCAAATGTGAAAATCTAGGGGTACATTTTCTTGTGTGAAATATCATAGATTATGGGTGCACTATCTAATTTTATGTTTAATATATTGAGATCTAGTACTACATGAAAGACGAAATTCTCATTTTCACATATTAAACTCTATGTGCAGATTTTATTACATGAAATATGAAATTCTATATTTCACATATGAAAATCTGTGGATATCTGTATATCATATGAAAGTATGCACACAGAACTTTTGGAATGAAATAGAAAATATTGACATTGCAATTATCTAAATGTAATTCACTTCAGTTAGCTTCAGTTCAGTCGCTCAGTCATGTCCGACTCTTTGCGACCCAAGAATCACAGCACACCAGGCCTCCCTGTCCATCACCAACTCCCAGAGTTCAATCACATAATGTAATTATAATGTAATTTTCATATTTCTCATTTGAAAATCTGTGTGTGGCATTCTTTCATGAATACACAATGCTGTGGATTTCATATTTGAAAAACGACATCGATTTTGCTTCAAGAAATACGGAACCTTCTATCTGATTTGAGAAAATGTGATTTTCATGCTTGAGCTATAAAATTCTCTATATTTCACCGTAAAGGTTTTCCAACATGAAATATGGAATTCAGTATATTTCATCTTAGAAAATCTGAGGATAGGTTTGCTCATATGAATTACAGAGCCTCTATTATTAACATTTGAAAACCTGTGTCAGGATTTTCACACATAAAACAGGAATTGTCCATGATTCAGAAATTAAGATCTGGGACAAGCAATCAAATATCAGATCAACTTATTTCTTGTATCACTGTCTGGTCCCTGATTTCCCTATTGAAATTTACAATTCTCTGAATTTCTCTTACAAATGTCCATGTGAAGATTTCACAACATGAAATACGTAATATTTATTTATTTTTAAAATTTATTTATTTTAATTGGAGCCTAATTACTTTACATTTAAAAAAAGAAATAAAGCAGAAAAAAAGAAATATGTAATCAAATATAATTCACACATGAAAATCTGGGTGCCATATTTCTACATGAAAATGTGTACATTGCTATAGTAACAACTGGATTTCTAGGTTTTGGATTTCCCACATGCACTATGGAAATCTATATATTTATATATGAAAAAGTGGATGTCATTTTCCCTGCAGGAAATATGGAATCACCGCTATTTCTCATTTGAAAATCTGAGCGAAAGATTCCTCACATGAAATATGGAATCTCTATAATTCATTCAGGAAAATATGGGTGCAGATAGTCTCATGTGCATTTTGGAATCCTCTAAATCTCACATATAAAATCAAGGCACATACTTTCCTGCATGAAATATGGTATTCTTTATATTTCGTATTTCACCATTTCAGTTCAGTTCAGTTCAGTCGCTCAGTCGTGTCCGACTCTGAGAGACCCCATGAATCACAGCATGACAGGCTTCCCTGTCCACCACCAACTCGCGGAGTTCACTCAAACTCATGTCCACAGAGTCGGTGATGCCATCCAGCCACCTCATTCTCTGTCGTCCCCTTCTCCTCCCGCCCTCAACCTTTCCCAGCATAAGAGTCTTTTCCAGTGAGTCAATTCGTCGTGTGCAGCTATTTCTAGCTGATATATGGATTTCTCTGTATCTCACTATTTAGATCTGCAAGCAGATTTACCTGCGTGCAATATGGAATTCTCTATATTTCAAATATAAAAACCTGCTGAGCAAGTTTTGAAACAGAAATATGGATTGTTGTTCATTTAACATAAGAAAACCAGAGTGCAGGCTTTCTGACAAGACACATAGGCTGTATGTCACACAGATATGAAAACTTGAGTGCAGCTTTTGTACATGATATGGACTTTTCTATATTTCAAATATGGAAATAGCTCAGATATAATGACATGAAATATAAAATCCTTATAATTTCATTTATGAAATCTGGACACTGATTTTTCTCCAAAATTTGCTACATGTTATCTATGAAACGATGGGTGTAGACTTCCCTGCATGAAATAAGGAATTTTCTGTATGACCCTTATCAAAATGTGAGCACAGGTTTACTTTCTGAAATATGCGATTCTTTACAGTTCACACTTGAAAATATGTGTGATGTTATTTTAAGGAAAATAAATAATGAAATGGAATTCTCTAAATATATCTTTTGAAAATCCAGGCACAGATTTTCCTGCATCAAATATGGAGTTATAGTATGGTATATAGTGGAATTAAACACTGAATTCTTTACAGTAAATTTATGAATATCTGTGTGCATATTTCCCTACATGATGTATGTAATTCTTTGTGTTATGTTGGAAATATGGGCATTCATATTTCTTGCATTTAATATTGAATTCTCTATACTTCATACCACTAAATATTAGCAAGGGTTTCCTAGGCATTCAATTTCAAATGTGAAATATGGAATTTGATGATTCACATGTGAAAATCAAAATATAGGTTTTCCTAAAGGTAACATGGAATGAGGTCTATTTTACAGATGACAGTCAGAATATATATACATTTATATTTCCTTGCTATATGAAATTCTGAATATTTCATAATAAAAAATCTGTACTATGATTTACCTACATAAATATGTAATTTTCTGTAATTCTTATGTAGAAATATGGGGAATGAAATTTGATAAGTCACCATGTCTCATTTAGAAATGTGTGAACTGATTATCAGGCATGAAATATGAAAATTTTCATGTATGATATATGGAAATCATGGCCCAGGTATTACTGCAAAAACCATGGAAAACATTCTCTATATTTTGTATATGAAAACGCCCACATGAAATATGGAATTCTCTTTATTTCGCAGTTGAAATCTGACCATACATTATCTACATGAGATATAAAATACTCTATATCATATACAAAAATATCTGCTAAAATTTTCCTAGATGAAGACTGATATTTATGTACATCACATATGAAAAACCATTTCCACACGAAATCTAGGATTCTGTACATTTCAGACACCAAAAGCAGTGAAGCAATACTCCTACATAAAATATGGAATTCTGTATATTTCACATCTGAAAAAATCATGGTGACAATTTTACTCAATTAAATATCAAACTCTGTATAAGTTACATATGAAAATCTTGATGCTGGTTTTAGTCCTCAATACATTGAATTTTCTGGCATTTCACATCATAAGCATGTGGATGCTATTTTACTTACTGGAAATGTGGATTTCTGTATATATCATATATGAAAATCTGGGTGGTGATTTTCTTAGATGAAACATGGAATTCTTTATATTTCACATATGAAAACCTTGGGATTGGTTTTCTTTCTGTTTTAATCATGTTTTATCATATTTTTAAAAAAATATTTTCTTTTAAATTTTAGACAGTTCAGTTCAGTCGTGTCTGACTTTTTGCCACTCCATGAATCATAGCACGCCAGGCCTCCCTGTCCATCACCAACTCCTGAGGTTCACTCAACCTGACGTCCATCGAGTCGGTGATGTGATGCCATCCAGCCATCTCATTCTCTGTCGTCCCCTTCTCCTCCTGCCCCCAATGCCTCCCAGCATCAGAGTCTTTTCCAGTGTGTCAACTAGTCACATGAGGTGGCCAAAGTATTGGAGTTTCAGCTTTAGCCTCAGTCCTTCCAATGAACACCCAAGATTGAGCTCCTTTAGAATGGACTGGATAGATCTCCTTGCAGTCCAAGGGAGTCTTGAGAAGATTCTCAAGAGTTTTCTCCAGCACCACAGTTCAAAAGCATGAATTCTTCGGCGATCAGCTTTCTTCACAGTCCAACTCAAACATCCATACATGACCAATAATTATTTCCATTATTTTATTGCTTTTGCCATACACTGACATGAATCTGCCCTGGGTCTACATGTGTTCCCCATCTTGAGCCCTTTCCTCCCTCCCTCCCCAAGTCATCCCTCTGTGTCATCCCAGGAACCAGCTCCGAGCATCCTGTATCATGCTATTTTTTTTTTTAACCCAAAATGTGGAGTTCCCCATATATCATATATGAAAATCTGGGTGGTGATTTTCTTAAATGAAATATGGAATTATCTGTATTTCACATATGAAAACCTTGGCATTGGTTTTCTTAAGATACAGAGAATCATTATGGAATTGAAATCATCTCCATTTTACAAATGAAAATTTGGCCACCACTCTTTCTTCAAGAGATATGGAATTCTTGGTATGTCTCAAACATATATCAAGAAAAACTATTTTCATCATGAAATATGGAATTCTCTGTATTTCCTGTGTAAAAATCTTGGTTAATCCTCCTTCATAGAAGTAGGGCTTCTCTATATTTCACAATTGAAGATCAGAAATGAGATTTTCCTGTAAGAAATATCAAAATCTCTATATTTCATAAGAACCACTGGTTCTTCAGCTACTGAAACACCTGCCTCTCCTATTTGCACTTTGACACTGTTGCTCATGAAAACAGCTTCTATTTAGGGCATCTGGCTCACTGCGGCCACAGTTCCCCTTAAGAAATGCCTTTAGACTCCATTTGATTGGTTCTTGAAGTGTTTGGAAGGTCAGCATGTAGAAGCCAGGCCCTTCCCACCAACATAATACGCATGGGTGATGACACAAGGATCTGCCTATGTATCTCACCTTCCCTTCTGGTACTGTCGGCAAGCAATCAATTGGTGGGGAGTGAATGAAGCCAGTGCGCCCCCTGTGCCAGCCAGTTGCTGTGCTTCCAGGCCCACCTCCTTTCTGGCCTAAAACATGGCCAGGACCACAAGGAGAGGAAGACCAGAGGAAGGCTGGAGTGCCCCTGGGGCCTGAATCTTCTGACTTGTGAGACTGGTTTTCAGGCCGCATGGGCCCTGCAACCTGCCGGCTCAGTGGGGCCATCAGGGATATTACAGGGAGCGGAGGTAGGGGACACCAGTCAAGGAGGGCACCCTCTTCAGGATGGACGTGGTGAAGGAAGGCGAAACTTTGGGGGAAGAAGAGATGGCAGGGTGCCGGCAAGACCTCCAGACGTTGGTGGAAGACATCATGGAGGAGGTGAAGCTGGTGTCGGTTGGGGAGGTACAGGAGCTGCTGTCCTTTCAAGAGCATGAGGAGAACCCAGAGGAGCAGGACCAGGTACACTCAAGGCATGGAGCCCCGATGAACTGGCCCCCACTGTCCCCACTTTGGGCGCTGGAGGCATTGGATTTCCCTCAGGTGGAGCTGATCTGTGGGAGTGAAAAATACCGCAGGGCCTACTTTCCTCTCAGGCGGAAGAACCTTCAGAGGAAAAGTGTTGCTTGTCACAGAGAAGTGGCATCATCCAGGGCATTCCTGGCTCCTGGGGCAAAGTCATCTCCTTACTACCGTTTCTTAGGGTCAGTTGTTCAGGAGGAGAGAAGGAGCAGGAGGAGGAATGTGGGTGAGGGCACAGGCAAGCCCATGGGGTGGAGGGAAGTGGGGGCTGTGAGGAGTGGCGCCCTCCAAAGTCGCAGTGCCAGCAAAGCCAGGGCATGGCTCCACTTGTGTGTGTCTGTGCCATGACTCTAGGTGACTCCTTTTGGCCTGAATCTGAATGGAAGTGATACCCTGGGGCTGGAACTCTCTGTGACCAGAGACAGTATGTGAGAACAGCATTCTCAAAGACATTACTGTAATTGTAGATTATCTGGGAAAGCAACAGAGACATTCGGAGTCCAATAACCCATCCTGGTCATTCAGAGCCCCTATAGATGTTACGGCTAGTGCAGTGTAAAAATAGGACATAGTCCACCCACCTAAGGTGGAGCTGGAAGAGGCCACTCTTTTCATCCCGAGTTAGGGCCACACCACTCCAGACATATCCGAATGCCCTATGGTGAAGACAGGGAGCAGGTCAGAGTCCTAGGGAACTCTTACTAAACACATACACTCACACACACATATGCATGCACCAACACACAGGATACACGTGCCTTCAGACAAGGCATACCACAGGGACTGCAGATACTGATGTTTTAAGCAGTGACATGCTACTACCCAGCACACACAGACCAGGCAGAATTCAGAAACCATAAGTAACAGACCCTCCCTTAGTCGATGTAGAGAAGGGACCCAGAGGACCATGGAGAACACAGACCTATAAGCATATTTGATGGTACTGGTATGCCAGGGGATAGAGACGTCAGTGGGGCGGTCCAGCAAGCAGGAATGCCCACATCCTTTGACGATGCCTATTCACTGTACTTGCTTTTGTACGTGTACTGGCTCCTTGACCTAAGGCAGATTATGAACCACCACCAGGTGTGTCTCATGATCAGTTACCAAGACAAAGACTTCCTTATGGTCATGATTAATATGAAGGTGAGTGAGGAAGGCTGAAGACAGGTGGATGAGGGTGCTGGGCAGGGAAGGTTGGGGAAGGGGCGTATCATATTATCTGTGCATGTACAGTGTGAGTGTTTGGAGAAGAGAAGCAGAAAGTGGTGATGCCTGCCTGGCATGCAAGCCTAGGACCCTAGAAGCTTGCACCTTTTCCCTCCTCCTGCTCCTGGCATGTGCAGGTACTAGACCAACCCCTTTCCAACTGCAAGCTGATCTTGTCTTTTTGTGACAACACTTACTTCTGGAATACAGTCATCATGAAGGAGTACTATCATGACATTACTGGTATGATGTGGCTCCCAGTCACTGTGGGTGGGTAGTGGAAGGAGTGGATGCTCCTCCTGTGTGATCTTTCCCTCTCCCATTTGTCCACTCCCAGGGAATCAGTTCAGTTACTTAGTCGTTTTCGACTCTCCGCGACCCGATGAATCACAGCACGCCACGCCCCTCTGTCCACCATCTACTCCCAGAGGTCACTCAAACTCATGTCCCCAGAGTCGGTGATGCTATCCAACCATCTCATTCTCGGTCGTCCCCTTCTCCTCCCACCCCCAACCTTTCCCAGCATCAGAGTCTTTTCCAGTGAGTCAACTCGTCGCATGAAATGGCCAAAGTATTGCAGTTTCAGCTTTAGCACCAGTCCTTCCAATGAACACCCAGGATCGATCTCCCTTAGAATGGACTGGTTGGATCTCCTTGTGGTAAAAGAGACTCTCAAGAGTCTTCTCCAACACCACAGTTCAAAAGCATCAGTTCCTCGGCGATCAGCTTTCTTCACAGTCCAACTCTCACATCCATACATGACCATGGGAAAAACCACAGCCTTGACTAGACGGACCTTTGTTGGCAAAGTAATGTCTCTGCTTTTTAATATATTATCAAGGTTGGTCATAAATTTCCTTCCAAGGAGTAAGCGTCTTAATTTCATGGCTGCAATCAGCATCCGCAGTGACTTTGGACCCCCAAAAATAAATCTGAC
Organism: Moschus berezovskii; assembly: GCF_049115385.1. Classification (NCBI taxonomy): domain Eukaryota; kingdom Metazoa; phylum Chordata; class Mammalia; order Artiodactyla; family Moschidae; genus Moschus; species Moschus berezovskii. Next base: position 17,576,571 of record NC_142489.1, on the reverse strand, counting down.
ACTGTTTCCAAAGTTTTTCCATCTATTTCCCATGAAGTGATGGGACCAGATGCCATGATCTTTGTTTTCTGAATGTTGTGCTTCAAGCCAACCTTTTCACTCTCCTCTTTCACTCTCATCAAGAGGCTTTTGAGTTCCTCTTCACTTTCTGCCATAAGGGTAGTGTCATCTGCATATCTGAGGTTATTGATATTTCTCCCTGCAATCTTGATTCCAGCTTGTACTTCTTCCAGCCCAGCGTTCCTCATGATGTACTATGCATAGAAGTTAAAAAAGCAAGGTGACAATATACAACCTTGACGTACACCTTTTCCTATTTGGAACCAGTCTGTTGTTCCATGTACAGTTCTGACTGTTGCTTCCTGACCTGCATACAGGTTTCTCAAGAGGCAGGTGAGGTGGTCTGGGATTCCCATCTCTTTCAGAATGCTCCACAATTTATTGTATAGACGGGACTAAAAATGTTAAAGCCTCATTCTGGTCTCTCGAAGAGTATAAGGTTTTTTATACTAAATCTCACCCTTCTCAACAAAATGAATTATATGCTCTCATTCAGTTTATTCACCTACATCCTTACCATATTAATATAGTTTATGATTTTTTATATTCAATATTTGTATTACAATCTATCAAAACTTCAATCATAAATTCTAATCAGTCTATTATTCAACATGTTATCGAACTACAATCTCGTATTAGGAACTGCACTTCCTCTACTCATATTACCCATATCAGAGCACATTCTTGTTTTTCTGGCCCTATGGCTCATGGCAACGAACAAGCTGATAAACTTGTCATTTTGCTACTCCTAAGAGCCACATGCTCTGTTTCGCAATAATGCTGGTTCATTCCACCAAATTTGGAAAATTCCATACTGCCATACTACATAAATTATTAATAATTGCTCTACTTGAAGGCCCTTACATCTCCAATCTATTGCACCAGGTATTAATGCCCAAAGATTACAACCTAACGAACTATGGCCAATGGGTGTAATGCTTTGTCCTGAAATTTCTCGCTCTTCCTTCTTATATGTCTCAATCGAAACCAATTCCTTCTTAATATGGGTTACACCTCTTCAAGGTGAGGCTACACGACATGTTGTAACCCACCAGTTAACTTGTTTTCTTATAATGGGAGCACCTAGTTCTATAAAAACAGAAAAAAAAAAAAAACCCTGCCTATATTTCTAGGCATTTCAAACAATTCCTACAATCATTTTCTATTAAATGTATTACAAGCATCCCTTATAATCCACAAACAATTTTTTTTAAACTGGAAACTGTAACATTTTATTTTATTGGAGGCGAATTACTTTACATTAATATATTGGTTGGTTTTGCCATACATTGACAAGAATCGGCACCGGGTCTACATGTGTTCCCATTCTTGAACCCCCAGCCCACCTCCCTCTTCCCCATACCCTCCCTCCAGGTCATCCCCGTGCACCAACCCCAAGCATCCTGTATCAGGCCTCTAACCTGGACTGGTGATTCAGTTCCAATAATATACATGTTACAATGCCATTTTCCCAAATCATCTCACCGTCACCCTCTCCCACAGAGTCCCAAAGACTGTTCTATACACCTATGTCTCTTTTGCTCTTTCGTATACAGGGTTAAGGTTACCATCTTTCTAAACTCCATATATATGTATTAGTATACTGTATTGATGTTTTTCTTTCTGGCTTACTTCACTCTGTAAAATAGGCTCCAATTTCATCCACCTCACTGGAACTGACAAAAATGCATTTTGTTGATGGCTGAAAAATACTCCATTGTGTATATGTACCAGAGCTTTCTGATCCATGCATCTGCAGATGGACATCTCTGTTGCTTCCATGTCCTTCCTATTATAAACAGTGCTGCAATGAACATTGGAGTTCATGTGTTTCTTTCAATTCTGGTTTCCTCGGTGTGTAAGACCAGGAGTGCATTTACTGGATCATATGTCAGTTCTATTTCCAGTTTTTTGAGGAATCTCCACACTGTTCTCCATAGTGGCTGTACTAGTTTGCATTCCCTCCAACAGTGTAAGAGTGTTCCCTTGCCTCCACACCCTCTCCAGCATTTATTGTACGTAGATTTTTGGATAGCAACCAGTCTCACTGGTGTGAAATGGTATTTCATTGTGGTTTTGATTTGCATTTCTCTGATTATGAGGGATATTTAGCATTTTTTTTCATGTGTTTGTTAGCCATCTGTTTGTCTTTTTGGAGAAATGTCTGTTTAGTTCTTTGCCATACTAAATAAATTATTTAATGACCCATTTTTTTAATTGGGTCGTTTAATTTTCTGGAATTGAGCTGCAGGAGCTGCTTGTATATTTTGGAGATTAATTCTTTGTCAGTTGATTCAGTGGCTATTAATTTCTCACAATCTGAAGTCTATGTTTTTACCTTGCTTATAGTTTCCTCTGCTGTGCAGAATCTTTTCACTTTAATTAGGTCCCATTTGTTTATTTTTACTTTTATTTCCAATATTCTGGGAGGTGAGTCTTGGAGGATCCTGTTGTGATTTATGTCGGAGAGTGTTTGGCCTAGCGTTCTCCTCTAGGAGTTTTAGAGTTTCTGGTATTACATTTATCTCTATAATCCATTTTGAGTTTATTTTCGTGTATAGTGTTAGGAAGTGTTCTAGTTTCATTCTTTTACAAGTGGCTGACCAGTTTAAGCAGCACCACTTGTTAAAGAGACTGTCTTTACTCCATTTTATATTCTTGCCTCCTTTGTCAAAGATAAGGTGTCCAAAGGTGCATGGATTTATCTCTGGGCTTTCTATTTTGTTCCATTGATCTATATTTCTGTCTTTATGAGAGTACCATATTATCTTGATGAATGTGGCTTTGTAGTAGAGCCTGAAGTCCGGCAGGTTGATTCCCCCAGTTCCAATCGTCTTCCTCAAGATTGCTTTGGCTATTTGAGGTTTTTAGTATTTCCATACAAATTGTGAGATGATTTGTTCTAGTTCTGTGAAAAATATCGTTGGAAGCTTGATAGGGGTTGCATTGAATGTATAAATTACTTTGAGTGGTATACTCATTTTTACTATATTTATTCTTCCAATCTATGAAAACAGCATATTTCTCCATCTATTAATGTCCTCTTTGATTACTTTCACTACTGTTTTATAGTTTTCTATGTAAAAGTATTTTGTTTCCTTAGGTAGATATATTCCTAAGTATTTAATTCTTTCGTTGCAACAGAGAATGGAATAGTATCCTTAATTTCTCTTTTGATTTTCTCGTCAAGTGTATAGGAGTGCAAGGGATTTCTATGTGTCGATTTTATATCCTGCAACTTTACTGTATTCATTGATTAGCTCTAGTAGTTTTCTGGTAGAGTCTTTAGGGTTTTCTGTGTAGAGGATCATGTCATCAGCAAACAGTACAATTTTACTTCTTTTCCAATTTGTATTCCTTTTATGTCTTTTTCTGCTCTCATTGCTGTAGCCAAAACTTCCAGAACCATGTTGAATAGTAGTGGTGAGAGTGGGCACCCTTGTCTTGACCCTGACTTTAGGGGAAATGCTTTCAGTTTTTCACCTTTGAGGATAATGTTTGCTGTGGGTTTGTCGTATATAGTTTTTATTATGTTGGGCTATGTCCCTTCTATTCCCACTTTCTGAAGGGTTTTTATCATAAATAGATGTTGCATTTTGTCAAAGGCTTTCTATGCATCTGTTGAGATAATCATATGATTTTTATTTTTCAGTTTGTTAATGTGGTGTATTACATTGATTGATTTGTGCATATTGAAGAATCTTCCCATGCCTGGGATAAAGCCACTTGATCATAATGTATGATCTTCTTAATGTGCTGTTGGATTCTGATTGCTAGAATTTTGTTAAGGATTTTTGCATCTATGTTCATCAGTGATATTGGCCTGTAGTTTTCTTTTTTGTTGGGATCTTTACCAGGTTTTGGGATTAGGGTGATGGTGGCCTCATAGAATGAGTTTGGAAGTTTCCCTTCCTCAGCAATTTTCTGGAACAGTTTGAGTAGAATAGGTGTTAGCTCTTCTCTAAATTTTTGGTAGAATTCAGCTGTGAAGCCATCTGGCTCTGGGCTTTTGTTTGCTGGAAGATTTCTGATTACAGCCTCTAATTCCGTGCTTGTGATGGGTAAGAAGGCCACCATGCCTCGCTACCCATCCCCCACCTGCTAGATGGTGGTGCGGGCATCTGTGCCACTTCTCTGCTGAGAGTTTGCTCTGAGCACTTAGTCTGTGGGATTTAATTATTTATTTAATTATTAATTAAATATTTATGTATGTATTCGCTTTTCTCCCAGTTATGTGGCCCTCTGAAGTTCCAAGGCTTGCCACAGACATACCAGTGCTTCCAGGTGTTTGCAAACTTTTTTTTTTTTTCTTTCTTTCTTTAAGCCTCTCTTCCCAGGACGGAGCTCCGTCCCTCCCTCTTTTAACTCTCTTTTTATCTTTTATACTATTTCCTATCTCCTTTTGAAGATTATGAGCTGCTTTTCTGGGTGCTTCATGTCCTCTGCCGGTATTCAGAAGTTGTTTTGTGGGATTTACTCAGAGTTCAAATGTTCTTTTGCTGATTCTGTGGCGGAGAAAGTTGTCGCCCTGTCCTATTCCTCTGCCATCCTCCTGTGCTCCCTAAACTCTCCACAAGCACAAATTGAAAAATAAATAAAGAGGGGGAATACATAGGATCATTTTTGTGTTCCTTCTCCAGAGCAGACTTTCAGTTCAGTTCAGTTCAGTTCAATTCAGTCGCTGGCTCAGTTTTTTCCGATTCTTTGTGACCCCATGAGTACAGCACGCCAGGCCTCCATGTCTATCTCCAACTCCCGGAGTTCACTCAAACCCATGTCCATCAAGTCGGTGATGCCATCCAGCCATCTCATTCTCTGCTGTCCTCTTCTCCTCCTACCCACAATCCCTCCCAGCATCAGTGTCTTTTCAGGTGAGTCAACTCTTCACATGAGGTGGCCAAAGTATTGGAGTTTCTGCTTCAGGATCAGTCCTTCCAATGAACACCCAGGACTGATCTCCTTTAGAATGGACTGGTTGGATCTCCTTGCATTCAAGGGACTTTCAAGAGTCTTCACCACCACAGTTCAAAAGCATCAATTCTACGGTTACAAGCTTTCTCACAGTCTAACTCTCACATCCATACATGACCACTGGAAAAACCATAGCCTTGATTTGAGGGACCTTGGTTGGCAAAGTAATATCTATGCTTTTTAATACTCTATCTGGATTCCAATGCAATATATTCTCTCCTCTGAAATTATTGTTAATGCAACTTTTTTGTTTTAAATTTTTTAAACTTATCGCAAGGAGATATTTTGACAACAGCAGAAAACCGTTTCCTGGAACTGAAGGACACTTATCTTCCTCTACCTATTTTGTATCAACACCTGGTGACTAAACAACGAATGTGGAAAATTAATTTTACCAGGAAAGGGACACGCTTATATTTCTCTAGATGGATCCAACGAAGTCATTTGGTTCCCTCTTCAGAAGATTCACCCAAGGGAGCTAAGATAGAGAGGGAAAGGTGAAATCCCCTGGAGGAGAAGATTTCAGTACAGCCATGCTGGCTTTTAAACTTTCTAAGAAATGCCACACTCGACGTCATCAAACTCATGATCTCCCTACTTGGTGACAGATAAAAACTCTTATTAATCAACATGAAAATCTGGGTTCTCGATAGGAAATGACCTGGGATTCTGAGAATATTTTTGTGGCTACACTTACTTTCCTTTCTTTTGCTTTCCCCGCTCAGGCTGACTTGATTAATCACACTTATAGGGCTTATATATCTAAGCCCCACTTATTGTAAGTTGTAGAATGGACAGTTATAGGACCAGTCATATCCACTAAGGACACAGTACATATGCCTCCTCCTTGGAGATTGGAGGGGCCGGCCCCTCTCTTCCTAAGGAAGATAGAAGACTAATAAACATTTCTCTAGGCTATGAAATCCTTCCTTTATGCATGGGCCCAGCAGAATTATGTATTAATGTTAGTCAACAAAAGTGGAATTTCATCCTGCCTCCAAAAAAGAATTTCAGTATATTGCTTGGATGTTTACTACTCTGTCCCTTTTTGAAAACCATGTCAATACTACCAAATCTTTCGGAAAAGTTGAAATGTAAGGGGTTTACGTATAATGTTCAGTTCAGTTCAGTTTAGTCGCTCAGTTGTGTCCGACTCTCCGCGACCCCATGAATCACAGCACTCCAGGCCTCCCTGTCCATCACCAACTCCCAGAGTACACTCAAACTCATGTCCACAGAGTCGGTGATGCCATCCAGCCATCTCATTCTCTGTCGTCCCCTTCTCCTCCCGCCCCCAAACTTTCCCAGCATCAGAGTCTTTTCCAGTGAGTCAACTCGTCACTTGAGGTGGCCAAAGTATTGCAGTTTCAGTTTTAGCATCAGTCCCTCCAATGGACATCCAGGATTGATCTCCTTTAGAATGGACTGGTTGGATCTCCTTACAGTGTAAGGGACTCTCAAGAGTCTTCTCCAACATCACAGTTCAAAAGCATCGATTTTTTGGCGATTAGCTTTCTTCACAGTCCAACTCTCACATCCCTAAATGACCAGGGGAAAAACCATTGCCTTGACTAGACGGACCTTGGTTGGCAAAGTAATGTCTCTGCTTTTTAATATACTATCAAGTTTGGTCATAACTTTCCTTCCAAGGAGCAAGCGTCTTTTAATTTCCTGTCTGCAATCAGCATCTGCAGTGATTTTGGAGTCCAAAAAAATAAAGTCTGACACTGTTTCCACTGTTTTTCCATTTATTTCACATGAAGTGATGGGACCAGATGCCATGATCTTTGTTTTCTGAATGTTGAGCTTCAAGCCAACCTTTTCACTCTCCTCTTTCACTTTCATCAAGAGGCTTTTGAGTTCCTCTTCACTTTCTGCCATAAGGGTAGAGTCATCTGCGTATCTGAGGTTATTGATATTCCTCCCGGCAATCTTGATTCCAGCTTGTGCTTCTTCCAGCCCAGCGTTCCTCATGATGTACTCTGCATATAAGTTCAATAAGCAAGGTGACAATATACAACCTTGACGTACACCTTTTCCTATTTGGAACCAGTCTGTTGTTCCATGTTCAGTTCTTACTGTTGCTTCCTGACCTGCATACAGGTTTCTCAAGAGGCAGGTCAGGTGTTCTGGGATTCCCATCTCTTTCAGAATGTTCCACATTTTTTTGTGATCCACACAGTCAAAGGCTTTGGCATAGTCAATGAAACAGAAATAGATGTTTTTTCTGGAACTCTCTTGCTTTCTCCATGATCCAGCGGATGTTGGAAATTTGATCTCTTGTGCCTCTGTTTTTTCTAAAACCTGCTTGAACATCTGGGAGTTCACGGTTTACATATTGCTGAAGCCTGGCTTGGAGAATTTTGAGCGTGACTTTACTAGCGTGTGAGATGAGTGCAATTGTGCGGTAGTTTGAGCATTCTTTGGCATTGCCTTTCTTTGGGATTGGAATGAAGACTGACCTCTTCCAGTCCTGTGGCCAGCGCTGAGTTTTCCAAATCTGCTGGCATATGACCATTATATGTACTACTGTGGTCAGGAAACCCTTAGAAGAAATGGAGTAGCCATCATGGTCAACAAAAGAGTCCAAAATGCAGTACTTGGATGCAATCTTAAAAGTGACAGAATGATTTCTGTTCCTTTCCAAGGCAAACCATTCAATATTACAGTAATCCAGGCCTATGCCCCAACCAGTAATGCTGAAGAAGCCGAAGTTAATCAGTTTTATGAAGACCTACAAGACCTTTTAGAACTAACACCCAAAAAAGATATCCTTTTCATTATAGGGGACTGGAATGCAAAGGTAGGAAGTCAAGAAACACCTGGAGTAACTGGCAAATTTGGCCTTGGAGCACAGAATGAAGCAGGGCAAAGGCTAATAGAATTTTGTCAAGAGAATGCACTGGTCATAGCAAACACCCTCTTCCAACAACACAAGAGAAGACTCTACACATGGACATCACCAGATGGTCAACACCGAAATCAGATTGATTATATTCTTTGCAACCAAAGATGGAGAAGCTGTATACAGTTAGCGAAAACAAGACCAGGAGCTGACTGTGGCTCAGATCATGAACTCCGTATTGCCAAATTCAGACTTAAATTGAAGAAAGTAGGGAAAACCACTAAACCATTCAGATATGACCTCAATCAAATCCCTTATGATTATACAGTGGAAGTGAGAAATAGATTTAAGGGACTAGATCTGATTGATAGAGTGCCTGATGAACTCTGAACGGAGGTTCGTGACATTGTACAGGAGACAGGGACCAAGACCATCCCCATGGAAAAGAAACGCAGAAGAGCGAAATGGCTGTCTGGGGAGGCCTTACAAATAGCTGTGAAAAGAAGAGAGGCGAAAAGCAAAGGAGAAAAGGAAAGATATAAGCATCTGAATGCAGAGTTCCAAACAATAGCAAGGAGAGATAAGAAAGACTTCCTGAGCAATCAATGCAAAGAAATAGCGGAAAACAACAGAATAGGAAAACAAGAGACCTCTTCAAGAAAATTAGAGATTCTAAGGGAACATTTCATGCAAAGATGGGCTCGATAAAGGACAGAAATGGTATGGACCTAACAGAAGCAGAAGATATTAAGAAGAGGTGGCAGGAATACACAGAAGAACTGTACAGAAAAGATCTTCACAACCAAGTTAGTCACGATAACGTGATCACTGACCTAGAGCCAGACATCTTGGAATGTGAAGTCAAGTGGGCTTTAGAAAGCATCACTACGTATAAGGACTTTACATATATTCCTGTTTACTTTGATTGATGTCAAGCTAAATCAGGGAAATTAATGTTTTTGGCCAATTACACCATTGTTGATTGGGGAACACAATCATCTAACTGCTCAGATGATCTTTACAATGTGTGATATAATACTCAAGAAGAATGGAAGATTACCAACAGTTTAATGGAAAACTTCCATGACAAAGGACTCTTTGGCTGGATTGACAGTGAAAGGGCAACTCCTCGCCCTCGAATCATCCTCAATATATGAATTGGACCTGAACAACAGGACATTTGGAAACTTGATGCACGTATTTAAAAACTTGGAAATTCGACTCGATATGCCACAGGGACCAGTCATTGTCATAGTAACTATTCCTCCCGTTATAATCATTCATATTTTATACAAGCTTCCATCCCCCTTTCTTTTGTTATAGCCATAGGGAACTCACAAATTAATAAGACTTTATGTTCTGTGACTTGTATAGATTGCAAATTGTATACTTGTCTAAATTCCTTTTTAAAAAAATGAATCACTTTTGATTCTTCGATCTTGGTGTAGTCTGTGGTTACCAAGTAGATCTCTAAATACCTTGGGAAGAAGGTCCCATGGTAGGACTTAGCTCCTGGTTACTCTCTAAATTACTCCAATGATCTAAGCGATTCATTGGATGGTTAATTCTTGGCATTTTGGAACTAATACCCATTTGCATCACTGCTGCAGTTGCAGACATTGTGTTACAAACCTCAATTCAAACCCAAAACTTTATTCAAATTTGGACTAAAGATGATACTATGTGGGCCACCCAGGCTCACATGGATGAGGACGTTCAGGATAAATTACAAGAATTAAAAACATGCATCCAGTGGGTCAGAGAACAATTAATAGATTTTAAAAAGCAAGTATTATTAAAATGTGTTTGGACAGGTTTGCATTACTCCTGTTTGTTTCAACAATAGTGCTTACAACTGGGAACAAATCAAGTTTCATTTACAAGATACACATAATAATGCTCCTTAAATATACAATTGTTGCAAAAGAAAATCTTTGAAATCTTCTTTAAGATTCTATCCTCTTTCAAAAATTTGGAAACCTTAGCTGATCAGCTAGCTGATCAATTATCTGGGCTAGTCACTTGCGGATGATTTCAAAGCATTACACTTCGTATTGGATCTGGAGCTATAAAGCTGATAATTATCATGGTGATTAGTATCTGTCGTGTACTGATGCCTTTCAACTAAAATGTTCAAACTAAACATACGCAATTGGTTAGTGCCTTTTTCACAGAAGTATATGCAGTCGCCCCCAATTATGAAAAAATAAAACAGGGATAATAGTCAGGGGACTTTCAACTTTAAAGGATCCAATATGTTTTCTTCCTTTGTGTACCATTTCTCAAGGACTCCCTGTTCCTTCTCAGTTCCTGCAAAACAGGGACGAGCAGAGCTGCACGCAGTTCTCAGGACTGGGACCATGGGAGACGACACCTGCTTGGATTCCCTTCAGTGTCTCCCTTCATTGACTTGTATGTAAAGGATTATCCATTTTCTTGCAACTGGTGGAATTTCATTATTTTTAATGGCAGAATAATAACTTTATTGAAGATACATAAGCATGCATTTCTGCCAAAGAAGTACCCTTGTTTCTACAGAGACTTCTGTTCCCTGCAACCTTCTTGTCAACTCCAGTCACCAGGTCCGGGTTTACGAAGACAGTGACATGGGTCTAGATGAGTGATGACACCATCATGATTATCTTGTCATGAAGAGTATCTTTGCTGAGTTCTTCTGTGTATTCTTGCCACCTTTTAATAGTTTCTGTTTCTGTTAGGTCCCCAATATTTCTGAACTTTGTGTTGCACTTCTTTGTTTGAAATTTTCGCATGGTATCTTTAATTTTCTTGAAGTGATCTCTAGTCTATCTGATTCTATTGTTAACCTCTATTTCTTAGCATTGATAAATGAGGAACGCTTTCTTATCCGCCCTATCTATTCTTCAAAATTCTACATTCAAATAGGTATATCTTTCCTATTCCCGTTTCACTTCCACTTATCTCTCTCTCTCCCCTTTTTATTTTTTTTTCTTACTCTCAGCTAGTGTAAGGTGTCTTTGAAAACCGTTTTGCCCTTGTGCATTTCTTTGTCTTGGGGATAGTCTTCATTGCTGCTCCTGTACAATGTCATGAACCTCTGCCCTTAGTTCTCCAAGAATTCTACTAGATTTCCAATTATAATCAAAAGGGCTTTTATTCAGATCACACCAGAATTATCTAGGGATTTCCCCTACTTTTGTTGAAATAAGTCTGAATGTTTCGGTATGAGCTGATGATCTGAGCCACAGTCAGCTCCCGGTTTGTTTTTGATGGCTACATTAATCTTCTGCATCTTCAGCTGTAAAGCATATAAGCAGTTTGATTTTGGTATTAACCATCTTCTTCTGTGCCTGTGTAGAGTCATCTGATGTGCTGTTGGAAAAAGTTTCCTATGACAGTCCCTTGTCTTGGCAAAACCGTGTTAGACATTGCCCTGGTTCATTTTGTAGCCAAAGGCCAAACTTGTCTATGACTCTAGATATCTCTTGATGTCCTACTTTTGCATTCCAGTCCCCAGTGATGCAAATGGTATCTTTATGTGTGTGTGTGTGTGTGCGTTAGTTCTAGAAGATCCTATTGGTAAACATAGAACCACTCAGCTTCAGTTTCTCACCGACCTTCAGCTCAATTTATACTTCAACATTGCTGGTCAGGACATAGATTTGGATTATTGTGCTATTGCACAGTTTGCCTTGAGAATCAGCAGAGATTTTTCTGCCATTCTTGAGAATGCACCCAAGAACTGCATTTCACACATTTTGTTGACTGTGAGTGCTACACCATTTCTTCTCTAGGGATACTTGCCCACCGTAGTAGATAAAATGGTCATCTCAATTAAATTTGCTCATTCCAGTCAACTTTAATTCACTGATTCCTGAAAGGTTGATGCTCACCATTGACATCTCCTGTTTGACGAATTCCAAGTTAACTTGAATCTTGGGCCTTACTTTCTAAATTCCTATGCACTATTGTTCTTTACAGAATGAGACTTTACTTCCATCACCAGTCACTACCACAGCTGGGTGTTTTTTTGTTTGTTTTGCTTTTTGTTTTTTGCTCTGGCTTCATCTCTTCATTACTTTTGGAGTTACTTCTCCACTGATTTCCAGAAGCATATTAGGACACCTACGAACCTGGGGAGTTCATCTTTCAGTGTCCATTCTGTTTACCTTTTCATACTGTTCATGGGGTTTCAAGGTAAAATACTGAAGATGTGCCATTCACTTCTCCATTGGCCCACGTTTTCTCAGAACCTTCCATCATGACCCATCCATTCCGGATGATCCTACAGAGCCTGACTCATAGTTTCATTGCATTAGACAAGACTGTGATCCACTGCATCAGTTTGATTAGTTTTCTGTGATACTGGTTTCCATTACATCTGCCCTCTAATGTATAAGCATAAAAGGCTTATAGAAGCTTTCTGATGGGAGGGGCAGACTGTAAGTGAACCTGAGTCCTGTTTAGATAGGTGGGGGGCCATATTCAGTAAATCTTTAATCCTATTTTCTGTTGTGGGGAGGGGTGGGGAGGGCTGTTCCAGCCCTGTTGTTTGAACTGAAGACAAACTTTGGTATGAGCAATGTACTTGTGATCTTCTTCAAAAAGGGCTTGTGCAAGCATTGTTGTATTCAGTGCCCCTCATCCTCCTGCAGCCCATTCTCGGCTCACACTCACAGGCAAATCTGACTCAGGTTCTTGTGGGGACACTGCTCCTTATGCTTGGCTCCTGGTGCACACAATATTTTGTTTGTGCCCTCCAACTGCTTAAGTTCTGTGGAAGTTCTGTAATCAAAACCTCCAAAGTCAAATTTCCTGTGGGGTTCTCAATCCGTTTGCCAGACCCCCAGGTGAGGAATTGTGTAGTGGTCCTAGAACTTCCTTAACAGTACGAAACTTTCTTCGGAATAATTATTTTTCAAATTGTGGATGTCTGCTAGCTGGCTTTATTGTGGATTGAATGGCAAACTCCTCCAAGAGGGCATATGCCATAAATTGCATGACCCACGTCTATAACAACCAGAGAGCCTTTCACCTCTCAGGCTACTGCTGACCCATGCTTCTGCAGGAGACACTCAATCACTGAAAGACAGGTCTGACTCTGGGTCTGGCAGTCTCTGCGTATTGGTGCACAAAATGTTTTCTATGAGCCCTCTGAGTGTGGCTGGAAGGTATTGATTCTAAACACAAAGTCACCCCTCCTACAGTCTTCTTGGGATGTCTCCTTCCCCACTGGACATGGTGTACATCTTTTTGGTGGCACCTGACATTCTCTTTTTCATCATCATTCAGTAGCAAGCTGCAATGTTGGAGCTCTCTCAGGAAAAGATATGTGAACACCCTTCTACTTGGCTATCTTTACTACATCACAGGCACACACTAGCAAAGGGGAAAAGTCATATACCCCACAGCTGCACTTTCTTCACCTTTCTACACCTCCCGTTATGCATGAGCAGCTGGATAGATTGCATGCTCACACACTGTATCCTAGGATGCCTGTGGTTTCACAATGAAGGAGTCTACCTGATCATGTCATTTGTCTCACACGGTGCTATTGTTGGCCACATCAGAGAAGGAGTTTGCTGCCTGATGGACTAGTCTAAGGCAGCAGTAGGTCAGGGCCTTCCTCTATTGTGTAAAAATTCTCCAGTACAGTAGGCTATCTTTCTGTTCCTCCTCCTTCCAGTCTCTTCCTGATAGAAATACACACATCAACGTGGCACAGACTGTGAGCTTTTTTATGTCTGTTGAAGTAAACCCAGGTTTATTGACCCACTTTCCTGAATTGTCACTAGTCATCCTTTCCTCATTCCTGTGCTGATCAGGAGCACCTCAGAGATGCATGGGTCAGTCTTCCCCAGTCTGTGGACACCTCGTGCCTCCTTCTGCTTGCTGCATGTCTCGTGATTTCCCACCTTCATCTCTACTTCGGATGTGGTTGGACACACATCCACATACAGAAACACACACAAACACCACCATGTCTACAAATGCATGTACACACAAATGTTCAAAGGCACAGGGAAACATAACAAACAGGGACCATAGGTGTTTCTGTAGCTGAAGAACCAGTGCTTCATATCAAATTTAGAGATCTCCATATTTCTCCAAGGGAAGTTTCCATTCTGATCTCCAATATGAAATATAGAGGAGTCCAACTTCCAAAATGGAGAATTAACACCTAGGATTGAATGCAGTAAATACAGAGCATTTAACATTTCATGGCAGAAATTATGTTTTTATATATATTTGAGAAATATGACAAACTCTAAACTTGATGAAGAAACAGTGGGTCCTGATTTTCATTTGTGCAAGAGAGATCATTCCAAATCCATACTGGTTCTCCATATCTTCAGAAACCAGTGCCAAGACTTTCATATGGGAAATATACAGAATTCCAAATTAAATGCCAGAAAACCACATGTAGATTTTCATACATGAGTAACACAGAATTCCACATTTCACGTAAGAAAGATAGAATCCAGATTTTCATAGAGTGAAATAAAAAAAAAAAGAAACAACAATTATCATGGAGTAACACTATTATCACTATATTTGCATGTTAAAGTATAGGTAATGCTATACTTGAGTTAATATAAGTTAATCTCTCGGTCATGTTCAACTCTTTGTGATCCCATGGACTGCAAATTACGACAACTCACTGTCCAACAGCAATTCCTGGAGCATTCTCAAACTCATGTCCGTCGAGTCAGTGATGCCATTCAATCATCTCATCCTCTATCATCCTCTTCTCCTCCTGCATTCAATGTTTCCCAGGGTCTTTCCAATGAGTCAATTATTTGCATTAGGTGGACAAAATTGGAGTTTAAGCTTCAGAATAAGTCCTTCCAATGAATATTCAGTACTGATTTCCTTTAACCTCCTTGCTGTCCAAGAGACACTAAAGAGTCTTCAGCAACAGCATAGTTTTAAAGCATCAATTGTACTGCATTCAGTTATCTTTAGAGTCCAAATCTCACATCCATACATGACTACAAAAAAAAAAAAGTTTTCATTAGGAGTATATTTGCTCACAAAGCAAGGTCTCTGCTTTTCAATATGTTGACTTGGCAGGTCATAGCCTTCCTTCCAAGGAGCAAATATCTTTTAATTTCATGGCTTCAGTCACCATCTGAAGTCATTTTGGAGCCCCACAACAAAATAAATTATCTCTCCGTTTCCATTGTTGCTCCATCAGTTTCCCAAGCAGAGATGGAACCAGTTGTAATTATCTTAGTTTTCTGAATGTTGAGTTTTAAGTGAACACTAAACTTCTCTTTCTCTTTCACCAAGAGGCTCTTTAGTTCTTCTTCACTTTAGCCGCAAATGTGGTGTCATCTACCTTTCTGAGGTTATTGATATTTCTCCCAGAAACCTTGATTCAAGATTTGCCTCATGCAGCCTGGAATTTCACATGTTGCACACCACCTAGAAGGTAACTAAGCAGAGTGACAATATGCAGCCTTGGCATAATCCTTTCCTGATTTGAAAGCACCCTGTTGTCCATGTCCAGTTCTAACTGTTGCTTCTTGACCTGGATACAGATTTCTCAGGAGGCGGGTCAAGTATTCTGGTATTCCCATCCCTTTAAGAATTTTCCACAATTTACTGTGATCCACTTATGGCAGAAAGTGAAGAGGAACTCAAAAGCCTCTTGATGAAAATGAAAGAGGAGAGTGAAAATGTTGGCTTGAAGCTCAACTTTCAGAAAACAAAGATCAAGGCATCTGGTCCCATCACTTCATGGGAAATAGATGGAAAAACTTTGGAAACAGTGTAAGATTTATTTTTTTGGTCCCCAAAGTCACTGCAGATGCTGATTGCAGCCATGAAATTAAAAGACACTTACTCCTTGGAAGGAAAGTTATGACCAACCTTGATAATATATTAAAAAGCAGAGACATAACTTTGCCAACCAAGGTCCATCTAGTCAAGGCTAGGTTTTTTCCCGTAGTCATGTATGGATGTGAGAGTTGGACTGTGAAGAAGGCTGATAGCCGAAGAATTGATGCTTTTGAATTGTGGTGTTGGAGAAGACTTTTGAGAGTCCCTTGGACTGCAAAGAGATCCAACCAGTCCATTCTAAAGGAGATCCTGGGTGTTCATTTGAAGGACTGATGCTAAAGCTGAAACTGCAATACTTTGGCCACCTTATGCGAAGATATGACTCACTGGAAAAGACTCTGATGCTGGGAAAGGTTGGGGACGAGAGGAGAAGGGGACGACCGAGAATGAGATGGCTGGATGGCATCACCGACTCTGTGGACATGAGTTTGAGTGAACTCCGGTAGTTGATGATGTTCAGGGATATCTGGTGTGCTGTGATTCATGGGGTCGCGGAGAGTTGGACAAGACTGAGCGACTGAACTGAACTGAACTCATACTGTCAAAGGCTTTGGTATAAACAATGAAGCAGACATACATGTTTTTTTTTTTCCTGGAATTCTCTTGATCTTTTGATGAGACCTCGGATGTTGGCAATTTGATCCCTATTTCCTTTGAATGTTCTAAATCCTGTTTGAAGTTCATGGCTCATGTACTGTTCAAGCCTGGCCTGGGGAATTTTTAGTATTACTTTGCTACGGTTTGAGTTAAGGCCATTGTGTGTTAGTGTGAACAATTTATGGCATTGCATTTCTTTGGAATCGAATAAAAGCTGAAAGTTTCCAGTCCTGTGGCCACTGCTTCATTTTCCAAATTCCTTGCATACTGATTGCAGCACTTTGAGACAATTATTATTCAGGCTATGAAATAGCTGAACTGGAATTCCCTCAGTTCTACTAGTTTTGTTCATAGTGAAGTTTCATAAGGATGGCTTGACTTCACATTGCAAGAGGACTGGCTCTAGGTAAGTGATGACATCATCCAGCTTATCTGACTCATGAAGATCCTGTTAAAATAGTTCTTCTGTGTAACCTTGCCACCTCTTCTTAATGTCTTCTGCTTCATTGAGGTCCATACAATTTCTGTCCTTTATTTTGAACATCTCTTCATGAAATGATTCCTTGGTATCTCTAATTTTCTTGACGAGGTCTCTACTCTTTCCCATTCCAATATTTTCCTTTATTTCTTTCCATTGATCACTGAAGAAGGCTTTCTTATCACTCCTTCCTATTCCTTGGAAATTTGCATTCAGATTGTTATATCTTTAATTTTCTCCTTTGCTTTAGCTTCTTTTCTTTTCTCATCTATTTGTAAGGCATCTACAACAAACCATTTTGCCTTTTTGTATTTGTTTTTTTTTTTTTTTTTTTTTTTTTTGAGGAGGGTTTTGATCACTGCCTATTGTACAATGTCACAATCCTCTGTCAATAGTTCATCAGACATTCTTTGTATCAGATCTAATCCCTTGAATCTATTTGTCACTTTCATTGTGTCATCATAAGGGATTTGATGTAGGACATACCTGAATGGTCTAGTGGTTTTCCCTACTTTCTTCAATTTAACTCTTGCTTTGGCAATAAAGTGTTCATGATCTGAGCCACTGTTAACTCCCAGTCTTGCTTTGCTGACTCTACAGATCTTCTGCATCTTTGGCTGTGAAGAAAAATTCAATCTGATTTCAGTTTTAACCATATGATAATGAACATTTGTAGTATCCTCTCGTGTTCCCAGAAGAGGGTGTTGCTATGAGCAGTGTATTCTCTTGGCAAATCTCTTTTAGCTTTTGGAAGACTTAATTTTGTACTCCAAGGCCAAATTTGCCTGTTACTTCCAGTTATCTCTTGACTTCCTACTTTTGCATTCCATTCCTCTATGATGGAAAGTTCATCTTTCTTGTCTGTTAGTTCTACAAATTCTTGTAGGTCTTCATAGAATTGTTCCATTATAGCTACTTCAGCATTACTGGTCAGGGCACAGACTTTGATTACTGTGCTGTTGAATGGGTTCCTTTGGAAGGAAACAGAGATCATTCTGTCATTTTTCAGATTGTCACCAAATACTACATTCCAGACTCTTTTTTTGACTACTCAAAAAAAGATGGCTACTCCATTTCTTCTGAGGGATTCTTTCCCACTGTAGTAGACATAATGGTCATCTGAGTTAAATTCATCCATTCAAATCCATTTTAGTTCACCGATTCCTAAAATGTCAATGTTCATTCACTCTTGACATTGCCGTTTTGACCCCTTCCTATTTACCTTGATTCATGGACCTAACCTTTAATGTTCCTATGCAATCTTGCTCTTTACAGCATCGGGGTGTGCTTGCATCACTAGTCACATCTGCAAGCGGGAATTTGTTTTTGCTTTGGCTCCATCGCTTCATTCTTTTGGAGTTTTTTCTGCACTGATCTATATCATATTGGGCAGCTATCAACTTTGAAATTTGTCTCTCAATATGCTATATTTTGCCTTTACATGCTGCTCATGGAGTTCTTCAGGCAGGATTACTGACGAGGTTTTCCATTCCCTTCTCCAAGGACTACGATTCGTCAGAGCCCATTACCATCACCCGTCCATCATGGGTGGCCCTACAAGCATGACATATAGTTTCACTGAGTGAGTTAGACAAGGCTGTGTCCCATGTGATCAGTTTGGTTAGCTCTCTGAGATTATGGTTTTCATTCGATCTGCCTTCTGATGGATAAGGTCAAGATGTTGTGGAAGCTTCCTGATGGGAATGACTGACTAAGGAAAACTGGTTCTTGTTCTGATGGGTTGGGTCATGCTCAGTTCAGTGGCTCAGTCATTGACAAATCTTTGTGGCCCTATGCACTGCAGCATGCCAGTCCTCCCTGTCCATTACTAACTCATCGAGCTTACACAAACTCATGTTCATTAAGTCGGTGATGCTCTCCAATCATCCAATCTACTGTCTACTGTTATCCTCCCACCTTGAACTTTTCCAAGCATCAGGGTCTTTTCCAATGAGTCAGTTCTTTACACCCCGTGACCAAAGTATTGGAGTTTCAGCTTCAGCACCAGTCCTTCCAATGGATATTCCGGACTGATTTCCTTTAGGATGTACTGCTTGGATCTCCTTGTCCTCCAAAAGAGTCTCAAGCCTCTTCTCCAAAATCATAGTTCAAAAGTATCAATTCTTTGGTGCTCAGCTTTCTTTATAGTCCAAATCTCCCATCCATATATGACTACTGGAAAAACAATAATTTTGACTAGACAGAAATATTTTGGAAAGTAATCTCTCTGATGTTTGATATGCTGTCTAGTTTGGTCATATTTTTTTTCCAAAGAGAAAGCATCTTTTATTTTTATGGCTGCATTCCCAATCTGCTGTGATTTTGATTACAGCTCCATTCCCCAAACCCCACCCCGGCCAAAAAAAAAAAAAAAAATTCTCTCATTCTTTCCATTGTTTCCCCTTTTATTTGCCATGAAGTGATGGGACCGGTTGACATCATCATTGTTTTCTGAATTTTGATTTTTATGTCATCTATTTCAATCTCCACTTTCACTTTCATCAAGGGGCTCTTTAGTTCATCTTCCCTTTCTGCCATAAATATGGTGCCATCACCAGATCAGAGATTATTGATATTTCAACTGTCTATCTTGATTCCAGCGTGTGCTTATTCAACCAGGCATTTCACATAATGTAATCTGCACATAATTTACATAAGCAGCATGTCAACATACAGTCTTGACGAACGCCTTTCCCATTGGATTCAGATTACTTATGCGACTTGACCTGCATACAGATTTTTCAGGAGGCAGGGCAGGTTGTCTGGTATTATCATCTCTCAAGGAATTTTCCATAGTTTGTTGTGACCCATAGTCAAAGGCTTTGGTGTAGTCAACGATGCAGAAGTAGACTTTTTTCTTCTGGAACTCTCTTCTTGTGTTGCTGATCCAAAAGTTATTGACAATTTGATCTCTGGATCCTCTGCCTTTTAAAAATCAAGCTTGAACACCTGGAAGTTCATGGTTTATGTACTGTTGAAGCCTGGTTTGGAGAATTCCGATCATTATTGTGCTAGTGTTTAAGACGATTGCATTTGTGTGATAGTGTGAAAAATCTTTGGCACTGGCTTTCTTTAATATTGAAATGAAAACTGACCTCCGTGTATAATTATGAGTCATTAATATGTGTATATTACAAAAACGTCCAAATATTCGATTATGCTTATTGTCCACTTATTTTTTTTTAAACTAAATTATGAAAAAGGAGTAAAGAAGAAAAAGGAATTCTACTTGGTGTTCTCTGATGACCTAAATGTGAAGGAAGTCTAAAAATTCAGGTATTTATGTACACATAAGTGGGCTCCAAAATCACTGTGGATGCTGATTCCAGCCATGAAATTAAAAGACGCTTACTCCTTGGAAGTAAAGTTACGACCAGCCTAGATAGCATATTAAGAAGCAGAGACATTACTTTGCCAACAAAGGTCTGTCTAGTCAAGGCTATGGTTTTTCCAGTGGTCATGTATGGATGTGAGAGTTGGACTGTGAAGAAACCTGATCGCCGAAGAATTGATGCTTTTGAACTGTCTTGCGAGAGAAGACTCTTGAGAGTCCCTTGGACTGCAAGGAGATCCAACCAGTCCATTCTAAAGGAGATCAATCCTGGGTGTTCATTGGAAGGACTTATGCGAAAACTGAAACTCTAATACTTTGGCCACCTCATGCAACGAGTTGACTCACTGGAAAAGACTCTGATGCTGGGAGCGATTGGGGGTAGGAGGAGACGGGGACGACAGAGAATGAGATGGATGGATGGCATCACCGACTCGATGGACATGAGTTTGAGTTAACTCTGGGAGTTGGTGATGGACAGGGAGGCCTGGTGTGCTGTGGTTCATGGGGTCGCTAAGAGTCAGACACTACTGAGTGACTGAACTGAACTGAAGTGTCCTTCATTTTGACATAGTACAAAAAAGCTAAGATAAGATTGTATAATTTTTATAAAACAAGATTGCTTAATGCAATATTACAAGTCAACTGTACCTCAAGCAGTGAACGAATAAATGGTTCCACCATTTACAATATTTTGGTCTTTGAGAACATGATGGTAAATCAAATATTTCAGTTACAATTTGACAGAAACTTTAATCACGTGATGGTGTTTGTAAAAATATGTGAATTAAAAAAAAAGTGAGTTAAAAGTGGTTACAATTGACCATGATTGTTCAAGTTACCAACTTGTATCATAGGTCAAATATTTCTTCAAGAAAGGTGTCTAATAGAGACAAAATGGACATAAATTTGCAGATCTTAGCTCAAGATTATTAGTGAAGTTGGAAATACAACTGCAGGCACAGTCACAGGTTCAATAGAGTGCAGTAGAATATATATTGCTCCCATTGCTCAGGGCCCTCTAGGCCTTCTACCCTAGGACTGGGTAGTGAAAGGCAGAGTTTCAGGAGAGGCAAATGGCTATGCATTGCAGAGGCACAGTTCCCTTGATGGAGCCATTCACTGGCCTCCACCAGGGTTCGAAAAAGTAGCCTCATGTCCGATGTTCACCTCCATGACCTAATGGTTGTGGCAAACTGTAGGGGTAACAGTCTATGACACCCAGCCCCCTTTTGGATAGTATGAGAGGACCGAGGGCCGACTGTGTGTCGGGCACCTGACTCCCTCATTAAAATGACTGGACAATGTATGAGAACCTTGAAAAGAGAAGGACACAGAGAACAGACAGCTTCCCCTTCAGCTGGGACTGGGCACTGATGGGAGAACCAAGACCAGACGTTGAGATCTAGCCTGTGCCCAGACAGGATAACCACCCTTCAGAGGGAAACCTTCCTTCTAACCAGGAAGTTAGATGATGAAAATCGTTTTAGGATATTTCCTTTCAGAATACGGATTGATATTTGCCTCAGTACAGGTTTACAGAGACTGTATTACTTGACTGTGACCTTACCCCAATAACAGAAGTAAGAGCACCTGACAGCAAGATATTTGTAACACCTTATCACAACCCTCACTTAACTTTCCTCTAAGTGAGCTTGGTTGGAAGATTTGAGGAGTTTGGTGTAATTAAAGGAATAAGCCACATATCTTGCATTGTTGTGCAACGAAAACCTCTAGTATTTAAACGTCAATTTTTGGAGATAACTTAGCCTAATAATATTGGGTATTTTTAGCAGTAGCATCTTATGTCTCACTTCTGTGGATGAGAGAGTGCCTAATTTCAAAACCACATTCTCTCATGTGTACATGAGAAGTTTATCCTTTTCCAGTATAAAACAAATTAACTGGTGCACTGGGATGAACTAGAGGGATGGGATGGGGAGGGAGGTGGAGGGGTGTCAAGATGGGGAACATATGTACACCCGCTGGTGGATTCATGTCAATGTATGGCAAAAATCATACATTGTAAAGTAATCCAATTAAAATAAATACATTTAAAATAATAATAGTAATAAAAACAAATTAGCAAACACTGATGGTTACCCCAATGATCAAGTTTATTAAGGACCAAATTGCTGTGACAGATGTCATCAGGTCTATTTGAAGAATACTTATAACTTTGAAAATATTGTAATGAACTGATTTACAAGTATACATATATAATATATATGTATTTTGACTTTACAACAATTTTGTAGTTTGTATATGTGCATCACAGATTGGTTTAATAGTCATATAAAATAAATATTTTTCTTTCCCTAATGTCTTTATGTAGAGGATATGGAGGTTGGCAAGAAACTCTGAATCTTGTTTACAGTTGTATTAGTCCCCCAAAACCCATTTTTCTTGACAATCTGCTTTCTGAATTGGGTAGATCTGATTAGAGGGGTGAACACTCAGAGACAGATTAGTATACAGCAGTAAGAAGTGAAAAGAAGAAAATCAGTATTGTAGAATAATTATGTCCTCTCAAAATGTGTACTTTGAAGCCGATGGCATCACCGACTCGATGGACATGAGTTTGAGTGCAATCTGGGAGTTGGTGATGGATAGCGAGGCCTGGCGTGCTGTGGTTCATGGGGTCACAGATAGTCAGACATGCCTGAGCGACTGAACTGAACTCATTGTACCTTATACAGAGTCAAAATTGTGAGCAATGTATAATTTCTTTCTGAACCTTTTTGCCAATAGGGTTTTTAGGTAGATATTTTGATATACAGGACTGGATTTTTACAAGGAAAGGAGAGCAGACAGAGAAAACACAGAGGCATTAATATATGGAGACAAAGCCATGTGTAGATGTTTTACCATCCAAAAGAGGCATCAGAAGAAAGAAAATCTGGTAACACTTTGATTACTGGCTAGATCCCTGGAAGTATGAGAAAATATTTATTGAAGCTACCTGCTATATGGCATGCTGTTACAGCAAACCTTGAAAAGACATACACCACTACCTCTTGAAAATAAGCTTTAAAGTTCAAAAGAAGCCTACAGTTCATACCCAGGATCTCAAGGAAAGGAAACTGTTAAAAAACTCTCTGACCCATAAACTGATAATGTTTTCAGAATTTTAATGGGGAAAATCCCATTCTCCATTGCAAACAGAAGTACAAAGTGCTTAGGAATAAATTTACCTAAAGAAACAAAAGACCTGTATTTATATATAGAAAACTAAAACACTGCAGAAATAAAGATAATAGAAACAGACCGAATATTATGTCAGCTTCTTAGATCAGAAGAATCAATATGTGAAAATGAGTACACTAGCCAAAACACAATAAGTTCACCACTATCTACCAGTGTTCTTGCTGTTGTTGTTGTTGTTTCCACAGACTAAGAATAAACAATTTCAACCTCTAATAGCAAAAGCATCTTGAAAAATAAGAATGGAAATCGTGGGATCAACCTGCCTGACTTCAGGTTATACTATAAAGCTACAGTCATCAAGAAAGAAATGTACTGGCACAAGACAAAAATATAGATTAATGGAACAATATAGAAAGCTCAGAGATATATCCACACACATATGGACACTTTATCTTTGACAAAGGGTCAGAAATATATAAAGGAGGAGAGAAACCACTTTAAAAAGCACTGCTGGGGAAAATGGTCAACAACTGTAAAAGAATATGCTAAAACACATTCTACCACCCTATACAACAATACACTTAAAACGGATTAAAGATATAAACATATGTCTAGAAACTATATAACTCTTAGAGGAAAACGTAGGCAGAACAGGCTGTAACACAAATCACACCATGATTCTCTGTGGCCCACCTGAGTGATGGAAATAAAAATTATAACAAACATGGGACCTCATTAAACTTGAAAGTTTTACACAATGAAGGAAACAATACGCGAGGTGAAAAGGCTGCCTTAAATGGGAGAAAATAAGACCAAACAAAGTAACTGACAACAAAGTAATCTCCAAAATATACAAGCATCTCATGCAGTTCAATACCAGAAAAGTAAGCAATCCATCAAAAAGTGGCATAAAAAACTAAAGAGATTTCTCCAGAGGAGACATACAGATGTCTAACAAACACAGGAAAATCTGCTCAACATCAGAGCATCTACTCATTATCAGAGAAATGCAAATCAATACTACAGTGAGGTACCATTTCACACGGGTCTAAAGCTACCATCAAAAACTACCATCAAAAACTCTACAAGCCTGCAATGCTGGAAAGGGAGAAGAGAAAGGGGACCTTCTTACATTGTTGCTGGGAAGGCACACTAGTATGGGCACTATGGAGGACAGTGTGGAGATTAAAAAAAAAAAAAAAGGAAATAGAATTACCATGAGACCCAGCGATCCCACTTCTGGGCATACACACCAAGGAACTAGAATTCAATGAGACATATGTACTCCAGTGTTCATTGGAGCACTATTTACAATAGCTTGGACTTTTGAAACAACCTTGATGTCCGGTTCGAAGATGAATGGTTAAGGATGATGCTGTCTATATACACAATGGAATATTCAGCTATTAAAAAAGGGACACGTTTGAGTCAGTGCTATGAGGTGGATGAAACTGGAACCTATTATACAGAGGGAAGCAAGCCAGAATGAGAAACACCAACAGAGCATATGAAACCTTATATATGAAATTTAGAAAGAGGTAACAACGATGCTATAAGTGAGACAATGAAAGTGATACATATATAAAGAAAAGAATTTGGGACTATGTGGGAAAAGATGAGGGTGGGATGTTAGGAAAGAAGAGCACTGAAACATGAAACATTGAAACATGTATATTATCATATGGAGAACAGACAACTAGGTCTGAAGGTCGTTGAATGAAGCAAGGCATGCAAAACTGGTGTGCGGGACAACCGAGAAGGATGAGTCCATGAGATAGCTGACTGACATAATAGTGTGGAGGAAGCTCTGATGAGAATTCAGTAACCATGAAAGTAGTTCACTTGTATTACAGGAAAAGAAAAAGTCTCTTTTCCTCCCTGTTAGCTCTCATTAACTCTATCCACTCATCGATACCCAGCCTAGCGGAGATGAGCCAGTTTGATCTCAAATCTAAACCGGACATTCCAATTTCTTCCTTAGGTTCATGACATGAATGCTTATGACTTCATTGTCATCCACTTTTCTTTTACTGTAGCAATGAATAGTCTAACCCACTGTGACTGAGGCCTTCAAGTATGTCACTGTGGAGACCATCCTTTCTTCTTCCTAACATCATATCCATGTTACCCTGAGCATCAGGTGCCTCCATAAGTACTTCTTATCAGTTGCTCATGAAGGCAATTGAACAACCCTCATGACGTCTTATCAATCTCATTAAAGTATGAAATAGACAAATATGCTAAAAAGGCCTGGAAAACTTCACTAATACTGAGAACGCATTCAGAAAAGGGAGTCCCAGCCTTCCTGATAAATTCTTGATAAAGGTCATGTAACTTGTGGGAAAGAATATAAAGAATATACTCACTCTTGCTATGGAAAGAAGTGGGTAATACGATGGAATTAATAAATCCTTTCACATGTGACATAAAAAATGATGAGACAGCATGGGAAAGACAGACACAAAGCCACATATATGTGTGGTGAATGTTCTTGGGGTTTTTTGCTCTAAGACAGACCTTTTAAATGCATAAAGCAACCTGCTCCTAGAAAGGAAGAGATATATGTTGATATCAAGATTATAATTTCCTCTCAGTTCCAGATCTTTCCGTTGTGATGCTTACTAGTCCAGACAAGTAAAACTTAAATTAGTGTTTATCATTCCAAAATAGGAAATGAAACATCCCAGTGGACCAGGTTCTCTAAAGTCAAAACAGTGTCTTTATTTCGTATACTAGGAAAGAAGTTTCAAATCTTGGATGGTAAAAAAGAAGCAAAAGACTCTCCTCATAGGATATATTTTTGTTTCCTTCTTGGTCTTCTTCTTTTTTTTTTCTTTCTTTTTCTTTCTTTGAAGGTGAAATACTGCCAGTGATCTTTAATACAGTCACAGAGATAATTTAGAAAAATATAAAGCCCTTCAGTGTGAGCGACACAAAGTCCTATGAGACAATAAATAGAACACAATTGCCTCTGACACTAAGATACATGTTTGTTTGTATGTTCAGTCTTGTCCAACTCTTTGCAACCAAATGAAATGTAGAACACCAGGCTCCTCTGCTCATGGGATTTACCAGGCAAGATAGTTGCTTCCTGTGGCCATTTCCTACTCCACTGTTAGATGTGTGGCATAAACAAAAATATTAGCCATGGATTTTCTTGCATTTCTTTCAAGACAAAATAAATTATACAGGCTCTTTGCTCTAGTGAATCTTTCTGAAATTCCAAAGATGCAATTGAGAATGAGAAATGGTTAAAATATTGTGGACGCTCATGATCACAGCAAGGCTGATACAAATTAAAGAAAAAGGTAAACCTCGAAACCTGACCTACCTTAGAATGTATTGAAGCTCAATTTTTGTTAAACATATACCAACAAATGTTCCCTTCTTTATGTCCTTTTAACAGCTAAAGATGGAGAAATATGTAGATAGATGGAGTAGAGCTCAGAGAAGTGGGATAGAAATCTTTGTATATGACCCAGACAGTTTTCAAGGGTTTCACCTTTGTTTGCTTGCCTGTTTGCTTTTTTGTTTTTAAAGAACTCATTTCCCAGAACTGCATAGAAACTGAAGATCTTGTGTCACCTTGGTGTTGGCGGGAACCATGACCACGAGCAAGTGGCACTGATTTTCCCTCAGGGCTCCAGGTATAAATCAGTATGTCCTGTGTTTAAGTTTTCTGTAAGAGGAGCCACAAATCAAATATCCAAAATCTGTAAGATCATGAAAATAACAAGAGAGTTCCAGGAACAAACAAACAAATAAACATATTCTTCTACTTCGTTGTTTATAACAAAGGTTTTGACTGTGTGGATCACAACAAACGCTGGAAAATTCTTAAAGTGATAGGAACACCAGATCTCCTGACCTGCCTCCTAGGAAATTTGTATGCAGATAAAGAAGCACCAGTTAGAACCGGATGTAAAACAACAGACTGCTTCCAATTAGAGAAAGGATTATGACAAGGCAGCTTATTTAAATTGTATGTATTGTTCACTTCAGTCGCTCAGTCATATCCGACTCTTTGCGACCCATTAACAGCAGCACGCCAGGCCTACTTGTCCATTACCAACTTCTTGCTATCCAATCATCTCATCCTCTGTCATCCCTTTCTCTTCCTGCCCTAAATATTTCGTAGCAACATGAAATTCCCCAGTGAGTCACTTAATCACATCAGGTGGCCAAAGTATTGCAATTTCATCTTCAACATCAATCACTCCAATGAACACACAGGACTGATCTCCATTAGGATGGACTGGTTGGAGCTCCCTGCAGTCCAAGGGACTCTCAAGAGTCTTTGGCTACACTACAGTTCAAAAGCATCAATTCTTCAGCGCTCAGATTTCTTTATAGTCCAACTCTCACATCCATACATGCCCACTGGAGAAACCATAGCCTTTAAAAGACGGACCTTTGTTGGCAAAGTAATGCTTCTGCTTTTTGATATGCTGACTAGTCTGGTCATAACTTTCCTTCAAAGTAGTAAGTGTCTTTTAAGTTTATGGCTGCAATCACCATCTGCAGCAATCTTGGAGCCTAAGAAATAGCGACGGTTTTCACTGTTTCCCCACCTATTTGACACAGAGCAATGGGACCAGATACCATGATCTCAGTTTTCTGAATATTGAGCTCTAAGCGAACTTTTTCACTATCCTTTTTCACTGTCATCATGAGGTTCTTTAGTTATTTTTCACTTTCTGCCAAAATGGAGGTGTCATTGGCATATCTGACGTTATTGATATTTCTCCTAGAAACCTTGATTCCAGCTTGTGTTTCCTCCAGCACAGCATTTATGATGTACTCTGCATATAAGTTAAATAAGCAAGGTGATAATATCCAGCCTTGACTTACTCCTTTTCCTATTTTGAATCAGTCTGTTGTTCCATGACCAGTTCTAACTATTGTTTCGTGACTTGCATATAGGTTTCTCAAGAGGCAGGTCAGGTGGTCCGGTATTCCCATCTATTTCAAATTTTCAGCAATTTATACTGATCCACCCAGTCAAAGGCTTTGGCATAGTCAGTAAAGAAGACAGAGATGCTTTTGTGGAGCTCTCTTCCTTTTTCGATGATCCATCGGATGTTGGCAATTTGATCTTCAGTTCCTCTGCAGTTTTTAAAGCCAGCTTGAACATCTGGAAGTTCACAGTTCACGTATTGCTGAAGCTTAGCTTGGAGATTATAGAGCATTATTTTACTAGCATTTGTTCAGTTCTGTTCAGTCGCTCAGTCGTGTCCGACTCTCCACAACCCCATGAATCACGGCACACTAGGTCTCCCTGTCTATCACCAACTCCCAGAGTTCACTCAAACTCATGTCTACAGAGTCGGTGATGCCATCAAGCCATCTCATTCTCGGTCGTCCCCTTCTCCTCCCGCCCCCAACATTTCCCAGCATCAGAGTCTTTTCCAGTGTGTCAACTTGTCGCAGGAGGTGGCCAAACTATTGCATTTTCAGCTTCAGCATCAGTCCCTCCAATGAATACCCAGGATTGATCTCCTTTGGAATGGACTGGTTGGATCTCGTGGTACAAGGGACTCTCAAGAGTCTTCTCCAACACCACAGTTCAAAAGCAGCAATTCTTCGGCGATCAACTTTCTTCACAGTCCAACTCTCACATCCATGCATGACCACGGGAAAAACCATAGCCTTGACTAGATGGACCTTTGTTGGCAAAGTAATGTCTCTGCTTCTTAACATTTGAGGTGAGTGCAATTGTGCGGTAGTTTGCACATTCTATGGCATTGCCTTTCTTTGGGATTGAAATGAATATTGCTCTTTTCCACTCCTGTGGCCACTGCTGAAATTTCCAAATTAGCTGGCATATTGAGTGCAGCACTTTTAAAGCATCATCTTTCAGGATTTGAAAAAGCTCAACTGACATCCAAACACCTACACTAGCTTAGTTCGTAATGATGCTTCCTAAGGCCCACTTGACTTCATATTCCAAGGTGTCTGGCTCTACGTGAGTGATCACACCATCGTGATTATCTGGGTCGTGAAGATCTTTTATCTACAGTTCTTCCGTGTATTCATACCACCTCTTCTTTATATTTTCTGTTTCGGTTAGATCCCTACCGTTTCTGTGTTTTTCAAGTCCATGTTTGCATGAAATGTTCTCTTGGGATCTCCAATGTTCTTGAAGAGATCTCTCGTCTTTCACATTCTATTGTTTGCCTTCTTTTTTTGCACTGATCCCTGAGGAAGGTTTTCTTTTCTCTCATTGCTTTTCTTTAGAAATATGCATTCAAATGTATATATCTTTACTTTTCTCTTTTGCTTTTTGTTTCCCTTATTTTCAAAGTTATTTGTAAGGCCTCCTCAGATAGCCATTCATTTTTTGCATTTCTTTACCTGGGGATGGTCATGATCCTTGTCTCCTGTACAATGTCAGGTACCTCCTTCCATAGCTCATCAGGCACTCTGTAAATCAAATCTAGTCCCTTAAATGTATTTTGCACTTTCAGTGTATAGTCATAAGGGATTAGATTTAGGTCATACCTGAATGATATAGTGGTCTCCTCCAGTTTCTTCAACTTCTGTCTGAATTTCGCAATAAGGAGTTCAGGATCTGAACCATAGTCAGCTTCCTGTCTTCTTTTTGCTAAATGTATAGAGCTTCTCTATTTTGGCTGCCAATAACATAATCAATCTGATTTCATTGTCGACCATCTGATGATGTCCATGTGTAGAGTCTTCTCTTGTGTTGTTGGAGGAGGGTTTTTGCTTGACCAGTGCGTTCTCTTGGCAGAACTAATTAGCCGTTGCCACGCTTCATTCTGTATTCCAAGGCCAATTTGCCTGGTACTCCATGTGTTTCTTGAATTCCTACTTCTGCTCTCTAGTCCCCTATAATGAAGAGGACATCATTTTTGGGTGTTAGTTTTAGAAGGTCTTGTAGGTCTTCATAGAATTTTCAACTTCAGCGTCTTCAGTGTTACTGATCAGAACAGAGATTTGGATTACAATGATATTAAATCCTTTGCCTTGGAAAAGAACAGAGATCATTCTGTCATTTTTGAGATTGCACCCAAGTACTGCACTTTGGACTCCTGTTGACTATGATGGCTACTCCATTTCTTCAAAGGGATTCCTGCCCACAGTAAAAGATATAATGGTAATGTGAGTTACATTCTCCCTTTCCAGTCCATCTTAGTTCACTGATTCCTAGAATGTCAATGTTCACTCTTGTCATCTCCTGTTTGACACTTCCAATTTGCCCTGATTCATGGACCTAACATTCCAGGTTTCTATGCAATATTGCTCTTAACAGCATCAAACCCTGCCTCCATCAACATTCCCATTCATAACTGGTTATAGACTTTGCTTTGGGTGATTTGTTTCATTATTTCTGGAGTTATTTCTCCACTGATCTCTAGAAGCATATTGGGCACCTACCGAACCCTTTCAGTGTCCTATCTTTTTGTTTTCATGGTTATCATGGGATAATCGAGGCAAAATACTGAAGTGCTTTGCCTTTGCCTTCTACAGTGGACCATATTCTTCCACTTTGGTGAAGAGTTGTTATCAAGTAAAAGAAAATTTCTTCTTGGAAAAAATCTATTGCAAATCTACACATTGTATTTAGCAGAGACATTCACCTTGGTAAAAAAAAGGCCTCCACTTCACACGCCCCAGTTGTTTATTCAGTAGTCATGTGCAGATGTTAGAGGTGGAATATAAAGAAAACTGAGAGAAGGAGAACTGATGGCTTTCAACTGTGCTGCTGCCAAAGACTCTTCAGTTCAGTTCAGTCGCTTAGTTGTGTCTGACTCCTTGTGACCCCATGAATCACAGCATGCCAGGCCTCCCTGTCCATCATCAACTCCCGGAGTACACTCAAACTCATGTCCACAGAGTTGGTGATGTCATCCAGCCATCTCATTCTCTGTCGTCCCCTTCTCCTCCCGCCCCCAACATTTCCCAGCATCAGAGTCTTTTCCAGTGAGTCAACTCATCGCATGAGGTGGCCAAAATATTGCAGTTTCAGCTTTATAATCAGTCCTTCCAATGAACACCCAGGATTGATCTCCTTTAGAATGGACTAGTTGGATCTCCTTGCAGTCCAAGGGACTCGCAAGAGTCTTCTTCAACACCACAGTTCAAAAGCATCGATTCCTCGGCGATCAGCTTTCTTCACAGTCCAACTCTCACATCCATACATGACCACGGGAAAAACCATAGCCTTGACTAAACGGACATTTGTTGGCAAAGTAATGTCTCTGCTTTTTAATATACTATCAAGGTTAGTCATAACTTTCCTTCCAAAGAGTAAGCATCTTTTAATTTCATGGTTGCAATCAGCATCTGCAGTGATTTTGGAGCCCCCAAAAATAAAATCTGACACTGTCTCCACTGTTTTCCATCTATTTCCCATGAAGTGATGGGACTGGATGCCATGATCTTTGTTTTCTGAATGTCGAGCTTCAAGCCAACATTTTCACTCTCCTCTTTCATTTTCATCAAGAGACTTTTGAGTTCCTCTTCCATTTCTGCCATAATGGTAGTGTCATCTGCATATCTGAGGTTATTGATATTTCTCCCAGCAATTTTGATTCTAGCTTTTGTTTCTTCAAGCCCAGTGTTCCTCATGATGTACTCTGCATATAAGTTAAATAAGCAAGGTGACAATGTACAGCCTTGACGTACACCTTTTCCTTTTTCGAACCAGTTTGTTGTTCCATGTACAATTCTGACTGTTGCTTCCTGACCTGCATACACGTTTCTCAAGAGGCAGGTCAGGTGGTCTGGTATTCCCGTCTCTTTTAGAATTTTCCACAGTTTATTGTGATACACACAGGGAATGGCAAATCACTTCAGTATGCTTGCCTCGAGAGCCCCATGAGCAGTATCAAAGGGCAAAATGATAGGATACTGAATGAGGAATTCCCCAGGTCGATAGGTGCCCAGTATGCTACTGGATATCAGTGGAGAAATAACGCTAGAAGGAATAAAAGGATGGAGAAAAAGCAAAAGCAATACCCAGTTGTGGATGTGACCGGTGATAGAAGCAAATTCAGGTGCTGTAAGAGCAATATTGCATAGGAACCTAGAATGTTAGGTCCATGAATCAAGGCAAATTGGAAGTGGTCAAACAGAAGATGGCAAGATTGAACATAGACATTTTAGGAATCAGTGAATTAAAATGGACTGGAATGGGTGGAATTTAACTCATATGACCATCATATCTACTACAATGGTCAGGAATCCTTTAGAAGAAATAGAGTAGCCATCATGGTCAACAAAAGAGTCTGAAATGCAGTACTTGAAATTCCAAGGCAAACCATTCAATATTACAGTAATCCAGGCCTATGCCCCAACCAGTAACGCTGAAGAAGCCGAAGTTGAACGGTTCTATGAAGACCTACAAGACCTTTTAGAACTAACATCCAAAAAAGATGTCCTTTTCATTACAGGGGACTGGAATACAAAAGTAGGAGGTCAAGAAATACCTGGAGTAACAGGGAAATTTGGCCTTGGAGCAAGGAATGAAGCTGGGCAAAGGCTTATAGAGTTTTGTCAAGAGAACGCACTGGTCATAGCAACACCCTCTTCCAAAAACACAAGAGAACACTCTACACATGGACATCACCACATGGTCAACACCGAAATCAGATTGATCATATTCTTTGCAGCCAAAGATGGAGAAGCTGTATGCAGTTAGCAAAAACAGGACCAGGAGCTGACTGTGGCTCAGATTCTGAACTCCTTATTGCCAAATTCAGACTTAAATTGAAGAAAGTAGGGAAAACCACTAGACCATTCACATATGACCTAAATCAAATACCTTATGAATATACAGTGGAAGTGAGAAATAGATTTAAGATACTAGATCTCATAAATAGTGTGCCTGATGAAATCTGGACAGAGGTTTGTGACATTGTACAGGGGAAAGGGTCCAAGACCATCCCCATGAAAAGAAATGCAAAAAAGCAAAATGGCTGTCTGAGGAGGCCTTACAAATAGTTGTGAAAAGAAGAGAAGCGAAAAGCAAAGGAGCAAAGGAAAGATATAAGCATCTGAAGGCAGAAATCCAAAGAATAGCAAGGAGAGATAAGAAAGTCTTCCTCAGTGATCAATGCAAAGAAATAGAGGAAAACAACAGAATGGGAAAAACAAGAGAACTCTTCAAGAAAATTAGAGATGCCAAGGGAACATTTCATTCAAAGACGGGCTCGATAAAGGACTGAAATGATATGGACCTAACAGAAGCAGAAGATATTAAGAAGAGGTGGCAAGAATACACAGAAGAACTGTACAAAAAAAGATCTTCACAACCAAAATAGTCACGATAATGTGATCACTGACCTAGAGCCAGACATCTTGGAATGTGAAGTCAAGTGGGCCTTAGAAGGCATCACTACGAACAAAGCTAGTGGTGGTGATGGAATTCCAATTGAGCTATTTCATATCTTGAAAGATGATGCTGTGAAAGTGCTGCACTCAGTATGCCAGCAAATTTGGAAAACTCAGCAGTGGCCACAGGACTGGAAAAGGTCAGTCCTCATTCCAATCACAAAGAAAGGCAATGCCACACAGTGATTTTGAATCCCGAAAATTTAAATACTCTTAGGGGGCCCTTGGACTACAAGGAGATTAAGCCAATTCATCTTAAATGAAATCAACCATAAGTATTCATTCGAAGGACTAATGATGAAGTTGAAAGTTCAGTTTTGGCCAGCTGACGCAAAGTGTCAATTCACTGGAAATTCATGATTCTTTTGAAGTTTGATGACAGGAGAAGAAGGGAGTAATAGAGGATAAGATGGTTGGACGGTATTAGAAAAACAATGGACATGCATTTGCACAAACTCTGGGAGATATTGAAAGATAGAGAGGCCTGTTGTGCAGCAGTCCATGGCGTCACAAAAGAGTTGAAGACAACTTGTTGTCTGAACAATGACACTCAATGTCTCTAGCATTACTTCTTCAAATCACTCTATGATTAAATACTTAATGAAAGTAGTAACAAATAATAACTAAGGTGGAATAATAGAAGATGATGCAATGCATTTTTGTAAACAAACATAAGAACTGTAGGGTCTGAAAGAAACAAATCTTAGGATTGAATGAATTTTAATTATTACTGTGAGGGAGGAGATAGGAAGATGGGAAGATGGAGGAGGACTAGGACGGGGTGACAACTTTCTCCTCCAGAAATTTATCAAAAGAAAAATTGAACGCTGAGTAAATCCAACAAAACAACTTCTGAATGCTGGCAGAGGACATCAGGCACCCAGAAAAGCAGGCCATTGTCTTCGAAAGGAGGTAGGAAATAATATAAAAGATAAAAAGAGAGGCAAAACAGGGAGGAATGGAGGTCCATCCCGGGAAAGGAGGCTTAATAAAAGAGAGAAGTTTCCAAACACCTGGAAACACTCACTGGTGAATCTGTGCAAATCTTGGAACCTCAGAGGGTAATGTAACTGGGATGAACAATAAATAAATAATTAAAACCTAAAGACTACGTGCCCAGTGGTAATTCCCAGCAGAGAAGAAGTGCAGCCATCCGCACCCCCCACTAGCAAGCAGGGGCTGGGCAGGGAGGGGCTGCCTGCATCCCTTAGAGTAAGGACAGGGCCTGAATGCCCCGACTGCAATCTGAGGGCGCTAACTTAAGATAGCTAAGCAGACTGTGGGATAACTAGCCCACAAAAAGGCGAAAAGCCCCAAGATAAGACACCACCAGACCCACTCACAAAACAAAGGACTAAACAGAGCTAGCTAGCTGCGGTCAGCCCATCCACCATCCGCCGCTGAGACAGGCAGAGAAGTACAGCCAGAGACAGAAGCGGACAATCGCAGTCCCAGTGAGGCATCTAATACCAAGCTCCATGCAGGCTTCGTTGCTAACCAAGACATCTTGGGTTGTGGCCAGTTGATATCCGTTGAGAAGGTGCGCTGGTTGTACACCCAGAAAACCGAACAGCAGGGATTGGGGAGGCAATAAGTCGCAGTGACCATGCTGGCCAAACACCTGCTCCCCTGAGCTGCTCAGACTGGGGAAGGGCACAAAACGCAGGCCCAGCCAAATCTGTGCCAGTGTGGATTACCCGAGTACCAGAACCTGAGCGGTTTAGACCAGAGATGTACATCCAACCCAGCGCCAGGCTTGGACGGGTTGCAGCAGAGCAACCTAGAGCCTGTGCAGTGTAGACTGGGACAACACACACGCCGTGAGTGGGGGCAAACCTAGTGTGGCTGAGACACTGCAAGCAATCCCCACAGATGCCATTGATATTTGTCTGCAGCTTACCTCCCACCCCACAACACGACTGAACGGGTGAGCCTAAAAAAGTGTCTACCACAGCCCCCTTGTGTCAGGACAGGAATTAGACACTGAAGAGACGAGCAAACAGAAGAAGCTTAAACAGAAGAAACTGAGTTGGAAGAGACAGATGGATAAATCTTGAGCCTACTGCAAGAATAAGACTGAAAACCAGAGCCAGAGGCTTAAGTCCAAATCCTGAGGAAACCAGAGAACTCTTGTTCCAGGGAACATTAATTGATAGGTGCTCATCAAATGCCTCCATACCTACACTGAAACCAGGCAACACCCAAGGGCCAACAAGTTCCAGAGAAAGACATACCATGCAAATTATCCAGCAACACAGGTGAATAGACCTGAGCTTCAATATACAGGCTGCCCAAAGCCACTCCAAATCCACTGACATCTCATAACTCATTACTGGACCCTTCCTTCCACCCCAGAAAGAAGAAATTCAGCTCCACCCACCAGAACACCGACACAAGCTTCCCTAAACAGGAAACCTTGGCAAGCCACCGATCCAAAGCAACACACAGCAATTAAACTACACAATAATTAAAACTCCACAGACTGACAGAAGATGGAAAGGCCCACCCCAAACACAGCAATATAGGCAAGATGAAGAGGCAAAGAAATACCCAGCAAGTAAAGGAACAGGATAAATGCCCACCAAAAAAGAAAATAAAATAATAAGATATAGGGAATCTATCTGACAAAGAATTTGGAATACTGATAGTGAAAATGATTCAAAATCTTGAAAACAAACTGCAGTTAGATAAACCTGGAGACAAGGATCGATACGATGTAAGAAAGGTTTAATAAGGATCTAGAGGAAATGAAAAAGAGTCAATATACAATGAATAATGCAATAGATGAGATCAGAAACACTGGAGGGAACCAACAGTAGAATAACGGAGGCAGAAGACAGTTGTTAATTGAGCTAGAAGATAGAATTGTAGAAATAAATGAAACAGCAGGAAAAAGAAAAAACGAATTAAAACAATTGAGGACAATCTCAGAGACCTCTGGGACAATGTCAAATGCCCCAACATATGAATCATGGAAGTCCCAGAAGAAGAAGACACAAAAAAAGAACATGAGAGAATACTTGAGGAGAGAATAGTTGAAATCTTCCTTAAAATGGGGAAGGAATTAATCACCCAAGTTCAAGAAACACAGGGAGTCCCTAACAGGATAAATCCAAGGGGAAATACTCCAATACAAACATTAATCAAATTAACAAATATCAAACAAAAGAACAAATATTAAAAGGAGTAAGGGATCAACAACAAATAACACACAAGGCGATTCCCATAAGGATAACAGGTGATCTTTCAGCAGAAACTTCAGGCCAGGAGGCCATGGCAAGAGATACTTAAAGTGATGAAAAAAAAAAAAATCTACAGCCAATATTACTATACCCAGCAAGGATCTCATTCAAATATGAAGGAGAAACCAAAAGCTTTACAATCAAAGGCTGAGAGAATTCAGCATCTCCAAACCAGCTCTCCAACAAATGCTGAAGGATCTTCTCTAGACAGGAAACATAGAAAGCGTGTATAAACTTGAACCCAAAACAATAAAGAAAATGGTATTGGGATCATACTTACCAATAATTACCTTAAATGTAAATGGGTTAAATGCCCCAACCAAAAAACAAAAACTGGTTGAATGGATACAAAAACAAGATCCCTATATATGTTGTCTGCAAGAGACACACCTCAAAATAAGGGACACATACAGACTGAAAGTGAATTGCTAGAAAAAGATATTCCACGCAAATAGAGACCAAAAGAAAGCAGGAGTAGCAATATTCATATCAGATAAAATAGACTTTAAAACAAAGGCTGTGAAAAGTGACAAAGAAGGACACTACATAATGATCAAAGGATCAATTCAAGAAGAAGATACAACAATTATAAATATATGCACCCAACATAGGAGCACCGCAATATATAAGACAGTTACTAACAAGTGTGAAAGGGGAAATTAACAACAATGCAATAATAGTGGAAGACTTTAATACCCCACTCACACCTATGAATAGATCATCTAAACAAAATTATCAAAGAAACACAAGCCTTGAGACACAATAGAACAGTTAGACCTAATAGATATCTATAGGATATTTCACCCCAAAACAATGAATTTCTCCTTTTTCTAAAGCACACACAAGAGTTCCCACTCTCACCACTATTGTTCAACATAGTTCTGGAAGTTTTGGGCACAACAATCAGAGCAGAAAAAGACATTAAAAGAATTCAAACTGGAAAAAAAGAAAACTCTCAGTGTTAGCCAATGACATGATCCTCTACACAGAAAACTCTAAAGACTGTACCAGAAAACTAACCAATGTATACAGTAAAGTTGTAGGATATAAAATCAACACAGAGTAATCCCTTGCATTCCTATACACTAATAATGAAAAAATAGAAAAAGAAATTAAGGAAACTATTCCATTCACTGTTACAACGAAAAGAATAAAATAAATAGGGATATATCTACCTAAAGAAACAAAAGACTTCTATATAGAAAACTATAAGACACTGCTGAAAGAAATCAAATAGGACACTAATAGATGGAGATATATACCGTGTTCGTGGATTAGAAGTAAAAATATTGTGAAAATGTGTATAATACCTAAAGTAATTCATACATTACATGCAATCCCTACCAAGCGACCAAGGGTATTTTTCACAGTGTTAGAACAAATAATCTCACAATTTGCATGGAAATTCAAAAAACTTCGAATAGCCAAAGTGATCTTGGAGAAGAATGGAACTGAAAGACTCAACCTGCTGGACTTCAGGCTCTACTACAAAGCCACAGTCATCAAGACAGTATGGTTTTGGCATTAACTCAGAAATATAGATCAAGGGAACAAAGTAGAAAGCCCAGAGATAAATCTATGCACCTATGGGCACCTTATCTTTTACAAAGGAGGTAAGAATATAAAATGGAAAAAAGACAGTCTCTTTAACAAGTGGTGTTGGAAAAACTGGTAAAAGAATGAAACCAGAACACTCCGTAACACCATACACAAAAGTAAAGTCAAAATGGATTAAAGATCTAAATGTCAGTCCAGAAACTATAAAATTCCTAGAGGAGGACGTAGGCAAAACACTCTCTGACATAAATCACAGCAGGATCATCCATGACCCACCACCCAGAATATTGGAACTAAAAGCAAAATAAACAAATGCGACCTAATTCAAATGAAATTCTGCACAGCAAAGGAAACTATAAACAAGGTGAAAAGACAGCCTTCAGAATGTCAGAAAATAATAGCAAATGAAAAAACTGAGAATTAATCTCCAAAATTTACAAGAAGCTCCGCAGCACTGTTTATAAGAGCGAGGACATGGAAGCAGCCTAGATGTGCATCTACAGAGGAATGGATAAAAAAGTTTTGGTACATATACACAATGGAGTATTACTCAGGCATTAAAAAGAATACCTTTGAATCAGTTCTAATGAGGTGGATGAAACTGGAGACTATTATACAGAATGAAGTATGTCAGAAAGAAAAACACCAATACATTATACTAACGCATATATATGGACTTTAGAATGGTGATAACGATAACCCTGTACACGAGACAGCAAAATTGACACAGATGTATAGAACAGTCTTTTGGTCTCTGTGGGTAGGATGATTTGGGAGAATGGCATTGAAACATGCATTTTATCATATGTGCAACGAATCAACAGTACAGGTTCGATGCATGATACAATGCCCTGTTATACTGGGATGAACCAGAGGGATGGGATAGGGAGGGAAGTAGGAAGGGGTTTCAAGATGGGGAACACATGTACACCCGGGGAAGATTCATGTAAATATATGGCAAAACAAATACAATAATGTAAAGTAATTAGCCTCTAATTAAATTTAAAAAAGAATGAAAATTACTCATTTAATGATACCAATTAAATTGCATCAGATAAAATGCCTCCAGATTAGTTTTAACAGCTAACATGGTAGAAACAATTATGCTTCTCAACTAAAAATATGTTGTATATTTACAGTAAATACCACTTTAAGTAGCTTCAAGACTCGTACCTTGTTTCAAGTTGATTGGAAAGTTGGTTAAACGTCAAATACTATATACTCCAGCTGTTTTCAACTTCAAAAAATAAAGCTTTT
The DNA here is from genome assembly GCF_049115385.1 of Moschus berezovskii. Lineage (NCBI taxonomy): Eukaryota > Metazoa > Chordata > Mammalia > Artiodactyla > Moschidae > Moschus > Moschus berezovskii. The sequence goes on along the minus strand of NC_142489.1, from coordinate 17,536,906 downwards.
TCAACAATTTGCTATCTCAATTTTAAATTCTGTTTTAGCTACATATGGTAACATGCTTTTTAGGTCACATGATTTAATCTTACATATTGCCAATAAGTGAAAATTTTGGAATACCTTGCTCAAAGAGAGATGTTGTTTTCTTCTTCCAGAAAGTCAGATAGTGAAGCAGATCTTTGAAGAGGTTGTTGCTTTTTACTAAACCCATAAACGTTCAGCTGTCGAACTAAACTTTTCATATTATTGTTTTCAAATATTCTGAAAGGTTCCTTTCTTTCCAAGACTTCTTTCTTGAAGAATTCTTCAATGATCATTATACAAGTACCACTCTCATCCCACCAAATAGATTCAAATTGATCACTTTCCACTATATTTCACAATTTTTGTGGAAAAGTGAGTGAAAGAAAATCATTCAGCTCACCTGTTTCAGGGACAGAAAATGTGTAATATGGCCTTTTCATCAGAACTGCCTCAGACAAAGCCTGGAAAAGAATATTCTTCAATAATAGATCGCAAAATCGAGTCCCCAGCAAGTGTATAATCATACAAAGGTCTGATGGAAGTTTCTGAACCAGTGGATTCATCGTTAGGAGGCACATCTTGAATTTCTGAAGAAATAAGTGCCATCTCAGAAAAATCTTTCTTCAAACGCTTTTCTCATTTGTCTGATTTTACACACTGAAAATTCAAATGCTGCTTGGCTGGGCTACACAGAGAAACTCCCAGACCATCACAGTGTTTCAAAGAGTCACTGGTCTCCTAGCAATGGACCGGTCACTGTGACATCACAAAGTCACTGGTCTCCTAGCAATTGAAGCATAATGTTCAACCAGTGTTTACTTCAGTATAAACTTAAAATACAGGTTCCTCACACAAATCACAACCAAAACCATGAGCCTGAAAAATCTCATTCCTAAAGAATTTTTATATGGATAAATGACATCAGTAAATCTATTTGGTTTCAGAAATAAAAGTGTTTCTCGGTGGTGGCCGAGAGGAGCTACCCCCTCCTGAGGCCAGGAGTGGTGGCCGAGAGGAGCTACTCCATGTTCAAAATCAGGAGGGGGTGGCCGTGAGGAGATACCCCTCATCCAAGGTAAGGTGCAATGGCTGTGCTTTGCTGGAGCAGCCGTGAAGAGACACCCCACAACCAAGGTAAGAGAAACCCAAATATGATGATAGGTATTGCGAGAGGGCGTCAGAGGACAGACACACGGAAATCATGATCACAGAAAACCAGTCGATCTGATCACATGGACCACAGCCTTGTCTAACTCAATGAAACTAAGCCATGCTGTGTGGGGCCACCCAAGATGGGCGGGTCATAGTGTAGAAGTCTGACAGAATGTGGTGCACTGGAGAAGGGAATGGCAAACCACTTCAGTATACTTGCCTCAAGAATCCCAAGAACAGTATGAAAAGGCAAAATAATAGGATAGTGAATGAGGAAATCCCCACGTCGGTAGGTGCTCAATATGCTACTGGAGATCAGTGGAGAAATAACTTCAGAAAAGATGAAGGGATGGAGCCAAAGCAGAAACAGTACCCAGTTGTGGATGTGCCTGGTGATAGAAGCAAGGTGCGATGCTGCAAAGAGCAATATTGCATAGGAACCTGAAATGTTAGGTCCATGAATCAAGGCAAATTGGAAGTGGTAAAAACAGGAGATGGCAAGAGTGAACATCGACATTCTAGGAATCAGTGAACTCAAATGGACTAGAATGGGAGAATTTAACTTAGATGACCATTATATCTACTACTGTGGGCAGGAATCCCTTAGAAGAAATGGAGTAGTCATCGTGGTCAACAAAAGAGTCCGAAATGCTGTACTTGGATACAATCTGCAAATGAACAGAATGATCGCTGTTCATTTCCAAGGCAAACCATTCAATACTACAATAATCCAAGCCTATGCCCCAATTAGTAACGCTTAAAAAGCCAAATTTTAATGGTTCTATGAAGACCTACAAGACCTTTTAGAACTAACACTTTAAGAAGATGTCCTTTTCGTTATTGGGGACAGGAATGCAAATGTATGAAGTCAAGACACATGGAGTAATAGCCAACTTTGGCCTTGGAGCACGGAATGAAGAAGGGCAAAGACTAATAGAGTTTTGCCAAGATAACACACTGGTCATAGCAAACAACCTCTTTCAGCAACAGAAGAGAAGACTCTATACATGAACATCACCGCACGGTCAACACCAAAAACAGATTGATTATATTTGCAGCCAAAGTGGAGAAATTCTATACAGTTAGCAAAAACAAGACGAGAGCTGACTATGGCTCAGATCATAAACTCCTTATTGCCAAATTCAGACTTAAATTGAAGAAAGTAGGGAAAATCATTAAACCATTCAAATATGACCTAAATCAAATCCCTTATGTTTATACACTGGAAATGAGAAATAAATTTAAGGGACTATATCTTACAGAATAGCAAGGAGATAAAAGAAAGCCTTCCTCAGTGATCAATGCAACGAAATTGAGGAAAACAACAGAATGGGAATGACAAGAGATCTCTTGAGGAAAATTAGAGATACCAAGGGAATATTTCATGCAAAGATGGGCTCCATAAAGATCAGAAATAGTATGGACCTAAGAGAAGCAGAAGATATTAAGAATAGGTGATAAGAATACACAGAAGAAATGTACAAAAAAGATTTTCACAAGCAAGATAGTCACAATGGTGTGATCACTGACCTAGAGCCAGATATCTTGGAATGTGAAGTCAAGTGAGCCTTAGAAAGCATCACTAAGAACAAAGGTAGTGCAGGTGATGGAATTCCAGTTAAGCTTTTTCAAATCCTGAAAGATGATGCTGTGAAAGTGTTGCACTCAATTTGGAGCAAATTTGGGAAATTCAGCAATGACCACAGGATTGGAAAATGTCAGTCTTCATCCCATTCTCAAAGAAGGACAATGCCAAAGAATGATCAAACTTATCCAAGCCAGGCTTCAGAAATATGTGAACCTCCAGATTTTCAAGCTGGTTTTAGAAAAGACAGAGGAACCAGAGATCAAATTGCCAACAACCTCTGGATCATGGAAAAAGCAAGAGATTTCCGGAGAAACATCTATTTCTGCTTCATTGACTATGTCAATTCCTTTGACTGTGGGGATAACAACAAACTGTGGAAAAATCTGAAAGAGATGGAAACACCAGAACACCTGACCTGCCTCCTTAGAAACCTGTCGGCAGGTCAGAAAGAAACAGTTAGAAGTGGACATGGAACAACAGACAGGTTCCAAATAGGAAAAGGAGTACATCAAGGCTGTATATTGTCACCCTGCTTATTAAACTTCTATGCAGAGTACATCATGAGGAATGCTGGAATGGAAGAAGTACAGCTGGAATTAGGATTGCTAGGAGAAATATCAATACCCTCAGATATGAAGATGACATCACCCTTATGGCAGAAAATGAAGAGGAACTCAAAGGCCTCTTGATGAAAGTAAAAGCGGTTAGTGAAAAATTTGGCTTGGAGCTCCACATTCAGAAAACTAAGATCATGGCACCTGGTCCCATCACTTCATGGGGAATAGATGGGGAAACAGTGTCAGACTGTATTTTCGGGCTCCAAAATCACTGCAGATGTTGATTGCAGCCATGAAATTAAAAGACGCTTACTCCTTGGGAGGAAAGTTATGACCAACCTAGATAGCATATTAAAAAGCAGAGACATTACTTTTTCAGAAAGGTCCGTCTAGTCAAGGGTATGGCTTTTCCAGTGATCATAATGGATTTGAGTGTTGGACTGTGAAGAAAGCTGATCACCAAAGAACTTATGCTTTTGAACTTGGTGTTGGAGAAGACTCTTGAGAGTCTTGAACTTCAAGGCGATCCAACCAGTCCATTCTAAAGGATATCAGTCCTGGATGTTCATTGGAAGGACTGATGCTAAATATTAAGCCCCAATACTTTGGCCACTTCATGCGAAGGGTTGACTCACTGGTAATGATTCTAATGCTTGGACGGATTGAGGGCAAGAGGAGAAGCGGACGACAGAGAATGAGATGGCTGGATGCCGTCACCGACTCGATGGAGGTGGGTTTGAGTGAACTCCAAGAGTTGGTGATGGACAGGTAGGCCTGGCGTGCTGTGATTCATGGGGTCACAAAGAGTTGGATTCGACTGACTGACTGTACTGAACTGAACTGAATTGAACTCTTACCCAACCAAACTTGGGTTACTCACTGCTGTGCAATAGTTTATTGTGGAACCAAGCAAGATGTCCTAGCAGCTGGTTCTTCAAAGACCCACACTCCCCAAATACTTTCAGGGGAACTACCTTTTTGACAGAGTGAGGTTAGGCATGGGGTGTGTGATTAGTTTGGGAACATTCTACTAGTGGCCTGTTCCTGAGGATATTGGGAATCAACATCATTGACTATTTGGTTCCAACTACTCTGTGGTCTAGGTACTTACATTTCAGCCTGGTTGGAGCTTTAGTATCTCTAAAAGTTGTTCACAGGATATTGCTCAGAATGTTATCTATGGCCCTCGAGGAGGAACTAAAGATCTTTGACTTTGCTTAATGTTCAATCATTATTCTTTATCGCTTGATCATTTTCCTTTGTTTCTGGCTTTTCTAGTTTCTCTGATTAAAATTACTCTTGGAACACGAGGAAGTCTAGAATCTCCTACTCCTGTCTCTCAGTTTTCATAGTTTTCAATCTTAAGACGGGACTGCTTAGAACAAGAAATGAAATAAAGTGTTGGATTTAGAGCGTGATCATAACTGTGACTGAAAATCTCAGTTGCAGGTTCGATTTCTGTCCCAGCTCTTGGAGTGTTTGAGTTAATTACAACTTTGGCTATTTCATGATGAGATGGAGCATGGAACTGGAAATAAATCAGACACCTAAGTTTGGTATCAATATTTTCTGTTATGCAAACATATCTGTCTACTTTATATAGATATATGTATATCTATTCAGTTCAGTTCAGTTCAATTCAGTCGCTCAGTCATGTCCGACTCTCCGCGACCCCATGAATCACAGCACGACAGGCCTCCCTGTCCATCACTAACTCCCGGAGTTCACTCAAACTCATGTCCAAAGAGTCGGTGATGCCATCCAGTCATCTCATTCTCCGTCATCCCTTTCTCCTCCCGCCCCCAACCTTTCCCAGCATCAGAGTCTTTTCCAGTGAGTCAACTTGTCGCATGAGGTGGCCAAAGTATTGTAGCTTCAGCTTTAGCATCATTCCCTCCAATGAACATCCAGGATTGATCTCCTCTAGAATGGACTGGTTGGATCTCCTTGCAGTATGAGGGACTCTCAAAAGTCTTCTCCAACACCACAGTTCAAAAGCATCGATTCTTTGGCCATCAGCTTTCTTCACAGTCCAACTCTCACATCCATACATGACCACGGGAAAAACCATTGCCTTGACTAGATGGACCTTGGTTGGCAAAGCGATGTCTCTGCTTTTTAATATACTATCAAGATTGGTCATAACTTTCCTTCCAAGGAGCAAGCGTCTTTTAATTTCATGGCTGTAATCAGCATCTGCAGTGATTTTGGAACCCCCCCCCCAAAAAAAATAAAGTCTGACACTGTTTCCACTGTTTTTTCCGTCTATTTCCCATGAAGTGATGGGACCAGATGCCATGATCTTTGTTTTCTGAATGTTAAGTTTCAAGCCAATATATATTTCTATAGATTTATTTTTGTCATTAAACCTGGACAAACATTTGAAAATTGGAACTGTTTACTAAAAGGAAAGAGGGGAGTGATATAAAGGAGTTCTCATATTTTTTCCACTTACATATATTCAATAACCGAGTAGACAATTGGTGATAGACAGGGAGGCCTGGTGTGCTGTGATTCATGGGGTTTCGGAGAGCGGACATGACTGAGTGACTGAACTGAACTGAACTCAACTGAACTGAGACTTTTGAATCATTCTTCTTTGGAGTTTTACTTTTTTTCCACTGTTGCTTTGCCTAAACAGAATTAAAAGTTATTGTACATTTTTTAATACACACACACATACACATATATTTATATATGTGTATATGTCAAAATATAATTTGAGACAACTTTATTTAGGTGGTCAAAGTCTTTGCTTGTTCCCAAGATTTTAAATGAACTGTTTGGGAAGCCCAACGCTACTTAATAACTTTCTGACTGAATAATATAGATCCTATTCTGAAAGGCTGTCCCTTAATGGAGCTGATCACTCACTATGCTTTCTTTAATAGAGATGGGGTTCATACATATGAGGACACCTTGAGCCCAAAAACTGCAACTCTTATTTACTTAGAGATATTGTTTTAAGACTGCTGTTGCTCTCCTCACTGTGGATATAGTTTTAAACATTCAAATTAATGGGTTAAACAGATGCACCATGCACTGTGCATAGATCATAATCAGGCTCTCTGGCTAGCTGAACACTGAAATTATATGATGTGTACATTAAAATAACTTTTCCATTATTCAGTGTGTACATTTTTATTTCATCAGTTTAAACTTCTGGTACCAAATATTTCAGGAGAAATCATTGATGATCAAAACTTCTCTCCCTTCATGACACAGCGGTTCAGCTTCGTTTCCCCCTCCACATCATATCATTATTTCTTGTCCTCCTTTGTATTTTTGTAGGTGCCACATTAGAGATAAGATGAAGAGGCTCAATATATTATGTTAATTGATAAATATATTATAGGCTGTGTATAATGTCAACATTTTACAGAGTTGTTACAGAAGCATGGCACAAATGCTCCAACAGGAAAATTAAAACCAGCAGTATTATATATGATGACTAACGATCATCTTAGAATACTCTTAGAAAACAATTTCTTATCCAAAACACTGAGGGGAAAAAATGGTACAAGAATAAAATAATTCTCAATGTTTATAGGGAAACATAGGATAAACAGTACACTTGAATTCTCAGTATTACACAAAGTAAGATCATAGCATCTGGTCCCACTGCTTCATGGGAAATAAAGGTGGAAAAGGCAGAAGCAATGACAGAGTTCCTCTTTTGTGGCTCTATATTCACTATGAATATAATGGCAGCTATAAAATTAGAATACAGGTGCTTCCTGGAAGAATGGCGCTCACACACTTTGTAAGCATGTCAAAAAGTGAATAGTTGACTTGACCAAAGGGGGCACATTGAGTACACTAATGGCCTTTCCAGTAGACATGTACAGATGTGAGAACACCAAAATGCTCTGCGAGGGATGACTTGTGAGTGTCCATTAGATGGCAAGGAGATCAAGCCATTCAAACATAAAGGAAATCAACTCTGAAGATTCATTAGAATCACTGATGTTGAAGCTGAGTCTCCAAAGCTTTGACCACCTGAGCAAAGAACTGACTAACGAGAAAAGACCCTGATTCTTAGGAAATAATTAAATCTTGTTTCATGATTTGGATGAGAGAGGAGGAGAAGAGTGTATAGCTTCATTCATTCAATGGACATGTTCTCAGGCAGACTTTGGAAGATGGTGAGGGACAGAAAGACCTTGTGTGCTACAGTCCAAGGGGACACAAAGAGTCTGACATGACTTTGTGACTGAATAACAACAAGATTTCAGTTAATAAAATGGATCTTTCAGGGTCGCAGTGGGGTCTTATCATGTTAGAGGAACAGGAGCCTGAGTCCACTTTCTCCCACACAAATCCATCAAAGGATAAATTGCACATGGAACACCTTCCAGAAAAAAATTTGTGACCGATGTTGATGGGCCCTAGAAACCGATAAAGGAAAACCAGTCTCTTAAAAAGTAGGTAAGAAAAAATACGTAATGAAAGGGAGGAAATGTTTTTAGGGATTGAGACTCACGTTGGAGAAGGAGTCTTAAAGGAGGAGAAATTTGTACAGAATAGGAAACCCCCTCTCACAGGTGTCAGTTGGGGAAGAAATAGAACGGGAGAGAGGAAGAATAAAAACACAGATTATGCCAATAAATCCAACCACTAGCCAAGAAATGACTCAGATACTCCGGTCCACTGTCATACATGGGGCATCGCAGGGATGTCTGGGATGTATCAAACACACTATGGTTAGAATCAGGCATTAGTGCCCTGAGGACATTGTGACAAAGCTAAGGTAACACGCAAACCTAAACTATGGGGACACTAGAGACAGAAATTTTAGAAAGGACCTTTCCTGTGAGAAGGCTCTAAGGCCACATTGAACCATGGCATACTCACCAAACAGAAGACTGTGCACTAGAAAATACCAAAGAAGACCAAGACAGTGTCCATTTAAGACCCATTCCTCCACGGAGGGAAAGAGGAACGTGTACGAGTGCCAGAGGAAGAAGGAATACGATAACAGAATCTTGGCCCCAGACACATCCCCTGCCAAGCTCTAATCTGGCTGACAGTTGCTAATGACGAATTCCTCACTTCATAGACAGTTCACACAGGCCAGAAGCATAACAGCCTGGGGTCAGTTAGCCTGAGGAGACGCATGGCACACTTGAGACTGTGCCCTCTGCAGACACAGGCATCAAACTGAGTGGCTGAGACCAGAGAGCTGCATAAGATACATGGCCCACCTGGGACTGTGCCTTGCTTCCAACCAGTCACCTGAGATTTTGGACTTGGGAAGAGCACAAAGCACATAGCCGATAGTGGTCATGGCCCTTGTCAAGCACCTAACTGCCTGATTGACTGAGAAGTGCATGAAACACAGGGTCCACTTGGGACTGTGCCCTCGTGTATCAACCAGGAATCTGAGCAGTGTGGACCCAGAAAATACATGTCACATTTGTCATTGACAAGCCCAATATGGTCAATAGACCTCAAGCACCCCCAATGTCCCAATGGCATTTGTTTTCTGTGTCCCACCTCTCATCCCCAAAACACTGAACAGGTGAGGTCGAATGAGAGGTTACTGCACACTCGTTTCAGATTGAAAACCACATATGGAGAGGCTTTAAAATAAAAGAAGGAAATATAAAGAAAGAAGCATAAACCAGGTGACAGGTTAAACGTAATAAGTCTGCAGTATAAAGCCAGACTGTTCAAGTGAGGAACAACAGTCACCTTTGACAAGTACAAGCTTCAACAAGAGACTGTCTGACACTGTATTGACATCAAAAAGCACACAACTACTTTAAAATTCTGAGATCTATTTCCTCTCTCTCTCTCTCTCTTTTTAATTTATTTATTTTATTGGGAGGCTAATTACTTTATATTATTATATTGGTTTTACCGTACATTGCCATGATTCTGCCCAGGTGTTCATATGTTCCCCATCTTGAACCCGCCTTCCACCTCCCTCCCCATCCCATCCATCTAGTTCATCCCAGTACACCAGCCCCGAGCATCCTGTATCATGCATCGAAACTGGACTGGTGATTCATTTCACATATGATAATATACATGTTTCAATGTCATTATCCCATCATCCCACCTTCGCCCTCTCCCACAGAGTCCGAAAGACTGTTCTATACATCTGTGTCTCTATTGCTGTCTCGTGTACAGGGTTATCCTTATCACCTTTCTAAATTCCATATATATGCCTTAGTATATTGTATTGGTGTTTTTCTTTCTGGCTTACTTCACTCTTTATAATAGGCTGCCGTTTCTATATGATTTCTTTAACTTTAAACTATTTTAGTCCTTTATTAAAACCTAAACGTTTATTTCTATTAACTATTATTAGCTTTCAAGAAAAACACAGGTAAATCTATTTGTTAAACACTTTTTATATATGAGAGAATGAATTTGGACTCCGTTTTCTCTTTTAACACTATTTAAACAAGTCTATATGTTATTTTTGGTTCTTAATTTTTACTTTCCAAAGATTGATATCAATGTTGTGACTTTAGTAACAAAATCTTTATGATCTGATTTTACTTATGGATTAGTTTTCCCGAATTGTTTGCTCTCTCCCCTTTCAACTCTACCATATCTCTTTCCCAGCACCTCTTTCTCCCTCTTCCATTTTCTCTACTGTCTGAAATTCTGTGAATCCCTTTGATTCTTTCTGGGTGAGGACAGTTGTGCCACCATTAACCTCGGGTTTTATCTTCAGTATTGCATGGATGCGGATTTTTGATGTTACTGCAACCTGGGAACAGAAACCCAGAGGCCAGGATGTCGATTCCAGTACTTTAGATCAACACTGAACTCCTTACCTCAAGGAATATTAAAGGCAAGCACACACCCCAGAGTTTCCGTGTCTACATGGAAAGCAATCTCCACACTTGAGTAAGTAAGTTCAATACAAGAGAACCCACAACTATTCTCCAGTAAAACAGAAACACAACAATGAATACTCTAAAAACCATACCTGACCCACAAACACCCCAAAGCACAGTCCATGGACAATTCATTGCACTTCAGAGAGAAGAGATACAGATTTAGATGGAGAACACCAAAAAAAAAAAAAAAAAAAGGGGGGGGGGGAGTGGGGTACTTGGAAGATTGCTGAGGAAGTAAAATTTGAAAGCACCCTTAAATGAGTCAAGCCTCAAGAATTGGGACCAGATATGAAACAACTGAATGTTCAACACCGGGAAAAGAAAGTGACAAATCTCTGTATTGTCATTCAGCTTTTGTGAGTCTACATTAGAGTATACTATTAAAATACCAGATGAGTAAATCACAAGCTTGCATCAGGGATTGGGAGAAACATAAACAGCCTCAGATTATATAGTTGGCAACACTGAAACAAATAGAAAGTGAAGAAAAAATAGAGTCTTTTGATGAGGGTGAATGAGAAGAGTGCAAAACCATGCTGACAACTCAACATTCATAAAAACAAAGAAAAAGGCATCTGGTCCCATCACTACTCTGCAAACAGAAGGGGTAAACATGTGAACTTCCAGATTTCCAATTGGGTATCAGAAAAGGCAGAAGAAAGAGAGATCAAATTGCCAACATCCGATGGATGATGGAAAAACCAATAGAGTTAAAGAAAAGCATCTCTTTCTGCTTTATTGACTATGCAAATCCGTTGACTGTGTGGATCACAATAAACTGTGGAAACTTTTGGAAGAGATGGGAATACCAGACGAACTGACCTGTCTCTTGAGAAAACTATATTTAGGTAAGGAAGCAACAGTTAGTGCTGGACATGGAACAACAGATTGGTTCCAAATAGGAAAAGGAGTATGTCAAGGCTGAATATTGTCATCCTACTTATTTAACTTATATTCAGATTACGTCATAGAAACACTGGGCTGGAAGAAGCACAAGCTGGAATCAACGTTGCTGGGAGAAATATCAATAACCTCAAATATGCAGATGACATCACCTTTATGGCAGAAAGTGAAGACGAATTAAAAAAAAAAAAATCTCTTGATGAAAGTGGAAGAGTGGAGTGAAAAAGTTGGACTAATGTTCAACATTCAGAAAGCTAAGATCATGGCATCGGGTCCCATCACTTCATGAGAAATAGATGGAGAAACAGGGGAAACAGTGTCAGACTTTATTTTTTAGGCTCCAAAATCACTGCAGATGGTGATTGCAGCCATGAAATTAAAAGACACTTACTCCTTGGAAGAAAAGTTAAGACGAAATTAGATAGCATATTAAAAACCAGAGACATAACTTTGCCAAACAAGGTCGGTCTAGTTAAGGCTGTGTATTTTCCAGTGGTCAATATGGATGTGAGAGTTGGACTGTGAAGAAAGTTGAGCGCAGAATTGATGCTTTTGAAATGTGGTGTTGGAGAAAATTATTGAGAGTCGCTGCAAGGAGATCCAACCAATCCATTTTACAGGAGATCAGTCCTTGGTGTTCATTGGAAGGACTGATGCTGAAGCTCAAACTCCAATACTTTGGCCACGTGATGTGAAGAGTTGATTCATTGGATAAAACTCTGATACTGGGAGAATTGGGGGCAGGAGGAGAAAGGGATGGCCGAGGATGAGATGGCTGGATGGCATTACCGAGTCTATGGACATGAGGTTGAGTGAACCCCAGGAGTTGGTGATGGTCAGGGAGGCCTGACATGCTGTAATTCATGGGGTAGCAAACAGTAGGACACGACTGAGACTGTTCTGAACTAAACTGAAATATGTGGAAACAGTGACAGGCTTTATTTTCTTTGGCTCGAAAATTACTAAGAATAGTGATTGCAGTCATCAAATTAAATGTCACTTGCTTTTGGATGTAAAAGTTCTGACAAACCAAGACATTGCATTAAAATGAAGACACACCACCTTACTAAATTCTCAGTTAAAAATAAATGTCAATGATGGTTACCCTTGTCTAACTCAAAGAAACTAAACCATGCCATATGGGGCCACCCAAGACAGGCAGGACATGGTGGAGAGGTCTGAAACAATGTGGGCCACTGGAGAAGGGAATGGCAAACCACTTGAGTGGTTTGAGAACCCAATAAACAGTATGAAAAGGCAAAATAATGGGATACTGAATGAGGAATTCCCCAGGGTGGTAGGTGCCCAGTATGCTCCTGTTGATCAGTGGATAAAATCTCCAGAAAGAGTGAAGGGATGGAGCCAAAGCAAAAACAGTATCCAGTTGTGGATGTTACTGGTGATAGAAGCAAGGTCCGACGCTGCAAAGAGCAATATTGCATTGGAACCTGGAATGTGAGGTCCGTGAATCAAGGCAAATTGGAAGTGGTCAAACAGGAGATGGCAAGAGTGAATGTAGACATTCTAGGAATCAGTGAACTAAAATGGACTGGAATGGGTGAATTTAACTCAGATGACTCTGATGATTATATCTGCTACTATGGGCAGGAATCCCTTAGAAGAAAGGGAGGAGCCATCATGGTCATCAAAAGAGTGTGAAATGAAGTACTTGGATGCAATCTTAAAAACAACAGAAGGACTTCTGTTCGTTTCCAAGAAAAACCATTCAATATTACAGTAATCCAAGGCTATGCACAAACAAGTAATGCTGAAGAAGCCGAAGTTGAAAGGTTCTATGAAGACCTACAGGACCTTTTAGAACTAATACTCAAAAAAGATGCCCTTTTCATTATAGAAGACAGGAAGTAAAAAGAAGGAAGTCAAGAAACACCTGGAGTAACAGGCAAACTGGGCCTTGGAGCAGGGAATGAAGCAGGACAAAGGCTAATAGAGTTTTGCCAAGAGAACGCAGTGGTCATAGCAAACACCCTTTTTCAACAACACAAGAGAAGACTCTACACATGGACATCACCAGATGGTCAACACCGAAATCAGATTGATAATATACTTTTCAGCCAAAGATGGAGAAATTCTATACAGTTAGCAAAAATAAGACCAGGAACTGCCTGTGGCTCAGATCATGAACTCCTTGTTACCAAATTCAGACTTAAATTGAAGAAAGTAGGGAAAACCACTAGACCATTCACATATGACCTAAAACAAATCCCTTATGATTATACAGTGGAAGTGACAAATAGATTTAAGGGAGTAGACATGGTAGATAGAGTCCCTGATGAACTCTGGACGGAGGTTCGTGACACTGTACAGGAGACAGGGACCAAGACCATTCCCCCTGGAAAGGAAATGCAAAAAAGCAAAATGGCTGTCTGAGGAGGCCTTACAAATTTCTTTGAAAAGAAGAAAAGCAAAAAGCAAAGGAGAAAGGGAAAGATATAAGCATCTGAATGCAGATTTCCAAAGAATAGCTAGGAGAAATAAGAAAGCCTTTCTCAGTGATCAATGCAAAGAAATAGAGGAAAACAACAGAATAGGAAAAACAAGGGATCTCCTGAAGGAAATTACAGATACCAAGGGAATGTTTAATGCAAAGATGGGCTTGAAAAAGGACAGATATATTATGGACCTAACAGAAGTAAAAGATATTAATAACAGGTGGCAATAATAAACAGAAGAACTGTACAAAAAACATCTTCACAACCAAGATAGTCACGATGGTTTAATCACTGACCAAGAGCCAGACATCTTGGAATGTGAAGTCAAGTGGGCCTTAGGAAGCATCTCTACGAACAAAGCTAGTGGAGGTGATGGAATTCCAGTTGAGCTATTTCAAATCCAGAAAGATGATACTGTGAAAGTGCTGCACTCAATAGGCCAGCAAATTTGGAAAACTCAGCAGTGGCCACAGGACTGGAAAAGGTCAGGCTTCATTCCAATCCCAAAGAAAGGCAATGCCAAAGAATATTCAAACGACCTCACAATTGCACTCATCTCACACACTAGTAAAGTCATGCTCAAAATTCTCCAAGCCTGGCTTCAGCAATACGTGAACCGTGAACTTCGAGATGTTCAAGCTGGTTTTAGAAAAAGCAGAGAAATCAGAGATCAAATTTCCAACATCCTCTGGATCATGGAAAAACTAAGAAAGTTCCAGAAAAACATCTATTTCTGCTTCATTGACAATGCCAAATCCTTTTCTGTGGGGATCACAACAAACTGTGGAAAATTCTGAGAGATGGAATACCAGACCACCTGACCTGCCTCTTGAGAAACCTGTATGCAGGTCAGGAGGCAACTGTTAGAACTGGACATGGTAAAACAGACTGATTCCAAATAGGAAAAGGACTGTGTCCAAGTTGTATATTGTCACCCTGCCTATTTAACTTCTATGCAGAGTACATCATGAGGAACACTGGGCTGGAAGAAGCACAGGCTGGAATCAAGATTGCTGGGAGAAATGTCAAAACTCTCAGATATGAAGATGATATCATCCTTATGGCAAAAAGTGAAGAGGAACTCAAAAGCCTCTTGATGATAGTGAAAAAGGAGAGTGAAAAAGTTGGTTTGAAGCTCCACATTCAGAAAACTAAGATCATGGCATCTAGTCCCATCACGTCATGGGAAATAGATGGGGAAACCGTGTCAGACTTTATTTTTTGGGCTCCAAAATCACTGCGGAAGCTGATTGCAGCCATGAAATTAAAAGAAGATCACTCCTTGAAAGGAAATTTCTGACCAACCTAGATAGCATATAAAAGAGCTGAGACATTACTTTGCCAACAAAGGTCCGCCTAGCTAGGGCTATATTTTTTCCAGGGATCATGTATGGATGTGAGAGTTGGACTATGAAGAAAGCTGATAGCCAAAGAATTGATGCTTTTGAACTGTGGTGTTGGAGAAGATCTTGAGAGTCCCTTGGACTGCAAGGAGATCCAACCAGTCCATTCTAAA
The DNA here is from genome assembly GCF_049115385.1 of Moschus berezovskii. Classification (NCBI taxonomy): domain Eukaryota; kingdom Metazoa; phylum Chordata; class Mammalia; order Artiodactyla; family Moschidae; genus Moschus; species Moschus berezovskii. The sequence goes on along the minus strand of NC_142489.1, from coordinate 17,521,862 downwards.
GGAGATCAGTCCTGGATGTTCATAAGAAAGACTGATGCTGAAGCTGAAGCTCCAATAATTTGGCCACCTTATGCGAACAGCTGACTCACTGGAAAAGACTCTGATGCTGGGAGGGATTGGGGACAGGAAGAGAAGGGGAAGGCAGAGAATGAGAGGGCTGCATGTCATCACCGACTCGATGGAGGTGGGTTTGATTGAACTCCGGGAGTCGGTGAAGGACTCGGAAGCCTGGCATGCTGTGATTCAGGGGGATTCAAAGAGTTTGACACGACGGAGGGACTGAACTCAACCTGAACTGAACTGAATGATGGTAATGTTGGAGGCTATGGGATGTTGTTGAGTAATGTATGTAGCTTTTGACTGCTAATTTATTTAGCACTTTTTATTGCTAATTCAGGAAATACTTAAAATACTTCATTTGGCAAGCACTATGTCTTAGCTGATGTGAAAGATACATAAGGCAACTTGGGTACCGATACAACACATAGAAGAATTGGACATCTGTGGTTAACTTGGTAGGAAGGAAGACAGGTTCTTTCCATTCCCAAGCAATTGTTTAGGGAAAGTTGTGAAATGTGGCTTCTTATGACTGAAAATATGTTGCCTGATTGTAGCTCTAGAAATTCTGTGAAACAGATAGATAATGAAGCTAGTAAGGGAAAGAAATGTTATGTTTTCCAAGAACTGATTACCTTGCTGAGATGCTGCATTCACCAAAAGGATTTAAATCTATCTTTGTAGGAACAGCAAAACAACATCAAAATATACATTAGAAAATATAGGGTGGTGTGTTGGTGGGAGGAAATAAAGGCATGACATAAGGAGAGCAGAGCAAGAATGACCCTTTTTAATACACCTTGTAAAATGCCTATCTTTTGCTGACTGTGGTGCAATCTGACTATGTTATGTTATCATTGGCATCCCATCATGATATGATAGTGATCATGATTATTGGGTAGACTACATCTACATTTTCAAGGGAAACACATTTTTTTTTAAATGAAGAATACCTTCTGTCTAACCTCTTAGCTTTCTTTGCAATGACTGGTATAATATAATAAAACTGAGAAAGCATTAAAATATATATGCTCATTTGTTGTTTCTAAATTTTATTTTTATCTGATTCTTCCGCCATACCATCCTAACTTAGACACCCAGTCAGTTCTGCCTGGATGATTTCAGAAGTCAATTTATTTACATTTTGCCTTTCCACATTGTTTATATTTTCTATTTTTTCAAACAATTCATTAGGTGTAATGTACCTATGATGCATACTGAATGTTTCCTTGAACAGAAAATTTTATATTAAAGCAAAGCAAAATATCCAGGAACTGAAATGCTCATTTACTCTTAATTATTTCAAAGTGAAATTGACATTATGAAAATGAACATATAACTATATTCTTCAAATAAGAGAATTGAAGGCATTTGTTGACATCTCTCAACATTAATTTTAATCTTCAGTATCGTGCATAATCTGACACCTATTTGGTACACCAGTTGTATTAGGATGATTTTTAAATAATGAATATGGTTGATGTATTGACCTAGAAAGAGAGGCAGCCATGTATCAGAGATCTCCGGTACTGGGAAACATGAATGACCTGCCTGTTGTAGTTTAGGAAAAGGTTTGTCATGGGCTGTCACATGAACTTAAACACCTGGAAAAGTATAAGTTTCCATCCTCCGTCAAAAATCACGGTTGCATAATGGTGATACAATGTAGTACTTCAAAATAGAAGTAGATGTAGCTGCCACAGTATGTCAAATAGACACTGCAGCCATTTAGTTTAGAGCAGCTACTGGGTGATACCCCGTGAACAATGCTCCACCTAGATTGTGGGATGGAGAGGGAGATGGGAGGATGTTCCTAAAGGGAGCGGACATATGTATATCTATTCCTGATTTATTTTGAATTCTGACAGAATACAGCAAAATTTGGTAAAACAATTACCCTTTCATTAAAAAAGAAAACAACAAGAGAAACAGCAGGGTGATGTATCACAATATGCTCCTGCGGTCTAACTGATATTGATGATGGAGAAGAGAAATAATTTCAAGTTAGGGCAATTGTATCAGCAACTATCTGGATGGCAGAACGCTTTAGTATGAATGGCACACTTAAACTTCTGCAGGCTGAAAATACATTCGTATCTCCAGTTCCAGGATTGAAGTCAGAGTTATGACCATCAATATTACCCATTGCTTTAACATGCTTCTTCTTCTTATCTCGGATTAATGAAGATAATGTAGAGACATTTTTCTGATCAACATTTCCTTTGATTCTTACTAAATGTGAGTATAACCTCGTTCAAAATATGGTTATGATAGAACTGAAACTAAAACCAAAGGGGGAAAAATATTTCGTAACTCTTTCAACCAAGATAGATCAGAAAAACAAAGAAAAAAGGATTCCTTTAATTCTAAAATGTAAATAGTAGTAAATAATCCCCTTCCATTAGTAGTATTAAAAACTTACATTGTCGTAGAAATTATAATCCTCTAGTAAAATATGTTATAAGTCTATGGTTAATATCATTTAAATAGATTTAGGATTTGAAATTTTCCCAATTTTTTTGGTCAAAATATAATTTAAGCCATTTTTATTAATCTGGACAAACAAATGACAGAGAGAAGACATCACCAAATGCTCAACACTGAAATCAGATTGATTTTATTCTTTCAGGCAAAGATGGAGAATCTCTATACAGACAGCAAAAACAAGACCAGGAGCTGACTGTGGCACAGATCCTGAACTCCTTGTTGCAAATTCAGACTGAAATAGAGGGAAGTGGAGAGAACCCCTATACCATTCATGTATGACATAAGTCAATTCACTTATGATTATACAATGGAAGTGAGATATAGTTTTAAGGGACTAGATCTGACAGAGAGGGTGCCTGATAAATTATGAGCGGAGGTTCATGACATTGTACAGGAGACAGGAATCAACATATCCCCAAGAAAAAGAAATGCAAAAGAGCAAAATGGCTCTCTGTGGAGGCCTTATGAATGGCTGTGAAAGAAGGGAAGTGTAAAGCACAGGAGAGAAGGAAATTTATACCCTTTTGAATGTAGAGTTCCAATGAATAGCAAGGAGAAATAAGAAAGACTTCCTCAGTGATCAATGCAAAGAAATGGAGGAAAGCAATAGAATGGGAAAGTCTAGAGATATATGCAGGATAATTAGAAATACTGAGGGAACATTTCATGCAAAGGTGGGCTCAATAAAGGACACGAATATTAGGAACCAAAGAGAGGCAGAAGATATTAAGAAGAGGTGGCAAGAATACACAGAATAACTGTACATAGAAGATCTCCAGGACCCAGAAAAACACGATGCTGTGATCATTTATCTAGAGGCAGACATCCTGGAATGTGAAGACAAGTGGGCCTTAGGAAGCATCACTATGAACAAAGCTACTGTAGGTGATGGAATTCCAGGTGAGCTATTTCAAATCCTGGAAGATGATGCTGTGAAAGTGATGCACTCAATATGCCAGCAAATTTGGAAAACTCAGCAGTGGCCACCGGACTGGAAAATGTCAGTCTTCATTCCAATCCCAAAGAAAGGCAATACCAAAGAATGCTCAAACTACAGCATAATTGCTCTCATCTCACATGCTAATCAAGCGATGCTAGAAAGTGTCTTTAAAAACTAAATCGTGACTTGACCTACAGAGGCCCGTAGAGTCATATCTCTGGTCTTTCCAAAGATATGTACAGATATGAGAACACCAAGGAATTACTGATTGGGAAATGCTCTGCTGGGGAAGACTTGTGTGATTCTTTTGAACTGCAGGAATACCAAACAAATGAATTGTAAAGAAAATCAACTTTGAAGACTCATTTGAAGGACTGATGCTGAAAATAAAGCCCCAAAGCTTTGTCCAATTGAGGCAAAGAGCTGACTCATTAGAAAAGACTGTGATCTTTAGAAAATGTTGAAAGCATGAGGATCAGTAGATGAGAGAGGATGAGACATCTGGAGAGCACCAGTGATTCAAAGGACATGATCTCGGGGAAACTATTGGAGACTGAGGGACAGAGAGGCCTTTTGTCCTAGAGTGCAAGGGGATACAAAGAGTCAAACATGACTTAGTGGCTGAAGAACAATAGCATTTCAGTTAATAAGATGGGTCTTGCAGGATGGCAGTTGGTCCCAAAATATCAGGAATAAGAGGACAAGACCACTCCCTCCCCAACAAATTCATCTAAGCATCGACTGCACATGGAATAACTTCCAGAAAACAAATTGTGAACACTGTTGAATGGCCCAAGATACCCAGAAATCAAACATATTTTCCTTTGAAAAGGAGGTAGGAAAAAATAAAAGAGACACAAAGTGAGACAAAGAGAGACAAAGTATTTAGGGGCTGAGGCTGGTCTTGGAGAGGAAGTTGTAAATGAGGAGAAGCTTGCAGACAATTGTAAACCCTCTCAGGACAGTCACAGTGGAGAACTCTGGGATCACTTAGAGCAACATAACCAAGGGAAAGAAAAACAAAAGCAAATGTGCCTAACTGTAATTTCCAGCAGAGAAAAAAATCAGATACACCTGTCCACCATCATTGAGGTGGACCTAGGAGGGATGCCCGGACTCTATCACGTGTCCTATGATAAGAACCCAGATTTAATGCTCTGAGGACGATCTGACAGGTCTAAGGTGACGTAGTAACCTAATCCATGGGAACACCAGAGACAAAAATGCAAAAAAGTCCTTTCTTGAGATAATTCTCTATGGCCATATAGTGAAAACAGACACTCACAGAACCAAAGATTGCACATTCAGTTCAGTTCAGTTCAGTTCAATTCAGTTAATTTCTGTCACTCAGTCGTGTCCGACTTTTTGAGACCCCATGAATCACAACACGCCAGACCTCCCTGTCCATCACCAACTCCCGGATTTCACGCAAACTCATGTCCATCAAGTCGGTGATGCCATCCAGCCATTTAATTCTTTGTCATCCCGTTCTCCTTGTGCCCCCAGTCCCTCCCAGTATCAGAGTCTTCCAGTGAGTCAACACTTCGCATGAGGTGGCCAAAATATTGAAGTTTCAGCTTTAGCATCAGTCCTTCCAATGAAGACAGAGGATTGATCTCCTTTAGAATGAACTGCCTGGATCTCCTAGCAGTCCAAGTGACTCTCAAGAGTCTTTTACAAAATATCAAAGATGTGCAAACAGGCTTCCATTTATGACCCTGTCCTCCACGGAGGCAGAGAGGAATGTTTGCATGAGACAGAGGCAGAAGGCACAAGGCTGCTGTTATATCAGCCCCAGAGACCACATCTCCCACCAACCTTGAGCAGGCTGCCAGTTGCTAACCATGTCTTCCTGGATTCATGTTCAGTTCACATAGGTCAGAAAGGTCAAAATATGAGTTAAGCACCCTTCTGGAGACACACGGAATTCTTGCAAAATTCAGGGAAATATGAACGGCCTGCATGTTGTAGTTTAGGAAAAGGTTTTTCATGGGCTGGCACATTAACATACACACCTGGAAAGGTAGAAGTTTCCACCCTCAATCCAAAATCACTGTTGCATAATGGAGTTATGATGTGGTACTGCAAAATAGAAGTAGACATAGCTGCCAAAGTATGTCAAGTAGACATTGCAGTCATTTGACTTAAAGCAGCTGTTAAGTGACACCCAGTGAAAAAAATGCTCAACTTGGATTGTGAGATGGAGAGGGAGATATGAGGGTGTTCCGAAAGGGAGGGGATATATGTATATCTATGCCTGATTTATTTTGAGTTCTGACAGAATACAGCAAATTTTGGTAAAACAATTCAGTTCCATTCCTTTCAGTTCAGTTGCTCAGTCGTGTCCGACTCTCTGCGACCCCATGAATCACAGCAACCCAGGCCTCCCTGTCCATCAACAACTCCAGGGTTCACTCATGTCCAGATAGTCGGTGATGCCATACAGTCATCTCATTCTCTGTCGTCCCCTTCTCCTCCCCCCCCAACATTTCCCAGCATCAGAGTCTTTTCCAGTGAGTCAACTCGTCGCAGGAGGTGGCCAAAATATTGCAGTTTCAGCTTCAGCATCAGTCCTTCCAAAGAACACCAAGGATTGATCTCCTTTAGAATGGACTGGTTGGATCTCCTTGCAGTCCAAGGGACTCTCAAGAGTCTTCTCCAACACCACAATTCAAAAGCATCAGTTCTTTGGCGAACAGCTTTCTTCACAGTCCAAATCTCACATCCATACATGACCACGGGAAAAACCATAGCCTTGACTAGACGGAACTTGGTTTGCAAAGTAATGTCTCTGCTTTTTAATATACTATCTAGATTGGTCATAACTTTCCTTCCAAGGAGTAAGCGTCTTTTAATTTCATGGCTGCAGTCAGCCTCTGCAGTGATTTTGGACCCCAAAAAAATTAAGACTGACACTGTTTTCACTGTTTTTCCATCTATTTTCCATGAAGTGATGGGACCAGATGCCATGATCTTTTTTTTTTGAACGTTGAGCTTCAAGCCAACAATTTCACTCTCCTCTTTCACTTTCACCAAAAGGCTTTTGAGTTCCTCTTCACTTTCTGCCGTAAGGGTGGTGTCATCTGCATCTCTGAGGTTATTGATATTTCTCCCAGAAATCTTGGTTCCAGCTTGTGCCTCTTCCAGCCCAGCGTTCCTCATGATGTACTCTGCATATAAGTTAAATAAGCAAGGTGACAATATACAGCCTTGACATACTCCTTTTCCTATTTGGAACCAGTCTGTCGTTCCATGTACAATTCTGACTGTTGCTTCCTGACCTGCATACAGGTTTCTCAAAAGGCAGTTCAGTTCAGTTCAGTCGCTCAGTCGTGTCCGACTCTCCGCGACCCCATGAATCACAGCACGCCAGGCCTCCCTGTCCATCACCAACTCCCGGAGTACACTCAAACTCATGTCCGCAGTGTCGGTGATGCCATCCAGCCATCTCATTCTTCCTCGTCCCCTTCTCCTCCCGCCCCCAACCTTTCCCAGCATCGGAGTCTTTTCCAGTGAGTCAACTCGTCGCATGAAGTGGCCAAAGTATTGCAGTGTCAGCTTAAGCATCAGTCCCTCCAATGAACACCCAGGATTAATCTCCTTTAGAATGGACTGGTTGGATCTCCTTGCAGTATAAGGGACTCTCAAGAGTCTTCTCCAACACCACAGTTCAAAAGCATTGATTCTTTGGCGATCAGCCTTCTTCACAGTCCAACTCTCACACCGGTCTGGTATTCCCATCTCTTTCAGAATTTTCCACAGTTTATTGGGATCCACACTGTCAAAGCCTTTAAAACAATTACCCTTCCATTAAAAAATAAATATGAGAAATAGCAGTTTGATGTATCACAATATTTTCCTGTGGTCTAACTGATATTGATGATGAAGAAGAGAAATAATTTCAAGTTAGGGCACTTGTATCTGCAACTATCTGAATGGTAGAATGCTTTAGTATGAATGGCACAGATAAACTTCTGCAGGCTGAGAATACATTCAATCCTCTAGTTTCAGAATGGAAGTCAGAGTTATGATCACCAATATTACCCATTGTTTTAACATGCTTCTTCTTCTTTTCTCGGAATAATGAAGATACTGTAGAGACATTTTTATGATCAACTCTTCCTTTGATTCTTACTAAATGTGAGGATAACCTCGTTCAACATATGGTTATGATAGAACTGAAACTAAGGGGAGCATGGGAAGATGGTGGAGGAATAGGACAGGGTGACTATTTTCTCCCCCACAAAGTCAGCAAAAGAACATTTGAACGCTGAGTAAATCCCACAAAACAACTTCTGAATACCAGCTGAGGGCAAGCTGAGTGCTCTAACAGGAGCAAAGCAGACTGTGCAGCGAAAAGCCCCAACCTAAGACTCTGCCAGTCCCGCTCACAGAACAAAGGACTGAGCAGAGCAAACTGGCTGTGGGCGCCCCCTCCCCCAGCTCCCGCCGGGAGAGGCATGGAGGACAGCCAACCCCGGAAGGGGCAGCCACGGCCCCAGAGAAGCTTCCCATACCAAGGTGCAGTCAGGCTTCCTTGTTAACTAAGACTTCTTGGGCTTGGGCCGGTCAATATCCTCCTGAGAAAGTGCTCCGGTTGCACACCCAGAAAACCAAGCAGCAGGGACCGGGGAGGCAATAAGCCACAGCGATCACGCTCGCCAAACGACTGGTCACCTGAGCTGCTCAGACCAGGGAAGGCACAAAACACAGGCCCAGCCAAGTCTGCACTTTTGTGCAGTACTCGCGGACCTGAACCTGAGTCACTCAGACCTGGGAAGTGCATGCAACCCAGCCCCAGCCAGGGACAGCAACTGTCAGAGCAACCTAGAGCCTGAGCAGCATAAACAGGAAAAACACACACGCTGCTAGCGGGAGCATTCCCACAGTAGTCGAGACACTGTGAGCACTCCCCACAGATGCCAGTGATATGTGTTAGCAGCGTTCTTCCCTCCCCAGGACAGGACCGAACAGGTGAGCCGGTGTCCACCACCACCCCCCCACCCCCGATGTCAGGGCGGGAATTAGTCACTGAGGAGACCAGCAAACAGAAGAGATTTTACAATAGAGGGAACTGCTTTGGATGTAACAAAAGGAAAAGTCTTGAGCCTACTGCAAGAATAAGACTTAAAAGCAGATGTAGAGGTTTAAGGCCAAATCCTGAGAACACACTTTTTAATATACTGTCTAGGTTGGTCATATCTTTCCTCCCAAGGAGTAAATTATTTTAATTTCATGGCTGCAATCAGCATCTGCAGTTATTTTGTAGCCCCCAAAAATAAAGACTGATACTGTTTCCACTGTTTTTCCATTTATTTCCCACGAGACATCAAAAGAGACATAGGTGTATAGAACAGTCTTTGGGACTCTGTGGGAGAGGGTGAATGTGTGATGATTTGAGAGAATAGCACTGTAGCACGTACATTATCTTATGTGAAATGAATCACCAGTCCAGGTTCGACGAATGATACAGGATGCTTGGGGCTGGTGCACAGGGATGACCTGGAGCGAGGATATGTGGAAGAGGAAGCTGGCCTGGGGGTTCAAGAGGGGGAACACATGTACACCCGGGGCAGAGTCATGTCAATGTATGGCAAAACCAAACAATATATTAATGTAAAGTAATTTGCCTCCAATAAAAAAAATAAATAAATAAAATGAAAAAACCAATAAATTAAATAAATATAGAACTACAAAAAAAAGAACTGAAAATAAAACCAAAGTGGGCAAAATATTTCATAACTCTTTCAACCAAGATAGATCAGAAAAACAAAGAAAAATGGATTCCTTTATTCATAAAATGTAAATAGTATCAAATAATCCCCTTCCATTAGTAGTTTTAAAAACTTACATAGTCGTAGATTATGATCCTCATAGTAAAATATGCTATAAGTCTATGGTAAATGTCATTTAAATGGCTTTAGGATTTGAAATTTTCCATTTTTTTTTTTTTTTTGGTCAAAAGAAATTTAAGCCACTTTTATTAATCTGGCCAAAAAATGACGAGAGAAGACATCACCAAATGCTCAACACTGGAAACAGATTTATTTTATTCTTTCAGTCAAAGATGGAGAATCGCTATACAGCCAGCAAAATTAAGACCAGGAGCTGACTGTGGCACAGATCATGAAATCCTTGTTGCAAAATTCAGAATTAAATTGAAGAAAGTGGAGAAAACCACTATACCATTCATGTATAACATAAGTCAAATCACTTATGACTATACAATGGAAGGGAGAAATAGATTTAAGGGATTAGATCTGACAGAGAGTGTGCCTGATAAACTATGGATGGAGGTTCATGACATTGTACAGGGGACAGGATTCAAGATCATCCCCAAGAAAAAGAAATGCATAAAAGCAAATAGGCTCTCTGAGGAGGCCTTACAAATAGCTGTGGAAAGAAGGGAAGTGAAAAGCAAAGGAGAAAAGGAAATTGATACCCATTTGAATGTGGAGTTCTAAAGAGTAGCAAGGAGAAATAAGAAAGACTTCCTCAGTGATCAATGGAAAGAAACAGAGGAAAGCAATAGAATGGGAAAGACTGTACATAAAAGATCTTCAGGACCCAGAAAATCATGAAGGTGTGATCACTCACCTAGAGCCAGACATCCTGGAATGTGAAGAAAAGTGGGCCTTAGGAAGCCTCACTATGAACAAAGTTAGTGTAGGTGATGGAATTCCAGGTGAGCTATTTCAAATCCTGGAAGATGATGCAGTGAAAGTGCTACACTTGATATGTCAGCAAATTTGAAAAACGCAGTGGTGGCCACAGGACTGGAAAAGTTCAGTTTTTTTCCAATCCCTAAGAAAGGTAATACCAAAGAATGCTCAAACTACAGCATAATTGCTCTCATCTCACATGCTAATCTAGCGATGCTAGAAAGTGTCTTTAAAAACTAGAACATGACTTCACCCACAGAGGAACATAGAGTCACATCTCTGTTCTTTCCAAAAGTATGTACAGAGTGAGAACAGATGTGAGAAGGGATTACTGATTGTGAACTTCTCTGCTGGGGAAGACTTGTGAGATTCTTTTAAACTGCAGGAATACCAAAAAAAAAAAAAAAATGAATTGTAAATAAAATCAACTTTGAAGACTCATTTGAAGGACTGATGCTGAAAATAAAGCCCCGTAGTTTCGTCCTACTGAGGCAAAGAGTTGGCTCATTAGAAAAGACCCTGATCTTTAGAAAATGTTGAAAGCAGGAGGATCAGTGGGTGAGAGAGGATGAGACGTTTGTATTGCATCAGCGATTCAAAGGACATGATCTCAGGGAAACTATGGGAGACAGTGAGGGGCAGAGAGGACTGATGTACTAGAGTCCAAGGGGATACAAAGAGTCAAATATGGCTTAGTCGCTGAAGAACAACAGAATTTCTGTTAATAAAATGGGTCTTACGGGATGGCAGTTGGTTCCAAAATATCAGAACAATAGGAGGACAAGACCACTCTCTCCCCAGCAAATCATCTAAGCATCGACTGCACATGGAAGAACTTCCAGAAAACAAACTGGGAACACTGTTGACTGGTCCAAGATACCCAGAAGTCAACATATTTTTTCCAAAGGAGGTATGGAAAAATAAAAGAGAAACAAAGAGACACAAAATATTTAGGGGCTGTGGTTGGTCTTAGAGAGGAAGTTTTAAATGAGGAGAGCTTGCAGACAATTGTAAACCCTCTCAGGACAGTGACAGTGGAAAACTCTGGGATCATTTAGAGCAACATAACCAAGGTAAAGAGAAACAATAGCAAATGTGTCTAACTGTAATTACCAGCGGAGAAATAACTCAGATACTCCTGTCCACCATCATTGAGGTGGACCTGGGAGGGATGTCTGGGCTCTATAATCTGCCCTATGATAAGGACACAGCTTTAATGCCCTGAGGATGACCTGACAGAGCTAAGGTGATGTAGCAACCTAAATCATAGGAACACCAGAGACAAAAATTCAAAAAAAGGACCTTTCTTGAGAGAAGTCTCTATGGCCACATAGTGAAAACAGACACTCACAGAACAAAAGATTGCAGATTACAAAATATCAAAGATGTGCAAACAGGTTGCCATTTATGGCCCTTTCCTTTCAGTTCACATAGGCAAGGAGGGTCAAAATATGGTTCATCACCCCTCTGGAGACACACGGAATTCTTGCAAATTGTCCTTCTGGAAAAGCCAACAATGAAGGAAATTTACCTGTCTGAAAACAGCCTTGAGTTAAAACTCCCCTCCAGGTCATAACCACCATTCTGTGCAAAGCAAAGAACTCTCTCACCTGAAGAAAAGAAAAAAAAAAAAAGGACATTAAGACTGATTACACCCAGCTTCCAGCGGGTCCAGCCTATGCCTGATCTCCAAAATTCCTTGACCCAGCCATTTAAGTGATAACTACTCCAAACAACCTTGGAGAAGAACAGGTTCCCTTAAGACAGTGACTTTCCACATATTTGCCTATATATATGTATACTATTTTTTTTGGGTTTGTGCAGCAGCTCATTAATCTGACTGCTGTCTTTCTTGCCTAATTAAAGGTGATCTGTTACTGTAAAGTGCCAGTCTCATTCTTTTTCTGAACCTTGACTTCTCTAACTCCCTTACCCTACATCAAACCAAGTGGCTGGGACCTGATAGGTACATAAGATGCATGGCCTACCTTAAACAGTACCTTGCCTGCCACACAGTTGCCTGAGCAATTTGGATCTGGGAAGGAAACAAAGCATATAATCAATTATGTTCAGTTCCCTTGAAGAGCACCTGAGAGCCTGAGTGGCATAGACATAGGAAGGACATGAAACACAAGGCCCACTTTGGGCAGTGCCCTCACGGATCACCCAGGAACCTGAGCAGTGTGAACCGAGAAAGTCCATGTCACCTACTGCTGTGGCAGGCCCACTGTGGTCCATCTACCTTAAGCACCCCAACCCATATATTGCATTAATATTTATTTTCAATGTCTTCCCCCTCACCCCTGCACCACTGAGCAAGTGAGGTCATATACGGGCCTGCTGCCCCCTAGTGTTATGGTGCAAACTAGTCATGTCTAAATTTGTCACGGAAGAAAATTGCAAATGAGGAAATAAAAAATAAGCAAGAAGGATGAACTAGCCCAGAATTGACAGGTGCAATAAATTGAAAATCTGAAGTTAATGCAGAAAATGTGCAATTCAAAAACAATAGCTTTTGATAACATGTCAGTTAGTTTGACCTTCAGTCCAGTTGGTTAGTAGTATCCGACTCTATGTGACCCAAAGAATCACAGCATGCAAGGTCTCCCTGTCCATCACCAACTACCGGGGTTTACTCACACTCATGTCCATTGAGTCAGTGATGCCATCCAGGCATCTCATCCTCTGTCATTCCCTCCTCCTCCCGCCCCCAATCATCAGATCCTTTTCCATTGAGTCAACACTTAGCATGATGTGGCCAAAGTATTGGAATTTCAGCTTTAGCATCAGTTCTTCCAATGAACACCCAGGACTGACCTCCTTTAAGATGGACTGGTTGGACCTCCTTGTAGTCCAAGTGTTGGAAAAAGAGACCATCTGAAACTGATCTGACACCACTAAGCTCACAGTAGTTCTAGAGAAATTTTTAGATTATTTTTTTATTTTATTCATGTTTTTATTAATGAAATTTTTATCTATTCCTTATCATTCCATTACATTCATTTCTATATATTACATTACAAGTTTGAGAATTATTTTGGCTTCTATCATTTTTCAAATATTTATAGTACTTTATATAGATATAGATACTATGCTAAAAAGCAGAGACATTACTTTGCCAACCAAGTTCCGTCTAGTCAAGGCTATGGTTTTTCCAGTGATCATGTATGGATGTCAGAGTAGGACTGTGAAGAAAGCTGATCGCTGAAGAATTGATGCTCTTGATCTGTGGTGTTGGAGAAGACTCTTGAGTGTCCCTTGGACTGCAAGGAGAGTCAACCAGTCCATTCTAAAGGAGATCAGTCCTGGGTGTTCATTGGAAGGACTAATGATACAGCTTAAACTCCAATACTTTGGCCACCTCATGTGAACAGTTCACTCCCTGGAAAAGACTGATACTGGGAGGGATTGTGGGCAGGAGAAGAAGGGGACGACAGAGAATGAGATGGCTGAATGGCATCACCAACTCAATGGACATGAGTTTGAGTGAACTCTGGGAGTTGGTGATGGACAGGGAGGCCTGGCGTGCTGTGCTTCATGGGGACACAGAGTCAGACATGACTGAGCGACTGAACTGAACTGAATTGAACACTTATTCTACTCAAATTCTTTCAGAAATTTGCAGAGTAAGGAAAATTTCCAAACTCATACTTTGAGGCCACCAACACCCTAACACCAAAACCAAAGATGTCTTAGGAAAAGAAAACTACAGGCCACTAACACTGATGGACATAGATGCAAAAATCCTTAACAAAATCCTAACAAACAGAATCCAAAACCATATTAAAAAGATCATACTTCATTACCAAGTGGGCTTTATCTCAGGGATCCAAGGATTCTTTAATATCTGCAAGTCAATCAATATAATACAATATAATACACCATGTTAACAAATTAAATGATAAAAACCATATGATTATCTCAAGATGCAGTGATGTCTTAGACAAAATTCACCATTCATTTATGACCAAAAAAAGTAAAAACAACCCTCCAGAAAGAAGGAATATAGGGAATATACCTCAACTTAATAAAAGCTACATATGACAAACCCACAGTAAAGATGATCCTCAATGGTGAAAAATTGAAAGCATTCCCCCTAAAGTCAGGAACAAGACAAGAATGCCCTCTCTCACCACTACTATTAAACACAGATTTGGAAATTTTAGCCACAGCAGTCAGAGAGGAAAAAGAAATCAAAATAATCCCTATTGGAAAAGAAGAAAGAAAAATCTCACTCTTTGACAATATCTTGATCTTCTACTTAGAAAACCCTAAAGACTCCACCAGAAAGTGGCTAGAGCTAAGTAATAAGCATAGTAAAGTTGCAGGATGTAAAATTAACACCCAGAAATTCCCTGCATACCTATACACTAACAATTAGAAAACAGAAAGATAAATAAAGGAAACATTCCCATTCACCACTGAAATGAAAAAAATAAAATTCTTAGGAATAAATCTACCTAAAGAAACCAAAGTCCTATATATAGAAAACTAAAAAACACTGATGAAAGAAATCAAAGAGGAAATAAATAGATGTTAGAAATATACCATTTTTATCGATTAGAAGTTTCAAAATAGTGAAAATGATTATACCACCTAAAGCAATCTATAGGTTGAATGCAATCCCTATCAAGCTACCGAAGGTATTTTTCACAGAACTATTAACAAATAATGTCACAATTTGTATGGAAATACCAAAAACTTAGAATAACCAAAGCAATCTTGAGAAGGACGAATTGACCTGGAGGAATGAACCTGCTTGACTTCAGGCTATACTACAAAGATGTAATCATCATGACTGTATGGTACTGGCACAAAGATAAAGTATAGATGATTGAGACAAACAGAAAGTCCAGAAATGAAGCAACACAGCCATGGACAACTTCTCTTTGACAAGGGAGGCAAGTATATACACTGGAAAAAAGTCTCTGAAACAAGTGGCACTAGGAAAACCTGTCATCCACGTGTGAAAGAATGACACCGGCAATAAGGAACCATCTCAGGCCGGGCAGAATGGATACTACCCAAAAATATACACAAAACAAATTCTGGAGCAGTGTGGAGAAAGGAGGACCCTCTTACACAGTTGGTGGGACTACAAACTAGTACAGACACTATGGGGAACATTGGGGAGATTAGTTAAAAAATTGGGAACAGTACTGCTATATGGTCTAGTGATATCACTACCTGAGATACACACGAATGAAACCAGAATTGAAAGAGACACGTGTACCCCAATGTTCATCACAGCACTGTTTATAATAGCCAGGGCATGGAAGCAACACAGATGTCCACTGGCAGAAGAATGGATAAGAAATCTTTGGTACATATACACAAAGGAATATTAGTCATTAGAAAGATTTAATTTGAACCAGTTCAAATGAAGTGGATGAAACTGAAGCCTGTTACACAGACAGAAGTAAGTCAGAACAAAAAACACCACTATGGTACACTAATGGATATAATGGAATTTCAAAATATGATATCAATGACACTATAGGCGAGACGGCAATAGAGACACAAATGTATAGAACAGTCTTTAGGATTCTGCGGGAGAAGGCGAGAGTGGGTTGATTTGAGAGGACAGCATTGAAACATGTATATGATCATATGTGAATCAGATCACCATTTCGTTTTTGATACATGAGACAAGGTGTTCAGGGCTGTTGCACTGGGATGACCTGGAGGTTTGGGATGGGAGTGAGATGGAAGGAAAATTCACATGAAAAACAAATGTAAACACATGGCTGATTCATGTCAATGTGTGGAAAACCCACTTCAATATTATAATTAGCCCCAATTAAATACATATTTTTAATGTACTAAAAAAAAAAAGCCTGTTGGACTTCTTCAGTAATCCAGTGGCTTAAGAATTTGCCTGTCAATGCAGGGGACATGAGTTTGAATCTTGGTCTGAGGAGACCTCTCATACTACCAAAGTAGATAAGACTGTGTGCCCCCCAACTACTGAACCTGAGAGCCCTAGAGCTTGTGCTCCGAAAGAGAAGGCATTGCCATGAGAAGCTAGCTGATTACAGTGAAGATTAACCCAAATTACTGCAACTAGAAAAACTTTGTGCACAGCAATGAAGACTCAGTGCAGCCGTAAATAAATAAATAAATACTAAAAATTATGAATAAATGAACTGTAGATACATAAAATTCTTCCATGTAATATGAAACTTTTATATTTCATTGAATATCCAGATGTTGATTTACTACTTGAAATAAGAATTCCTGTATTTCAATTATGGAAACCAAGGGCAATATTTCTAAACAAAATATAAATTGTCTATATTTCATATATAAGTATCTTGGTGTAGATTTTCCTATATGATTCTCTAAATTTCACATATGAAAATCTAGGTGTCAATTCTATTTGAAAGTTGGAATTCTCTATAATTCACATTTGAAATTCAGGATGGTTATGTTTGCTACTGCGAACGTGGAATTCCCTAATTTTGTATGAAAATCTGGGTGTAGATTTTGTAGATGAAGAATGCAAGTTTCTGTATTTCAATTCTTTACCATCAAAGTCACCAGGGAACTTTCATACATTTAAGAAAACCTCCAAGAACTGATAAAATTAACACCAAAAATAGATGTCCTTTCACCATAGCTGACTGTGATATAAAAACAGGAAGTCAAGCTATACGTGAAGTAACAGAGAAGTTTGGATTCAGGGTACAAAGTGATGCAGAACAAAGAGTAAAGGTAGAGTTTTGCAGAGAAAGGTTAAAAATGGAAACAGCGACAGTGTTCTTGGGCTCCAAAATCACTGGGGACAGTGATTACAGCCATGAAAATAAAAGATTCTCACTCCCAGGAAGAAAAGCTATGACAAACCTAGACACAATATACTTAGAAGCAGAGATATCACTTTGTCGACAAAGGTCATATAGGCAAAGCAGTTTTTTTTCCCAGTGGATATGTATGGATGCCTCTCATGTGTAGCCCCACACAGCATGCCTTTGTTTAACTGAGTTACACAAGGCAGTGGTCCATGTGATGGATTGATTAGGTTTCTGTGATGGTGGTTTCCATCTTTCTGCCCTCGAATGCCCTCTCTCAGCACCTACCATCTACTGGGGGTTCTCTAACGTGGGCTGTGGAGTATCTCTTCACTGCTCCTACAGCAAAGAACAGCCTCTGCTCCTTATGTTGGATGTGGGATATCTCCTATTGACAGCTGGCTACTCCAGTGCCACAAATCCACAGTTCACTACTCCAGCAATTTTGGAAAACTCAGCAATGGCCAAGGATTGGAAAAGGTCAGTTTTCATTCCAATCCCAAAGAGACACAATGCCAAAGAATACCCAAACTATTACACAATTACCTTCATCTCATGTGCTAATAAAGTAATGCTCAAAATTCTCCACGGCAGGGTTCAACAATATGTGAACCGTCAACTTCCAGATGTTCAAGCTGGTTTTGGAAAAGGCAGAGAAATCAGAGATCAAATTTCAGACATCTGCTGGATCTCTGAAAAAACAAGAGAGTTCTGGAAATCATCTATTTCTGCTTTATTTACTATGCCAAAGCCTTTGACTCTATGGACCACAATAAATTGTGGAAAATTCTTCAAGAGATGGGAATATTAGACCACCTGACTTGTCTCTTGAGAAACCTGTATGCATGTCAGAAAACAACAGTTAGAACAAGGCATGGAAGTAGGTCAAGGCTATGTTGTCACCCTACTTATTTAACTAAATGCAGAACACATCATGAGAAATATGGGTTGTATGAAGCAGAAGCTGGAATCAAGATTTCATGGAAAATATCAATAACTGCAAAGATGCAGATGAAACCACACTTATGACAGAAAATGAGGAAAATCTGAAAGCTTCTTAAGGAAAGTAAAAAAAGAGAGTGAAAAAGTGTCTCTTTGTTTCACATCACCTGTACAGTTGCTACCTTTACTACTTGAAATATGGAACTTCTTATTTCACATAGGGAAATCAATGCCTATATTCCTGTTTGAAATATCAATTCTCTACAATTTACATATGAATATTTGGTGAAGATTTTTTTTCCTACATTACATATATAATTTTCTACACTTCACAGTTGAAAGTCAGGAGCGTTATTTTTCCTACAAGTTATAAGGAGTTCTCTTTCTTGAACATGAACCCCTAGGTGCAGAATTTCCTACATGAAAAATGGAAGTCTCTGCTTTTCAATTCTTCACCTTCTATGTTACCAGGGAACTTTAATGGTTTTAGAAAGACGTGCAAGTCTTTCTAGAAATAACACCGAGAAAAGATGTCCATTTAATTATAGGGTTCTGGAACACAAAAACAGAGTCAAGAGATACCTGGTGCAATGGGCATGGTTGGCCTTGGTGTATGAAATGAGGCAGGACAAAGAATAGCAATGTTTTGGCAAATAGAAAGGGTGAAAATGAAAATAGAGACAGTTTTTTCGGCTCCAAAACCCCTGGGGACAGTGATCACATCCATAAAAATAAAAACCCCTGTTCCTGGGAAGAAAAGCTATGATAAGCCTAGACAAAATGTACTGAAAAGCAGAGACATCTCCTTGGCAACAAAGGTCCATATAGTCAGAGCTATGGTTTTACCCATAGACATGTACGGATGTGCTAGATTCACTATAAAGAAGGTTGATTGCCAAAGAATTGAGGCTTTGCAACTGGGTGCGAAAGATGGGTCTTGAGAGACCCTTGTCCAGCAAGGAGATCAACCCCATCAATCTTAAAGGAAACTAACCCTAAATATCCATTGTAAAGACTGATGTTGAAACTGAAATTCCAATACTTTGGCTACCCAGGTGTGAAGAAATAATACATGGGAAAAGATTGAGTTTATGCCTTGTCGTTATAAAAATAATAATTATTATTGACTCTGATATGTGTAGATGGAGGACAGGAGGAGAAGGGGACGACAGAGGATGAGATGGCTGGTTGACATCATCGAGTCAATGGAAATGAATTTGGGTAAACTCTGGGAGTTGGTTATGGACAGGGAGGACTGGCGTGCTGCAGTTCATGGGGTTGCAAAGAGTCCAACATGACTTAGCAACTGAACTAGTGGAATTTGGAATGCACTAACGACGAGTCTTTAGTAAAAAGAGACACAGAAGTAAAACAGTTTTTAGACTATGAGGGAGTAGGCGAGGGTGGGACCATATGAGGAAACCACATTGAAACATGTTTATTACCATATGTCAAATAGATGATCAGTGCAAACTCAATACATTAAGTAGGACATTCAACACTGCTTTTCTTAAATTGTGCAGAGGAATGGGTGAGGACTGAGGTGGAAATGGATTCATGTGTTGTGGGATATATACACCCCATGCTGATTCATAGCATTGTAAGACAGAAAAACCCAACAAAATTGTAAAGATTAAAACCAATTAATTAAATCATTAAATTAAAGATTAAAACAAATTAATTAAATCACAGAAAATAATATATATTTCATATTTTATACATGAATGGTAGGTAAGTAATATAGACTGTGTGAAACTGATTTCTGGCACACGGTTCATCAAGAGGAAAGAAAAAATCAGTCCATTTGGGCATAATCAGGCTTCTGATGTTAACTACGCAAATATTTTAGGAGATCATTTCTCTCACAAAGTCCCAGTGTGTACCACACTATGTGAGGGAGTGTCCTGCATGATGCTAGGCAACACACTAGCCAGAATATTCCACTGTATGTTTCTCATATGTGTGGAAAGTTTCTCCAGTGCAGCTGGCTCACTACCTGGGCTTCCTTCTCCCAGACTCTACACTTTCTCAGAGAACCTTGGCTTCTTCGAAATCGTAGGTCCTACTCCCATGACCTCCATTTCCACAGGCCAGCACATGTCTCAAAGACTGACGGGTCCACACGCAGTGGTTCAAAAGCCCCACCATACTTGACTTACTCTGGGTGACTCTTCAAGCTCTCCAGCCCCATTTCCAAGTACAAACACCCCACGACAGAGCAGAGATGTTGAGCATGTTTATGTCTCTTAGGTAATTCCAGATTTGAGGAGCCATCTTCCAGTTATCAACGACCATCATTTCCTCATTCCTCTCTGGGACTGTGGTACCACAGAGATACATTGACCATTCGCCCCAAGTCTGTGGACATCTCCTTTTCTAGTTGCTTCACATCGCACATTTTTGGTCTTCACCTATGTGTCTTTAGTGGGCTGGACATACTCACACAGATAAGCAGGCACAAATAGAGTTGATACAAACAGATGCAACACATCCACACATATGCAAAGCACAGGAACATAAAAGTAAACAGGGAACACTCACGTTTCAGGAGCTGAAGATGCTGTGTCCTGCAATGTGGGAGATAACATCATCAGGCACAATGGCTTGCCCTTTTGAGATACCTGTCCATTTCCTCCAACATCTGCTCAGTAGCATCTCCAACCAGCCTGAAGCCACTTCCAGGATTGCCTGTGTGGCGGTGGAGAAAGGCTAAGCAGTGAATATGCAAATTTACAGAATATGCCAAAGTCAACACAAAAATGCAGTGGGACAGCAGAGAGAAACCCCTACCAACCGACAGGACTTCCCAGGATGAGGGTTGGGAGTGAAGAGCTCAGGTGATTTCAAACTGATTGAGCAGCAGGATGTCTGGTGGTGGCAGGACTCAGGGAAGGATGATTCCAACAAAGGTGCTCCTGACCCCCTCACAACCCTTGATTCTCTCAGTTACCTTGAGGTAATATTGCAAAGGATCAAACCACAGGTCTTCATCAATGGACTTTTGGCAACACGAGTAAGGTCAGCATGGGCCTTGTCAAGCCCCAAAGTCTTCCATGAGTAGCCAACAAATCCAACATCAATTGCCAACCCTAAAAGGCCTACTGCAACCCCACTTCAGAAATCGTGAGTCAGCTGATAACCTTGTGGATTTCTCTTGTGTACTTTCTTTTCCCTTTTTCCATTTCACTTTCTTTTCAACTTTCCATTTAATTTTGATGTGTCTTCATTTCAGTCTCCATTCAACTTTCTGAAACTCTCTGTGCTTTATCTCCCTAGATTTCTAAGTTTCTTTCTTTCTTCAGGTTTTGGAAGTGATCAGCCATAATTTTATCTATATCATATCAACTGCTTTTTATTTCTTCATTTCTAAGACCCCAAATATCGCAATGCTGCTATTTTTATATTCTCAAAGAGATTATTTAAACTGGTCTTTATTTGTAAACTTGCTCATCTATTTGCAATTCTGCTTTGGTGTTTTTCATTATAGAATCTTCCAGGGCACAAACGCATTCTTCTGTGTCACTTTTTCTCTTTTATTTCCTTCTAATGTGTTTTCTATTTCATTATTTTATTCTTCATGAACACTTTGTTTCCATATTATTTCTCATTTCTGGTTAAAATGTTTACTTTGTCCATCCACATTTTTCCCTATCTGATTTTGCATTCTTGTTACTCAGGCTTCAAACTGTATTTGTTAAATGATTTCTCTATTTCATGTGTGATATATTCCTTTTTTTGTTTTTCTTTCTCTTTTTTTCCATTGGAATCAAACACACAAGACTTCTCAATTTATCTTTCTCCTTGTGAAAAAGGTGAATTGAAACCATGACTGTTATGGTCAAGGTGGTGGCTTATATACGGCCAGTCTGTGTAATATACATTTGCCCTGTGGCTTTGGTTTGAGAGCTGGACATGACAAGAGTGGGCGTCCTGTGACACCCCAGTGTGTTCTGGCAGTGTTTACATAGGTAGGACACGGGGTTGGAGATAGTGGGCGTAGTTCCACTGACAGGTATTATGGGGCTCTTCTTCTCAGTGTCCAATAATACGACTTGAAGTTGGGATTTTCTCCCAGGTTTTGGGAGCGGAACTCTTGAGGGCTGAGTCTGAACTGATTCTGTTTTTCCTGAGTTCATTCTCTTCCCTGTCTCAGGAATGGCAAATTCACCCCCAGATGGGAGCACGTATAGAGCACGAAGAACTAGAGTATGTGTTGAGTGTTGTTTGGGGTATGAGATATACATAGTGATGGTACTGGGAACTGGCCATCATTCTGAGCAGATTCACTCCAATTCTTCTGCCTTGTTTCAGAAACAAATAGATGTGTACGTGTTCTTCACTAGTGTAATTCAAGTTTCTTAGAGCCCTACTGTTCATTACAAACCAGCTTCATTCCAAGCTTTCAGCAGCTGAGTGGACTCATCTTCCTGATATCAGATCCCAGGCATTGGGTCCCATTATACACTCTGAATGTGTCACATGGTGATGATTCTCCAAGCCCATAATATCCATCTCCTTACATGTGTCCTTTCTTGGGGCTCAAGTACCAACCTGATTGCTTATCCTCATTTGTTTCCTGACTCTATGCACATGTTTATTACAACATTGGTTGTATATTGTCTTTCGGCTACAAAATTAGCTGTCTTCTTAATTTTCAGTCAGTGGCTCTAAATGTAGAGGCAGTTTTAATGGTGCTGATTGGGCCTTCGCCTATCCCACCAGCTTCTATTTTCCCAAGAATTTGGCTGTTCTATCCAGCACTTCTAAGTATTATATTAAGGGAGAGCAGCATTGTAGAGGTTGTTCCATTATAATGCCTCATTGTTTTTCAGGGTTTCGAAAGAATGATCTTGCACTAAAATGGTAAGGTTTTGGCCAGTTGTTCTATGCATTTCGCTTGCCAAATGGACTCATGAATCAATTATATTGGACTGTCATTCTATGATTTGGTGAGCAGGTGGAAGTAGATAGTGAAATGATTCATAGGAGAAAATAGAAAGAACACTGTCTTAGAGTGTAAAAGCTTGAGAACTGCCAAAGAGAACCTACATGAATTTTGAGGCTAGGATAATAATTTGCATGTGAGGATGAAGACTCAGTGTGTAAGAGTTCAGTCACGGGAGGGCATGGAGCTTTTTTCCCCATTTTGCAGACTCCTTGGCTGGTAACACTTTAAACAGTGACTCTATGAGAAGGCTGTTATAATACTCATGTAATCTAGCTGGGCTTCCCTGGTGCCTCAAAGGTTAAAGCGTCTGCCTCCAATGCGGGAGACCCGGGTTTGATGCCTGGGTCAGGAAGATCTCCTGGAGAAGAAAATGGTAACCCAGTCCAGTATTCTTGCCTGGAGAATCCCATGGACGGAGAAGCCTGGTAGGCTACAGTCCACGGGGTCGCAAAGTGTCAGACACGACTGAGTGACTGAACGGAACGGAACGGAATCTAGCTGCATTGGGTTGAAATCGCCAAAGAATATTTGTTAAAGAGACCACTGTTGAGTATTCTGAGAGGTAAAGAGCTTTCACTGCTCAGAATCATTGAAATCTATTAATTGCAGGAAAAGGAGGATAAATTTATGAGGAATGTGTTTATGTTTCTTGAAGAGGAATCGTGTAAAGGTCAATGATTATGGCCTTAGAGTTGGAAGGTTCAACAGAAGAACAGTGGGTAGATGAAGTCATTCTAAAAGGGTGATCAACAGAAACAACCTAGGAATCTGCCAATGAGCATATATTTGCAAGACTCCTTTTTGTCACCTTCTTAAGGAGTAAGAACTTCTTACCGTGAACATGCTTAGCCAATTGGGTCGTACTATCTTTTACTAGAGAGATGCCAGTGTCCACATAGAATACAACAAAACTCCAGGAAGATTGTATTGTTTATCATGATGGTTCTGCTACTTTCAAATGACCCTGGTACATGTCATTCTGAATCATTGGCCCCAAATGACTCCACGAAGCCCAAGAAAAGGTTGAAGTAAGTTATCATTTCTTCCTAAGTATGAGAACCTGAAGGCCCTCCAGGGTCTAAGCATGGGGGAAATCACGTCAGGCTGAATTTTTTAAAGGTTTTTACTGTCAGGTATTTGTTGTGTCTCAGCTGTCAAGTAGTGTCCTTGTCATCACCGTTTGCCACCCGAGGTACTGCAGCATGCTACATTTCCCTTTCTCATACTATCTCATGCAGTTTGTCCAAAATATGAGTTTAGGCTTCTCCTAAAGATACCATTTCAATTTTATCAACCAAAAATTCTAGTCGGCCTGGGCATCTCTACCACTTGACTTTGTAGGAGTGGTGTACAGAGAAATAGTACCTGGTGTGGGTTGGTTAGGGCCTTGAAGTCTGGATGAAAAGGAGAAATACACAGAATGCCTCTATTGCCTTTTTCTTTGCATGGAGACATTGTATTCCTAACACAATGGTATTTCACTTGTCCTGTTTAAGTCTTGACACTACACATTGACTTTGTTTTTACCAGTAGAAATCTCTATTTTCCTTACACGAGAATATATATTTCCTCATATTTACAGCTTATACCATGACAGCGATATGAAGAAGAGGTGGCAAGAACACCGAGAAGAACAGTACCAAAGAGATCTTCACGATTCAGATAATCACGATGGTGTGATCACTCATTTAGACACTGATATCCTAGAATGTGAATTCAAGTGTGCCTTAGGAAGTCTCATTAGATACCAAGCTAATGGGCATGATGGAATTTCACTTGAGATGTTCCAAATCTTAAAAGATGATGCTGTGAAAGTGCTGCACTCAATGTAAAAACAAATTTGGAAAATTCATCAGTGGCCATAGGACTGGAAAATGTCAGTTTTAACTCCAATTCCAAAGAAAAGCAATGCCAAAAAATGTTCAAATTACGACACAATTGAATTCATCTCACAAACTAATAAAATTATGCTCAAAAATCTCCAAACCAGACTTCAACAATACATGAACTGTGAACTTCCAGATGTTCAAGCTGGTTTTAATAAAAGACAGGGGGAACAAGAGATCAAATTGCCAACATCTTCCGGATCATTGAAACAGAAAGTGATTTCAGAAAGATAAACAAACATAAACATATTTCAGCTTTATTACCTCTGCCACAGCCTTTGTGTATATCACAATAAACTGTGGTCAACTGTTCAAGAGATGGAAATACCAGGCCCCCTACCTGCCTTTTGAGAAATCTGTATGTTGTTCAGGAAGCAACTGTTAGAACTGGACATGGAACAACACACTGGTTCAAAGTAGGAAAAGGATCGTGTCAACGCTGTATTGTCACCGTGATTATTTAACTTACATGCAGAGAACATCAAGAGAAATGTTGGACTGGATGAAAAACTAGCTGGAATCAAGATTGCTGAGAGAAATATTGATAACCTCAGAGATGCAGATGACACCACCTTTACGGCATAAAGTGAAGAAGATCTAAAATTCTCTTGATGAAAATGATAAAGAAGACTGAAAATGCTGGCCTAAAGATAAACATTCAGAAAACTAAGATCATGGCATACGATTCTATATCTTCATGCAGATAGAGGTGGAAACAGTGGAGAAAGTAGATGACTTTATTTTGGGGGCTTTAAATTCACTACAAATGGTGACTGCAGCCATGAATCTATCTATATATTTATTTAATTTTTTATGGAGGCTAATTATGTATATGGTTTTTGCCCTATATTTTCATGAATCAGCCATGGGTGTACCTGTGTTCCTAATGCTGAAACCCCTTCACCTCCTTTCCCATTCACCCCTCAAGTTCATCCCAGTACAGGAGCCCTAAGCACCCTGTCTCATGCATCACATCTGGACTATTGATCTCTTCCAAATATGATAATATACATGTTTTAATGATATTCTCTCAAATCAGCCCACCCTCACCTTCTCCCACAGAGTCCAAAAGACTGTTCTATACATCCGTGTCTCTTTTGCTGTCTTGCATATAGGGTCATTGGTACCATCCTTCTAAATTCCGTAATATGCATCATTATACTGTATTGGTGTTTTTCGTTCTGAGTTACTTCACTCTATATAATAGGCTCCAGTTTCATCCACCTCATTAGAACTGGTTCAAATGTATTCCTTTTAATGGCTGAGTGATACTCCATTGTATATATGTACTACAGGTCTCTTATCCATTCATCTGCTGATGGATTGCTTCCATGTCCTGGCTATTATAGACATGTACAGCCAAGAAATAAAAGACACTCCTTGGGAAGAAAGTTATGACTAACCTAGACAGCATCCTTAAAAGCAGAGATAATACTTTGCCAACAAATGTCCATCTAGTCAAGGCTATGGTTATTTCGGTAGTCATGTATGGATGTGAGAGT
The DNA here is from genome assembly GCF_049115385.1 of Moschus berezovskii. Classification (NCBI taxonomy): domain Eukaryota; kingdom Metazoa; phylum Chordata; class Mammalia; order Artiodactyla; family Moschidae; genus Moschus; species Moschus berezovskii. Next base: position 17,495,647 of record NC_142489.1, on the reverse strand, counting down.
TGGACTGTAAAGAAAGCTGAGTGCAGACGAATTGATGGTTTTAAACTATGGTGTTGGTGAGGATGCTTGGGAGTCCCTTGGATGCAAGGAGATCCAACCTGTCCATCCTAAAGGAGGTAAGCCCTGAGTGTGCATTGAAGGACTAATACTGAAGCTAAAGTCAAAAACTTTGGCCATCTGATGTGAAGAGCTACCTCATTTGAAAAGACTTTGATACTGAGAATGACTGAAGGCAGGAGATAAGGGTACACAGGATGAAGTTGTTGGATGGCTTCACCGACTCAATGGACATGAGTTTGAGTAACCTCCAGGAGTTGGTGACGGACACGGAGGCCTGGTGTGCTGCAGTTCATGGTGTCACAAAAAGGCAGACACCACTGACAAACTGAACTGAACTAAAGAGAACTGACAGCCTTTCTTTAGGCAGTAATGTTAGCCTTGGGACCCAATCCACCCTCCTTAAAAATCCTTTGTCTTGAAGTGTGGAGAGACGTCACACCCACACCCACCCACCCACCCACACACACACACACACACACACACACACACACAAATAGGCCATTTCAGTTCAGTTCAGCTCAGTGGCTCAGTAGTGTCCGACTCTTTGCGACCCCATGAATCACAGCATGCCAGGCCTCCCTGTCCATCACCAACTCCTGGAGTTCAATCAAACTCATGTCCACAGAGTCGGTGATGCCATCCAGCCATCTCATTCTCTGTCGTCCCCATCTCATCCCACACCAAATTTTTTTTAGATCTTTATAACTATCTGTCCAACCAACTCATTAAACGATATGGCTCTCAGATTGCTACTCTGTGGAGCACATTGACTTGTTATTGCCCTAGTGTCACACATAGTAGTGATGATAATCCTCTAGCAGCATGCTCGCTTCCTGGTCATTATTACCACCTGAGAAAGGAAAGTACTTAGTCAACTTCACGTAAAGAATATTCTCCTGGGCTTATTTCAAGGACAACCATGCAGTCTTCTTGATTATCCATTGTTTTGGATCATTCCTAGCCCATTTACTGAGGTACTATTGGCTTGAATCTTGAGGCATTATCTTTTCCTCTACTCCTTGCTTTAAGTTTTCACAACATTCTCCCAACAGAGACAGTGGGGCATTCCTTGTCATTTTTATTATAATTTCGAGAAATACCTTATTATCAAACAGTAACAAACACTTCAAAACCAAACTTTCTTACGCTCAGATCCTAGAGAATATAACAACACATCTATGAGCATAAGCAAACTTGACAGAAAAGAAATAACATGGCCCTGGAGTTCTGCATGTTTTTGTCCTGAAGTGAAGCACCCCAGGTTATGATGTTTTCCATTCTGTTACTGAATTCAAAGAATAAAAGGAAAATTAACATAATAAGAAGAATTAAAGTGAGGGGAGAAAAGAACATGGTCCTTCAAAATGTTCCTTATCTTGGTTAGCCGGAACTTTCTAAACTGGGTGCTGATGGGTGAGGAGACATGGCGGTTTTATCAAGTTTTAGAGTTGTTTTGTATAGTTGTATACTTGACATTACCAGTTGGTTGACGCCGAAATCAGATTGCTTGTATTAAGTTCAGTTCAGTTCATTTCAGTTGCACAGACATGTCTGACTCTTTGCAATCCCATGAACCACAGCATGCCAAGCCTCACTGTCCATCACCAACTCCCAAAGTTCACACAAACTCATGTCCACAGGGTCAGTGATGCCATCCAGCCATCTCATTTTCTGTCTTCCCTGTCTCCTCCTGCCCCAAATTTCTCCCAGCATCAGACTCTTTTCCAGTGAGTCAACTCGTCGCATGAGGTGGCCAAAGTATTGCAGTTTCAGCTTTAGCATCAATCCTTCCAATGAACACCCAGGATTGATCTCCTTTAGAATGGACTGGTTGGATCTCCTTGCAGTACAAGGGACTGTCAAGAGTCTTTTCCAGCACCACAGTTCAAAGGCATCAATTCTTCGGCGATCAGCTTTCTTCATAGTCCAACTCTCACATCCATACATGACCACTGGAAAAACCATAGCCTTGACTAGACAGACCTTGGTTGGCAAAGTAATGTTTCAGCTTTTTAAAGTGCTATCTAGTTTTGTCATAACTTTCCTTCCAAGGAGTAGGCATCTTTTAGTTTCCTGGCTGCAATCAGCATCCGCAGTGATTTTGGAGCCCAAAAAATAAATTCTGACACTGTTTCCACTGTTTTTCTATTTCCCATGAAGTGATGGGAAAAGATGCCATGATCTTTGTATTCTGAATGTTGTGCTTCAAGACAACCTTTTCACTCTCCTCTTTCACTTTCATCAAGAGGCTTTTGTATTACTTGCAGCTAAAGATGTAGAAGTACTGTACAGTCAGAAAAACAAGACTGGGAGATGACGTGGCTTATATCATGAACTCCTTATTGCCAAATTCAGTCTGAAATTGAAGAAAGTGGAGAAAACCACAAGAACATTCTGGTATGACCTAAATCAAATCCTTTATGACTATACAGTGGAAGTGAGAAACAGGTTTAAGGGACTAGATCTGACACAGAGATTGCCTGAAGATCTACAGACAGAGTTTCATGACAGTGTATTGGAGATAGAATTCAAGACCATCTGTAAGAAAAGGAAATTTTAAAAAAGCAAAATGGCTATATATGGAGGCCTTACAAGTGGCTGTGAAAAGACAGGAAGCAAAAAGCAAATGGAAAAAGGAAAGATAGACTCTTTTGAATACAGATTTCCAAAGAAAAGCAAAGAGAGATAATAATTACTTCCACAGTGATCAGTGAAAATAAATAGAAGAAAACAGTAGAAAAGGAAAGAATAGAGATCCCTCCAAGAAACTAGAGATAACTATGGAATATTTTTTGCAAAGATGGTATCAAGAAAAGACAGAAATGGTAGGGCCTTAACAGAAGAAGAAGATATTAAGAAAAGGTGGCAAGAATACACAGAAAGACTGTACAAAAAAAAAAAAAAAAACACTTCATGACCCAGATAGTCACGACGGTGCTATTACTCACCTAGAGCCAGACATCCTGCAATGAAGTCAAGTGGGCCTTAGGATGCATAATTAAAACAAAGATACTGGAGATGATGGAATTACAGTTGAACTATTTCAAATCCTGAAAAATGATGCTGTGAAATTGATGCACGCAATATGCTGGCAAACTTTCAAAACTCAGCAGTGGACACAAGGCTGGAAAAGGTCAGATTTCACTCCAATCTCAAAGAAAGGCAATCACAAAAATTGCTGAACTACAACACAATTGCACTTATCAAACACGCTACAGCCAGGCGTCAGTAACATGGGAACTGTGAACTTCCAGATGTTCAAGGTGGAATTAGAAAAGGAAGAGGAACTAGAGATCAAATGGCTCGGTTTTTGAAAAGCAAGAGAATTCCAGGAAATCATCTATTTTTGCTTTTTTTTGCTATGCCAAAGCCTTTGAATTGTGGATCACAATGAAACGTGAAAAATTATTTAAAATATGGGAATACCAGACAACCTGACCTGTATATGGAGAAACTTGTCTGAAGGTCAGAAAGCAATATATAGAACTGGACATGGAACAACAGATTGGTTCCAAATAGGAAAAGGAGTAAATCAAAGCTGTATATTGTCACCCTGCTTATTTAACTTATATGCAAATTAGATCATGAGAAACACTGGGCTGTAGGAAACACAAGCTGGAATCAAGATTGCAGGGAGAAATATCAATAACCTCAGATATGCAGATGGCACCACCCTTATGGCAGAAAGTGAAGAAGAATTAATAACCTCTTAATGAACGTGATGTTCATTGGAGGGACTGATGCTAAAGCTGAAACTGCAATACTTTGGCCACCTCATGCGACGAGTTGACTCACTGGAAAAGACTCTGATGCTGGGAAAGGTTGGGGGCGGGAGGAGAAGGGGACGACGGAGAATGAGATGGCTGGATGGCATCACCGACTCTGTGGACATGAGTTTGAGTGAACTTCGGGAGTTGGTGATGGACAGGGAGGCCTGGCGTGCTGTGATTCATGGGGTCGCGGAGAGTCGGACACGACTGAGCGACTGAACTGAACTGAATGAACGTGAAAGAGGAGAATAAAAAATTGGCTTAAAGTTCAACATTCAGAAACTGGTCCCATCTCTTCATGGCAAATAGATGGGGAAACAGTGGAAACAGAGGCTGACTTTAGTTTTCTAGGCTCCAAAATCACTGCAGAAGGTGATTGCAGCCATGAAATTAAAAGACGCTTACTCCTTGAAAGGAAAGTTATGACCAATATAGATAGTATATTAAAAAGCAGAAAATTACTTTGCCAACCATGGTATGCCTAGTCAAGTCTATGGTTTTTCCAGTAGTCATGCATGGATCTGAGAGTTGGACTATAAAGAAACCTGAGTGCAGAAAAATTGATGATTTTGAACTGTGGTGTTGGAGAAGATTATTGAGAGTCCCTTGGACTTCCAGGAAATTCAACCAGTTCATCCTAAAGGAAATCTGTCCTGGTTGTGCATTTTAAGGGCTGATGTTAAAGCTGAAACTGTAGTACTTTGGCCATGTGAAGAGCTGCCTCATTTGAAAAGACCCTGATGCTGGGGAAGATTGAGAGCAAGAGGAGAAGGGGTTGACAGAGGATTAGATGGTTAGAGGGTATCATAGACTCAGTGGACATGAGTTTGAGTTGACTGAAGTTATTGGTGATAGGGAGGCCAGGCGTGCTGCCATTCATGGGGGTCGAAAAGAGTCAGACATGACTAAGCGACTGAACTGAATTGAGCTGATAGTTGATTTGAGAAAGATACCATTAAACTGGATGCCTTAATAAAATTCAGGTTTTCTTGTACCTACAGCCATCATGGGAATGTAATTCAACATGTCAATATAACCGGTTAAAGATTTTGTAAAGCTGAATTCCTGTGAATGAAGAGCTATTGCTTTTTTAAATAAATAAGTAAACGAGATTTAAAAGAGCACATAGATTGCCATTCATCCATAATATATGGCAACAGGTAAAAGACGTGAGTGACAAATATAATGAATATTTTAAAAAACAATGCAATAGAATTAATACAAAAAAAAAAAAAAAAACACTATAATATATAAAATGCACAAGTACATAGCGTGGGTCAACTAGACAGAGCTGATTGTTGACGCTTCTGCCCCACCTCTTTTCAGGTAACTTTTTTGGGGGGAAAAATTTTAAAACTTTAGACATGCACATATGCAGCAAATTATAATGTACACTCAGTTTTATTTTTATTTCTGTTTTCTTCATAAGTGTGTAATGCATTTGAATGTAATATTCTGAGATTTACATTGCATTTGTCATTAAGGTGTACACATTTACAGTTCTACTTTTGACTTCCAAGTTAATGTAAGATTCATTAGGAATAATGATGTTTATTAAAAAGTTAATATACTTTTAAAGCTTAATTTTTTTTTAGAGTATACATGCTTTCCATTATTTTGTTAATTTTTTCCCTAAAGAAAAACTAAGGAATACTGCAGTCCTTCACATCATAAAGACTAGTAAACGAGATAGTGACTAAATAGCAACCATTTTTCTATCTCCATGTTTTTGATTTCTATCTAAATCTGGTCACCACAGTGCATTAAGACTTCCACAGGGAGACCTGGCGTGTTGTGATTCATGGGGTCGCAAGGAGTCAGACACGACTGAAGGACTGAACAGTACTAAACTGTGCTCTACGTATAGATCAGAAGTATATATGTGTCTGTTGTAATCGCCTAATTCCTACCATCACCAGGCATTTCATCCTTGATAACAGTATATTTCTTCTCCATTGCTGTGTCCCTATATGCTTCTCATAAAGAATCATCTATTACGGTTTTACCTAGATCCCATATATTTGTGTTAATATGTGATATTTATTTTCCTCTTTTGACTTAGCTTCATTGTATCTGACACTGTCTCTTTCCTTCTATATCTATACAATTTACCTGATATCATTCCATCTTAAGACTCGAGGATGTATGTATCATCTCATTTTATCCATTCCTCTCTAGATGAATTGATATTTCTGTTGCTTCCATGTCCTGATATTGCAAATATTGCTGCCATCAATATTGAGGTTGTGATCTTTTGGAATTATGATTTTCTCATGTAAATTATTGACAATTATTGGGATTTCTTGATCATATAATAGCTTCATTCTTAGTTTTAAATGATCCCCTATATTCTTCTTCATTTAATCTATCAGTGTGCTTTCCTAACAACAGTAAAGGATTGTTCTGTTTACTCAGCACCCTCTCTAGCATTTTTTGTGTGGATTTTTTTTCTTGGATAATGGTTATTCAGACAAATTTGAGTTGATACAATCATTGAAGACTTTATTTCCCTTTCTCTCACAGTTAGTGATGCTGATGCTTGTAAATGTTATTGGACATCTGTATGTCTTTTAGGAGAAATGTCTATTTCATCATCTATTCCTTTGCTCCAATTGGGTTGTTCATTTTGCTCTTATTGAGCCACATGAGCTTCTTCCATATGTTGGAGATTCTTTTGTTGTCATTATCTTCAGTTGCAAATGTTTTTCCCATAATGAGATTTCCTTTCTGTCTTGCTTATTCGTTTCCTGTGCAAAATCTCTAAGTTTAATTATATCTCTTTATATATTTTTGATTTTCATTACCCAAGGAGGCAGGTCAAAAAAATAAAAATAAAAAAGATGCTGCTGCATTTCATGTCACAATGTATTTTACCTATGCTTTCCTCAAATATTATTGATTTACAGTTTCTGGCCTTATATGTAGGTCTTTAAACCATCTGGAATTTGTTTTATCCTATGGTGCTAAGGAAAGACTAAATGTGATCCACTGGAGGAGGGAATGAAAATCACCCAGTTGTGTCCAAATCTTTGCGACCGCATGAATCACAGCACGCCAGGGACCCCTGTCCATCACCAACTCCCAGAGTTCACTCAAACTCATGTCCATAGAGTCAGTGATGCCATCCAGCCATCTCATTCTCTGTCGTCCCCTTCTCCTCCCACCCCCAATCCCTCCCAGCATCAGAGTCTTTTCGAGTGAGTCAACTCTTCACATGAGATAGCCAAAGTATTGCAGTTTCAGCTTTAGCATCGGTCCTTCCAATGATCACCCAGGATTGATCTCCCTCCGAATGCATTAGTTAGATATCCTTGCAGTCCAAGGACTCTCAAGAGTCTTCTCCAGCACCACCGTTCAAAAGCATCAATTCTTCGGCGATCAGCTTTCTTCACAGTCCAACTCTCACATCCATACATGACCACAGGAAAAACCATAGCCTTGACTAGACAGAACTTAGTTGGCAAAGTAATGTCTCTGCTTTTTAATATGCTATCTAGGTTGTTCATAACTTTCCTTCCAAGGAGTAAGCGTCTTTTAATTCCCTGGCTGCAATCAGCATCTGCAGTGATTTTGGAGCCCAAAAGAATAAAGTCTGACACTGTTTCCACTGTTTCCCCATCTATTTCCCATGAAGTGATGGGACCAGATACCATGATCTTCGTTTTCTGAATGTTGAGCTTCAAGCCAAACATTTCACTCTCCTCTTTCACTTTCATCAAGAGGCTTTTGAGTTCCTCTTCACTTTCTGCCATAAGGGTAGTGTCATCTGCATATCTGAGGTTATTGATATTTTTCCTGGCAATCTTGTTTCCAGCACAGTGTTCCTCATGATGTACTCTGCATATAAGTTAAATAAGCAGGGTGACAACATACAACTTTGTTGTACTCCTTTTTCCTATTTGGAACCTATTTTTCCATGTCCAGTTCTAACTGTTGCTTCCTGACCTGCATAAAGTTTTCTCAAGAGACAGGTCAGGTGGTCTCGTATAACCATCTCTTTCAGAATGTTCCACAGTTTCTTTTGATCCACACAGTCAAAGGCTTTGGCATAGTCAATAAAGCAGAAATAGATGTTTTTCTGGAACTCTCTTGCATTCTTCATGATCCAGAGGATGTTGACAATTTGATCTCTGGTGCCTCTGCTTTTTCTAAAACCTGCTTGAACATCTGGAAGTTCACGGTTCACAAATTGCTGAAGCCTGACTTGGAGAAATTTGAGAATGTCTTTACTAGCGTGTGAGATGACTGTAACTGTACAGTAATTTGAGCATTCTTTGTTATTCCCTTTCTTTGAGATTGGAATGAAGGCTGTCCTTTTCCAGTCCTGTGGCCACTGCTGAGTTTTCTAAATTTGCTGGCATATTGAGTGCAGCACTTTCACAGCACCATCTTTCAGAATTTAAAATAACTCAATTGGAATTCCATCACCTCCACTAGTTTTCTTGGTAATGATGCTCTGTAAGGCCCGCTTGACTTCACATTAAAAGATGTCTGGCTCTAGGTCAGTGATTACTTTATCGTGACTAACTTGGTCGTGAATATCTTTTTTGTACAGTTCTTCTGTGTATTCTTGACACCTCCTCTTTATATTTTCTGCTTCTGTTAGGTCCATACCATTTCTGTCGTTTATCGAGCCCAATTTTGCATAAAATGTTCCCTTGATATCTCTAATTTTCATGAAAATTTCTCTTGCTTTTCCTATTGTTTTGTTTTCCTCTTCCTCTATTTCATTGCATTAATCACTGAGGAAGGCTTTCATATCTCTCCTTGCTATTCTTCGGAACTCTTCATTCAGATGCTTATATCCTTCCTTTTCTGCTTTGCTTTTCGCTTCTCTTCTTTTCACAGCTATTTGTAAGGCCTCCTCAGATAGCCATTTTGATTTTTACATTTCTTTTCCATGGGGATGTTCTTGGACCCTGTCTCCTGTACAATGTCACCAACCTCCATCCAGAGTTCTTCAGGCTCTCTATCAGATCTCGTCCCTTAAATCTATTTCTCACATCGTCTGTATAATAATAAAGGATTTCATTTAGGTCATATCTGAATAGTCTAGTGGTGTGCCCTACTTTCTTCAATTTCAGTCTGAATTTTGCAATAAGGAGTTCATGATCTGAGCCACACTCAGCTCCTGGTCTTGTTTTTGTTAACTGTATAGATATTCTCCATCTTTGGTTGCAAAGAATATAATCAATCTGATTTAGGTGTTGACCATCTGGTGATGTCCATGTGTAGAGTCTTCTCTTGTGTTGTTGGAAGAAGGTGTTTGCGATGACCAGTGTGCTCTCTTGGCAATACTCTATTAGCCCTTGCCCTGCTTTATTCCTTTCTCCAAGGCCAAATTTGCCTGTTACTCTAGGTGTTGCTTGACTTCATAATTTTGCATTCCAGTCCCCTATAATGAAAAGGACATCGTTTTTGGGTACGTGCCTAATATGTTAGTTGGGAGGAGCAGAGGTTAATAACTAACTTTTTCAGACAGCAGTAAATGGTGGTCCGAAAGTGGAAATAAACCTCATTTTGTATGTCTAGCGATGAAAATAAAACGGAAGGCTGTAAAGAACAGTATTGCATGGTAACCTAGAATGTTAGCTCCATGAGGAATTTAAATTGAATGACGTATAACAGGAGATGCTAACAGCTAACTCATTGGAAAATAACCTGATTCTGGGAAAGACTGAAAGCAACAGGAGAAGGGGGAAACAGGGATGAGATGATTGGATGGCATCACCTCTGCAATGGCTATCAATGCGGGCAAACTCCAAGAGGTGATGAGGGACAGGAAGGACTGGCATGCTGCAGTTCATGACATTCCAAAAAGTCAGACACAACTCGGCCACAGAAGAATAACCAGGTCGTTTTCTAACTGTATTCTCATACTTTTAGCTGTCCGGATTTTCCAGATTAATTTGTCAAATATATTATCTTCTTTCCATTGCATATTGTTGCCTTCTTTGTCAAAGATTAGGTGACCATTTGGGCAAGAGATTAGTTTAGGGTTTTCTATATGTTCCATTGGCTTTAATCCCAATATTGTGCTAATTGCACACCATGTTCAAAACTACATGTTTTTTTTCATAGACTGAAGTGAGGAAACCTGAGTCCTGAAACTCAGTTTTTCTATCTCAAGTTTGCATGGTTATTCAAAATCTTTGTGTTTCCATCAAGTTGTAAAGATTTTTTTTTTTTTTTGGTTCTATTCTGTGAAAAATTTCATTGGTAATTTAATAGGGATGACACTGAATTTTTAAACTCCTTTTTGTAGTGTAGTCATTTTCACATATTGATTTTTACAGTCCAAAGAATAGTATAGCTCGCATTCCATTTCTGTCACCTTTTTTAAAAAAATTAATTTATCTATTTTATTTGGAGTCTGATTACTTTAAAATATTGTAGTGTTTTAGCCATCCGTTGACATGAATCAACCATGGGTGTACATGTGTTCCCCATCCTGAACCCCCTCCCACTTCCCTCTCCATCGCATCCCTCAGGGTCATTCCAGTACACCAGCCCTGAGAACCCTGTCTCATGCATCAAACCTAGACTGGTGATCTATTTCATGTATGGTAACATACACATTTCAATGCTATTCTCGCAAATCATCCCACCCTCGCCTGCTCCCACAGAGTCCAAAAGCCTATTTTTTACATCTGTGTGCTGCTAAAGCTGAAACTGCAATACTTTGGCCACCTCATGTGACGAGTTGACTCAGTGGAAAAGACTCTCATGCTAGGAAATGTTGGGGGCGGGAGGAGAAGGGGACGACAGAGAATCAGATGGCTGGATGAGTTTGAGTCAACTCCGGGAGTTGGTGATGGACAGGGAGGCCTATCGTGTTGTTATTCATGGGGTCGTGGAGAGTCGGACACGACTGAGCGACTGAACCGAACTGAACTGAATCTTGTGCAGTCTCAAATACAGGGCCATTGTTACCATTTTTCCAAATTCTATATTTGTTCATATTCTGTATTGGTGTTTTTCTCTCTGACTTAGTTCACTCTGTATAATAGGCTCCAGTTTCAACCACCTCATTAGAGCTGATTCAAATGCTTTCTTTTTAATAGCTAAGTAATATTCCATTGTGTATATGTACCAAAGCTTTCTTATCCATTCATCTACCAATGACTATCCCGGTTGCTTCCAAGTCCTGGCGGTTGTAAGCAGTGCTGCAAATGAACATTGGGGTACACATCTCTTTCTCAATTCTGGTTTCCTCAGTGTGTATCCCCAGCAGTGATATTGCTGTGTCGTATGGCAGCACTATTTTTCCAGTTTTTTAAAGGATTCTCCACCCTCTTCTCCATAGTGACTGTACTAGTTTGCATTCTCACCAACAGTGTAAGAGGGTTCCCTTTTCTCTGCACCCTCTCCAAAGGATGTGTCATCATTTATTTGGCTCATCCATACCTTATACTTTCCGGCACAAAACTCCTTTTTCTCTTTAGGCAGGGTTATTCCCAAGTATTTTATTTTTCCTGTTACAATGGTGAATCAGATTACTTCCTTAATTTTTGTTTTTGTTTTTCTCTTGTTACTTATAGGAATGAAGAAGATTTCTTTCTGTTTATTTTTTATTCAACAACTTCCCTAAAATAATTGTTATTAATTTTCTGGTGCCATCTTAGGATTCTCTGACACAATAACTAATGTCAAAAAATAGTGATAGTTTTACCTCTTCTTTTTCAGTTTGCTGGTAATTTTTTTTTCTTCTTCTTCTTCACTGATTGCTGTAGCTAGAGGTCCCAAGATTATGTTGAATAACAGTAGTGAAAGTGGCAAACTTTGTCTTATTTATAACCTTAGGCAACATGCTTTCAGTTTTCACCTAGGAGAAGCATTTTAGTGTTGGGTTTATCCATACATGGCCTTTATTAATTTGAAGATGATCATCTCTGTTCCCACTTCCTGTTCAGCCTTTTACATAAATAAGTGTTTAATTATGTCAAAGGTGCTTTCTGCATCTATATTTCAGATGTGTTCAAGAGTTCTCTTTGGAAAGTTTTGTTATCTTTCATTGTTCTTTTCTCATCTGGCCACCTGATGCAAAGTGCTGTCTCATTAGAAAATGCTCTGATACTGGGAAAATTTGAGGTAAAAAGAGAAGTGGGTAGCAGATGATGAGAAGGTTAGATAGCATCACAAACCCTATGGACCTGAGTCTGAACAAATTCTGGGAGATAGGGAAGGTAAGACTGATGGGACACAGTCCATGGGGTGGCAAAGGGATTGGCATAAATAACTGACTGAACCACAATAGCAAAACATTCTTTCCTGTTATTGACAGTAGTATTTATTCGTGACTATTTCATTTTCTATCCCACCATACCCTATCTTTATCTCAGTTGCACTAATTTCACCACGTACCATGCAAAGATTCAGCCACATTTGCTGTCATTATTGTTCCCTAAATGGTCCAAAATTTATGTGATTTCTCAACTACACATGACCAAGTGGTCTCCTAACCATTCTCCAGAATCCATTTATGTTCCTCAGAAACTCTCTACCTTGCTATAGCCAGATAAAATTGTCACTCACTAGCTAAGTCATGCGGTAGAAAGCAAGCTCTTGAGAATAAATACGCTTTCAGGATTCTGTATTCTAACTTTGTCTCAGTCTTCACATTGTTCGCTTGTCCCATTTCTTCAATCACACTGAAATTTCAGTCTGTGTTCTGTTTTTCTCAGTCTCGGTGTCTGTGCAAACACTGTTCTTCTCTTTTCCTTGATTTTTCCTTTTAATTATTGTCTGTGAGATCTTAGTTTAAATTCCTCAGGAAGTTCTTTTCCACTTTACAAATCATTTTGTGATTTTAACTTTAGATTGACCTTTTTGTTGAACTTTGATAGACTGTCCTTTCCAAAAGGAATAAATTATGACAATCCACAACTATTTTTGCTGTGAATCTTCTCGCCTCTACTCAGGCATAAAGGATTGTATTTTAATAATACAACTTGAATTGATGTGCATCTTAGTCACTGAGTCATGCCCAACCCTGCAAACTCATGGACTGCAGCCCAAGAAACTTATCTGCCCATGGACATTTCCAGGCAAGGATATTGGAGTGGATTGCCATTTCCTTCTCCAGGGGAACAGGAATACTGGAACTATTAAATATAATTTTTCAGCTTATAAATTCTGAATTTGCAGAGATAATTCACCTCAAAGAAAATAAGTATCTTGATTGCAAGTTAAAACCACCAACTTTTGTTGTCTATTCCACAATCAGTTTAAAATAAAAATCATTAGCTTATATGAAAATCATATTTTTCAATTTTTAATATGGCTAAGAATATATAAAGAAAAGTAAAAAGAAATAGCAAATAATGGCATTTCTCTTCAAGAGAAATTGAGACTAGAATATGAATCTTTCTCACTTTCTTTTTCTTGGTGAATTTTATTTGGCATTCCCAGTGGTAATTTTTCATCAAGGTCCCTTAAATCATGGTCCATACTTGTTTTCCAAGTGGATTATTGGTGAGGATTTTCAGGAGAAATGAAATGAGGTAAGCAAGATACAGCAGAGTGAAACTAAATCTAATCTCATGTGGAGGCGAAATTGCACTGGGTGCAGAATTTTCTACATCAAATGGGTAATCGTGTATATTTTACATATGAAATTCCTAGTTCAGATTTTCATCTTCATATATAGAATTCTTGATACATCATATACGAAAATCTAAATGAGTGTTTCATGACAACACATGAAATTTTGCATATTTGAAATGCAAGGATTCTTCAATATCCGCAAATCAAACAATGTAATACACCACATTAACAAAAGGAAAAATGAAAACCATATAATTATCTCAAGAGATACAGAGAAAGCCTTTGACAAAATTCAACAGCCATTTATCATCAAATCCTTCCAGAAGGTGGGAATAGAAGGAACATTCCTCAACATAATAAAAGCTATATATGACAAATCCACAGCAAACATTATCCGCAATGGTGAAAAATTGAAAGCGTTTTCCCTGAAGTCAGGAAAAAGACAAGGGTGCCAACTCTCACTTCTACTATTCAACATAGCTCTGGAAGTTTTTGCCACAGCAATCAGGGCAGAAAAAGACATAAAAGGAATCCAAATTTGAAAAGACATAAAACTCTCAGTATTTGAAGATGACCTGAACCTCTACACAGAAAACCCTTAAGAATCTAAGAGAAAATTACTAGAGCTAATCAAAGAATACAGTAAAGTTGCAGGATATAAAATCAACACACAGAAATCTCTTTCATTCCTATACACTAATAATGAGAAAATAGAAAGAGAAAATAAGGAAATAATTCCATTCACCATTGCAACAGAAAAAAAATAAAATACTTAGGAATATATCTACCTATAGAAACAAACAAACAAAAAAAACCCTATATATAGAAAACTAAAGAACACTGGTGAAAGAAATCAGAGAGGACACTAATAGATGGAGAAATATACCCTCTTCATGTGTTGAAAGAATAAATATTGTGAAAATGAATATATTACCCAAAGTAATTTATAGGTTCAAAGCAATCCCTATCAAGCTACTAACAGTATTTTTCACAGAGCTAGAACAAATAATTTCACTATTTGTATGGAAATACAAAAAAAACATCGAATAGCCAAAGCAATCTTGAGAAAGAAGAATGGAACTGGGGAAATCAACCTGCCGGCTTCAGGATCTACTACAAAGCCACAGTCATCAATACAGTATGGCACTGGCATAAAGACAGAAATATAGATCAATGGAACAAAATAGAAAGCCCAGAGATAAACCTATGCACCTAGGGACACCTTATCTTTGACAAAGGAGGCAAGAATATTCAATGGAGAAAAGACAATCTCCTTAACAAGTGGTACTGGGAAAACTGGTCAACCACTTGTAAAAGAATGAAACTAGAACACTCCCTAACACCATACACAAAAATAAACTCAAAATGGATTAAAGATCTAAATGTAAGACCAGAAACTATAAAACTCCTAGAGGAGTACATAGGCAAAACACCCTCCGACATAAATCACATCAGGATCCTCCATGACCCACCTCACAGAATATTGGAAATAAAAGCAAAAATAAACAAATGGGACCTAATGAAAATTAAAAGCTCTGCACAGCAAAGGAAACTATAAGCAAGGTGAAAAGACAACCTTCAGAATGGGAGAAAATAATAGCAAATGAAGCAACTGACAAATAATTAATCGGAAACATATGTAAGCAACTCCTGAGCTCAATTCCAGAAAAATAAATATCCTAATTAAAACATGAGCCAAAGAACTAAAGAGACATTTCTCCAAAGAAGACACACAGATGGCTAAGAAACATATGAAAAGATGCTGAACATCACTTATAATCAGAGAAATGCAAATCAAAACCACAAAGAGCTACCGTTTCACACCAGTCAGAATGGCTGCTATCCAAGGGTCTACAAACAAAAAATGCCACAGAGGGTGTGGAGAAAAGGCAACCCTCTTACACTGTTGATGGGAATGCAAACTAGTGCAACCACTATGGAGAACAGTGTGGAGATTCCTTAAAAAATTGGAAATAAAACTTCCATACGACCCAGCAATTGCACTCCTGGGCATTCACACTGAGAAAACCAGAACTGAAAGATACACATGTACTCCAATGTTGATCGCAGCACTGTTTATAAAAGTCAGCACATGGAGGCAACCTGGATGTCCATCTGCAGATGAATGGATAAGAAAGCTGTGGTACATATGCACTATGAAGTATTTCTCAGATATTAAAAGGAATGCATTTGAATGAGTTCTAATGAGGTGGATGAAACTGGAGCCTATTATACAGAGTGAAGTAAGCCAGAATGAAAAACATCATTACAGTATACTAATGTATATATATGGCATTCAGAAAGATGATAATGATAACACTGTATACGAGACAGCAAAAGAGACACAGATGTATAGAACAGTCTTTTGGACTCTGTGGGAGAGGGCGAGGGTGGGATGATTTGGGAGAATGACATTGAAACATGTATATTATCATATGTGAAACGAATCGTCAGTCCAGGTTTGATGCATGAAACAGGATGCTCGGGGCTGGTGCACTGAGATGAACCAGAGCAATGAGATGGGGAGGGATGTGGGAGGAGGGTTCAAGATGGGGAACACATGCATACCAGGGGCAGATTCAAGTCAAAGTATGGCAAAACCAATACAATAATACAAAGTAAAAAAATAAAATAAAAATAAATAAAAAAGAAATGTAGTGTATTCCAGATAGTCAGATTTTCACATGTGTATTAATGAAAAATCCTTATTTCTCGTTAGAAAATTATTGCCCAGATTTGGTATATGAAATAAAGAAAATTACACATCACAATTTGGAATATCCTCAAGCGGATGTTCATATGTGAAATACAGAGTATTCCATACTTCATTAAGGAAATTATGAGACTCCATTTTCAATATGAAATGCAGATGATTTCCAATTTCACTTAAGAAAATCTGTGATTACATTGCCATATGTCATATGCAGAGAAAACCATATTTCATAACATTCTGCACTAGGATTTTCATATGTGCACAGAGAGAATGTCATATTTCATATAGGAATTATTGAACTTAGATTAACACACATGAACATAGAAAATTCCATTATCCAGAGACCGCTAGTCACTCCCAGGTTTCCAAGTGTGAAATATAAGGCATCTACCTTTCACGTTGGAAAATCAGCACCAAGATTTTTTTATGTGGAATGTAAAAAATTCTACATTTCATGATGGAACATTTTTACACAACGTTCATCATACAGGAGAACCAGTTAGTTGAGTTTCTTATGTGAATATCAGCATAAGATTTTGTATGTAAAAATATAGAAAAAATGTCATGCTATATGTAAAATACACTGAGTTGCATTTGGGATGACTGATTTTAGAGTTTTGCCTGGGAAATATAAACATTTCCAAATTTCACCGTTTTTTTTTTTTTTTTGCCTAAATTTTCATATGTGAAATACAGAGAATGCTATGGGTCACGGAGGAAAAGAAAATCCAACCCACATTTTAAATGTGAACGAGTATTCCACTTTTCTTGTAGGATAAGGTGTGTCCAAATTCTCACATGTAAGTTATACACAAGGATGTTATATTTCTTGTTCAACAAAAGCACTATGCCCAGAATTTTATATATTGAATGTAGAAAATGTCATGTTTCAGTAGAGAATATGTCCCCAGATTTTCTCATGCAAAACATAGAGAAGTCTATTTATTTTATACTTTGGCCACCTCATGCAATGAGTTGACTCACTGGAAAAGAGTCTGATGCTAGGAGGTATTGAGGGTAGGAGGAGACGGGGATGACAGAGAATGAGATGGCTGGATGGCATCACCGACTCGATGGACATGAGTTTGAGTGAACTCCGGGAGTTGGTGATGGACAGGGAGGCCTGGCGTGCTTTGGTTCATGGGGTCGCAAAGAGTCGGACACGACTGAGCGACTGAACTGAACTGAACTGAAAGGTAATTTGTGTCCAGGTTTTCTTACACTAAACACAGAGATTTCCATATTTCATGTAGGAAAATCAGAGTGCAGCTTTTCATGTGTCACGTTGAAAAGTCTACAAATTTCGTGTAAGATAAGATATGTTCACAATTTCATATGTGAAATATACAGTATTCCATATTTCAGGGAGTATATCTGATACCCAGTTATTCATATTTGAAATGTAGAGAATTCAATATTCCGTGTTAAAATTGCAGCTCAGTTGTTCATATATCATGCACAGAAAATTCCAAACTTCTATAATTAAATGTTGTGTTCAACTTTTCAAATGCGAAATAGTGTTTATTCCATAATTCATTAGAATAATATGCCCTCTGCACTCAGATTACCAAATTAAAAATATAGGAATTTCACACTTCATGCTTGAAAATATGAAGTGATATTTTCATATACCAAATATCAAAGGTCCATAAAATATGTATGAATATCTTTGTGCAGTCCTGTTTATAAGCATTCAGATTTTCTAATTACATGTGTGAGAATGTATCCACATGTTCTTCTATTTAAGAAAAACACACACACACACAACTCTATTTCAGGTCTCAACACTGAATCTATAATGCTACATGTAAAATTCACAGTTCGTATTTCAGATAAAAAATCACCAGCCCTTCTTTGTCCAAATATGCAAAGTTTCACGTGTTGTCAGAAAACATTCATTCAGGTTTTTCATATTTGATAAATCGAGAATTCCATATATGGAGATGAAAACCTGCACTAGTATGCTCGTTTGTAAAATATACATATTTACACATTAGTTGGTGATGGACAGGGAGGCCTGACGTGCTGTGATTCATGGGGTTGCAAAGAGTCAGACACGACTGAGCGACTGAACTAACACATTTGATGTAGATATTCTACACCCAGTGCAATTTTCCCTCCAACTGAGATTGGATTTAGTTTCACTCTGCTGTATCTTGCTTCCCTCATTCTGTTTCTCCTGAAAATCCTCACCAATAGTTCACTTGAAAAACAAGTATGGACCTGGATTTAAGGGATCTTGAAGAAAATTTACCACTAGGAATGCAAAATAACATTCACCAAGAAAAAGAAAGTGAGAAAGATTCATATTTAGCCTCAATTTGTCTTAAAGAGAAATGCCAATATTTGCCTCTATTTACTCTCTATGATATAGATCTCTGAGATTTCTTTTTGCTTTTTTTAATATTCCTTAGTCATATTAATAATTGAAAAATATGCTTTTCAGAGAAACTGATGATTTTTTATTTACCTGATTTTGGGACACACAACAAAAGTTGGTGATTTTAGCTTGCAATCAAGATACTTTTTTTACCTTTGGAGGGAATTAACTCTTCAAGTTCAGAATTTATTAAATTTTATAAGTTAAAATTTTGATTTCTTATTAGTTCCACTGTTCAAGTTTTCCAGGAGAAGGAAATGCAACCTACTCCAGTATCTTTGTTTGGAAAAGTCCATGGATAGATGAGCCTGATGGGCTTCAGTCCATGAGGTTTCAGAGTTGGGCATGACTCAGTGACTAAGATGCACACCCATTCAGGTTGTATTATTCAAATACAATTCTTTATGCCTGAATATAGGAGAGTAAATCACAAGCTAAAATATACATAGGTTGGCATAATTTATTCCTTTGGGAGAGGACAGTCTATCAAAGCTGGTCAATCAGGTTAATCCAAATTTAAAATCTCAAAATAAGCTGTAAAGTGAAAAAAAGTTTCAGAGGAATGTAAAATAAGATCTCACAGACATTAATCAAAAAAGGAAAATCAAATAAGACAGAAGAACCGTGTCTGCACAGACAGACTGAGAAGAACAGAACACAGATTGAAACTTCAGTGTGATTGAAGAAATGGGACAAACGAACAATGTGAAGACTGAGACAAAGTTAGAATACAGAATCCTGAAAGCGTATTTATTCTCAAGAGCTTGCTTTCTACCGCATGACTTAGCTAGTGAGTGACAATTTTATCTGGCTATAGCAAGGTAGAGAGTTTCTGAGGAACATAAATGGATTCTGGAGAATGGTTAGGAGAACACTTGGTCATGTGTAGTTGAGAAATCACATAAATTTTGGACCATTTAGGGGACAATAATGACAGCAAATGTGGCTGAATCTTTGCATGGTACGTGGTGAAATTAGTGCAACTGAGATAAAAATAGGGTATGGTGGGATAGAAAATGAAATAGTCACGAATAAATACTACTGTCAATAACAGGAAAGAATGTTTTGCTATTGTGGTTCAGTCAGTTATTTATGCCAATCCCTTTGCCACCCCATGGACTGTGTCCCATCAGTCTTACCTTCCCTATCTCCCAGAATTTGTTCAGACTCATGTCCATAGGGTTTGTGATGCTATCTAACCCTCTCATCATCTGCTACCCACTTCTCTTTTTACCTTCAATTATTTCCAGTATCAAAGCATTCTCTAATGAGACAGCACTTTGTCAGGTGGCCAGAGGAGAAAAGACCAATGAAAGATAATAAACGTTTCCAAGGAGAGGTCTTTAACATATCTAAAACACAGATGCAGAAAACACTTTTGACAAAATTAAAGACTCATTTATGATAAAAGCTGTACAGGAAGTGGGAACAGAAAGGATCATCTTCAACTTAATAAAAGCCATGTATGAATAAACCCAGTATGACGATGTTTCTCAGAGGTGGAACCTGAAACCATGTTGCTTAAGGTTGTGAAAAAGACAAAATTTGCCACTCTCACCACTGTTATTCAACATAATCTTGGGACTCCTAGCTACAGTAATCAGTGAAGGAAAAAAAAAAAATTACCAGCAAACTGAAAAACAAGAGGTAAAACTGGCACTGTTTGCTACAGAAATTACTGTTTCAGAGACTCCTAAGACTGCACCAGAAAATTAATAGACAATGACTTTACGGAAGTTGTTGGGAAAAGAAATAAACAGGAAGAAATCTCCTGCATGACTATAAATAACAAGAGAAAACCAAAACCAAAAATTAAGGAAACAATCTGATTAACCATTGTAACAAGAAAAATAAAATCCTTGGGAATCAGCCTGCCTAACCAGAGAAAAGACTCGTAGCATAAAAAGAATAAGGTATGGGTGAGACAAATCAGAGATGACACAAATGGAATGAGAGATATACTATTCTTTGGACTATAAAAATCAATATGTGAAAATGGCCACACTATAAAGAGTTTACAGATGCAATGTCATCACAATTAAATTACCAAAGACATTTTCCACAGAAATAGAACAACAACAACAAGAAAATATTTACAACTTGATGGAAACAGAAAGATTGATTAACCAGGCAAACTGAAGATAGAAAAACTGAGCTTCAGGACTCAGATTTCCTCACTTCAGTCTATAAAAATATCTATAGTTTTAAACATGGCATGCAATTGGCGCAATAGTTGGGTTAAAGCCAATGGAACAGATAGTAAACCCTAAGATAATCTCTTGCCCAAATGATCACCTAATCTATGACAAAGGAGGCAAAAATATGCAGTGGAAAGAAGAAACTATATTTGACAAGTTCAGCTGGAAAATCTGGACAGCTAAAAGTAAACGAATACAGTTAGAACAGTACCTGGTTATTCTGTGTCAGAGTTGTGTCTGACTTTCTGAACTGCAGCATGCCAGTCCTTCCTGTCCCTCACCACTTCTTGGAGTTTGCCGAGTTCATATCTATTGTATAATGATGCCATCCAATCATCTCATCCTTGTTTTCCCCTTCTCCTGTTGCCTTCGAGCTTTCCCAGAATCAGGGTCTTTTCCAATGTGTTGGCTGTTGCCATCTCTTATTATACCCAATTCAATTTAAATTGTTCATGGATCTAACATTCCAGGTTGCCCTACAATACTTTTCTTTTCAGCATTGCATTTCATTTCATCTCCAGACACATAAATAATGAGGTTTATTTCCACTTTGGGTTAACCACTTATTGCTTTCTGGAAACATTAGCTATTATCCTCTGCTCCTCCCAAGCAGTATATTTGGCACCTACTATCCTGGAAGACCCATCTTTTGGAGTCATACATTGCTGCCTTTTTATGTAGTTCATGGAAGTCCCATAGCAAGTATAATGGGGTGGTTAGTCATTCACTCCTCCAGTGGATCACATTTAGTCACTCCTTTCAGTTCAGTTCAGTTCAGTCACTCCTTAGAGGCATAGAAAATACAAATTCAAGATGGATTAAAGACCTACATATAAGGCCAGAAACTGTAAATCAATAAGATTTGAGGAAAGAATAGGTAGAATACATTGTGACATCAAATGCAGCAGCAACTTTTTTTTTTTTTTTTTTACCTACCTCCTTGGGAAATTAAAATAAAACCAAAATTAAATAAAAAGACCTAATTAAATTTAATTATTTTGCACAACCAACCAATAAGCAAGAACAAAAATGAAGTCTCGTTATGGGAAAAACATTTGCAACTGAAGATAATGACAACAGAAGAATCTCCAAAATATGGAAGCATCTAATGTGCTCAATAATAGCAAAACAAACAACCCAATTGGAACAAATGAATACAAGATAAAATAGACATTTCTCCTAAGAAGACATACAGATGTCCAATAATATTGGAAAATATGCTCAGCACTACTAACTGTGAGAGAAATGGAAATAAAATCTTCAATGGGGGTATCAACTCATTTTTCTGAATATATATATATATAATTCCGCACAAAACAAATGCTGGAGACATTTGTGGAGATGGTGTGGAGTAAAGAGAACAATCCTGTTCCGTTGCTAGGAATGCACATTGCTCGAATAAAATGGAGAATAGAACAGGGTTCGTTTAGAAATAAGAATAAAGCTACCATGTGATCAAGAAATCCCAATAATTGTCAATAATTTTCATGAGGAAAATCATAATTCCAAAAGATGCACAAATTCAATATTGATGGCAAAAATACTTGCAATAGCAGGCCATGGAAGCAACAGAAATATCCATCTAAAGAGGAATGGATAAAATGAGTTGGTACATACATACCAGAGTCTTAAGATGGAATGAAATCAGATAATTTGCATACATGTAGAAGGACAGGGACAGTGTCAGGTACAATGAAGCTGTCAAAAGAGGAAAAGAAATATCATATATTAACACAGACATATGGGATCTAATAAAACTGGAATAGATGATTCTCTGTGAGAAGCATAAATAGGGACACAGCAATGGAGAAGAAATATACGCTTATCAAGGATGAAATACCTGGTGGTGGTAGCAACTGGGAGATTACAACAGAAACATGTATACTTTTAATCTATATGTACATCACAGGGAAGTCTATTTAATGCACTGGGGTGACCAGATTTAGAAAGAAGTCAAAAACATGGAGATAGATATGTGGTTGCTGTTTAATCACTATCTTGTTTACTTGTCTATTTTATGCCTAAAGGACTGCAGTATTCCCTAATTTTGCTTTAGGGGAGAAACTAAGCCAATAATGTAAAGCAAGTATATTCCAAAAGCAAGTAAAGTTTTAAAGGTATAATAACCTTTCTTAAACATCAATAGTTTTAATGAATCTCACATTATCTTGGAAGTCAAAGGTAGAACTGAAAATGTGTACACCTTAATGACAAATACAATGCAAACCTCAGAAAGCTATATCTAAATTCATAACACATATATTAAGAAAACATCAATAAAAATTAAAGTGAATGCACGTTATATTTTGCTACATATGTGCACGTCTAAAGAAAGAAAAAATTCCCCCCAAAGAAAAGTTACCATAAAAGAGATGGGACAGAACCATCAACAATCAACTCTGTCTAGTTGACCCATGCTATGTATTTGTACATTTTATATATTCTAGTGTTTTTAATTTGTTATATTTAATTCTATTGTATTGCTTCTTTGAGATGTCCATTGTATCTCAAATATCTGTTATGGATGAAAGGCAATCTGTGTGCTCTTTTAAATCTCCTTTATGATTTACTTTTAAAAACAATAGTTTTTCATTCACAGGAATTTCAGCTTTACAAAATCTTTAACTGGTCATATTGATATGTTGAAATACATTCCCATGATCGCTGTAGGTACAAGAAAATCTGAATTTTACTAAGGCATCCAGTTCAAAGGTATCCTTTGCAAATCAACTATCAGTTTAGTTCAGTTCAGTCGCTCAGTCATGTACAACTCTTTGTGACCCCTTGAAACACACCAGGCCTTCCTGTGAATCACCAGCTCAAGGAGTTTATACAAACTCATGTCGATTGAGTCAGTGATGCTGTCCAGCCATCTCATCCTCCGTCAGCCCCTTCTGCTCCTGGCCTCAATCCCTGCCAGCAGCAGGGTCTTTTCCAATGAATCAACTCTTCTGATGAAGTGGCACATATTGGAGTTTCAGCTTCAACATTAGTCCTTCCAATGAATACCCAGCACTGATCTACTTTAGGATGGACAGGTTGGATCTTCTTGCAGTCGAAGGGACTCTCAAGAGTCTTTGCTAAAACCACAGTTCAAAAGCATCAATTCTTCAGCACTCAGCTTTTTTCACAGTCCAAATCTCACATCCATTCGTGACCACTGGAAAAACCATAGCCTTGACTAGACTGACCTCTGTTGGCAATACAATGTCTCTGCTTTTTAATATGCTATCTAGGTTGGTCATAACTCTCCCTCCTAGCATTAAGTGTCTTTTAATTTCATGGCTGCAGTCACCATCTGTCGTGATTTTAGAGCCCCACCAAAATAAATCTGACACTGTTTCCCCATCTATTTCCGATGAAGTGATGGGACCAGAAGCCATAATCTTAATTCTCTGAATGTTGATCTTTAAGCCAACTATTTCACTCTCCTCTTTCATCAAGAGGCTTTTTAGTTCCTCTTCACTCTCTGTCATAAGGGTGGTGTCATCAGCAAACCTCAGGTTATTGATATATCTGACAATTTGAATCCAGCTTGTACTTCTTCCTGCTCAGCGTTTCTCATGATGTACTCTGCATATAAGTTTTATAAGCAGGGTGACAATTTACAACGTTGACGTACTCTTTTTTCTATTTGGAACCACTCTATTGTTCCATGTCCACTTCTAACTGCTGCTTCCTGAGCTGCATATAGGTTTCTGAAAAACAGGTCATCTGGTCTAGTAATTCCCATTTCTTTCAAAATTTTCCACAGAATAAACTGTGATCCACACAGTGAAAGGCTTTGGCATAGTCAATAAAGCAGAAATAGATGTCTTTCTGGAACGCTCTTGCTCTTCCAATGATCCAGCAGATGTTGGCAATTTGATCTCTCGTTCCTCTGTCTTTTCAAGCTGGTTTTAGAAAAGGCAGAGAAACCAAGATCAAATTACCAACATCTGAACTATACACAGATCATATGCCTTGCCAGAAAATCATCACCCTGTTTTTTTTATGTGAAATGAACAAAAATTCTTATTTCATGTCAAAACGTCCTCATCATTTTTATATGTGAAATGTAGAGAATTCCATATTGAATGGAGGTAAATCTGCTAGCAGATTTAATAGTGATATACAAAGAATTCTATGTATCAGCTAGAAATAGCTACACCTAAATGGTGAAATAAAAAATATAAAGACTACCATATTACATGTCAGAAAGTAAGTTCCTTGGTTTTATATATGAAATTTAGAGGATTCCAAAATGCACATGAGACTATCTGCACCCAAATTTTCATGGATTAATTGCTGAGGTTCCATATTTCATGAAATTTTCACATGTGAAATATACAGATTTCCATAGGTCATGTGGGGAATCCAAAATCTAGAAATTCACATGTTACTATAGAAATGTACACATTTCCCCATAGAAATATTTGCACCCAGACTTTCATGTGACTCATAGAGTTTATTCCGTATTTCAATTTGGGAAATCTTCACATGGACTTTCATCAATGAAATACAGAGAATTATATATTTAAATAGGGAAATCAAGTATCAGATAGTCAGACAAGAAATAAGTCGATTCTTTATTTGTCTGCTCATTCAAGATCTTAAATTCTGAATCATCAGTTCAGTTCAGGTGCTCAGTCGTGTCTGACTTTTAGCGACCCCAAGGACCACAGCACGCCAGGCCTCCCTGTCCATCACCAACTCTCAGAGTTTAAGCAAACTTATATCCATTTAAGCCATGATGCCATATAACCATCTCATTCTCTGTCATCCACTTCTCCTGCCTTCAATCTTTCCCAACATGAGGTTCTTTTCAAATGAGTCAGCTCTTCTGAATCATGAACAATTCCATATTTTATGTGTGAAATATCTGACATAGGTTTTCCAGTGTGAATAAAAGAGGCTTTGTAATTCATATGAGCAAATCTGTCCTCAGATTTTAAAGTGTGAAATATACCAGATTCCATATATCTTGTCGGAAGATTCTTTCGGTGAAATATAGAGAATTTTATTGCTCAATCATGAAAATCACATTACCTTATATGAAATAGAAGGTTCCATTTTTTTGTAGCAAAATTGATGCTATTTTTCACAAATGAAAGGCACAGCAATCTGTATTTCATGAAGGAAAGCAGCACACAGATTTTCAAATGAGAAATCTGAAAATTACATCAAGATTTTCCTATATCATGCAGAAAACTATGTCCATACTTTCATATGATATACAGAAAATTCCCTACTTTTAATTGAAAAATCTGTCCCCAGATTTTCATATGTGAATTATAGCGAATTTCATAGTTCATGTCCTAAAACCTGCAGGTAGTGGTTCTGATGTGAAACTGAGAATTTTATCTTCCATGTAGAACTATCTGGTGTGATTTCAATATATGAAACAGAAAATTCGGTAATGCATCCATAATCACATGTTATTTCACATAAGAAAATGTATCCCTAGATTTTCGTATTTGAAATGTAAAATATTTCATGTCATTTTTCAAGGCCATATTCCATGTCAAGATATTTTAATTCAGATTTTTATGCATGAAATATTGAAACTGTCATAGTTTACAAGGAAAGTTCTGTGCCAAGACATCCATTTATGAAGTAGAGAAAATTCCATATTTCATGCAGGAATATCTAATTTTTCTATGGACGAAAAAGAATTTCCATGTTTCAAGTTCGACAATCTCATCCCTATTGATATATGTGAAATACAGTAGTTGGTGATATTCTGTCACTCAGTCACGTCCAACACTTTGCAACACCATGGATGGCGGCACTCATGACCTCCCTATCCTTTACTGTCTCCAACACTTTGGTGAGACACATGTTCATCGACTTAAGTGATGCTGTCCAGCGATCTCACCCGCTGTCGCCCCATTCTCCTCCTGTCTGCCATCTACCCATATCAGAGCCAATAATAATTACTTTTTTTTCAGTGACAAGGCAGAACCTCAATCTTTTCCCATGTATTATTTCTTCACACCAGGGTAGCCAAAGTATTGGAATTTCAGTTTCAACATCAGTCTTTCCAATGGACGTTTAGGGTTAATTTCCTTTAGGATTGGTGGGGTTGAACCCCTTGCTAGACAAGGGTTTCTCAAGAGCCATCTTTAGCACTCAGCTGCAAAGCCTCAATGCTTTAGCACTCAACCTTCTTTACAGTGAAGCTAGCACATCCGTACATGCCTTCTGCTAAAACCAAAGCCCTGACTAAATGGACCTTTATTGCCAAAGAGATATCTCTGCTTTTCAGTACATTGTGTGTATCTCTAGGCTTATCATGGCTTTTCTCCCCAGGAGAAGGGGTCTTTTATTCTCAGGGATGTGATTACTGTCCCCAGAGATTTTGGAGCCAAAGAAACCTGTCTGTCACTATTTTCATTTTTACCCTATTTGCCAAAACATTGCTAGTCTTTGTCCCACCTCATTTCATACAAAAAGGTCAAACATGCCCATTGCACCAGGTATCCTTTGATTCTCTGTTTTTACATTCCAGAACCCTATGATGAAATGGACATCTTTTCTCAGCTTTAATTTTAGAAAGAGCTTACAAGTGTTCCTAAAACCATTCAAGTTCCCAGTTAGCATAGATGGTAAAGAATTGAAAAGCAGAGATTTCCATTTTTCATGCAGGAAAATCTGCACCCATATGTTCTTGCTCAAGAAAAGGAACTCCTCATTCCTTGTAGGAATAACAACTACCCTGATTTTCATCTGTGAAGTGTAGAAAATTATATATGTAATGTAGGAAAAAAAGTCTTCATCAAATATTCATATGTAAATTGTAGAGAATTGATATTTCAAATAGGAATATAGACATTGATTTGCCTATGTTAAATAAGTAATTCCATATTTCTAGTAGGAAATTTGGCACTTGTATAGGTGATGTGAAACAAAATGATTTCATACTTCATGGAAAAAAGCACCATGTCTAGAGTTTCAAATACGGAAAATATAGAAATCTATATTTCATATAGGAAAATCAGAACGAGATTTTCATTTGTAAAATACAGACAATTGAAAATTTGGGCCCATATTTTGCTAAATAAAATATAGGAAATTCATTTTTCCATGGAGTCCATCTGCGATAGCGTTTTAATGTGTGAAATACAGAGAATTCCATACTTAAAGGAAGAAAATCAGTGCCCAGATTTACATATGTGAAACAATCAAAAATCGATGGCTAACATTTAATAAGTGAAATACACAAAATTCCAGATGTCATGTAGGAAATTTAGCATCCAGTTATGTATAAGTGAAATACATTAATTTCCTTTTTTCATGTAAAAAATATGCATACAGATTTTCACATGAAATAAAGAGATTTTCTTTTTTTTTTCTTTTCTTCTTCTTCTTCTTTTTTTTTTTTTTACTGTAAAGACTTTTAGTTTTACTCAAAATGGTAGAGAATCATTGAGGGGTACTGAATGGTGGAATAAAATGAATTGACTGGATACAGTGACAGAACTGATGCTTTCTAACTCTTCTTGTAGAGTAGACACTTGAGAGTTTCTTGGACTACAAGGAGATCAAACCAGCCAATCCTAAAGGAAATCAGTCCATAAATTTCATTGGAAGGACTGATGCTGAATCTGAAGCTCCAATATTTTGACCACCTGAAGCAAAGAGCCAACTCATTGGAAAAGGCCCCGATACTGGGAAAGATTGAAGGCAGGAGGAGAAGGGGATGACAGAGGATGAGAAGGTGGGATGGTATCACTGATTGAATGGACATGATTTTGAGCAAGCTCTGGGAGTTGGTGATGGACAGGGAAGCCTGGTGTACTGCAGTCCATGGAGTCACAAAGAGTCAGACATGACTTAATGACAGAACAACAATAAATAAAAAAGGTTAGCAGTAATGATGGCTTGAAACCCTTCAGTATAAGTGAAGATGATGAGAAGTTCAAATGCTAGATTTGCCAAAGACTGAAATGTGGCCTGTGAGGAAAGAAAGTCAATGATGACTGTGCCATTTTTTTTTTTTTTTAACAACTGGAATTGAGTTACCATTTTTTAACTAAAAGACTAAAGCAGGTTTTGGAGTCAGACAAGAGATGTGCTAAATTGGAGACAATTATTGGTCAATTATGTAGAAATATCTAGGAGATTACAAGTTTCTTTTTTAGAAGAAAGAACTATCTTTTGAAAGTTTCTTTTAAATTATTATAAGAGAGTTTGACAGTTTCTGTCATTTGAATAAGTCCTTGGTGGATCTAGAATGCTGACCTTCTTCTAGACATGCTCAGTATACTTAAAACCCAGACTGAAAAAGTCTACATTTTCAAGTTGAGGCCCTGTTTCCACATCTCTTGGGGTGTTATTTTGTTCCCTCTTGTTCAAAATAGCTAATTGCCTTCTACATTAAACTGAATTGTATGCAGTACTTGTACCAGTCTGAAATGGACCACATTAAGAAAGAAAAGACTGGATATGATGAATGTCCAAATTCTATTCTCAATAAAAAATGCCCTATTCTCCTAGCAGCACTGGGTTTTAGCCTTGTAATTCCTACAGTGATGTTTTCCCAGTGGTCCTGTTTGACACACTTAGTTCTCGGGGTTTCTTGCTGGACTTAATGATTTGTGACATGAATTAGAAAATTTGAAAGAACAGGAGATTCTCTGGGTGGATGTAATGGCCTGTAGGTGCTTGATCAGTCCCTACTTACAAAGTCTGAGCTGATTTGCAGAAAAGGGATTAACTAGAGATTGAGTAAGATATTCACAGAGGTTAAAGTTTAGCCAGAAGGGCTCACAGCACAACGTTTGTCAAGTAGAGGGATGAAGTAAGAACTATACTTCAATTCTGACATTTAAATGATTATTTCAAATGAGGGAAACCCTCCCTAAATCTTCCAAGCCTACTTTATTTGTTCTTCCTAAAGTATCTATTAAATGACTAGGTATTGAGATCCAATTAAAGATATACAATGTCAGCTACACACGTTGTTACATAGTGTTCTGGTGACATTCAGCATTGTTCAGTAATTAGCTTAATGAACAGGTGTAAAAGTATATTAGTTATCCAGATGTTAATTTGTAGTAACATGTGCTGCCTGATTTGGGAGGGTTGTTGTCTGAACTACAACCAGTAAGATTTTTTACTTACTTAGGAAATCATTGTGTGTTTGTGTGATTCCCACCATTAGAACCATTAGTCTTGTTTAATGTGCTCTAAACTTTGGGAACACTCTTGGTAATGTCATTTCTATGACTTTAGGCACTATACAGGAGACAGGATGAAATCTACCTTTCTGTGGGATGCCTTAATTAGTGCACAGCTGTAGGCAATGCAGAGAGGGGAAGATTCACAGCTGTAATATGCAGCTTATAAAAGGAGATGGAAATGCACTCTCCCACTGCATATTGCATCAGCCATTCATTCCAAGGTTTGGTAAATAAATGTGTTATCCCTCACCTAATGGATTCACAAACAATTGAAAACGAAACTGTGCACCCTTTTGGCTAAGACCAAGTGAGATTTCCATTTTTATCCTGGAAATTGAGAGTTGAGAAATTCACGTATGCAATATAGAGAATTCCATATTTCATACAGGGAATTTAAATGCATACATTTGTATTAGAAACACTGAGTTCTGGGCTTCACGTTGAAACATTTTGCCCATACGCCAATATGCGACCTACAGAGAATTCCATATTTAGAGATAGAATTATCTCTAAAGAGAATTACAGATGAAGAATCTCTAATTAAGGGATATCAAGGTCAGCATCCCGCTACAGGACATGACTCATCAGTGCAGGGACATTGAAGTCAGCTCATTTACTGTACAGAGGCCCTTTCAAAGTGGTTCTGTATTCTTCCTGCTTCCACATGAGAGCACGTGCCAGCTAACCCTATCACCTCAGCCCTGTGGGGATGGGAGCAGCAGAAGAATTATCCTAAGCCATCCACAGCAAAGCACTGATGCTTAAAAATTTTGTGAAGACTTGAGTGATGTTGGAAACTGGCAAATTCTGCAGGTTCAGTTCAGTTCAGGCCCTCAGTCGTGTCCTACTATTCATGAGCCCATGGTCTTCAGTATGCCATACCTCCCTGTATAACATCAACTACAGGAGTGGGCTCAAACTTATCTCCATTTAGTCTGTGATGCCATCAAACCATCTCATCCTCTGTCATCCTGTTCTCCTCCTGCCTTCAATCTTTCCCAGCATCAGTGTCTTCTCCAGTGAGTCAGTTCTTTGCATAAGGTGGCCAAATTACTGGAGTTTCAGCTTCAACATCAGTCTTTACAAAGAATACTTAGGACTGCTCTCTTTTAGGATGGACTGTTTGGATCTCCGGGAAGTCCAAGAGATTCTTCAACACCACAGTTGGAAAGCATCAATGTTTCAGTGCTCAGCTTTCTTTACAGTCTAAATCTCACAATCATACCTGACTAGTGGAAAAACCATAACCTTCATTAGGCGGACCTTTGTTGACAAAGTAATGGCTCTGCTTTTTACTATGCTGTCTACATTGGTCATATGTTTTCTTCCAAGGAAGAAATGTCTTTTAATTTCATGGCTGCAGTCACCACCTGCAGTGATTTTGGAGCACAAACAATTAAAGGCAGCTGCATTTTTGGTTCTTTCCCCATTTATTTGTGATGAAGTGATGGGACCAGAGGCCATGATCTTAGTTTTCTGAATGATGAACTTTAAACAAGAAAATTCACTCTCCTCTTTCACTTTCAACAAGAGGCCCTTTAGTTCTTTTTCACTTTCAGAGATAAGCGTGGTATGATCTTCATATCTGAGGTTATTGATATTTCTCTCGGCAATCTTGTTTCCAGCTTGTGCTTCATCCAGCCCAGTGTTTCTCATGATGTATTCCGCATATAAGTTAAATGAACAGGGTGACAATATACAGCCTTTTCCTATTTGGAACCAGTCTGTTGTTCCATGCCCAGTTTTCACTGATGCTTCCTGACCTGCAGGCAGATTTTCAGGAGGTAGGTCAGGTGGTCTGGTATTCCCATCTCTTTCAGAATTTTCCACAATTTATTGTGATCCACACACTCAAAGGCTTTGGCATAGTCAATAAAGCAGAAATAGATGTTTTTCTGGAACTCTCTTGTTTTTTTTATGAGCCATAGGATGTTGGTAATCTGATCTCAAGTCCCTCTGCCTTTTCTAAAGCCAGCTTGAATATCTGGAAGTCCATGATTCATGTATTGTTGAAGTCTGGTTGGAGAATTTTCAACATTACTTTACTCATGTGTCAGTTGAGTGTAACCGAGTGGTAGTCTGAGCTTCTTTGGCATTGCCTTTCTTGGGCAATTCTACTCAGCAGGCAGCATCAGCTTATGCTACAGAGCCATCAGGGTCCCAAACCTTACATAAAAGAAAGATGTGCCTGGTCCTGTGGCTGAAAGAGTACTGCTGCATTTGAGAAAGACAGAAAGCTCTTTGTAGGGGCTCTGCATACCCCATCTCTTTGCTTTGTAATCTGGGCCATTCTGTTTCTTGGCTGCTTTGCATCTCCCTCAATGGCCCTGAGTGCTCTCTTGCCGCCACTCTGACATCCTTGGGCTTGATTCCCTGGCTTCAAACTGCCAGCCAGGCCAGTTCTGGCAGTTCGCATGCAGTTTTGGGCCAGTGAGTGCAGATACAGACACAGATACACCCAACACTAAAAGGAAATTTTCACAGATGCAGAACTATACCTTTACTTGTCCAGGATAATGGACTTGGGTAAGGACCTCTCATTTTCTCTGGTAGTTTTCTTCCATTTACTTGTGAATCAAGTTAGTGTCCTCTTCTACCTATGCTGTTTATTCTGGAAGGTTACAAAATAT
The DNA here is from genome assembly GCF_049115385.1 of Moschus berezovskii. Lineage (NCBI taxonomy): Eukaryota > Metazoa > Chordata > Mammalia > Artiodactyla > Moschidae > Moschus > Moschus berezovskii. The sequence goes on along the minus strand of NC_142489.1, from coordinate 17,463,186 downwards.
TTGGACATGTCATGAGGAGGACTGACCTGCTCAGAGTTGGGTGGGCTGGAAGTGCTTGCTGTGAACAGCTGAATGAGTGGTGCTATTCTGTATTCCTCCATCGTATTGACTGGTTCACAGTGCCAGTCACACTGGCATGATTCCATTCCATGCACTTTCCTTCCAGCAACCACAGCAGAATAACATGGGGCTTCGGACTGCACTGACTTTAAGCATCCCATCTCAGCAAGGTCTCTCAAAATCATTGTTTGTCAATGTCATGCACTTATGGCAGACCCAGTACCCACTCAGGCCCAAGACTTCTGAGAGAAGTGCCCCTGTGCCTGCTAATTGTATAAGAGCCTTTTTGGAGATATTTTCACTCCCCCTCCCCTTATGGTTATCTCCCGGTAGCAGGGAAAAGCCAAGTCGGATCTTTCAAAAGGCCAAAGAGAATGTGACAGGACTGTGTCTGAAGCAATATCATGAAGAAGGTACGGAGGGATCCAAAGGACCTCTGCTGAAACAAGTCACTGAACGTGAAGCCCAAAAGGTCAGGTTGCTTCCATTTTTGACAACACCATAGTTTACTTCTACCCACACATACACAGAATCCCCACACAGATCACACCCTGGGGAGCCTGCCTGCCCTGGGCCCACAACTCATGGCTTCATTGTGCAGAAAGTGGCATTCCTCTCCCAAAAGGGCATGATTCCAGGCCAGGCCTCCCTAACTTGCTAAATGCCAAGGCTCTCTTTCTGTTGCCCTCATGAGGCTGTGGTAGATTTTCCTATAGCTCAGGATCCCTGCCAGGCTTTTAGCTTATGGAGTTCATGAACCATGAATTCAGCTAAAGTTTTGGCTGGGGGACAACCAGATGCCCGCTTAAATTCCAGTCTCCTTGTGAGTCTCATGGTGCACATTTCACTCAGGATTACCGTAACAAAATCAGAGATTGTCCTCCAGTGAGACTTTCAGAACCATCCCTCAAGTGCAGAGAGACATTTTCCCTCTCTGCCATCCACAGCCAAGGATGAGATCCCAGAGAAAGAAAGGAATTTATGTCAGGCTTTTTGTCCAAGAAGTGGAACATCTTTGTGACGACTGCTATTCCCGTCTCCCTAAGCCTGAAAACCTGAAGGCTCTGAACTGCTTTCATGAGCATCAAAGTATTCCACTGTCTTAGGATCCCTTGATGCAAACAGCCCACCACCATTCAGTTCAACTTATTTCTGTCCCTCATTCATCCTACACTTTGTGACCCCATCAACTGAAGCATGCCAGGCTTACATGTTCATCTATAGCTCCCAGAGCTTGCTCAAATACATCTCCATCAAGTGGTGATGCAATATCTCTCTTGCTATTCTTTGAAAAATGGTGATGCCATCCAACCTTCTCATTTTTTGTCGTCCAAATCTCATTCTGTCATCAGTCTTTCCAAGTATCAGAGTGTTTTACAGTGTCTGTTCTTCACATCAAGTGGCCAAAATACTGAAGTTTCAGCTTCAGCATCTGTCCGAATACTCATTACCAATTTCTCTTAGGATTCACTTGTTTCTTCTACATGCAGTGCAAATCTCAATCGTCTTTTCCAATAGGATCGATCAAAATATCAGTTCTTTGGTAGTCAGCTAAAGAAATCTCACATCCAAACCTGACTGCTGGGAAATCCATAGCTTTGACTAGATGGACCTTTTTCAGCAAAGTAATATCTCTGCTTTTTAATATGCTGTCTATTTATGTCATAGCTTTTATGGCCGCAGTCACCATCTACAGTGATTTTGAAGTCCAAGATAGGAAAGCCTGTCATGGTTTCCACTGTTTCCCCATCTCTTTGCAGTGAAGAATTGGGACCAGATGCCATGAACTTCAGTTATTGAATGTGCAGGTTGAAACCAAAATTTTCACTCTCCAATTTCACTTTCATCAAGAGATTTCTTAGTTTCTCTTCACTTTCTATCGTAATGGTGGTGTAGTCATATATCTACGTTTGTTGCTATTTCCCCTGGCAAACTGGATCATAACTTGTTCTTCATGCAGCTTGGCATTTCACATGACACAGTCTACAAAACTAAACAGGATGACAATATACAGCCTTGAGTGGCTACTTTCCCCAACTTTGGAACCAGTCCATTGTTCCCCGTCCATGATAACTGTTGTTTCATTATCTTCATAGATGTTTCTCAGGAGGCAGGTCAGGTGGTATGATATTCCCATCTCTTGAAGAATTTTCCACACTTTTTGTGTTCCACAAGCCACGTTTTGACATAGTCAATAAAGCAGTGGATGTTTTTCTGGAAATTGCTTGCTTTTTTGAGCACACAGTAGGAATGGAAAATTTGATCTCCGGTTCCTCTGCTTTTTATAAATGCAGCTTGAACCTCTAGAAATTCTTCTTTTACATACTGTTGAAAACTTCTTTGGAGAATTCCATGCACTACTTTTTGCTTTATGTGAAATGAGTGCAATTGTGTGTTAGTTCAAAGATTCTGACATTGTCTTTCTTCGGGAATGCGATGAAAAGTGATCATTTTCAGTCCTGTGGCCACTGCTGAGTTCTCCAAATTTGCCTTCATATTGAGTGCAGCACTTTCACAGCATCATATTTTAGGATTTGAAATATCTCAACTGGATAGCCATCACCTCCACCAGATTTATTCTCACTAATGTTTCCTAAAGCCTTCTTGACTATGCATTCTAGGATACCTGGGTCTAGGTGAGTGATGATACCATCGTGCTTTTCAGCTTTGAACATTTTCTTTGTGTAGTTCTTCTGTGTATTTTTGCCACCTCTTCTTATATTTCTGCTTGTCTTTGTTCCCTAATATGTGTGTCCTTTATTGTGCCCTTCATTGCGTAAAATGTTCCCCTGGTATATTTAATTTTCTTGAGGAGATCTCTAGTCTTTCTTATTCTATTGTTTTCCTCTATTTCTTGGCATAGATCAATGAGAAAGATTTTCTTATAAACCATAGCTATTCTTTAAAACTCTGAATTTAGGTGGGTGTAACTTTCCTGTTCTTGTTTTCCTTCCACTTCTCTCTCTCTCTCTCTCTCTTTCTCTCTCTTTTTCTTTCCTTTTCCTCAGCTGCTTTTAAGGCTTCTTCAGGTAACCATTTTGCCTTTTGCATTTCTTTCTTTTGGGGATATTCTTCATTGCTTCATTTTGTACAATGTCACAAACTTCTGCACAAAGTTCTCTCTCAGATCTAATTCATTGAATCAATTTGCATTTGCAATTACAATCAAAAGATAGTTTATTTAGATTATACCTGAATGATCAAGGTGTTTTCCCTACTTTCTTCAATATAAGTATGATTTCTTTTCAAGTGTGTTGCTGATCTGAGCCACAGTCAACTCCCAGTATTGTATTGACTGACTGTATAGAGACTTAAGCAATACATGAATTGTGAACTTCCAGATGTTCAAGCTTCTTTTAGAAAAGACAGAGAAACCAGAGATCACATTGCCAACATCCGCTCAATCATAAAAAAAGCAAGAGCATTCCAGAAAACAAATCTATTTCTGCATTATTGACTATGCCAAAGCCTTTGACTGTGTGGATCACAAGAAATTGTGGAAAATTCTGAAAGAGATGGGAATAGCAGACCACCTGACCTACCTCTTAAGAAACCTATATACAAGTCAGGAATCAACAGTTAAAACTGGACATGGAACAGACTGGTTCCAAATAAGGAAAGGAGTGTGTCAGAGCTGTATGTTTTCACCCTGCTTATTTAACTTATATGCAGAGTACATAATGAGAAACGCTGGGCTGGAAGAAGAAGCTGGAATAAAGATTGCTGGGAGAAATATCAATAACCTGAGGCATGCAGATGACACCACCCAAATGGCAGAGGGTAAAGAGGAACTGAAAAGCCTTTTGATGAAAGTGATAGAGGAGAGTGAAAAAGTTGGCTTAAAGCTCAACTTTCAGAAAACTAAGATCATGGCATCTTTACCCATCACTTCATGGATTTGGATGGGGAAACAGTGGAAACAGTGTCAGGATTTCTTTGGCGAGCTCCAAAATCACTGAAGATGGTGATTATGGGCATGAAAGTAAAAGACGTTTATTCCTCAGAAGGAAAGTGATGACTAACCTAGATATTATATTAAAAACAAAGAAATCTCTTTGCCAACAAAGGTCCATCTATTCAAGGCTATTGTTTCTCCAATGGTCATGTATGGATGTGAGAGTTAAATGGTGAAGAATGTGGAGTGCCAAAAAATTGAGGCTTTTGAACTGTGGTTTTGGAGAACAGTCTGGAGAGTCCTTTGTAAGGAAATCCAACCAGTCCTAAAGGACTGATTCTAAAAGAGATCAGTGTTTTGTGATCTTTGAAAGGACTGATGCTAAAGCTGAAACTCTAATACTTTGGCCATCTCATGCTAAGAGTTGACTCGATAGACAATACCCTGAAGCTGGGAGGGATTGGGGGCAGGAGAAGGGGACTATAGAGGATGAGATGTTTGGATGGCATCACCCACGCGATGGATATGAGTATGAGTAACTCTAGGAGTTGGTGATTGACAGGGAGGCCTGTTGTGCTTCGGTTCATGGGGTGGCAAAATGTTGGGTACGACTCAGCGACTGAACTGAACTGAAAGAGATTCTCTCTCCTCAACTCCATAGTATATTATCAGTTTGATTTCGGTATTGATCATCTGACGATGTGCATATGTGGAGTCACGTCTCGTGTTGTTGTAAGAGGGCGTATCCAATGACAGTAACTTGTCTTGGCAAAACTGTTAGGTTTTGCCCTGGTTTATTTTGTACCCGAAGGCCAAACGTGTCTGTTACTTTAGGTAGTTCTTAATTTCCTACTTTTCCATTCCAGTCCCGTATGATGAAAATAGCATATTATTTTGTGGGTGTAAGTCCTAGAATGTCCTACTGGTAATCACAGACCTACTCAACCTCAGCTTCACCCTGACCTTCAGCTCAACTTCCGCTTTAGCATTACTGGTCATGACATAGACTTGGATTACAGTACTACTGAATGGTTAGCCTTGAAAATAAGCAGAGATATTTCATTTTTATATTGCAATCAAGTACTGCAATTCACACTCTTTTTATTGATGAGGGTATCTTCTTCCATTTCTTCTCTAGAGATTCTTGCCCACTTTAAAAGATAAAATGGTCATCTGAATTAAATTTGTCCATTCCATTCAATGAACAAATAGATTGCTGAAACTTTGATCTTCACACTTGTCATCTCCTGTTTGACCACTTAAATTTTGCCTTCATCATGGACCTAACTTTGTAGCTTCCTATGAAATATCATTCTTTAGAGCACCAAATTTTACTTTATCACCACTCATATCCACAACTCGGTGTTGTTTCTCCTTTGGCTCCATCTCTTCATTTTCTCTGGAGTTACTTCCTCACTGAGTTCCAGAAGTATATAGGACACCTACCAACCTGGAGAGTTCATCTTTCAGTGTCCTATCTTTTGGGCTTTTCATATCGTTCATTGGGATTTCTAACCAAGGATACTTAAGTGGTTTTCCATTCCCTTCTCCAGTTGACCACATTTTTCCAGAATTCTCCACCATGTCCAATCCATCCTGGGTGACCCTACCTGGCATGTCTCATAGTTTCATTGAGGTAGACAAGGCTGTGATCCATTTGAACAGTTTGGTTAGTTTTCTGTGATTGTGCTTTTCATTCTCTCTGCCCTTTGATGGATAAAGATAAGAGGCTTATGAAAACTTCCTGATGGGAGAAACAGACTGAGTGAGCCTCGGTCCTTCTCTGATATATGGGGCCATATTCAGTGAATCTTTAATCCAATTTTCTCTTGATGGGTGTGGCTGTGTTCAGGTCTAATTGTTTGAACTGAGCCCAAACTATCATATGCGAAACGAAAGTACTTGGGACCTCCTTCAAAAGGATTTGAGCAAGCACTCTTGTATTCAGTTCCCGTGACCACTCTGCATTCCACTCTCTGCCGGAGACTCCTGGACACTCACAAGCAAGTCTGGCTTAGTCTCTTTTGGGGACATAGTTCCTTATTTTTGACTCCTCGTGCACGCAAGGTTTTGTGTGTGCCCTTGAACAGTCTGTTTCACTCCTGTGGAAGTTGTATATTCAAATTCCACTGGCCTCCAAAGTCAAATTCCCTGGGGTTCTCAGTCCCTTTGAAGATCCCCAGGTTGCAAAAACTGTAGGAGTCCTAGAACTTCCTTAAATGTACAAAACTTTCTTTGGAATAATCATCCTTCAACTTGTGCATTGTGTGTTAGGCTGCTTTATGTTAACTTAAAAGGTGACCTCCTCTGAGAGGGCTTATGTCACAAACTGCATGACCAGGACTGTAGCATCCAGAGCCTCTCTTCCCTGTCAGGGCATTGCTGACCCATGTCTCTTCAGGAGACACTCAGTCACTCAAATGCCTTTCTGATTCTGTCTCTGTGTGGTCTCTGGGTATAGGTTCACAAAATGTTTTATTGAGCACTTGAGGCATCGCTGGTATTTATTGATTCTAAATGCAAATTCACTGCTCCTACATTCTTATTAGTTTTCCTTTGCCCTTGGACATCTGTTGTTGTTGTTGTTGTTTTCTGTGGGACCCAACATTCTCCTGTCAAAGGTCCTTCAGAAACAAACTGTAATTTTGGACTTCTCACAGGGAAACTTGGGTTCATACCATTCTACTTTCCCATCTTTGCTCCCTCACGGGCACACACTACCAAAGGGGGAAATGCCTCCATCCCACATCTGCACTTTCTTCACCTTTCTCAGCTTTCAGATAGGCAGGAAGTTCCTGGACAGGGCCAAGGTCACCCTGTGTTTTCTTGGATGTGTGTGGTTTCACAATTAAGGATTTTACCTTTTCATGTCATTCGTCTCACATGATGTTATTGTTGGTCACTCATAAAGAGAGAGTGTGCTACGTGATTGACTGATCCAAGGCAGCCCTCTCCCAGGGCCTTCCTCTAATTTGGAAAAAATTTGCAGTGCAGTAGATTTTCTTTCTGTTTCTCCTCCTTTCAGTTTCTACTCTTTTCTGAACGACCTTCACCTCTTCATACTCTTATTTCCAGTTATAGCCGTGTCCACCATTTCCACAGGCCAGCCCACTTCCCCCAGATTGAAGTGTCCACAGGCTTTGTTTTTAAAGCCCCACACCACTGGAGTTATACTGGATGAATCTTCAAGTGTTCCACATCCTCTTACTGCTAAAAACACACATGACCACAGCAGAAACTATGAGATTCTTCATGTCTCTTGATGTAAAACCAGATTTGTGAACTCACAGTACTGAGTTGTCCCTGGTCATCCTTTCCTCAGTCCTGTCTTGAGCAGGCAGGACCACCTCAGAGATGCATGGAACAGTCTGTGGATGCCTGGTGCCTCTTTCTGCTTGCTCCATATCGCGTGGTCTGTGATTTTAATCTCTGTGTCAGCTGTGGTTGGATGCACATCCACACAGGGAAACACACAAACACGGGAAAAAAGCCTACGTGGCTAGACACACACAAATGTGCAAGGTACATTGAAACATAGGCAAACAGGGAACATAGGTGTTTCTGCAACTGAAGGACCAGTTCTTCATATGAAATATAGAGATTTCCTTATTTCTTATAAGAAAATATCCGTTCTGAACTCAAACATGAAGTGTACAGAAGTCCAAATTCCATGACGCAGTCTTCCCTCCTTGTTTTGATACAGTAAATACAAGCCGTTTCCCACTTCATGGAATCCATTCTTTGTTTTGGGATATGTTTTCAAAAATACAACTAACTCTCTACTTCATGAAGAAACAGTGGTACCCATATTTTCACTTGTGCAATAGAGATAGTTCCAATTTCATACTGGTTTTCCATGTTTTCAAAAAGCAGTGCTAAGATTTTCATGTGTGAAATTTTCAGAACTTCACACTTAATAGTAGAGAACCACCACCCAGATTCATGTATGAGGTGTAGACTAGTCTACATTTCACATTAAAAACAAAACAAGCAAACAAAAAGAAAAAAACAGCTTCCAGATTTTCTTAAAATGAAGGGAAAAAATGCAGTATATCATGGAGTAAAACAAGCATCACCATATTTGCACATAAAAAATGTAGGTAATTCTCCATTTAAGTTCAATTCAGTCAAGTCTCTTAGTCGTGTTCAACTTTTGCGACCCCATGAACTGCAGCTTGTCTTGTTTCCCTGTCAATCACCAACTCCCAGAGATTACTCAAACTCATGTCCATCGCGTCGGTGACGCCATCTAACCACCTCATCTTCTGTCATTCTCTTCTCTTATTGCCTTCAATGTTTCCCAGCATCAGGGTCTTTTCCAATGAGTCAGTTCTTTGCATCAGGGGTCTGGATTATTGGAGTTTGTGCTTCAGCATCGGTGCTTCCAATGTATATTCAGGACTGATTTCCTTTAGCCTCTTTGCAGTCCAAGAGACTCTCAAGGGTCTCCACCAATGCCTCATTTTAAAGGCATCAATTCTTCCATGCTCAGCTGTCTTTACAATCTAAATCTCACATCCATACATTACTCCAGGAGAAACCATCGCTTTGACCAGGTGGACCTTCGCTGGCAAAGCAATGTCTCTGCTTTTCAATAGGCTGTCTAGGTAGTTCATAGCTATTAATCCAAGTACCAAGTGCCATTTAATTTTATGGCTACAGTCACAATCTGCAATTATTTGGTAGCCCCCCAAAATAAAGTCTGTCAGTATTTCCATTGTTTCTCCACCCATATTTTAAGCAGGGATGGGACCATATGTCATGATCTTAGTTTTCTGAATGTTGAATATTAATTCAAAATTTTCACTCTCCTCTTTAATTTTCATCAAGTGGTTCTTTTTTATATTTACTTCATTTTCTGCCATAAGAGTGATTTCATCTGAGGCTATTGATATTTCTTGTATCAATCTTTATCTCTGCCTATGCTTCTTAAAGTCTGGCATTTATCATGTTGTACACTACATATGAACTAAGGATGGAGGTTTGTGACATTCTACAGGAGACAGGAACCAAGACCATCCCCAAGAAAATGAAAAGCATAAAAGCAAAACAGCTGTCTGAGAAAACCTTACAATGTTCTGTGAAAAAAAAGAGAAGCCAAAAGCAAAGGAGAAAAGGAAAGCTTTATCCATTTGAATGCTGAGGTGCAAAGAATAGCAAAAAGAGTTAAGAAAACCTTCCTGAGTGATCAATACAGAGAAATAGGAAAAATAGAATGAGAAAGACGAGAGCCCCTTTAAGAAAATTTGAGATACCAAGGGACTATTTCATGCGAAGAAGTGCTCAATAAAGAACCAAAATGGTATGGACCTAATGAAGCAGAAAATATTAAGAAGAGCTGCAGCAAATACTCAGAACTGTTCAGAAAAGATCTTTCAGTTCAGTTCAGTTCAGTAGCTCAGTCGTGTCCAACTCCCCGCGACCCCATGAATCACAGCACGCCAGGCCTCCCTGTCCATCACCAACTCCCAGAGTTCACTCAAAAATCACAATGGTGTTATCACTTAAGCTCACTTAGGGCCAGACATCCTGGAATGGGAATTCAAGTGGGCTTTAGGAAATATCACTATGAATAAAGCCAGTGGAAGTGACAGAATTTCAGTTCAGGTATTTCAAATCCTAAGAGATGATGCTGTGAAAATGTTGCACTCCACATGTCAGCAAACTGGGAAAAGTTAGCAGTGACCACAGGACTGGAAATGGACAGCTTTCATTCCAATCCCAAAGAAAAGCAATGCCAAAGAATGCTTCGAACTACCGCACAATTCCACTCATCTCACATGCTAGAAAATAATGTTCAATATTCTCCAAGCCAGGATTCAAAAATGGGTGAACCGTGGACTTCCAGAAGTTCAAGGTGGTTTTAGAAAAGGCAGAGGAACCAGAGATCAAACAGCTAACGTCTGCTGAATCATCAAAAAAGCAAGAGAGTTCCAGAAAAACATCTCTTTCTTCTTTATTTCCTATGCAAAAACCTTTGACTGTGTGGATCTCAATAAATTATGGAAAATTCTGAAAGAGATCAGAATACCAGACCACCTGACTTGTCCCTTGAGAAACTTGTATGCAGGTCAGGAATCAATAGATAGTACTGGACATGGAACAACATCTTGGTTCCAAATAAGAAAATGAGTATGTCAAGGCTGTACTTTCACCCTCCTTATTGAACTTTTATGCAGAATACATCATGAAAAGTGCTGGGCTGAAGGAAGCACAAACTGGAATCAAGATTGCTGGGAGAAATATCAACAACCCAGATATGCAGGTGACACCACAATTATGACAGAAAGTGAAGAACAACTAACGAGTTTCTTGATTAACATAATGAGGAGAATGAAAATATTGGCTTAAAGTTCAACTTTTATCAACTCAGATTATGGCCTCCAGTCCCATCACTTCTGGCAAATAAGTGGGGAAAGAGTGGCTGCCAATATATTCTTTTTTTCCCCCAGGGGGAGTCTCCAAAGTCACTGCAGATGGTGATTGTAGCCATGAAATTAAAAATGCTTACTCCTTGGAAGTAAAGCTCTGATCAACCTAGACAGCATAAATAAAAAGCAGGGACCTGATTTGCCAATTAACTCTGTTTAGTCAAGCTATCAATTTTCCAGTAGTCATGTATGGATGTGTTATTTGGAGTATGAAAAAAAAAAAAAAAAAAACTAAAACAAAAAACTGAGTGCCAAGAATTGATGATTTTGAACCGTGGTGTTGGAGAAGACTATTGAGTGTCCATTGGACTGCAAGGATATCCAACCAGCCAGTCCTAAAGAGATCAGTCCTGGATGTTCTTTGGAATGACTGATGTTGAAGTTGAAACTCCAATACTCTGGCCACCCGATGCAAACAACTGAGTTAATGGAAAAGATCCTCACGCTGTGAAAGATTGAGGGTAGGAAGAGAAAGGGATGACAGAGAATGAGGTGGTTGGACAGTATCACCGATTCAATGGACATGAGTTTGGGTATACTCAAGGGGCTGATAACGGACAAGCAGGTCTGGCGTTCTGCAGTTCATGGGGTCACAAATAGCTGGACACGACTGAATGACTGAAGTGATTATTACATACAATTTAAATAAGCACGGTGACAATATGGACAGCACGATGTGGGTGAAGCTGTCCTGCTTCCAGACCACGGTATCTTGGTACCTGTAGGGGCTCTCAGTCTGCTTCATGCTGAAGCACAGCCGCTTGTCAAAGAGCTGGTCTCGCCTGTCCTTGATGAACTTCCTTTTGCTGGCTGTGACGCCCCTGACAAACGTCTGCAGGATGGTGGTCTCAATTGCCATCAGCGTGTCCATGAACAGGGAGTTGCCTTTCTTGTTCGCCGTCAGCCCCATAGTCATGCCAGAATTCAAGGGCCAGACACCTGTGGCACAAGCTGGTATATCAGGGGCTGGTGCGCCATCTGCGCCTGCTCAGCCCCTGGACCCAGGAGGGCCCCGACCAGATTCTGGAACGATTCCTCCAGGGCTGGGGAGTTCTCCCGTCCCTGCTCCACAGGGTCTGGCTTCTCAAGGCTCTTGTCCTGAAATCCATCCACCCCACTCCTGCTCTTGATGGGGCACTTGGGCACGAGCATCTTGATGCCTGCCAGGCTGGGTCCATGTTGTTTTGGGGTCCAGGCCCTGCGCGGGGATCTTCAGAATATCAGGCTGGCAGCAAACAGCAGGTTACTCTTGGCCTCATGCCCCTTGCCAACAACTAGTGCTCTGGAGGCGGCCTGAGAAGCTGCTCTTGCTGCATCTGGAGATCTGCTTCTGGGCATGTTTCGGGGAGGTCTGGTTACGTCTGCTGAAACTGCCCGACTTCTGCATCTTGCTGTGGCACCGTTTGAGATCATGAATGTGATACTTGCAGTACACCAAGTGCTGCAACCCTATATATCCCCCTCCCCATGGGGCCACACCCTTAGTTTTTTTTTTTTCTTTTTTGAAAGAGTTAAAAAATCTTAGTTTTAGTCAACCCATTTTCACAGCTGAGTATTTATTCTACAAAAAGTTTACAGATTGTTCAGTTTACATATATATTTGAAACTACAGAATGAAAAAAGTGGACCCTACAGGTGCAAAAATACTGCATTGACCAAGCCAAGTAAAGGCAGATTTGAACTCTGTAAGCTCTCCGTGAGGCGGGGAGGTGGTTGGTTCAAAGTACAAACTTCAAGACTGTAAAAAATACGGTTTTGATTTCATTTCACTCCATACATTCAATATGATTGCAAGCTCAGAAGCCTCCCGTGGGGACAGGCTTCTGGAATCGTCCCCACCCCTGGTGGCAATGTAGGTGTCTAGGTACACAGGGCACTCTTGGACGGCATCCAATACTTGGTATATTGTAGAGACGTGAAAGCTGAGACCAAGAATATGAAATGTCCATATAATATGGCAGTTCTCTTAAAAAGGTAGCTCTGCATTTAACAATGTGCCAACAGAATTTTAACTTATTAAATAAAATATATTCTAAGTGAATCTAAAAATAACATTTTATACACATAAAAATACATCTTCAGTTCAGTTCAGTTCAGTTCAGTCGCTCAGTCGTGTCCGACTCTCCGCGACCCCATGAATCACAGCACGCCAGGCCTCCCTGTCCATCACCAACTCCCGGAGTTCACTCAAACTCATGTCCACAGAGTCGGTGATGCCATCCAGCCATCTCATTCTCCGTCGTCCCCTTCTCCTCCCGCCCCCAACCTTTCCCAGCATCAGAGTCTTTTCCAGTGAGTCAACTCGTCGCATGAGGTGGCCAAAGTATTGCAGTTTCAACTTTAGCATCATTCCCTCCAATGAACATCCAGGATTGATCTCCTCTAGAATGGACTGGTTGGATCTCCTTGCAGTATAAGGGACTCTCAAGAGTCTTCTCCAACACCACAGTTCAAAAGCATCGATTCTTCGGCGGTCAGCCTTCTTCACAGTCCAACTCTCACATCCATACATGACCACGGGAAAAACCATTGCCTTGACTATACGGACCTTGGTTGGCAAAGTAATGTCTCTGCTTTTTAATATACTATCAAGGTTGGTCATAACTTTCCTTCCAAGTATTTGTGGTGTAAGCACGTGGCCCGGCTCCCAGCGGGCCCCGTGGGGTGGTGGGTTCCGCTGCCGGCTGGGCGCGGGGCGGGAAGTGCTCGGCCCCGACATGCTGGGGGTGGTGAGGGCGCGGCCTTGCAGGCTAGGGTCGCTGCTGCTGCGAGGCGCCCACTGCACCAAGCCTAGGGCGGGCCGAGGCCGGAGCAGGGGGATCCCGGTCTCCTTCGCCTGCCCGGCCCGGGGAAGGCCGCGCTCAAGGAGTGGCCCCACGTCTAAGGCCCGGCGAGGAGCAGCGACCACGGGACCTGAGGCCAGAGTGCTCCCGGAAACCCACTTCCGCACCGTGCCTGCCCCTCGTAGGCTAGTGACCTTATTCCGGCTGCACCTTCAAAACTGGTCCCTGGCCGCATTTGATTCTCCATCTGTTGAGCCTGCTTCGTATTTGTGGCCATCGTTTAAGAAGCAGCAGGAAGGGAGCCAGGTGGAGACCTGACTTCTAGTTGCTTCTTTCTCTTCCCCCAGCTCTGCCTTAAAGGGACACGGCCACCCTCCGGGAGAGGAGGCCAAAGCAGGAGGCGGTCGGGACAGGAATTGAATGGCAAGCCACGTCCCAGAAGTTTTCAGTGTAAGAGACCTGTCGGGGGAGCTTGTTCCCATTTCCCCACATTCTGCTGCTCCAAGAAAGCGCAGCCCCTGAACCTTATCTTTGAGGAGGGGTATCTCCTCAAGACCGCCCCTCCTGACTCTGAACGTGGAGTAGCTCCTCTCGGCCCTCCTGCGCCCGCGTAGCCACCGCCTATTGGACGTGGGGTTGCTCCTCTCAGCCGCCGGCTCTGGCCTCAGGCGTGGGGTAGCTCCTAAGGGCCATGTCTCTTTGCATGGTCTGTTGCGCCGGGGCTGGCATCTGTGGCGTCTGTGCCTCCTGCGCCAGGATCTCGTGTCTGTGCTGCCGGGTAGGTATTATGAGGGGGCATTAGAGGGCAGACACACTGAAATCATAATCACAGAAACTAGTCAATCTGATCACATGGACCACAACCGAATGTGGTCCACTGGAGAAGGAATGGCAAACCAGTTCAGTATATTACCTTGAGAACCCCATGAACAGTATCACAGGGCAAAATGATAGGATGCTGAGTGAGGAATTCCCCAGGTCGGTAGGTGCCCAGTATGTTACTGGAGATCAGTAGAGAAGTAACTCTAGAAGGAATGAACGGATGGCGCAAAAGCAAAATCAATATCCAGTTGTGATAGAGGCAAGGTCCAATGCTGTAAGAGCAAAATAGCATAGGAACCTGCAAAGTTAGGTCCATGAATCAAGGCAAATTGGAAGTGGTCAAACAGGAGATGGCAAGAGTGAACATAGACAATCTAGGAATCAGTGAATAAAAATGGATTGAAATGGGTGAATTTAACTCAGATGACCATTATATCCACTACTGTGGGCAGGAATCCCTTAGAAGAAATGGAGTAGTCATCATGGTCAACAAAAGAGTCCAAAATGCAGTACTTGGATGCAATTTTAAAAACGACAGAATGAGCTCTGTTTGTTTCCAAGGCAAACCACTCAATATTACAGTAATCCAGGCCTATGCCCCAAACAGTAACAACAAAGAAGTCGAAGTTGAACGGTTCTATGAAGACTTACAAGACCTTTTAGGACAAACACCCCCAAAAGACGTGCTTTTCATTAAAGGGGACTGGAATGCAAACGTAGGTAGTTAAGAAACATCTGGAGTAACAGGCAAATTTGGCCTTGGAGCAAGGAATGAAGCAGGGCAAAGGCTAATAGAGTTTTGTCAAGAGAACGCACTGGTCATAGCAAACACCCTCTTCCAACAACACAAGGGAAGACTCTACACATGGACATCACCAGATGGTCAACACTGAAATCAGATTGATTATATTCTTTGCAGCCAAAGATGGAGAAGCTGTATACAGTTAGCAAAAACAATACAGGAGCTGACTGTGGCTCAGATTCTGAACACCTTATTGCCAAATTCAGACTTAAATTGAAGAAAGTAGGGAAAACCACTAGACCATTCAGATATGACCTCAATCAAATCCCTTATGATTATACAGACGAAGTGAGAAATAGTTTTAAGGGACTAGATCTGATAGACAGAGTGCCTGATTAACTCTGGATGGAGGTTCGTGACATTGTACAGGAGACAGGGACCAAGACCATCCCCATGGAAAAGAAATGCAAAAAATCAAAATGGCTTTCTGAGGAGGCCTTACAAATAACTGTGAAAAGAAGAGAAATGAAAAGCAAAGGAGAAATTGAAAGATATAAGCATCTGAATGCAGAGTTCCAAAGAATAGCAAGGAGAGAAAAGAAAGCCTTTCTCAGTGATCAATGCAAAGAAATAGAGGAAAACATCAGAATAGGAAAAACAAGGGATCTCTTCAAGAAAATTAGAGATATCAAGGGAACATTTCATGCAAAGATGGGATCGATAAAGGACAGAAATGGTATGGACATAACAGAAGCAGAAGATATTAAGAAGAGGTGGCAAGAATACACAAAAGAACTGTACAAAAAAAGATATTCACGACCAAGTTAGTCACGATAAAGTAATCACTGACCTAGAGCCAGACATCTTGGAATGTGAAGTCAAGTGGACCTTAGAAAGCATCACTACGAGCAAAGCTAATGGAGTTGATGGAATTCCAGTTGAGCTATTTCAAATGTTGAAAGATGATGCTGTGAAAGTGCTGCACTCAATATGCCAGCAAATTTGGAAGACTCAGCAGTGGCCACAGGACTGGGAAAGGTCAGTCTTCATTCCAATCGCAAAGAAAGGCAAGGCCAAAGAATGCTCAAAATACCGCACAATTACACTCATCTCACATGCTAGTAAAATCATGCTCAAAATTCTCCAAGCCAGGCTTCAACAATATGTGAACCGTTAGCTCCCAGATATTCAAGCAGGTTTTAGAAAAGGTAGAGGCACCAGAGATCAAATTGCCAACATCCTTTGGATCATGGAGAAAGCAAGAGACCTCCAGAAAAACATCTATTTCTGCTTCATTGACTATGCCTAAGCCTTTGACTCTGTCAATCACAACAAACTGTGGAACATTCTGAAAGAGATGGGAATCCCAGACTACCTGACCTGCCTCTTGAGAAACCTGTATGCAGGTCAGGAAGCAACAGTTCAGAACTGTACATGGAACAGCAGACTGGTTCCAAATAGGAAAAGGAGTACGTCAAGGCTGTATATTATCATCCTGCTTATTTAACTTATATGCAGAGTACATCACGAGGAACGCTGGGCTGGAAGAAGCACAAGCTGGAATCAAGATTGTTGGGAGAAATATCAATAACCTAAGATATGCAGATGACACCATTCTTTAGGCAGAACTTGAAGAGGAACTCAATAGCCTCTTGATAAAAGTGAAAGAGGAGAGTGGAAAGGTTGGTTTGAAGCTCAACATTCAGAAAACAAATATCATGGCATCTGGTCCCATCACTTCATGGGAAATAGATGGAAAAACAGTGGAAAACAGTGTCAGCCTTTATATTTTGGGGCTCCAAAATCACTGCAGATGCTGATTGCAGCCAGGAAATTAAAAGACGCTTACTCCTTGGAAGGAAAGCTATGACCAACCTTGATAGTATATTAAAAAGCAGAGACATTACTTTGCCAACCAAGGTCCGTCCATTCAAAGCTATGGTTTTTCCCGTGGTCGTGTATGGATGTGAGAGTTGGACTGTGAAGAAAGCTGATCGCCGAAGAATGGATGCTTTTGAACTGTGGTGTTGGAGAAGACTCTTGAGAGTCCCTTGTACTGCAAGGATATCCAACCAGTCCATTCTAAAGGAGATCAATCCTGGGTGGTCATTGGAAGGACTGATGCTAAAGCTGAAACTACAATACTTTGACAACCTCATGCAACGAGTTGACTCATTGGAAAAGACTCTGATGCTGGGAAAGTTTGGGGGCGGGAGGAGAAGGGGACGACGGAGAATGAGATGGCTGGATGGCATCACGGACTCTGTGGACATGAGTTTGAGTGAACTCCGGGAGTTGGTGATGGACAGGGAGGCCTGGCGTGTTGTGATTCATGGGGTCGTGGAGAGTCGGACATGACTGAGCGACTGAACTGAACTGAACTGATCGTCAATCATATGTGCAAGTAGGAATCCAAAACTGCATATGAAGTAGGAGTTCTCACACAGCAACCAGAAGTACTTAAATAGTTATTTTTCAAAGGGTCAGAAAAACTCATGATAAACCTGCTAACTTGTGGCTTAAGATACCATACTGAAGCTAGTCAATCATTCACTGATACTGCAAAACAACCTTTGCCCTGGAGAGAGTGGTTTCCTCCTGCTAACTGGGTAAGAATCACACCTTTCAAAAAGAGCGAAGAATCAGTTGATATCTCAGCATGAATCCTAGGATTCTTTTATTTTGGATATATGTCCATGAGTGGCTGTTTAGCCAGAAATATTTATCCCAAAAAATAAGTCTTCCACTTGATTTAGAATTTTCTATATATTAGGCTTTGCACCTCTTAGAGTTAAGGCACACCGCAGATCTTACCATTTGTCTCTGTTTGGGATGGGGATGGCGAGGTTCACTAACACCTCTTTCTTTTCTTGTAGAAGGAAACGAAACAAGGGAAACAAACATTATGTGAGACTTTTATGACATCCAATCTAAGAAAGGACAATTTTCTCTAGAGTACGAGCCAAAGATAACAAAAATCTCGAGCTTTAAAGAACAGCCCAGAGCTCACCTTTATACTTTTACACTTTTGTGTGTATTAAATATAAAATAATGATGCTTGGACAAAGGACTTTTGTACTTATTTATTTTAAGGTTACAGTACTTAAAAACAGCTGGACAATAAATAGCTTGGCTGCTCTCAAGTCCTGCTTCCCAGTGGGAGCTCTGGGATAGCCTGGCCCTGGCTGTGAGGTCTGGCAATGTGCAGCCCTGGTGAGGTCGTGATGCCCCGCCATCAGAACTCATTGATCTTCCTCTGCAGATACTTGATAATGGAGTCCATACCCTGTGCCAAGCCCCAGATCTTCTTCACCACCTCGCATTCCCACTCGTTGTCCTGCTCCAGCTCCAGCCTGATGTGGCAGCACACAAGGGCCTTGGATTCCTCGAGCACGACGGGGTTGCAGGAGGCTAGCTCTTTGATGAGGGCCATGACCTCCTGGGGGAAGGTTCCAGGCTAGAACACCTGGGAGACCAGTCCTTTGTGTGGCCTCCTGGGCCGTTAGCTTCCACCCACTGAGCAGCATTTCATTTGCTGATGCTCCTCCCATAATCTTGGGGAACGTGACGGTGGATCAGCCGTCTGGACTCTGTCCAAAAGTGGTATATGGAGTCTGGAACCATGCCTTGTCATTGGCCCAGACCACATCACAGAGAGGCAGGATGGATGCTCCTAACCCAACGGCCGGGCTGTTCACGGTTACTATAATTGGCTTCTTGAACTGAATGATGGTGTTCACGAAGTTTTTGATGGCCTGGGCCATCCTGGTGCTCTCCATCTTGCGGTTGTCCATCAGGCACTGTATGAAGTAGCTGAAGTCCAGGCCACAGCAGAAGACGTTGCCCACGACGCTGAGCAGTACCAACTTGCTGCCGTCTGCCACGGCCCTGCTCAGTGCTCACAGAGGCTGCTGCATCACCTATGGGTTGAGTGAGTTGTATGCAGATGACTTGGTGGACAGCACGATGTGGGTGAAGCCGTCCTGCTTCCGCACCAGGATATCCTGCTACCTGTAGGTGCTCTCCCTCTGCTGCACGCTGAAGCACAGCTTCTTGTCAAAGGGCTGGTCTCAGCTGTCCTCGCTGAACTCCCTCTTGTCGGCCGTCACGCCCCTGGCCGACGTCTGCAGGGTGGTGGTCCTGTTGGCCATCGGCACGTCCCTGAATGGGGAGGTGCCTTTGCTGTTCACGGCCAGTCCCTTGGCCATGGCCTCCATCACGGGCCGGACGCCTGCAGCACCAGCGGGTGTATGGGGGCCGACTCCCAATCCGTGCCGGTTCCACCCCTTGGCCCAGAAGGGCCCCGAACGGCTTCTTCGCCGCTACCTCCACGGCCAGCGAGTCCTCCGGCTCCTGCTCACGGGGTCCTGCTTCTCGGGGCTCTCGTCCTGAAAGCCGTCCACTGCGCTCCTGCTCTTGATGGGGCTCTTGGGCACGAGCATCTTGATGCCTGACTGGGCCAGGTCCATGTTCTTGCGGGGGGCCAGGCCCCACACGGGGCTCTTCTGGAATTTCTGGCTGGTGGCAAACAGCTGGCTGCTCTTGGCCTCCTGCTCCTTGCCCACGATTAGTGCTCTGGGGAGGCCTTGGAGAGGCTTCTCTTGCTTCATCTGGACATCTACTTCCAGGCACTGTTCCGGGAGGTCCTGTTGGTTCTGGTGAAGCTGCCCTCCTTCAGTTTCTCGCTGTGACGCCAGTTGAAATCGTGGATGTACTCCTTGCAGTTCACCAGGTGCTGCTCTGGCTCCCAGGTGTCGTCCTCATTGTCGTAGCATTTACACTGAACCAAGTATTCTGTCTTCCCTTTCTTGGTTTTCCTTTTGTCAAGGATGCTTTCAGCGTGGTACTGCTCTTCTGAGGCCATGGTGGGGAGCAGGGAGCATGGCAGTGCCCGCTGGCGAGGCGCTGGGCAGGCGGTGGCCCATACTTTGCTCCAGTTGGGTCCCAGGGAAGCTGCTCTTCCTGCTTCTTGCCCCGCTGAGAAGGGCTAGCAGGGCGGTGGGCTCTCATTCCCTCCACTAAGGGATGCTGCCCTTGTCGGTGCAGGTGCAGCTACAGGGCAGCACCCTCCGAGGAACACTCTTCAAAAAACCTTGAAGACCATTTCATTCTGCACCACCTATCAGTAGACTTCCATCCCACATCTTTTTCTCAGTGTTCACGTAGCTCTCACCATTGTTCTAGGTTCCAATGTGCAACACCTGTCTTCAGACATTGAGAATAAACTGTATAAACGTGTCCTTGCTCCACTTAGAACTACCTTTCTCGAATTTTTAGACACACTGTGATTTGCTCCAGAGAACTTGAGAAGCCCTATATATACTCCTCCCCAGGGGGACATAACCTTATGATTTATGATGTCGGCATGTCACTTCCCCAGGCAAAGGTGGCCCTGACGGAGCATTGACAGCACACAGCCCCAACCTGACACCTCTAGGAGAGGATGGGTAGAAACTCAGATGGTTGGGTGGGATCAAAGAGTCATTTTGATGCCACTGATGAGACCTCGAACCTCACCGGCCATCCGCACCACCCCCCCCCCCACTCAATACGGACGTGTCACATGTCAGGGGTAGTTTGTCTCCCCCAAGCCTGGTTTCACAGCCACATTATTCATGATTTTATTCTTTTCTCTATCACAATTCACCATTATCTCATTTTTAATATCTCGCCTAAACTCCCTCCTTGAAAAGCAGGATGTACCAACTGCCTGTGGAAACGAGAATCATTTCCCTTTCTTTGGAAAAGCTGGTCTTAAGGCACAATTTAAGCCATTTAATTCCTTGCCACCTACAAGAAAACTTCCATCTTGTCACATTTTTGCAGTCTTCAGGTAGCTCGCCTCAGTATTTTCATTTCTAGTCTGAAAGCCGTGTCTTCAACCTGGGAGAATGCACTGTTTACATTTGTCCTTGCTCCACTTGGAGCTGTCTTTTCTCATTTTGATAAGGTGCAGCGGTCTGCTCCAGAGACCCTGAGCACTCCTATATATACAGCTTTCCAGAGAGCCACACCCTTTTGCTATATGAGGTCAATAAGCCAGTGGTGGCCCTGGCTGAGCCTTGACATCAAAAAGCCCTATGGTGACAATACTATGGGAAGTTGTGGAGAACTTCAGATTGCTTGCTGGGATGATAGAGGCATTTTCCATGCCCCTTAGGAGCCCAAGCAACTCACCTGCCATCCTCATCTCTCTCTAAATCCACACTGATGTGTCACATGGCAGGGGTAGTGTGTCTCCTCAAACCTGGATTCACAGCCACACTAGTCAGGCTTTCATTCTGTGCTCACTCACCATTCACTATTACCTAGATTTTAAGAACTTGACTAAAATCCCACCTTGATAATAGCCTGTATTGAAGTTTCTGTGGAAAGCTACACTTGGAGTGGGCTTTTGCCAGTTTGAAGGTTCCAGAGGTCTGCTCAAGAGGCCCTGAGCAACCCTATATATCCTCTTCCCCAAGGGCCACACCCTTATTCTTTTTTTCTTTTTTGAAAGAGCTAAAAAGTCTTAGTTTTATTCAAACAGTTTTCACAGCTGAGTATTTATTCTATACAAAGGGTACAGATTGTACAGCTTCCATATATATTTGAAAGCACAGAACGAATAAAGTGGGCCCCACAGGTCCAAAGATCTGCATTGACAAAGGCAAGTAAAGGTAGATTTGAACTCTGTAAGATTTCCGCGAGTCCAGGAGGTGGTCGGTTCGAAGTAGAAACTTCAAAACTGTACTAAAATATGGTTTTGATTTTATTTCACTCTTCATACATTCAATATGATTGCAAGCTCAGAAGCCTGCCAGGGGGACAGGCTTTTTGAATCGTCCACACCCCTGGCAGCAATGCATTCGTCTAGGTACACAGGACACTCTGGGACAGCATCTGCTACTGGGTATATTGTGGAGATGTGAAAGCAGAGACCAAGAATATGAAACGTCGATATAATATGGTAGTTCTCTTAAAAAGGAGGTTCTACATTTAACAGTGTGCCAACAGAATTTTAACTTATTAAAAAATATATTCTAAGTGAACCTAAAATTTACACTTTATACACATAAAAATGCTTCTTATTGTGGTGTAATACATTGATCATATCTGCAAGTAGGAAATCAAAACTGTATATACTGTAGGAGTCTCACGCAGCAACAAGAAGTACTTATATAGTTATTTTTCAAATGGTCAGAAAAACTCATTATAAACCTATTAACTTATAACTTAAGATACCATACTGAAGCTAGCTGGTGATTCATTGATACTGCAAAACAAATGTTGCCCTAGAGAGAGTGGTTTCCTCCTGCTAACTGGGTAAGAATCAGACATTTCCAAAAGAGCAAAGAATCAGCTGATATCTCAGCATGAATCCTAGGTGTCGTTTACTCTGGGGGTATGTCCATCAGTAGCTGATTAGCCAGAAATATTTACCCTAAAATATAAGTCTTCCATTTGATTTAGTATTTTCTATCTCCGAGGCTTTGGACCTCTTAGAGCTAAGGCACACCGCAGATCTTACCATTTCTCTCTGTTTGGGGCGGGAATGGTGAGGTACACTAACACCTCTTTCTTTTCTTGTAGAAGGAAACGAAACAGGGAAAACAAACATGTGAGACGTTTCTGATATAGAGTCTAAGAAAAGACACTTATCTATAGAGTACTAGTCAAAGACAACAAAAATCTCAAGCCTTGAAGAGCAGCCCAGAGCTCACCTTTCTACTTTTACACTTTTGGGTGTATTAGGTATAACATAATGATGCTTGGACAAAGGAGTTTTGTACTATTTATTTTAAGGTTCAGTTCAGTCCCTCAGTCGTGTCCGACTCTCCATGGCCCCATGAATCACAGCACGCCAGGTCTCCCTGTCCATCACCAATTACCGGAGTTCACTCAAACTCATGTCCACAGAGTCGGTGATGCCATCCAGCCATCTCATTCTCTGTCGTCCCCTTCTCCTCCCTCCCCCAACATTTCCTACCATCAGAGTCTTTTCCAGTGAGTCAACTCGTCGCATGAGTTGGCCAAAGTATTGCAGTTTCAGCTTTAGCATCAGTCCTTCCAATGAACACCCAGTTACAGTATTTAAAAACTGTTTGGCAATAAATAGCTTGGCTGTTCTCAAGTCCTGCTTCCCAGCGGGAGCTCTGGGAGAGAGTGGCCCGGGCTGTGAGGTCTGGCACGGTGCAGCCCTGGTGAGGTCGGGTGGCCCCGCCATCAAAACATTTAGCCTTTGACTGGATTCCTTTTTTACTTGAATCCCAAGTTTATTTGTTACTCAGTATCTCTTGACTCTAAATTTGCATTCTATTCCTCTGTTACATTTTTTTAGGGTGTTAATTCTAAACCATCTTGTAAGTCTTCATGGAACTATTCCTTTTCAGCTTCTTCAGCATAACTGGTCAGGATACAGACTTGGATTACTGCCATTTTGAGTGGTTTGTCTTGGAAATGAACAAGAATCCTTCTATCTGTAAGCGGTCTCTTGATCTGTCACCTTCATCTCTTCATCAGCTGTGGAAATACACATATCCACACAGAAAAAAACAGAAAAGCACAGGCCACAAACTCACACTTGTAGACACACACAAATGTGCAAGGCACAGGGAAACAGGAAAATTAGGAACATAGGTGCTCTGTAGCTTAAGAACCAGTGTTTCATATGAAATATAGAAATTTCTATGTTTTTAGAGGAAAATATCAATTCTGATCACAAATACGAAATTTAGAGAATTCCAACATCCACGGTGGAAAATGAGCACCTAACTTTTAATTCAGTAAATACAGAACATTGCACATTTCATGGAAGAAACTCTTTCTTTTGCTATATGATTGAGAAATGTAAAGATTCTCTGCATTATGAAGAAACAATGGTGTCCAGATTTTCATTTGTGCAATACAGAAAATTGAAATCTCATACTGCTTCTCCTTATCTTCAGAAAGCCAGTGTCAAGATTTTCATATGTGAAATATACATATTTCCACATTGAATAGTAGAGAAACACCACTCAGGTTTTCATACATGAGCTGTAGAAAATTCCACATTTCACCTAAGAAAAACTGCTTCCATATATTCCTGAATGACCACGAAATTTCAATATACCCTGTATTCAAACTAGCATCACTATATTCACATGTAAAATTATAGGTGATTCAACATTTGAATTTAGTTCACTTCAGTCTCTGGATCACGTCCAACTCTTTGCGACCCCAAGGACTGCAGTACGCCACGCTTCCCTGTCCATCACCAACTCCCAGAGCATACACAAACTCACGTCCATCGAGTCGGTGATTCCTTCCACCCATCTCATCCTCTGTCGTCCTCTTCTGCTTCAGTCGTCAATGTTTCCAATCATCAGCGTCTTTTCAAATAAGTGAGTTATTCTCATCAGATGGCCAAATTATTGGAGTTTCACCTTCAGAATCAGTTCTTCCAATGAATATTCAGGATTGATTTCCTTTAGCCTCCTTAAGGTCAAGAGACATTTAGAGTCTTGAGCAAAACTAGCTTAAAAGCATCAATAATTCGGCACTCATCTATCCTTAGAGTCCAACTCTCACATCCATACATGACTGCTGGAAAAAACGTAGCTTTGTCTATGTGGACATTTGTTGGCAAAGTAATGTTTCCGCTTTGTCTAATTTGGTCATAGCTTTCTTCCAAAGAGTTCCTCTTTTAACTTTGTGGTGCAGTCAACATGAGCAGTAATTTTAGAGCCCCCAAAGTAGTGTCTTTTGTTCTTTCCATTGTTTCTCCCTCTGCTAAGCATTGATTGGATTAGATGTCATGATGTTAGTTCTCTGAATGCTGAGCTTTTAAGCCAAAGTTTTCACTCTTCTCTTTCATTTTCATCAAGAGGCTCCCACAGTTCAGTTCAGTTCAGTCACTCAGTCGTATCCAACTCTTTGCGACCCCATGAATCACAGCACGCCAGGCCTCCTTTAGTTCTTCTTCAATTTCTGCCATAAAAGTGATGTAATCTACTTCAGAGGTTATTTGCATTTCTGCCAGCAATATTAATTCAAGCTTGTGCATCATCCAGCTTGGCATTTCGCAAGTTTTACACTGCATAGAGGTTAATTAAGCAGGCTGGCAATATGCAGCCTTGGCACAATCTTTTCCTGATTTGGAAGCAACCTGTCATCCCATATCCTGTTTCTTCTTGACCTGGATATAGATTTCTCAAGAGACAGGTCAGATGGTCTGGTTTTCCCACCATTTTATTAATATCATTATTAGTTAACAATTTGTTGTGATCCCCACAGTCACAGGCTTTGGCATAACAATGAAGCAGAGGTAGAGGTTTCGGTTTTTCTTTTTTTTTGGAGATCTCTTGCTTTTCTGATGATTCCCATGGATGTTAGAAATTTGATCTTTCATTCCCTACACTTTTTCATTCCCTACCCTTGTCTAAATCCAGCTTGAACATGTGAAAGTTCATTGTTCATGTACTGTTGAATCTGGAAGGGAGAATTTTGAGCATTACTTTTCTACCACTTGACATGGAGGCAAATGTGTGGTAATGTGAACATTCTTTGGGATTTGGCCTTTCTTTGGGATTGGACTGAAAACTGAACTTTTCCTGTCCTGTGGCAATTGCTGAGTTTTTCAAATTTGCTGGCATATTGAGTGTAGCACTTTCATAGAATCATCTCTTAGCCTGTGAAATAACTCTACTGGAATTCCATCAGCTCCACTAGTTTTCTCCATATGATACTTTATAAGGATTACTTGACTTCACATTCCAAGATGTCTGAGTCTAGGTGAATGATCTCACCATCGTGGTTATCTGGGTATTGAATATCCTTTTTGTATAGTTTTTCTGTGTATTCTTGACACCTCTTTTTGATATATTCTGCTTCTGTTAGGTCCGTACCATCTCTGTTCTTTATTTTGACCATCTTGGCATGAAATGTTCCCTTGGTATCTTTAATTATCTTGAAGAGATCTCGTCTTTTCTGTTCCATTTTCCCCCTCTATTTCTTTGCATCGGTCACTGAAGTAGACTTCGTATCTCTCCTTCCTCTTCTTTGAAAGTCTACACACATGAATATATCTGTCCTTTTCTCCTTTGTTTTATCTTCTCTTCGTTTCTCAGCAATTTATAAGGTGTATCCAGACACCCATTTTTCCTTATTGCATGTCTTTTTCTTGAGGACGGTCTTGATCACTGCCTTTTGTACAGTTTCACAAACCTCTGTCCATAGGTAGTCAGGAACTCTTTCTATCAGATCTAATCCCTTGGATCTATTTGTCACTTTCACTGTCTAATCATAAGGGATATGATTTAGGTCCTACCTGAAAAGTCTAGTGGTTTCCCTACTATTTTAAATTTAAATCTGAATTTGGCAATAAACAGTTCATGATCTGAGCCACAATAGATCCCAGTCTTATTTTTGCTGACTGTATATAGTTTCTCCATCTTTGACTGCAAAGAGTAGAATCAATCTGGTTTCAGTTTTGACCATCTGGTGATGTCCATGTATAGAGTCTTGCTTTGTGTTGCTGGAAATGAGTGCTTTCTGTGAACAGTGTGTTCCCTTGGCAAAGTTCTGTTTCTTTTGACTGGCTTAGTTTTGTCCTCCAATCAAATTTGACAGTTACACCAGGTATCTCTGGATTTCCTATTTTGCATTCCATTCCCCTATGATGAAAAGTATATCTTTTATGGGTGTAAGTTCTAGAAGTTCCTGTAGGTCTTCACAAACCTGCGGACCTAACCTTCCAGGTTCCTATGCAATATTACTCTTTACAGCATCATAAATCATTCTATCACCAGTCACATCTGCAACTGGGTTCTGTTTTTACTCTGGTTCCATGCTTTCATTCTTTCTGTCATTTCCTCTGCACTGATCTGCCATAGCATATTTGTCAACGACCAACCTTGGGAGTTCCTCTTTCTGTATGCTATATTTTTGATTACATGCTGCTCATGGGTTTCTCAAGGCCGAAATACTGAAGCGGTTTTCCCGTCCCTTCTCCAAGGACCACATTTTGTCAGAACCTTTCACTATGACAAATCCATCTTGGGTGGCCCTACATGCCTGGCTCATAGTTTCATTGAGTTAGACAAGGCTATCGACCAGGTGATCAGTTTGGTCAGTTTTCTGCGATTATGATTTTCATTCTGTCTTCCCTCTGATGGATAAAGATAAGAGGCTTATCGAAGGTTCCTGATGGAAGAGACTAACTGAAGGGAAAACTGGTTCTTATTCAGATGGACAGGTCCATGTTCAGGTGAGTTCAGTTTTGTGGCTCAGTCATGTTCAAATCTTTGCATGCCCATAAACTGCAGCATGCCAGGCTTCCTTATCCATCACCAACTCACTGAGTTTACTCAAACTCATGTCCATTGATTTGGTATGCCCTCCAGCTATATTCTGTTTCCCCTCCTCCTCCCACTTTGTACATTTCCCAGCATCAGGGTCTTTTCCAATGAGTCAGTTCTTCACATCAGCTGGCCAAAGTATTGGAGTTTCACCTTTAGCCCCAGTCCTTGCAAGGAATATTCAGGACTGATATCCTTTAGGATGGTCTGGTTGGATTTCTCCTAGCCATCCAAGAGACTCTCAAGAGTCTTCTGCAACACCACAGTTCAAAACCATTAATTTTCCTGCTCAGCTTTCTTTATAGTCTAACTCTCACGTCCATATATAATTTCTGGATAAACAACAGTTTAACTAGATGCAAATTTCATGTAAAATTACTACACTAAATTTTCATATCTGAAATAAGTACAGTTCATCGCTTCTAAGACAATGTGTATCCTGCTTTTCACTTGTGAAAGAACAAAAATCACACCTTTCCATGTCCAAACTTCCTCAGCAGTTTTTCATACGTCAAATATAGAGAAGTGATTACCGAATATCAGAGACTCTGCTTACAAATTTAAATATGTGAGCTATACAGTATTCCCTACTTCAGTTAGAAACATCTACATCTAGATGATGAAATATAAAAAATACAGAATACCATGCTTTGAGCAATTTTCTTAGTTTATTTATTTTTAACTTAGGGATAATTATTTTACAGAATTTTGTTTTCTATTAAACCTTAGCTTTCACTTGAGAAAACTGCACTTCACGCAAGAAAATATGTGTCTTGATTTTTATACGTGAAATAAAGTTCATTTCATAATTTATGTAAGATTTTCTAGTACCCACCTTTTATGCATGAGTTCCACATATTCTGTCTGTCATGCTGGAAAGTCTGAAACCAGATTTTCAAAAGGGAAATAAAAACAATTACATATTTCATGTAACAAAAACTGTGCTCAGGTTTCAGTTCAGTTCAGTTCAGTTGCTCAGTCGTGTCCGACTCTCCGCGACCAAATGAATCAAAGCACGCCAGGCCTCCCTGTCCATCACCAACTCCCGGAGCTCACTCAAACTCATGTCCACAGAGTCGGTGATGCCATCCAGCCATCTCTTGCTCGGTCGTCCCGTTCTTCTCCCGCCCCCAACCTTTCCCAGCATCAGAGTCTTTTCCAATGAGTCAACTCGTCGCATGAGGTGGCCAAAGTATTGGAGTTTCAGCTTCAGCATCAGTCCCTCCAATGAACACCCAGGATCGATCTCCTTTAGAATGGACTGGTTGGATCTCCTTGCAGTACAAGGGACTCTCAAGAGTCGTCTCCAACACCACAGTTCAAAAGCATCAATTCTTCAGCGATCAGCTTTCTTTACAGTCCAACTCTCATATTCATACATGACCACGGGAAAAACCATAGCCTTGACTAGAAGGACCTTTGTTGGCAAAGTAATGTCTCTGCTTTTTAATATGCTATCTAGGTTGGTCATAACTTCCCTTCCAAGGAGTAAGCGTCTTTTAATTTCATGGCTGCAATCAACATCAGCAGTGATTATGGAGCCCAAAAAGTCATGGAAATACTGAGAATTTCATATTTAATATATTAAACAGACACCCAGATTTTCTAATGACGTATTTACAAAATATCAGAGCATCATGTAGTAAAATCTGCAAGAAGAAATTCATAAGTGAACTCCATGTTTCACGGAGGTAAAAACGGCATCCAGATTTCCATATGTGAAATATGCAGATCTTAAATTTCATGTGGGAACATCACAATCTAGAAATCCATACTTTACTCTAGTGATTTACCTGTTTCATGTAGAAATATTGGCACCCAGATTTTCAAAAGTAAATATAGATTTTTTTCATATATCATGTAAGGATATCTTCACCCAGCCTTTCAAAATTTAATATAGAGAATACTAAATTTAAGTAGGGAATTATGTGGCCACATTTTCTTACAGAAAACATAGATGTATGTACATTGCCTGTTTGGCACAGATCTTAATTTCTGAATCATGGAATATTGCAAAAATTATGTATGAAAATTTGACACAAATTTTCTTATGTGAATAACTGATAATTCATATTCCATATTAGATTCTTGTCCCAAGTTTTTCAAATGCAAGATATACAGTATTCCATATTTCACGGAAGAAAGTCTTTCTTCAAATACTCTTTGCTGAAATAAAAAGTAATTCATAGCTCAAGCGATTTTTCTATATGATACATAAAATTCCATATTTATTGTAGGGAAATAGATTCCTGATTTACAAATGTTAAACACGCAGTTTTCCCTATTTCTTGAAGGAATGTTAGCCACCGATTTTCAAATGAGAAATATAAAAAATTACACTACTCAGGTTGAAAATCGGTGACGATACTTTGAGACGTGAAATAGAGACTTTCATATTCCCTGAATACAATTCTGCATTCAGAATTCCGTAACTGCGATATAAAACAATCGATATTTCATTCAACAAAATCTTCATATATGATATACCAAGAATTCTCATGTTGGAAACTTGGTCCCCAGATTTTCAAATATGAAGTATAGAGACTTTCATAATTCATGTCTTAAAATCTGCACCTAGATTTTCATATGTGAAACTGAGAATTTCCTCTTTGCTGAAGGACTGTCTGCTGTCAAACGTCTACACAAGAAACAGAAAATTCGACAGTGTTCCCATAATCATATGTGAAATATATCACATAAGGACATGCATACTCTGATTTTCACATTTGAAATGGAAATATTCCTATATTATATGTAAACATATTTTATTAAAATTTGGGTGCCTGAGTAATTGAATCCCTCATATTTAAGAAGTAATATATCCAACCATACTTTCATAAATGAAGTAGAGAGACGTCCATCATTCATAAAGAAGCATGTAATTTTTCTAAAGGCATATACAGAATTCCATATTTCAGGTTCGAAAATCTCCTCCTGATTGACAAATGTGAAACTGAGTTGTTGCTGTTTTTCAGTTGATCAGTCATATCCAACTCTGCAACACCGTGGACAGCAGTGCTCCAGGGTTCTCTGACCTTCCATGTCTCCAACACTTTGCACAGACTCATGTTTGTTGAATCGAGATATTACCGTCTCTTGAAGAATTTTTCATAGTTTACTGTGATCTAGAGAGTCAAAGGCTTAGGCATAGTAAATAAAGCAGAAATCGATGTTTTCGGGAACTCTCTTATATTTTCAGAGATCCAGTGGATGTTTGCAATTTGATCTCTGATTCCTTTGCCTTTTTCCAAAACCAGCTTGAATATCTGGAAGTTCACGGTTCACATACTGTTGAAGCCTGCCTTGGAGAATTTTGAGCATTATTTTACCAGCAAGTGAGATGTAGCTCTTTAGTAGTTTGAGTATTCTTTGGCATTGCCTTTCGTTGTGATTGGAATGAAAACTGACCTTTTCCATTCCTTGTCCATTGCGGAGTTTTCCAAATTTGTTGGAGCAGCAAGTTGTGGCTGTGTGGCACCGGAGCAGCCAGCAGTCAAGAGGTGATATCCCACACCCAACGTAAGGAGCAGAGGTTGTGTTTTGCTGTAGGAGCAGTGAAGTGTTACTCCCTGTCCAAAGGAAAAGAAACCCTAATAAGATGGTAGGTGCTGAGAGAGGGCATTTGAGGGCAGAAAGACTGAAACCACCATCACAGGAAACTAACAAATCCATCACATGGACCACAACCTTGTCTAAGTCAGCTAAGACATGCTGTGTAGGGCTGCACATGAGAGGCAACCATACATATCCACTGGGAAATAGCTTTGCCTATATGGACCTTTGTTGACAAAGTGATGTCTCTTCTTCTCAGTACATTGTGTTTAGGTTTGACATAGCTTTTCTTCCTGGGAGCAAGAGTCTATTATGTTCATGGCTGTAATCTGTCCCCAGTGATTTTGGAGACCAAGAACACTGTCTGTTGCTGTTTTCATTTTTAACCTTTCTATTTGCAACATTCTGCCTTTAGCCTTTGTTAAGCATCCCTGAGTCCAAACTTGCCTGTTACTCCACATATTGCTTGACTTCCTGTTTTTACGTCACAGTTAGCTATGATGAAAAGGACATCCTTTTTTGGTGTTAATTTTATAAAATTTTGGAGGTTTTCCTAAATCTATTAAAGTTCCCTAGTAGTTTTAATAATAAAAATTGAAATAAAGAAACTTGCATTCTTCATCTACAAAAATCTACACCCAGATTTTCATACAAAATTTGGGAATTCCACATTAGCAGTAGGAAACATAACCATCCTGTATTTCAAATGTGAATTTTAGGGAATTCCAACTTTCAAATAGAACTGACACCTAGATTTTCATATGTGAAATTTAGAGAATCATATAGGAAAATATACACCAAGATACTTATATATGAAATATAGACAATTTATATTTTGTTTGGAAATACTGCCCTTGATTTTCATATTTGAAATACAAGAATTCCATATTTCAAGTAGTAAATCAACCCTGGATAGTCAATGAAATACAAAAATTTCGTATTACATGGAAGAAATTTATGTATCTAGATTTCATTTATTCATAATTTTTAGTATTTATTTATTTATTTACGGCTGCACTGAGTCTTCACTGCTGTGCAGGAAGTTTGTCTACTTGCAGCAATTGGGGACTACTCTTCATTGCAATGAGCTAGCTTCTCATGGCAGTGTCTTCTCTTCCAGTGCACAAGTTCTATGGCTCTCAGGTTCAGCATTTGGTGGCACACAGGCACACAGGTATATTTACTTTGGTAGTATGTGCGGTCTCCTCAGACCAAGGATCAAACCCATGACCCTGCATTGACAGGCAAATTCTTAAGCCACTGGATCACTAGTAAAGACCAACAGGCTTTTTTTTTTTTTTCATTTTGGTACATTTTTAAAAACTTATTTATTTAATTGGGGGCTAATTGTAATATTGAGTGGGTTTTCCATACATTGACATGAATCAGCCATGTGTTTACAATTGCGCTTCAGGTGAACATTCCTTCCACCACACTCCCATCCCAAGCCTCCAGGTCATCCCAGTGCACCAGCCCTGAGCCCTTTGTCTCATGTATCGAACCCAAACTGGTGATCTGTTTCACATAAGATCATATACATGTTTCAGTGCTATCCTCTCAAATCATCCCACTCTCATCTTCTCCCACAGAGGCCTAAAGACTGTTCTATACATTTGTGTCTCTATTGCCATCTCGCCTATGGTGTCACTGATATCATATTTTGAAATTTCATTATGTGCATTATTGTACCATAGTGGTGTTTTTTGTTCTGATTTACTTCTGTTTCTGTAATAGGCTCCAGTTTCATCCACCTCATTAGAACGGATTCAAATTAAATCTTTTTAATGACTGAATAATATTCCTTTGTGTCCCACTCCAGTATTCTTGCCTGGTGAATCCCATGGACGGAGAAGCCTGGTTGGCTACAGTCCATGGGGTCACAAAGAGTCAGACACTACTGAGTGATGGAATGGAATGGATTTGTACCAAAGATTTCTTACCCATTCTTCTGCCAGTGGAAATCTAGGTTGCTTCCATGTCCTGGCAATTATAAACAGTGCTGTGATGAACATTGGGGTACACGTATCTCTTTCAGTTCTGGTTCCCTTGGTGTGTATGTCAGGCAGTGGGATAACTAGGTCATATGGCAGTACTGTTTCCAATTTTTTACATCACCACAATTTTCTCCATAGTGCCTGCACTAGTTTGCTGTTCCACCAAGATTGTAATACCTCATTTCTGGTGTCATTCTTTTACACGTGGATGACCAGTTTTCCTAGCGCCACTTGTTTAAGAGACTGTTTATTTTTTTCCGTTGTAGATACTTGCCTCCCTTTTCAAAGAGAAATTGTCCATAGGTGTGTGGCTTCATTCCTGGGCTTTCTGTTTGTTCCAATGATCTATATTTTATCTTTGTGCCAGTACCATAGTGTCTTGATGATTACAGCTATGTAGTATAGCCTGAAGTTTCAAGCAGGTTCATGCCTCCAGATCCATTCTTCCTTCTCAAGATTGCTTTGGTTATTCGAGGTTTTTGGTATTTCCATACAAATTGTGACATTATTTGTTTATAGTTCTATGAAAAATACCGTTGGTAGCTTGATAGGGATTGCATTTAATCTATAGATTGCTTTACGTGGTATACTTATTTTACTATTTTGATACTTCCAATCCATAACCATGGTATATTTCCCCATCCATTTATGTCCGCTTTGATTTCTTTCATCAGTGTTTTTTTATTTTTAAATTTTATATATAGGTCTTTTGTTTCTTTAGGTAGATTTATTTCTAAGTATGTTATTCTTTTCATTTCAATGGTGAATAAGAATGTTCCCTTAATTTGCCTTTCTGTTTTCTAATTGTTAGTAAATAGGCATGCAGAGAATTTCTGGGTGTTAATTTTACATCCTGCAACTTTACTACATTTATTGCTTCAGTTCAGTTCAGTTCAGTTCAATTCAGTTCAGTCACTCACTCATGTCTGACTCCTTGCGACACCATGAATCACAGCACTCCAGGCCTCCCTGTCCAACACCAACTCCCGGAGTTCACTCACATTCATGTCTATTGAGTCGGTGATGCCATTCATCCATCTCATTCTCTGTCATTCCCTTCTCCTCCCACCCCCAATTCTTCCCAGCATCAGAGTCTTTTCCCTTGAGTCAACTCATCGCATGCAGTGGCCAAAGTATTGGAGTTTCAGCTTTAGCATCAGTCCTTCCAATGAACACCCAGGATTGATCTCCTTTAGAATGGACTGGTTGGATCTCCTTGCAGTCCAAGGAACTCTCAGCTCTAGTCATTTTCTGGTGGAGTCTTTAGTGTTTTCTATGTAGAGGATCATGATATCGGCCAAGAGTCACAGTTTTAATTCTTCTTTTCCAATAGGGATTCCATTTATTTCTTTTTCCTCTCTGATTGCCTGGTTAAAACTTCTAAATCTGTGTTTAATAGTAGCGGTGAGACTGGGCATTCTTGTCTTCTTCCTGACTTTAGGGGGAATGCTTAAGTTTTTCATAATTGAGGATCATCTTTGCTGTGGGTTTGTCATATATAGCTTTTATTATCTTGAGGTGTGTTCTTTCTATTCCTTCTTTCTGGAGGATTTTTTTTTTTTTTTCATAAATGATTGTTGAATTTGGTCAGACCTTCTCTATATCTATTCAGATATCCATATGCTTTTTATCATTCAATTTGTTAACGTGGTGCATGACGTTGATTGACTTGCAGATATTAGAGAATCCTTGGATCCCTGAGATAAAGCCCACTTGGTCACGATGTATGATCTTTTTAAAATGCTGGTGGATTCTGTTTGTTAGGATTTTGTTAAGGATTTTTGCATCTGTGTCCTTCAGTGTTATTGGCGTGTAGTTTTCTTTTCTTATGGCATAGTTGTCTGGTTTTGGTCTCAGGGTGATAGTGGCCTCATAGAATGAGTTTGGAAATTTCCCTTACTCTGCAAATTTCTGGAAGAATTTGAGTAGAATAAGTGTTCAGTTCAGATCAGTTCATTCGCTCAGTCATGTTAACAACAACTCCTGGAGTTCACTCACACTCATGTCTATCGAGTTGGTGATGCCATCCAGCCATCTCATTCTCTGTCATCCCCTTTTCATCCTGCCCCCAATCCCTCCCAACATCAGTCTTTTCCAGTTTTCTTTTCATATCTTTGCATGAGGTGGCCAAAGTATTGGATTTTCAGCTTTAGCATCAGTCCTTCAAACGAACACCCAGGACTGATCTGCTTTAGAATGGACTGGTTGGATCTCCTTGCAGTCCAAGGGACTCTCAAGAGCCTTCTCCAGCATCACAGTTCAAAAGCATCAGTTCTTGGGCGATCAGCTTTCATCACGGTCCAACTCTCACATCCATACATGACCACTGGGAAAACCATAGCCTTGACTAGACAGATCTTCAATGGCAAAGTACTCTCCTTGCTTTTTAATATGCTATCTAGGTACGTCATAACTTTTCCCCCAAGGAG
Source organism: Moschus berezovskii (assembly GCF_049115385.1). Taxonomy (NCBI): domain Eukaryota; kingdom Metazoa; phylum Chordata; class Mammalia; order Artiodactyla; family Moschidae; genus Moschus; species Moschus berezovskii. Next base: position 17,428,161 of record NC_142489.1, on the reverse strand, counting down.
TAAGCATCTTTTAATTTCATGGCTGCAGTCAGCATCCGCAGTGATTTTGGAGCCCAAAAAATGAAGTCCGACACTGTTTCCACTGTTTCCCCAACTGTTTCCCAGGAAGTGATGGAACCAGATGCCATGATCTTCGTTTTCTGAATGTTGAGGTTCAAGCCAACTTTTTCACTCTCCTCTTTCACTTTCATCAAGAGGCTTTTTAATTCCTCGTCACTTTCTTCCATAAGGGTGGTGTCATATGCATATCTGAGGTTATTGATATTTCTCCCGGCAATTTTGATTCCAGTTTGTGCTTCTTCCAGCTTAGAGTTCCTCATGATGTACTCTGCACATAACGTCAAGAAGCAGGATGACAATATACAACCTTGACTTACTCCTTTTCCTATTTAGAACCAGTCTGTTTTTTCCATGTCCAGTTCTAACTATTGCTTCCTGACCTGCTTACCGATTTCTCAAGAGGCAGGTCAGGTGGTCTGGTATTCCCATCTCTTTCAGAATTTTCCACAGTTTGTTGTTTGCATAGTCAATGAAGAATAAGTGTTAGCTCTTGTCAATTTATTTATTTTTTTTTTAAGAATTCAGCTGTGAAGTCACCTGGTTCTGGGCTTTTGATTGCTGGAAGAATTATGGCTACAGTTTCTATTTCCGTGCCTGTGACATATCTGTTAATTGTTTCTATTTCCTCCTGCTTCAGTTTTGGAAAGTTATACTGCACTAAGAGTTTGTTCATTTCTCCACGGTTGTACATTTTATTGGCATATAGTTACTGATAGTAGTCTCTTATGATCCTTTGTATTTCTGTGTTGTTTGTTGTAGTTTCTCCAGTTTCATTTCTAATTTTGTTGATTGATTTTTCTTCCTTTGTTTCTTGATGACTCTGGATAACGTTTTGCTTTTTTTTCAATTTTATTTTTCGTCTCATTGAACCAGCTTTTATATTTGAAGATTTTTGCTATGTTCTCGTTTGTTTCTTTTGAATTTGCTTCTCTCCTAATTTTTATCATTTATTTCCTTCTACTAGCCATGGCATTTTTCATTTCCTCCTCCAGGTGAGGAAACATCCCTGTTTATTTTGTCACCCTAACCCTGTGGGGCCAGGTGCAGTGGGAGAATAAACCAAAAACATCCTTTGTAGAATCCTGATACCCAAGCCAAGGTTTAATAGATTAGTTCTGGAAGGCAGAGAGCCTGATGAACTATGAATGTAGGTTCGTGATATTGTAAAGGACAGGAATCAAGACCATCCCCAAGATAAAGAAATTCAAAAAAGTTAAATGCATGTGGGGAGCGTTTAGAAATAGTTGTGAAAAGACGGGAAGTAAAAAGTGAAGGTGAAAAGGAAATTTATATCCATTTGAATGCAGAGTTGCAAAGAATTGCTGGGAGAGATAAGAAAGCCTTCCTCAGTGATCAATGCAAAGAAAGAGAGGAAAATAATAGAATGGGAAAGACTAGAGACCTCTTCAAGCAAATTAGAGAACCCAAGGAAACATTTCATGCAAAGATGGGCTCAATAAAAGACAGAAATTGTAGACACACATCAGAAGCAGAAAATAAGAAGAAGAGGTGGCAAGAATACACTGAAGGACTGTGCAAAAAAGATCTTCATGACACAGATAATCACGATGGTGTGATCACTCACCTAGAACTAGACATCCTGGAAATAAGCATCACTATGAACAAGGCTAGTGGATAAGATGGAATTCCAGTTGAGATATTTCAAATCCTGAAAGATGATGCTGTGAAAGTTCTACACTCAGTATGCCAACAGATATGGAAAACTCAGCCATGGCCACAGGACTGGAAAAGATCAGTTTTCATTTCAATCCCAAAGAGAGTCAATGCCAAATAATGCTGCTATCTATGGGGTCTCAAAGAATCACCCCAAGGACATGATTTGGTGACTGAACCACAAAACTCATTTGATTTTAAAAGCCTTTCCCAATTTCCACAGGATGTGTTTTCATCCTTGCACAGACCCTTGAATGAGACCTTTCAGGCAGTGATGCCAGTATCCACACTACCCACTTTTCTTGCATTTTGTGGAGCCATCTGTGGCCAGCAACTTTAGAATGAAAAGTATTAGTGTCATTTATGGGTAGCAACACCCTCATTATAAGCAATGCAATGTCGCTGGAGATTTGCTCCATTCTTCCTGCTCTCAGTCTGCTCTCTTCTTAAGGATAGTACTCCAGGTTCACCCAATTGGCTGAAATTGCATCTGTTCACCTAGTCCTTAGGGATGCCACAACAAAATGGGTTCTTAAAAATATCTGCACATTCACAGATTCCTATGCTCTGGCTAATGCCCTCCTCCTGTCTCCCCCACCCCCGCCCCGTAGATTGATTTCACCTGCCCAATGCTCCTTTCTTCTGGGGATTCAGACACTGCTGCCACATCACTAACACTCACACAAGATTCCCACTCAAGACAGGTAATTACTTCCCTTAATTAATTTATTCTTCGTTGCTTGGAATCAATAGATGTCACTTTCTCTGGTCAGTGAAACCACTCCAACTCTCAGAAAACTCAACAGCAGACACTTCAACAAAAAATTCTTTCATATTTTCAATGCAAAGAACTTTGCTTATTGAATGCCATAGCAAACTTCTTAAAAAGACACTCCTTATCGGGGTCCAGCCTCGATATGACCCAGGGTATCCTCGGGATGAACGGCGTTGGCGTCAGAGAGAGAGAGAGAAAGAGAGAGAGACAGGGGCTGATGATTCCTTGGTTTACGCTGGAAACCAATAAACCCCAGCAAGGGGCTTGCTCTGTTTATGTAGGTCACAGGCGCCCTCTTGAATCACTGGAGGCACCCCACCAGGGCACCCCCTCGAGTGGGTCTTAGAAGCCCAGGCAGATAAGTAAACTCAGAGGGCCCAGTGCTCCAAGGATCTCAACCAGAAAAAGGAGAATAGAGAAAAGGATGGAAAAAGAGAAAGAACGACACGGGGAGACCAAGCTTCAGTGAGCAAGGCCCAAAACTTTATTTTCCAGTGCTGCTTTTATACCCTAAGTTATGTGCATAAGAAACAGAGAAAGGGAGGTATAGAGTCACGCCAAAATCAAGTGGGGTCAGCAGTCTTGATCCTTATCAGGATCAGGGCTTATTTTTGTGTGATAAAAGTTTTAGGTGATTTACATCATCTTCTGGCCAGGGGGCCTGCTAACAGTTTTATGGCCCTCTCTCCTAACAATAGGTTAGTTAGCAAGTAAAAGGCTTATATTCTTTTAGGGTGACTTTCCTAAAGTTAGGTGCTAGACACATAACAAAGTTACATTCCTATAAGGCACCGGTGTAGTGAGCTGTAAGAAAGGAATTTATTAACTTAAGATCTGATGTGGTTAAATCAAAGGATTAATGTATTTCCAAGGATACAATATATAGAGGAAACTTTGCAGCAAGCATTGATTCAACAATGAAATCTTTTTTAGTGCTATTCTAATGATTTTAACTTCTTCAACAGATTCCTGTATTTTAGAATATTAGGCTTTCTGTCCTTGCATGGCTGGGAGGCTATAAACAGTCATACTCATAGTTGTAAGAGCCTGGACAAATTTATCATGTAAGTTAGAAAGCTATCAGAGGGGCTTGGATTGGAACACTCCTATTAAGCTGAGGAGAACTTTTAAACTACAGCTCTGAATTAATGTTTTCAGAGAAAGGTGGTTGGGGGGAAGCCCCTGTAAGTATTAGAGGACTTGGTAAGAGGTGTAAGATAGTAAAGCAGTCAGATTCCAGTTTTCTTTGGGGTAGATGCTCAGGTAAGTTCAGGGGGTTCCTCGAGCCCTGATTAGCCTTTGTCTGTCAGGCCTCTTCCCCAATTGACCTTTGCCATGGGTAGGATTTCCCTCGCTGGCTCCCGGCAACTCCTAAAAGTGATTCCAGGAATGAATTCCCAAAAATGGATAGAAAAGAAGCTCTTTGCCCTCATCTTGCTGAACTCTCACACCCTGAGTCTTCTTCCTCACATAGAAATTCTTACATTCTCCCCAGATTCCACGTTGTGTCTTTTTTAGGCAATAATCAAGTTTTTACAATCTAAGAAAATGTTCTAATTTGTCCTATGACTCTACTTCCCCAGTCTGCTATAATTTTAGAACCACTTCATTACGCACTACTTGGGTGCAAGCTCAAAAATGACAGAATGACCTTAGTTCATTTCCAAGGCAAACCACTCAAAATCACAGTAATGCTAGTCTCTGCCCTGAATCCTGATCCTGAAGAAGTTCAGATTCATCAGCTCTGTAAAGACCAAGAACACCTTCTTGAGTTAACAACAAGTGAAAGATGTCCTTATCATCATAAGGGATAGGAATGTAAAAGGACAAAGTCAATAGATACGTGGAATAGCAGGCAAGTTTGGCCTTGGAATAAAAGATGAAGCAGAAGAAAGACTAATCAAACTCTGTCAAGAGAATGTACTGGTCAAAGCAAAGATACTTTGAAAACCACACAAGAGACGGCTTTACACATGAACATCACCAAATTGTTCCTAATGGTATCAGCCTGACTATATAATCAGAGGGAGAAGTGTATAAGGTCAGGGGTAAAAAAAAATCTGGAGCCCACTATGGATTAGATCATCAGTAACAATCTGATAAATTCAGAAGGTCAGGTGCACAACCACTAGGCCAGCCAGGGACTAAAAATCAAATCCTCTATGAATATGCAGTGCAGATGGCAAAGAGATTCCAGGGTTTATATCTAGCAAACAGAGTGCCTTAAGAACTAGGGAAGGAGGTCCAAAATATTGTACAGCAAACAGTGAGTGAAGCAATGCCAAAGAAAAAGAAAAGCATGGAGGAAGACGTACAAATAGCTGAGGAAAGAAGAGCAGCAGAAAGCAAGTGGAAAAGACAAAGGTACCCAAACAAAGTTCAGATTTCCAGAGAAGAGAAAGGAGATGTAAAGCACTCCTGCAGTACACAATGCAAAGATATAGAAGAAATCAAAAGAAGGGGAAAGACTAAAAAAAAAATCTCTTAAAAAACATCTGAATATATAAATGCAACATTTCATCCACAGGTGGGCTCAGTAAAGGACAGAAAGTTGAAAGGCCTAAAAGAAGGAAAAGAGATCAAGACAAGATGGAAAGTATGCAAAAAACTTTAGGAAAAAAAAAATTTTTCTGACCCAGATAACCAGGACACTGTGATGAATCCCACAGAGCCAGCCATTCTTGAGTGTAAAGTCTAGTGGGCCTTACAAACACTGCTGTCAACAAAGCTAATGTCGGTGATGGAATTCTGTCACTGCTGCATAAAATTCCAAAAGTTGATGCCATGAAAGTGCGACTCTCAATGTCAGCAAATGTGGAAAACTTAACAGTGGTCACAGGACTAGAAAAAGGAAATCCTTACCCCAGTCCGCAAGAAAGACAGTACTAAAGAATGATAAAAAACCACTGCACAACTTCAGTTGTCTTCCAAGCAGGTAAAGTTATGCGCAAAATCCACTAAGCATCTCTTTACCATTACATGAACTGAGGAACTCCAGATGTTCAAGCTGGGTCAGACACATCAGAGGAATAAGAGTTGAAATGGTCACCATTTGTTGGAGTTTAGAAGTCATAGAAGTACTAAATTTCATTGATCACTCTCAGCAAATTTGGAAACTCAGCAGTGGCCACAGGAATGGAAATGGTCAACATTCATTTCAATTCCAAAGAAAGGCAATGCCAAAGAATGCGGAAACTACCACACAATTGCACTCATCTCACATGGTAGTAAAGCAATGCTTAAAATTCTCTTAGCCAAGCTTCAGAAATATATAAACCATGAACTCTAGATGTTCAAGCTGGTTTTAGAAGAGGTAGAGGAACCGGAGATCAAATTGCTAATATCTGCTCGTTCATCAAAAAAGAAAAAGACTTCCATAGAAACATCTATTTATGCTTTATTGACTATGCCAAAGCTTCTGACTGTGTAGATCACAATAAACTGTGGAAAATTTTAAAGGGAATGGGGATACGAGGCCACGTGATCTGCCCCTTGAGAAATCTGTATGAAGGTCAGGAAGCAACATGTTAGAACAGGACATGAACAACAGTCTGCTTCCAAATAGGAAATGGGGTACATCAAGGCTGTATGTTATCACCCTACTTATTTAACTTATAGGCAGTGTATATCATGAGAAATGCTGGGCTAGAGGAAGCATAAGATGGAAGCAAGATTGCTGGGAGATATTTCACTAACCTCAGATGACATGACACCACCCTTATGATAGAAAATGAAGAAGAAATAAACATCCTCTTGATGAAAGTGAAAGAGGTGAGTGAAAAAGTTGCTTTAAAGCTAAACATTATGAAAACTAAGATCATGGCATCCGGTCCTATCACTTCATGGCAAATAGAAAGGGAAAAATGGAAATCAATGACATATTTTATCTTTTGGGGCTCTAAAATCACTCCAGATGGTGACTTTGGACATCAAATTAGAAAACAAATATTTCTTGTCAGAAAAGCTGTGAGAAATTGAGACATGTGTGAAAAAGAAAACATACCAGTTCACTCACAAACTTTCGTATGGTCAAGTCTATGGTCTTTGCAGTATTTACATAGAGTTGATTGAGCAGGACCACAAAAGTGGCAGAACCCTTAAGAATTGATGCTTTTGAGTTGTGGTATTGGAGAAGATTCTTGAGAGTTCCTTGGACAGCAAGGAGATCAAATTAGTCAATCTTCAAGGAAATCAGCCCAAAATACCCATTGGATGAACTGCTAGTGAAGCTGAAGCTCTAATACTTGGTTCATCTAATGCAAAGAGCCAACTCATTGGAAAAGACCCTGATAACAGGAAGTATTGAAGGTAGAAGGAGAAGGGTGTGACAAGAATGAGTATGTTGGATGGCATCATTGCCAATGTAACAGATATGAACTTGGGCAAGCTCTGGGAGATGGTGGTGCATATTGAGGCTTGCCGGATGCAGTCTATGACATCACAAGGAGTCAGATATGACTTGGCCACTAAATAGCAAAAAGGAGCGTCCTAATTAAATTCTTTCAACTGTATCTCTCAAGATTTTCCAGCAGCACCTATAAAGGATAATATATTCTCTCTATTGTATATTGTTACCTCCTTTGTCATGGATTAGGTAAGCATTTGGACAACATATTATTTCAGGGTCTTCTATCTGTTCCATTGGCCTATATTCCTTTTTATTTATTTATTTATTTATTTATTTATTTTGCAAGTTTCATGCTGTGTGGATTACTACAGCTTTGTATTACAGACTGAAAGCAGGAAACCTGATTCCTCCAGGTCTGTTTATTTTTCTCATGATAGCATGGCTATTCAAGGTCTTTTACATTTCCTAACAAGTTGTTAAAAAAAAAAAAAATTATCTAGTTCTGTGAAAAATGTCATCGGTAATTTCAAAACAATTGCTTTGAATATGCAAACTGCTTTTTGTCGCACAGCTATTTTCACAGTATTGATTCTCCAAGTCAAAGAGAAAGTTATATCTCTCCATTTATTTTGTCACCCTTGATTTATTTCCTTCATGTCTTACTCAATTCAGCACACAAATCTTTTCCCAGGTTTATTCTCCGGAATTTTATTCTTCTTGCAGTGGTGACTGGGATTCCTTTCTTAATTTGTTTTTGATGTCAGTGTATAGGAATGCCAGAGATTTCTCTGTGTTGATTTTATAGCTGGACACTTCCCTGAATTCATGGAGTACTGCTATTTATTTTCTAGTTGTATGGTAGGATTCTCTGTGCATAGTATCATATCATCTGCAAACAGTGACAGTTTTACCTCTTATTTTTCCTTTTCATTTGAAACTATTTTTCCTCCTTCTTCCTATTCTCTGATTGCAGTAGCTAGGTGTCCCAAGACTGTTTTGAGTAACCATGGTGAACAGGAAGCATCTTTCTCTTATTCATGAATTAGGGGTCATGGTTTCAGATATTTACTATAGAGAACCCTGTTTGTGGTGAGTTTACCCATAAATGACCTTTATTAGGTTAAAGAAGATCCCCTCTATTCCCTCTTCCTCTACAGGTTTAATCATAACTAGGTGTTAAATTTTGTCAAAAGCTTTTTCTTAATCTATATCCTAAACAGATTCAACACCTCTCCTCTGAATGCTTAGGTATCTTTCTGTTTGTGTGTTTGTTTTTCCTCCTATGGCCACATGATACAAAGAGCTGACCCATTAGATAGTGTCCTGATGCTGGGAATGATTGAAGGTAAAGGGGAAGTGGGTAGCCGATGATGGGATGGTTAGATAACATCACTGATTCTATGGACGGAAATCTGAACAAATTGTGGGAGGTAGTGAAGGAAAGCCTGGCAGGCTAAAGTCCGTGGGGTGGCAAAGAGCCAGAGCTGACTTACTGACTGAATAACAACAAATGTTCTCCTTCTGTTCTTGACAGGAGTACTTTTTTTCTTTTTTTTTTTTTTTTTTTTTGACTACTTCATTTTCTATCCCACCTCACCCTGTCTAGATTCTACTTATGTTACATCGGCTCCTTATCATGTTGAGATTCATCCACATTTTGCTGTTTTTATTGATACCCACCTGGCCCAACATTTGTGTGATTTTTAACTCCACATGTTTCAGTGGTTTCCTGACCACCAGCATCCTGATATTTTCCTCAGACACACTGATGTTTCATTCTGTTCTGTTCATCTCGGTCTCACGCTGTGTGCATATGCCATTTTTCTGTTTCCCTTGATTTTTCTTTGCTGTTAATGTATATGAGACCTTATTTGAAATTTCTAATGAAGATTCGGAGAAGGCAATGGCAAGCCACTCCATTACTCTTGCCTAGAAAATCCCATGGATGGAGGAGCCTGGTAGGCTGCAGTCCGTGGGGTTGCTAAGGGTCGGACAAGACTGAGCGACTTCATTTTCACTTCCACACATTGGAGAAAGAAATGGCAACCCACTCCAGTGTTCTTGCCTGGAGAATCCCAGGGATGGGGGAGCCTGGTGGGCTTCCATCTATGGGGTCACACAGTGTCGGACATGACTGAAGTGACTTAGCAGCAGCAGCAGCAGAAAATTCTTTTTCCCTTGTTTTGCACATTCTTATGTAATTACTATTCCAGATTGACCTGCTTGAAGTTCTTTGATATGATATGTTCTTCAGTTGAAATAAACAATCATATCATATCACTGTTTCTGTTTATGATTTACTCACCGCTGTTCAGGATTACAGGCCTGTATTTGAAAAATACAGCCTAAATAATGAAACAAATAAGAAACAAAACTTAAGCATATAAATCTTAATAAATTCTAGATTTGAAAAGAAAATTATCTCCAAGAAAGGAGTATATTGTTTGCAAGTTAAAACTGTCAACTTTTTATATTCATCCCTAGATCAGCCAAAAATATCATCAGCTTCTTTGAAAAGCATATTTTTAAATGATGATTAAGGCAAATGGCAGACGAAACAATGGACTAAGAATTAATCTGAAACATATACAAGCAACTTCTGCAGCTCAATTCCAGAAAAATAAACGACCCAATCAGAAATTGGGCCAAAGAACTGAGCAGACATTTCTCCAAAGGAGACATACAGATGGCTAACAAACGTATGATGATGCTCATTATCAGAGATACAAATCAAAACCACAATAAGGTACCATTCCATACCAGTCAAATTGGCTTCTATCCAAAAGTCTACAAGCAAAAAATGCTGGAGAGGTTGCAGAGAAAAGGGAAGTCTCTTACACTGTTGGTGGAATGCAAGCTAGCACAGCAACTATGGAGAACAGTGTGGAAATTCCTTAAAAAGTAAAACTGCAATAGAACTGCCATATGACCCAGACTACACTGCTTGGCATACACACCGAGGAAACCAGAATTGAAAGAGACAGGTGTACTCCAATCCTCATTTCATCACTGTTTATCATAGACAGGGTATGCAAGCAACCTAGATGTCCATTCATTGAAGACGAATGGATAAGAAAGCTGTGATGCATATACACACTGGAATATTCACTTGGGTTCAGTTCAGTCGCTCAGTAGTGTCCGACTCTTAGCACCCCATAAGTCTCAGCACGCCAGGCATCCCTGTTCATCTCCAACTCCCAGAGTTTATACAAACTCTTGTCCATCGAGTTGCTGACGCCAACCATCCATCTCATCCTCTGTCGTCCACTTCTCCTCCTGCCTCCCATCTCTCCCAGCATCAGGGTCTTTTGCAATGAGTCAACTCTTCACAGGACGTGCCCCAAATATTGAAGTTTCAGATTCAGCATCAGTCCTTTCATTGAACACGCAGAACTGATCTCCTTTAGGATGGACTGGTTAGATCTCCTTGCAGTCCAAGGGACTCTCAAGAATCTTCTCCAACAACACAGTTCAAAAGCATTAATTCTTTGGTACTCAGATTTCTTGAAGTTCAACTCTCACATCCATACCTGACCACTCGTAAAACCAGAGCCTTGACTGGATGGAACTTTGTTGGCAAATTAATGTCTCTCGTTTTTTATATGCTGCTTAGGATGATCATCACTTTCCTTTCAAGGAGTAAGTGTCTTAATTTCATGCTGCAATCACCATCTGCAGTGTTTTGGAGCCCAGAAAAATTAAGTCCGACACTGTTTCCACTATTTCCCACGAAGTGATGGGACCAGATGCCATGATCTTAGTTATTTGAATGTTGAGCTTTAAGCAATTTTTTTCCATTCTCCTCTTTCACTTTCATCAAGAGGCTTTTTAGTTCCTCAATTTAGTTTCTCTTACAATTTCAGTTTATGCGTGATGTAATCTTCATATCTGAGGTTATTGATATTCTCCCAGAAATCGTGCTTCTTTCCGCCCAGCGTTTTTCATGATGTACCCTGCATAATTTTAATAAGCAGGCTGACAATATATAGCCTTGACGTACTCTTTTTCGTATTTGCAACCAGTCTGTTGTTCCAGTAGTAGAATATTACTCAGCCATTAAAATCAGTTCTAATGAGGTGGGTGAAACCAGAGCCTTACTTACAGATTGAAGTAAGCCAGAAAGAAAAACACCAATAGCGTACACTAATGCATATTTGTGGAATTTAGAAAAATGGTAATAGTAACCCTGTATGTGAGACAGCAAAAGAGACACAGATGTAAAGAATAGTCTTAGGACCCTGAGGGAGTGGGCAAGGATAAGATGATATGGGATAATGACATTGAAACATGTAAATTATCACATTTGAAAGAAATTTCCAGTCCATGTTTGATGCATGATACAGGGTGCTCAGGGATGCTGCACTGGGATGACCCAGAGGGATGGGATGGGAAGGGAGGTGGGAGGGAGGTTCAGGATGGGGAACACATGTACACCCATGGGAGATTCATGTCAATACATGGCAAAAACAATACACTACTGTAAAGTAAAAATTAAAAAAAAGAAGAAGAAAAAAGAAAACTTCAAATATAAAGATAAGAACATACAAAAGCAAACAAACACAACGAAATTCAGAATTCTACATCAGGAGTACCAAATAACAACAGACAGGGGCATTTCTCCTTTAGAGAAATTGTGGTTAGAGTAAAAATATTTTTCACTTTCCTTTTCTTGGTGAATGGTATTTGCTCTTCTGTAGTGGGAATGTTTTCATCAGTATCCCTTAAATCAGGGTCCATGATTGTTCTTCAAGTGACTTATTGCTGAGGATTTCAAGGAGAAATGGAAAGAGGGAAACAAGATATATCAGAAGGAGTATAAAATCTAGTGTCAAGTGTAGAGCAAATTGCACCACTTTCTATATAAATTTTTCAAAAGTTTTTCTCACTTTGAATTAAGCCATTTGCTTCCAAGTCACTCACTGTTTACGTTTTACCCATGGAAATGGGATCTTCTCCTATCACATGAGGAGGCTTTCATGTGACCAAAGCAAATTCTTTTCAGACTAGGGAGCTTTTTAAAGATATTAGCGGCCAGGCCTTGTAAAAGTTGAAGGGTGCCTAATGAAAGAGACCTGGGTGGGGCACTGTAAAAGACAGATAGTCTGGACAAAGTCTTTCCAGATTGCCACGCTTCATCTCTCTAAAAATTCGTCTTTTCTTGGGATCCGGCCGGTCTATGTCCACCTGAGAAGGTGCGCCAGTTGTACACCCAGAAAATCAAGTGTCAGGGACTCGGGAGGCGATAAGTCATAGTGACCGTGCTCCCCAAACACCTGGTCACCTGAGCTGCTCGGACCGCGTAAGGCACAAAACGCAGACCCAGCCAAGTTTGCGCCTTTGTGGAGTACCCAAGAAACTGAACTTGAGACGCTCAGAACTGGGAAGTGCATACAACCCAGCGAAGCCTCGGACAATTCCCGGCAGAGCAACCTAGAGTCTGTGCAGGGTAGACTGGGACAACACATGCGCTGTGAGCGGGGGCAAACCCAGTGTGGCCGAGATGCTGCGAGCACTCCCCACAGACTCCAGAGTTATTTGTCTGCAGCGTTCCTCCCTTCCCAGAACAGGACTGAACAACTGAGCCATAAAAAGTGTCCACCCGACCCTTGGATAAGGGCGGAAATTAGACACTGAAGAGACCAGCAAACAGAAGCTAAAACAGAGGGAACCACCTTGGAAATGATAGATAGAGAAGTCTAGAGACTACTCCAAGAATAAGACCAAAAACCAGAGGCAAGAGGCTTAAGCCTGAATCCTGAGAACACCAGAGAACTACTGACTCCAGGAACCATTTATCGATAGGAGCTCATCAAACGCCTCCATACCTAAACTAAAACCAAGCACCACGCAAGGGTCAACAAGTTCCAGAGCAAGACATACCATGCAAATTCTCCAGAAACACAGGAAACTAGCCCTGAGCTTCAATATACAGGCTTCCCAAAGTAACTCCAAACCCACTGACATCTCAGAACTCATTACTGGACACTTCATTGCACTCCAGAGAGAAAAAATCCAGCTCCACCCACCAGAACACCGACACAAGCTTCCGTAACCAGGGAACCTTGACAAGTCACCCGTCCAACCCCACACACAGCAAGAAAACTACATAATAAAGAGAACTCCACAAACTGCCAGAAGAGGGATAGGTCGCCTCAAGCAAAGCAATATAAGCAAGATGAAGAGGCAGAGAAATACCCAGTATGTAAAGGAACAAAATAAATGCCCACCAACACAATCCAAAGAGGAAGATTTAGGAAATCTACCTGATAAAGAATTTCAAATTTTGATGGTGAAAATGATTCAAAATCTTGAAAGCAAAATGGAGTTACAGATGAATAACCGGGAAAAAAGGATTGAGAAGATGGAAGAAAGGTTTAATAAGGACTTACAGGAAATAAAAAAAGAGTCAATATACAATGAATAATGCAATAGAGGAGATCAGAAACACTCTGGAGGGAACAAACAATAGAATAACAGAGGCAGAAGACAGGATAAGTGAGCTAGAAGATAGAACTGTAGAAATAAGTGAAACATAGAGGATAAAAGAAAAAAGAATTAAAAGAAATGAGGACAATATTAGAGAACTCTGGGACAATGGTATACGATCCAACATTCGAATCATAGGAGTCCCAGAAAAAGAAGATATAATGAAAGACTATGAGAGAATACTTGAGGAGATAATAGTTGAAAACTTCCCTAAAATGGGGAAAGAAATAATCACTCAAGTCCAAGAAACCCAGAGAGTCCCGAACAGAATAAACCCAAGGTGAAATACTCCAAGACACATGTTAATCAAATTAACAAAGATCAAACACAAAGAACAAATATTAAAAGCAGCAAGCGAAAAGCAGCAAATAACATACAATGGGATTCCCATAAGGATAATAGCCGATCTTTCAACAGAAACATTTCAGGCCAGAAAGGAATGGCAAGATATACTTAAAGTGATGAAAGAAAATAACCCGCAGCCCAGATTACTGTACCCAGCAAGGACCTCATTCAAATATGAAGGAGAAATTAAAATCTTTAAAAAGCAGAGAGAATTCAGCATCACCAAACCAGCTCTCCAACAAATGCTAAAGAATCTTCTCTAGACAGGAAACGCAGAAAGGTTGTACGAAATCGAACCCAAAGCAATAAAGAAAATGGAAGCGGGATCATACTTATCAATTATTACCTTAAACGTAAATGAGTTGAATGCCCCAACCAAAAGACAAAGGCTGGCTGAATGGATACAAAAACAAGAACACCATTTATGTTGTCTACAAGAGACCCACCTCAAAACGAGGGACACATACAGACTGAAAGTAAAGGGCTGGAAAAAGATATTCCATGCAAATAGAGACCAAAAGAAAGCAAGGGTAGCAATACACATATCAGATAAAATAGACTTTAAAAAAAGGCTGTGAAAAGAGACAAAGAAGGAAACTACATAATGATTAAAGGATCAATCCAAGAAGAAGATATAACAATTATGAATATATATGCTCCCAACATAGAAGCACCAGAATATGTAACACAATTACTAACAAATATGAAAGGGGAAGTTAAGAACAATGCAATAGTAGTGGGAAATTTTGAAACCCCACTCACATCTATGGAGAGATCAACTAAACAGAAAATTAACAAGGAAACACAAACTTTAAATGTTACAATAGACCAGTTAGACCTAATAGATCTCTATAGGACATTTCACCCCAAAACAATGAATTTCACCTTTTTCTCAAGCGCACAGGGAACATTTTCCAGGAAAGATCATATCCTGGGCCATAAATCTAACCTTGGTAAATTAAAAAAAAAACTGATATCATTCCAAGCATTTTTTCTGACCACAATGCAGTAAGATTAGATCTCAATTACGGGAGAAAAACTATTAAAAATGCCAACATATGGAGGTTGAACAACACGCTGCTAAATAATGAACAAATCATAGAAGAAATCAAAAGAGAAATCAAAATATGCATAGAAGTGAATGCAAATGAAAACATAATGACCCAAAACATGTGGGACACTGTAAAAGCAGTGCTAAGGGGAAATTCATAGGAATACAGGCAAACCTCAATAAAGAGGATAAAAGTCAACTCAATTAACTAACCCTACATCTAAAGAAACTAGAAAAGGAAGAAATGAAGAACCCCAGGGTTAGCAGAAGGAAAGAAATTTTAAAAATTAGAGCAGAGATAAATGCAAATGAAACAAAAGAGACCATAGCAAAAATCAACAGAGCCAAAAGCTGGTTCTTTGAGAAGGTGAATAAAATTGACCATCACTAGCCAGATTCATCAAGAAACAAAGGGAGAAGAACAAAATCAATAAAATTAGAAATGAAAATGGAGAGATCACAACGGACAACACAGAAATACAAAGGGATATTAGAGAATGCTATCAGAAATTATATGGCAATAAAATGAATAACCTGGAAGAAATGGACAAATTCCTAGAAAAGTACAATTTTCCAAAACTGAACCAGGAAGAAATAGAAAATTTGAACAGACCCATCACAAGCATGGAACTAGAGGAGGATGTAATCTGAAATCTTCCAGCAAACAAAAGCACAGGTCCAGATGGCTTCACAGCTGAATTCTACCAAAAACTTAAAGAAGAGTTAACTCCTATTCTACTCAAACTCTTCCAGAAAATTGCTGAGGAAGGGAAACTTCCAAATGCATTCTATGGGGCCACCATCACCCTAATCCCAAAACCTGGTAATGATCCCACAAAAAAAGAAAACTATAGGTAAATATCACTGATGAACATAGATGCAAAAATCCTTAACAAAATTCTAGCAATCTGAATCCAAAAACACATTAAGATCATACATCATGACCAATTGGGCTTTAACCCAGGAATGAAATATTCTTCAATATCCGCAAATCAATCAACGTAATACACCACATTAAAAAACAGAAAAATAAAAATCATATCATTATCTCAATAGATTCAGAGAAAGCCTTCGACAAAATTCAACATCCATTTATGATAAAAACTCTACAGAAAGTGGGAATAGAAGGGACATATATCAACATAATAAAAGCTATATATGACAAACCCACAGCAAACATTTTCCTCAATGGTGAAAAATTGAAGGCATTTTCCCTAAAGTCAAGAACAAGACAAGTGTGCATACTCTCACCACTACTATTCAACATAGTTCTGAAAGTTTTGGCCACAGCAATCAGAGCAGAAAAATACATAAAAGGAATCCAAATTGGAAAAGAAGAAGGAAAATTTTCACTGTTCGCTGATGACATGATACTCTACACAGAAAACCCTAAATCCTCTACCAGAAACCTACTAGAGTTAATCAATGAATACAGTAAGTTGAAGGATATAAAATCAACACTCAGAAATCCCTTGCCTTCCTATACACTAATAATGAGAAAATAGAGAATTTAAGGAAACTATTCCGTTCACTATTGCAATGAAAATAGTTAAATACTTAGGGATATATCAACCTAAGGAAATAAAAGACATGTACATAGAAAACTATAAAACACTAGTGAAAGTAATCAAAGAGGACACTAATAGATGGAGAAATATACCATGTTAGTGGATTGGAAGAATAAATATTGTAAAAATGAGTATACTACCCAAGGTTATTTATATATTCAATGCAATCCCTATCAAGCTACCAACGATATTTTTCACAGAACTAGAACAAATAATCTCACAATTTGTATGGAAATACAAAAACCTCGAATAGCCAAAGCAATCTTGAGGAAGAAAAATGGAACTGGAGGAATCAACCTGCTGGACTTCAGGCTCTACTACAAAACCACAGTCATCAAGACAGTATGGTAATGGCATAAAGACAGAAATACAGATCAATGGAACAAAATAGAAATCCCAGAGATAAATCCACTCACCCATGGACATCTGATCTTTGACAAAAGAGGCAAGAATGTAAAACGGAGAAAAGACAATCTCTTTAACAAGTGGTGCTCGGAAAACTGGTAAGCCACTTGTAAAACAATGAAACTAAAACACTTCCTAACAGCATACACAAAAATAAACTCAAAATGGATTAGAGAGCTAAATGTAAGACCAGAAACTATAAAATACCTACGGGAGAATGTAGGCAAAACACTCTCCGACATAAATCACAGCAGGATCCTCCATGACCCACCTCCCAGAATATTGGAAATAAAAGTAAAAATAAACAAATGGGACCTAATTAAAATCAAAAGCTTCTGCACAGCAAAGGAAACTATAAGTAAGGTGAAAAGACAGCCTTCAGAATGGGAGAAAATAATAGCAAATGAAGCAACTGATAAAGGATTAATCTCCAAAATATACAAGCAGCTCCTGCAGCTCAATTCCAGAAAAATAAATGACCCAATCAAGAAATGGGCCAAAGAACTAAACAGACATTTCTCCAACGAAGACGTACAGATGGCTAACAAACACATGAAAAAATGCTCAACATCCCTCATAATCAGAGAAATGCAAAGCAAAACCACAATGAGATACCATTTCACACCAGTCAGAATGGATGCTATCAAAAAGTCTACAAGCAATAAATGCTGGCGATGGTGTGGAGAGAAGGGAACCCTCTTACACGGTTGGTGGGAATGCAAACTAGTATAGGCACTATGGCCTTTTCATACTGTTCATGGGGTTCTCAAGGCAAGTATACTGAAGTGGTTTGCTATTCCCTTCGGCAGTGACCCGCACTGAGTTAGACAAGGCTGTGGTCTGTGTGATCAGATCGACCGGTTTTCTGTGATTATGATTTCAGTGTGTCTGCCTTCTGATGCCCTCTCGCAATACCTACCATCTTACTTGGGTTTCTCTTACCTTGGTTGTGGGGTATCTCTTCACGTTTGCTCCATCAAAGCACAGCCACTGCTCCTTACCTTGGACAAGGGGTATCTCTTAACTACAGCCCCTCCTGACCCTGAACGTGGAGTAGCTCGTCTCGGCCCTCCTGCGCCTATGCAGTCGCCGCCACTTGGACATGGGGTTGCTCCTCTCAGCCACAACCCAGAGGTCGGGTGAGGGGTAGCTCCTCTCGGGTATGCTTCTGCGTGGTCCATCGCGCAGACAGCATCGCTTCTGCACAATCTGTCGTGCAGTTTTTCCAAGAGAACGCACTGGTCATAGCAAAAATCCTCTTTCAACAACATAAGAGAAGACTCTATATGTGGACATCACCAGATGGTCAACACCGAAATCAGATTGATTATATTCTTTGCAGCCAAAGATGGAGAAGCTCTATACAGTTAGCAAAAACAAGCCCAGGAGCTGACTGTGGCTCAGATCATGAACGCCTTATTGCCAATTTCAGACTTGAAGAAAATGGGGAAAACCACTAGACCATTTAGATATGACCTAAATCAAATCCCTTATGATTATACAGACAAAGTGAGAAATAGATTTAAGGGACTAGATCTGATAGATAGAGAGCCTGACGAACTATGGACGGAAGTTCATGACATTGTACAGGATACAGGGATCAAGACCATCCCCATGGAAAAGAAATGCACAAAAGCTAAATCACTGTCTGCGGAGGCCTTACAAATAGCTGTGAAAAGAGGAGAAGCATAAAGCAAAGGAGAAAAGGAAGCATATAAGCATCTGAATGCAGATTTCCAAGAATAGCAAGGAGAGATAAGAAAGCCTTGCTCAGCGATCAATGCAAAGAAATAGAGAAAAACAACAGAATAGGAAAGACTAGGGATATCTTCAAGAAAATTAGAGATACCATGGGAATATTTCATGCAAAGATGGACTCGATAAAGAACAGAAATGGTATGGGCTTAACAGAAGCAGGAGAAATTGAGAAGTGGCAAGAACACAGAACTGTCCATAAAAAAAAGATCTTCCCGGCCAAGATAATCACGATGGTGTGATCACTCACCTAGAGCCAGACATCTTGGAATGTGATGTTAAGTGGGCCTTAGAAAGCATCACTAGGAACAAAGCTAGTGGAGGTGATGGAATTCCAGTTGAGCTCTTTCAAATCCTGAAAAATGATGCTGAGAGTGCTGCCGTCAATATGCCAGCAAATTTGGAAAACTCAGCAGTGGCCACAGGACTGGCAAATGTCCGTTTTCATTCCAATCCCAAAGAAAGGCAATGGCAAAGAATGCTCAAACGACCTTACAATTGCACTCATCTCACACGCTAGTAAAGTCATGCTCAAAATACTCCAAGCCACTCTTCAGCAATATGTGAACCGTGAAATCCCAGATGTTCAAGCTGGTTTTAGAAAAGGCACAGGAACCAGAGATCAAGTTGCCAACATCCCCTGGATCATAGAAAAAGCAAGAGAATTCCATAAAAACATGTATTTCTGCTTTATTGACCCATTTCATTTTTCAGTCATTTGTTATTTAGGCATTGAGCTTCATGAGCTGCTTTTGTGGTGTAGGGATTAATTATTGGTCAGTGACTTCGTTTCTTGTTATTTTCCCCATTTTATATGGTGCCTTGTTACGTTACTTATAGTCTCCTACTGATTGCTATAGTAAAAGAGCGGATATTAAACGAAGTCATACGTAATCCTGTCAGTCAAGTAAGGAAGAAGTTGAAATGTGCGGTTTAAATATCAGAGGAAGCTGGTTCATCACCTGTAAGCAGTGTATGTGATGAGGGGAGAGACATGATGAGACCTCAGTGGGAGAAAAATGGATTTCTTGATAACTACAACAAATAAGATATGTACAAGGATTGCCGATTTCTCATCGGAGCTTCTTCCACACTATTATGTCATTCAGTCATCTAATGGTCTATTTTCCATGGTCTTTCTTTATCTCCAACACTCCTCAGGAGTTTGGCCTCATTTGCTGTTATTTACTCCCTTTCAAAGGGTGCCTTTTCACATTTCTTTTAGGTTCCTTCATTGTACAAAAGCTTTTAACTTCAATTAGGTCCCATATGTTTGTTTGTGTTTTATTTCCGTTTCTCTGGGAGGTGGGTCAGAGAGGATCTTGCTGTGATTTATGTCAGTGTGTCCTGCCTACATTTTCCTCTAAGAGTTTTATAGTTTCTAGTCTTATATTTAGATCTTTAATCCATTTTGAGTTTAGTTTTGCCTATGGTGTTAGGAAGGGTTGTGGTTTCATTCTTTTAAAACTGGTTGATCATTTTACCCTCAGCATCACTTTTTAAAGAGATTATCATTTTTTCTTTGTATATTCTTTTCTCCTTCCTCAAAATTAAGGTGGTCATGGATGTGTGGACTTATGTCTAGGCTTTCTATTTTGTTCCACTGATCTAGATTTCTGTCTTTGTGCTACTGTCTTGATAACGGTAATTTTGTAGTATAGTCTGAAGTCAGGCAGGTTGATTTTTCCATTTCCAGTCTTATTTCTCAGGATTGCTTCTGCTTTTAGAGGTTTCCTGTCGTGTCTGCACTCGACAACATGTTTGGCACAATACTGTGCTCAGAGTATGAAGACTGCAGCCAAGTTAAATCTTAAAACTCTTATTATCTTTGTTGTTGCTGCGGGATCTCTGTGAAGAGACTGAAACATAGCATTTGGTCAGAGTAGAAGGTCCTTTGTTTTCTCCTATGAAATAGACCTCACCTCCCTTTTATCTTCTGAACGGCAGACTGGGATGTACAGAAAGTTGTCTGCAGCAACTAATTTAACAATGGAGATTCCTAAGCTTCAGTGGTTTTGTACTTCATGTCTTCGGTTGGATTTTAACTCAAAATAGCTCCGTGACTCTTTTCTCTTACATAAGGCATGTCTTGCTTGTTTTCCTCGTAAGTGACCCTGAGATCCAGGGGTCCACGGTAGAAAGGATATTTCTGCATGTCTCTCGCAGGACCCTTTGCTAAATTCCTCTGTATTACACAGGTTCCCGTCCTTCCCAGTGTTCTAACCCTCTGGCCATGCACAGCTCCAAGTTATGTTGAGAGTTCCCATCAGCACAAACTCATGCCATAATGCTGTCCATACGTTTATTTTTTCTTCCTGATGCACATTTTCCTGCCAGCCATTCTCAGGTTCTGTATGTTTCAAGGCCATGGTATTCAAAGGGTGAGTGTCAGCATCAAGTCGAATGATTCTTTAAAAACAATAGGTAATTCCACTTCTGAGTATTTATTAGAAGGAAAAGGGAAACACTAATTCAAAAACATATCTGTGCCCCAACATTCTTTGCAAGATGTGGAAATAACATAAGTGTTCACTGATGGGTAAATGGATAAAGAAACGGATATATACAACGGAATATTATTCAGCCACAAAATGAAGAAATGTTGGAGACATCTCTGGTGGTGCAGTGGTTTAGACTCCACGCTCCCACTGCAGGGGGAGCAGGTTTGATCGTTGTCGGGGAAGTAAGATCCCACATGCCTAACAGTGTGACAACAATAAAAGAAATCTTGCCATTTTTGATAACATGAATGAACACTGAGTGTATTATTCTAAATGAAATGTCTGAGAAAGACAACTGCTGTTTGATCTCGGTTTTCTGTGGAATCTGAAAAACAAACCAAAAAAAAAAAAAAAATGAGTTCATACATACAGGGAACAGACTGGTGGTTGCAAGACGCAGAAGGAGAAAGGTGGCTGAAATGAGATGAATGGATGGCATTACTGATTCTATGGACATGAATTTGAGTGAACTCCGGGAGTTGGTGATGGACAGGGAGGCCTGGCGTGCTGTGATTCTTGGGGTTGCAAAGAGTCAGACACGACTGAGCGACTGAACTGAACTGCGTTTCTATATTTACCGTGAAAGGATAAATACTGTGAAAATATTTGTTCTAGTTTTGTGAAGAGTACTATTGAGTACTTGATAAGAGTTGCATTGAACCTATAGATTGCTTTGCTTTGTGTACTCATTTTCACTATATTATTTCTTCAAGTCCATCAATGTGGTATAATTCTCTCTGTGTCTCATCTTTCTTTCATCATTGTTTTATAGTTTTCTATATATGCATATAAGTGTTTTTGTTTCTTTATATAAATTTACCCCTAAGTATGCTATTTTTTTCACTGCAACGCTGAACAGTATTGTTTCTCTTTCTATTTTCTCATTGTTCATGTATAGCAATGCAAGGGGCTTCTGGGTAATAATTTATAACCTGCAATATTTTTATATTCATCAATTAGCTCTTGTAATATTCTTGTGGTGTCTTTAGGGCTTTCTACATAGAGGATCAGGTCATCTGCAAATTGTGACAATTTCCTTTTTTTTTTTTTTTTTTTTAACCGACCTGGATTCCTTTTTATTTCATTTTCTTCTCTGTTGTAGTTGGGACTCCCAAATCAATGTTGAATAGTTGTGGTGAGAATGAGCACCCTTGGCTTGCTCCTGATTTTATAGCAAATAGTTTCAATGTTTCACCATTGGAGATACTGTTTGTCATGGGTTTCTCATATATGGCTTTTATTGCGTTGAGATATGTTTCTCTTACACTTGCTTTCAGGAGAGTTATCATAAGGAGGTGTTGACTTTTGTCAAAGACTTTCTCTGCATCTATTGAGATAATCATATTGTTTATAATCTTTCAGTTTAATATGGTGTATCAGATTGATTTGCAAATATTAAGGAATCCTTGCATCCCTGGGATGATGCCCACATGCTTCTAAGGTAATGACGTATGACCTTTTTGATATGTTTTTGGATTCTGCTTGCTGGAAGTTGCAGGAAAATTTCTGCACCTATGTTTACGAATATGTTTAGTGACATTAGTCTGTCGTTTTCTTTCTTTGTTGCATCTTTGTCTGGTTTCATTATTAGGGTGATTGTGGCCTCGTAGAATGAGTTGGGGAGCTTATCAGCATTTGAAATTTTCTGGAAGAGTTTGAGTTGGTTAAGGCTTTGTTCTTCCATAAACCATTTTTTAGTAAAGTCCAAAAAGTAAAAAAACAAATGTATCATTCACCTGTGAAACCATCTGGTCCTGGTCTTTTGATCATTGAAAGATGTTTGATTACAGGTTTTATTTCCGTGATTCTGATTTTTCTGTAGGATTTTCTACTTGCTCGTCCATTTATGGACAGTTATTCTTTTCTAAGATTTTTTTCCATTTCTTCAACGTTGTCAATTTTGTGACATATAATTTCTCACCGTAATCTCTTATGACCTTTGGTATGTCTGTGTTTTCTGTTGTGATTACTCTATTTTCATTTCTAATTTTATTATTTGGAGTCTTTTCCACCACCCCCACAACCCCTTTTTATTTTCCTTTCTTCTTTGATCACTCTGGTTAATGCTTTGTCTTTGATTTATGTTCTCAAAGAACCAGATTTTCATTTTATTCAGTTTTACCATAGTCACCTTTGTTTCTTTTTCACTTATTTCTGCTCTGATTTTTATGATTCCATTCATTCTACTAACTTGGGAGTTTTTATTTTCTTCTTTTTGTATTTGCTTTAGATGTAAAGTAGGCTCTTTCTTTCTTTGATGTTCATCTTCTTTCTTGATGTAGATTTATATGCTATGAAACTCCTTCTTAACACAGCTTGTTACTGAATCCCAAAGCTTTTGGGTTGTTGTGTTTTAAATTTTTTTGTAATTTTATTTATTTTATGGAAGCTAATTATTTTACATTATTGTGTTGGTTTTGCGACACATTAACATGAATCTGCTCCAGGTGTACATGTGTTTTAATTTTCATTTGATTGAAATTAAATTTGAATTCCTTTTTGATTTTTCCTGTGATCTGTTGCTTATTCAGATGTGTGTTATTTAGCCTCCATATGTTTGGAGATTTATTTAATTTTTCTTCTGTGTTTGACACCTATTCTTTCTTCATTGTGATTGGAATAGATGCTTGAAATTTTTTCACTTTTCTTTTCTTTCTCTCTCTCTCTTTTTTTTTTTTTTTGTTTGACTTTAGCAAGGGTAGGTTTATGGACTGTGATTTGATCTTTCTACGAGGCTGTTCCATGTGCACTTGAGGAAGGGTGTATCCATTACTAATGAGTGTAATGTCTATATAAAACAATTAAGTGTAACTATACCATTGTTCCATTTAGGAGAACCTCAATATGTAAGGTAAATGCAAGCAAGTAGAAAAGGGGAAATTAACAGTAACACAATTATAATGGGGGCTTTTATATCCCACTCACACCTATGGGCACTTCACCTGAAAAGAAAATTAGCAAATAATCATGAGCTGTAAATGTGCTTTTGTAGGTTGTCTGTTTTTACACTTATTGCAGTGCCTCGGGTACAGAAGGAGAAGATACTCTAAAGTTGGCCATATTTAGAAGTGGCAGGAAGTTACCAATCACAATTGGCAGAGTTAGAAAATTGAAAAAAAAAAAAAAGTCCTAATACAAAGATGTGACTTCCAAGCTAGTGCTATCTTCCATTTTTATGAGTCGAGAAGTACTCAACAAGAAAGTGAAATCCCTGATATGAGGGTATATGATCTCAAAATTGAAATATGCCTAAGAGAACAGTCTACATGCATATAAATGAGTCTTGGCTTGAGTCCTATTAATTATGCTAAATATTAGAACACGTCTGATAGACCACATCTCCTGCAAGTCTCACACAACCTATCGTAAATTACTGTCTCCTGCATTTCTAAGCTATGGCACTGTACTTGGCATAGTATCATAGGCTGAGGCTTTAAGACTGTAAAAGCTCGTTGAGGACAGAGACCACATTAATTTATTACCTTTGGAAATATCTCCCCAAGGCCTGAAGCCAACTCTGGTGCAGCTGCCACCATCCAAAAGGCCAGATGCTAACTCTGAAATGTGCCCTTCATTCTCCTCTCCAACTTCCTCCATGTTTTCACCACCCAGCGGTGTGTTTTGTCCCTTGCCCTATAAAGATTCTTTGTTCTTACAGTCTACATTATCATCCAAGGTCGACGACACATTGTCTGTATTTCAAACTCTCTGCTGATTGAATGAACATAATTTAGAAATGGAAATCAGAGGCTGCAGACAGGCCTGTACAGAAGCTTCTGAAATTACATAGCAGGGATCTGCACTGACATGTGGCTACGTTGAATGTTATTAGTGACTTGAATCCTATCATCTGGGTCATCTGGGAGATGAACATTTTCTCTGTGAAACTGTCCAAAAGGATTTCTGTATAACTTCATTTGGGTGCACGCCTTGATATAGTTTCCTATACCTGGTACTGTTCCCTCCAAATATTCCCAGTTGAACATACCTTGGCCTGATGTGCACACAGTCTGTCCTTTAGGCTTGTCTAAGACGGGAGGTTCAGAGGTCTTGTTGGCCCAATTTCTCAAGTTGGTAGAGGACTTACAATCTACATTCTTTATCAATAACTGGGGCATGTCCCTTGAAGGGCTGCAGGTGTTAACAATGAGCTTGCCTGAAGCTGTGGCTTTGGTGCTCTAATGGCCCTTCTTAGGGCTGAGGAAAATGTTATTATCCATAGGCCCTTCAGTTTGGACTGGTATTATTTATTTATTTGTTTGTTTTTATCAGTTTGGACTGGTATTATTTATTTATTTGTTTGTTTTGTGCACTTTGCAAACTAGAATCGTGGTGTTTTGGGGTTCTCACAAATCCAGAGGACTGGCAGTAAGACTGGGGGCCATAGATGAGAACTTTTAAAAAGGGACTTCATCACACCTGGCAAGCTCTCTGTGGGAAAGGCCCAGGTTGCTCCAACACTTCATGGGAGACCTTGTGATCCTCTAATCTCCCCAAAGGCTACTGCAGCCTATTGTCTTGGTTAGGGGAGGTTAACGGAGGTGTGATTACCATGATGTGCTTGCTTTGTGTTATCACTAAAGCAATAGGCAACAATGCTTTGGTCACTGCCCTTTGCAACAATCAGTCCTCAGGATTGGTCAGGTTTTATCTTCAGGATTTAGAAGGAAATCAATGGGAAGGATTAAAGGAGAGTTCTGTATGTTGTTGACCAGGTGATGCTGCCTTCCTGATGTGCTTACTTTCTTCTATCACTTTCTCTAAATTATGCCCCTTCCATTGTTTCCTAGGAGATCTTACCAATTTAATAGAATGTTCATCCCAGGAATCTCTGAGAAAACAATGAAAACAGTTAAGGAGCATTAGTTATCTTTGAGGATTATCAGTTGATGGGTTAGAGAGTTCTTTACCACTTTCCTTTCCCTGAGAACCTAAGTAAGTATGGTGAATTCTGTTAAGTCAATCAGTCCTGCCCAACTCTTTCTGACCCCATGGATTGCAGCCTACCAAGCTTCCCGGTTCATCAGCAACTCATAGAGCCTGCTCAAACCCATGCCCATCGAGTCAGTGATGCCATCCAAGCATTTCATCTTCTGTCTTCACACTCTCCTCCAGCTTTCAGTCTTTTGCAGCATCAGGGTCTTTTCCAGTGAGTCAGTCCGTCACATCAGGTGGCCAACATATTCAAGTTTCAGTTTCAGCATCAGGATTTCCAATCAATATTCAGGACTGATTTCCCTTAGAATTGACCGCTTTGATCTCCTTACAGTCAAAGGGACTCTCAAGAGTTTTCTCCAACACCATATTTCAGTAGCATCGATTCTTTGGAAGACAATTTTCTTTCTAGTCCAATTCTGACTTCTACCTGACTCTGTACATAGCTTTGACTAGACCGACCTTTGTCTGCTTTATAATATGCTGTCTAGCCTGGTCATAGCTTTTCTTCTAAGGAGAAAGTGTATTTTAATTTCATGACCAGAGTCACCATCTGCAGTGATTTTGGAGCCCCCCCAAATAAAGTTTCTCACTGTTTCCATTGTTTCCCCATCTTTACGACATGATGAGACCAGATGCCATGATTCTCATTTTGGATGTGGAGTTTTAAGTCATCTTTTTCACTGTCTTTCATTTTCTTCAAAAGACTCTTTAGTTCTTTTCAAGTTCCACCCTGTGAATCATGTCATCTGCATATCTGAGGTTATTGATATTTCTCCCAGCAACCTTGATTGCAAACACTGTTTCATCCAGCCTGGCATTTTGTATGATTAACTCTACATGTAAGTTCAATAAAGAGGGTGACAATATACAGCTTTGACGTGTTCCTTTCCCAACTCAGAGCCAGTCTGTTGTTCCATGTCCTATTCTAACTGTTGCTTCTAGACCTCCATACAATTTACTCAGGAGGCATATAACATGGTCTAGTAGTCTCATCTTTTGTCGAATTTCACATTTTGCTATTATCTACCCAATCAAAGTCTTTGGCATGGTCAAATGGGAGTAGATGCTTTCCTGGTGTTCTCTTGCTTTTTTCATTCCCCAACAGGTGTTGGCAATTTGATCTCAGGTTCCTCTGTCCTTTTTAAATCCAGCTTGAACATGTGGAAGCTCATGGTTCATGTTCTGTTGAAGCCTGGTTGGGGAGTTTTGAGCAGTACTTTACGAGCGTGTGAAATGTGTGCAATTAAGCCGTAGCATGAACATTCTTTGGATTGCCTTTTTTGCAGTTGGAATGAAAACTGACCATTTCCGGTCCTCTGGCCACAGTTGAGTCTTCCAAATTTGCTAGCATATGGATGGCAGCACATTCCTAGCATCATCTTTTAGAATTTGAAATAGCTCAACTGAATTCCATCACTTCCACAAGCTTTGTTGTAGTTATTCTTCCTAAATCCCGCTTGACTGCACATTCCATGATGTCTGACTCTAGGTGAATGATCACAGAATTCTGCTTAACTGGGTCATGAAGAACTTTTGTGTATAGTTCATCTGTGTATGTGTGCCACCTCTTCTAAATAGCTTCTGCTTCTGTTACATCTGTGCCTTTTCTGTCCTTTAATGTGCCCCTCTTTGAATGCAATTTTCCCTTGGTATCTCTAATTTTACTGGAGGGATCTGAAGTCTTTCCCATTCTCTTTATTTCCTCTATTTATTGGCATTGATAAGCGAGGTAAGTTGTATCTCTCCTTGCTATTCTTTGGGACTATGCATTCAAAGGTGTATAATTTTCCTTTTCTCCTTTTCGTTTAGCTTGCCTCCTCTTCTCAGCTCTTTGTAAGGCCATGTCACTTTGCCTTTTTGCATTTCCTTTTCATGGGAATGGTCTTGATCACTGCTTCCTATACAGTGTCACAAATCTCCACCCATAGGTCTTCAGACACTCGATCAGATATAATCCCCTGATTCTGTTTACCACCTCCACAGTATAATCATAAGGGCTTTGATTTTACATGTGTAAAATATATTAATTCCCTATTTCATATAGGGAAATCTTCACCCAGGCTTTCATCTAAGAAATACAGAGAACTCTATATGGTATTAGAGAAAAACATGAAATATAATTTCAATGTTTGACTGTTTAGCACAGGTCTTAATTTCTGAATCATTGAAAATTCTCTGTTTTAACTTTACAAATCTGGGAAAAGTTTCATATGTGAATAATTGAGATTTCATATGAGAAACTTTTTCCCCAGATTATCAAATGTTAAATACACAATTCCAAATCTCCTATTAGAAGAACTTCATTCAATATTTCTTGATGGAAATGCAGATAATTTCATAGCTCAAGCATGAAAATCTGTGGGCAAATTCTATATGTCTAGTAGGAAAACTAGTGCAAGTTTTTCACATATTAAATAGACAGTATTCAATATTTCAAAAAGGAAAGACAACACAAAGGTTTTCAAATGAGAAATATGAAAATAATACCATATTTCATGTTAGAAAACCTGTGACCATGTTTTGATATTTGAAATGGACATTTTCATATCTCCTTTAAAAGAATCTGCATCCAGATTTTCATAGTTCTAACATGAAAAATTCCAGATTTTATGCAGAAAATTCTGTGTCCATACTTTCATGTGTGATGTATAGAGAATTCCATGATTCATATTGGAAAAACTGTCCCAGAATTGTATATGTGAATAATAGAGAATTCTGTATTTCACCTAAGAAACCTGCATCTAGATTTTCATATGTGAAAGTTAGAATTTCATCTTTTATGTAGGACTATCTCGTTTCAGATGTCTATGCTTGAAACAGAAAATACCTCCATCAAGAGGTTCCTTGGTTCCTATTGTTCTTCTGTCATTTGGGTGTTGTCACTGGGATAACTAAGATTATTCATATCTCCCACATAAATTTTGTTTCTAACTTGAGCTTCATCTAGGATTTTATTTTTCATGATGTTCTCAGAAACAGAAGTTAAATAGGCAGTGTAACAATGTATAGCGTTGACATAGTCCTTTCCCGATTTTGAACCAGTTTATTGTCCCGTGTCCAGTTCTAACTGTTGCACCTTTACAGCACACACATTTCCCAGGAGACAGGTAAGAAGTTCTGGTATTCTTATTGCTAGGAATTTTCCACAATTATTTTTCCTTTGTTTTGGTTTGTGTGTGATTCACAGAGTCCTAGTCATGAGCAGAGACAATTAAGCAGATATAGGTGATTGTATGGTATCCCCTTTCTTTTTCTATGATCAATTAATGTGTATCTCTTATGATTAAATCACTAACTACACATTCCTGTTTGTTTGTTAGTTTTGTATTTTAATTTTATATTTTGGTCATTGTTACTATTGTGGTTTTCTCTCTTTTGCAAGTATTCAAGTAGGAACTGGTAATTTCCTGTGTTTACCATCTTATTCTACAAGATTTAATTTAGGGTCACGGCAGTCTCTGACCTTTGACACCCACTGAATGGAGTTAAGCTTTGAGATCCAAAATTAGACATCTGTGCTGTGGGAAAATATCAGGAATGTTAAAAAAAAAAAAACTAGATATATTCAAGTGCTGACTTTTTGAGCTCAATTATGCTATTATATTTTAGGTGGAAAGTTCTGAATTTCTTCCTGCAGATGAAAATTCTTCATTAAGAGAAATATCCAAGGGAGAAAGAAAAGCAGTAACAATAACAAAATGCACTTGATTGCATTTGGAAGTCAAAATAGTACCAGGTATGTGT
Source organism: Moschus berezovskii (assembly GCF_049115385.1). NCBI lineage: Eukaryota > Metazoa > Chordata > Mammalia > Artiodactyla > Moschidae > Moschus > Moschus berezovskii. The sequence continues at coordinate 17,398,511 of NC_142489.1, read as the reverse complement.
GTATGTATGCAACCTCCCACCAAATAGAGTAATTCATGTTAACTAATGTTTCATGTTTTACTGTCAAGGATAAAAGAATAATAGAGCTTACCAGGAAAAACAGAAGTTCCAAGAAAACAAAAATGTAAGTAGATGTGAAATGCAACTCTCTCAAAGAAATGCAACTCTCTCTCACACAAATACTACTTCTACACTGACAACAGTTCTCCCAGAATATCCGATAAATACTAGCAGAAGACCCGGGTCAACAGAGTGTCCCTTGTGGGTTTCAGACATACCGGGGTGGAAAGGAAATAAGATGGAAGAAGGAGGGTAAGAGGAAGCAAGACAAAATCTGCGCCTTGGGGTGGGAGATGGAGAAGCAGGGAAGAGATTTCCAGAACGAGACAAGACGCTTCACTAAAGTGTACATTACTTGGGCTGAAAGGAAGCAAGGAGGAACAGCTAACGAAATATAAATTTTATACAGCAAGAGTCACACAGACAATGTGTGTCATGGCCCTATACGGCCCAAACTACAATGCAGCTCAGCCAGTATGCATTGGGTTTGGCAGCTGGAACACTGGATTTAGAGAGCCATCCTGGGAGAGGACTGCTGTTGACTATGTGGAGATGACCTGATGGAGCAGGTACGAGTAGATATGTAGCAGGGAATGCATTTTAAGTATTCCCAAACTGCCAAAGAGGCAGGACCTTACTGCTGTGTCACACTCAGGAGGTAGAGACACTTTTGTAGCCCCTCCTCTTCCCACCTGTTAACACCGACTGCAAAACAATAGAGAAAGACCAGCCAGAAGTACCACTCATTCCAAATCTCTTATGCCCATGGCTGCTGGCTCCTATTATTAATTGGCACTACCAGGGTTCCAGCATTCCAAGCAGCTGTACCACCTCCGTTGCTCACCAAGACAGACCCCAGTGTTCCACAAGTGTCTCGGGGAAGACTCCTTTGATGACCACAGGTGAAGGAAAGATGAAAATTACATCTTAGACCCAGGGACAGAGACATTAAGGAAGAGGATTGGATATCTTCCCACCGGTTGAGGATGCCACAGATTAAATACACACTATTAATCACATAGACCCTGTATCTACAGAAAAGATCAAAGATAAAAAGAGCTCAAGCTAAGGAAAATGACCAGGCTCAGGCAGCTGTAAAAATACACAGGATTTATAGCAGTTTTAAGTATGAGTTGTCCTTGGAGAGATCCAGAGTCCAGTTTCCTCCATCGCTGGACAGCTTCCCAAACAGGTATGTTGTCCTCTGACTCATCTTGGGGACTAGGACACTGACAGATGAGACACGAGGAAATAAGCACTATTCTTTTGATGCATTGCATTGTTGTGTTGTTGGTGCACTATTTTGCCCAGTTGTAGACTTCTTTGTTACTACACATTGCTTTGGCCTTTTAAGATTATTTCAACTATATTTTTATTTCTTGTATAGCTATTTCTACTTTTACTTTGGCTACCTATTTTCTGTGCGTTTAGTTGCTGTTGCATCTCTTCCTTTTTAAAAGGTATGCATTTCTATATTAATTGTGATTTTCTGTTATTCTGTGGGGGCTGTATCTGATCTTGTCAGATTTGCTTTCTTTATTCTTCAGTTGACATTCTGCTCTGGTGTTGTTTTTTGGCTTGAGATTTATTCGATCGGTTCCCTTTATGAATCTGTTGTCTTTTCTGTTGTGTTTATTGCTTGTGCTCCTTTTAATTTTTTTTTTTCTTTTGCCATTTACCTGTGTTACTTTTTAAATCTCCTCAATCTCTTGCTATGGTATCGTGGTTCTCTGAGCGTATCTTGGGCCTGATCATCTCAGGGGTCAGCACTGAAAGCAGGATCATGGGACACCAGAGAATTCCTGTCTACAGTGAATATTAACTGGTGACAGTCTCCATGAAGGCCTCCTTCTTAATCTAAGATGCACTCCTACCAACGACCTGTGCAAGGCTGATGCCTCACACCGCACAACAAGCAAGACAGAAACAAATCATCAGCAGATAGACTGACTAATGTCAGACTAATCCCATAGACACCTGCAAATGACAAGAACAGACATGGTCCCACCATTAGTGAGAGAAGTCTCAGCTGCAGACTCAAGATCATAGTTGCCAGTCTCTCCCACTCCAAAGCTCACACTAGTCACTCAACAAACTTTACCGACTTGGAGTGGAGACGAGGAGCAATAGCTATAACCCAGCAGTCTGAGAAGAAATGACCATTAACACAGAAAGTAGGGAAATATGAAGACAGAGAAATATTCTGTGGGCAAAAGAATGTGGTAAAAACTCAAAACACAATGAAGGAAAAAACGGGCAGGGTCCCTACAAAATACTTGGAAGTAACGATAGTAAAGGTTAGAAAAGCATTCCTGAGACAGAATGGAGAAAAGACGAGAAACATTTTTGAAGGGCCTAGAAAAACCAAAAAGTAACAACAAATAATTAACAACGGACATTAATAAAAATGGACATTGGTCTGCTATAGGCTAATACACACTGTTGTACTGCTGAAGCCAACACAACTTTGGAAAGCAATTATCCTACAATTTAAAAAAATGAAATTTTAAAAAGAAACACAACCTTTCAATGGCAAAAGAGACCTGACAAAGTTAAATGATACGTTTAGGACATTTCAACCAAACAGAGAAAAATATGCATTTTTCTAAAGCGAAAATGAAATATCTCCAGCATGTATCACAAACTGACTCTCAAATCAAGCCTCAGTAATTTTAAGGTAATGGTAATTGTATCATTTTTTTAAAAAAACCCACAATGCTATGTTTTACATACCAGATATGGGGGCACAGACTGTAAAAATCACAAATCCATGTAGGCTAACAAATACACCTCTACATGGCCAAGAGATCACAGATGAAATCAGAGAGAAAATTAAAAAAAAAAAAATTAGAAGAAAATAATATTAAAAGCATGATTATCAGAACGTTGTGGAGCATGTTAAAGCAGTAAGAGATTGAAGTTGATAAATACTACACATCTCAAGTAATTAACATAATCTTAAATCTAAAGCATTTAGAGAAAGAAGAAAAAGCAGACAAAATTCCCCAAAGTGAATACAAGGGGCAAAAATGATAAAAAAAAAATCAGAGCAGAAATTAAAATACATGATGAAAAAAATAGCCAAAATCAATATCTTTAAAAGGGGTCTCTTGGAGAGGATAGATAAAGTAGATAAATCATGGTCCAGACTTATCAAGAAAAAAAGGGACAAACACTTAAATCAATCAAATTTGACATGAAAAAGGATGACATTATAACGGATACCACTGAAATAACAAAGAATCGTAAGAGACTACAGCAAACAACTGTAAGTCAATAAAATTCAGGATCTTGAATCCATGGATAAATGCTCAGAAATTCAACGAAGAAGAAACAGAATATTAACCCAACAATGGTAAGCACTAATATTGAAACTGTGATAAAAATTTTCCAATTGATAAAATTAAGGCTTCACATGCAAATTTTACAAACCAGTCAGAAAACTGCTAACACATGGGCTTCTGAAACACTTCTAAAATTCTAGAGTGAAAGAAAACCCCACAAACTCTCCTATAAGGTCGCCATCACTCCGATGCCAACACCAACATAATAGAGAAAAGGAAAGTTAGACCTATATCACATATATGAACAGAGGCAAATATCCTTAGCAAAATACGAGCAAAAAAATCCATCAATACCTTAAAAGGACTGAACACCATTACTAAGTGGGGGGTATATCACAGATACAGAAACATCTTCCGAAGCTGCTTATCAATGGATCAGTTCAGTTCACTTCAGTCTCTCAGTCATATCCGACTCGTTGCGAAGCTGTGAATGAGAGCCCACTAGGCTTCCCTGTTCATCACAACTCTCGGAGTTCACCCAACTCATGTTCATGGAGTTGATGATGCCATCCAGGCATCTCATTCTGTCTCCCCTTATCCCCTGGACCCCAACCCCTGACAGTATCAAGGTTTTTTTCTATGAGTCAGCTCTCCCCAGCAGGTGGCCAAAGTATTGGAGTTTCAGCTTCAGCATCAGTCCTTCCAACGAACATCCAGCACTGATTTCCTTTGGAATGGACTGGATGGATCTCCTTGCTGTCCAAGGAACTCTCAAGAGGTGTCTCCAGCACCACAGTTCAAAAACATCAATTATTTGGCCATCAGCTTTCATCATTATCCAGCTCTCATATCCATACATGACCACTGGAAAAACCATAGCCTTGATTAGACAGACGTTGCTTGGCCAAGTAATGTCTCTGCTTTTTAATATGCTGTCTATATCTATATAAACTACTATAAATACTGGAAAAATGATAGAAGACAAAATAATTCTCAAATTTGTAATGTAGTATATAGAAATGAATGTACGGGAATGATAAGGAACCAAAAAAAGTTTCCTTAAAAAACATGAATAAAATAAAAAAAATAATCTAACAAATGTACGGGAATGATAAGGAACCAAAAAAAGTTTCCTAAAAAAAACATGAATAAAATAAAAAAATAATCTAACAGTTTCTCTAGAGTTGCTGTGAGCTTAGTGGGATCAAATCAGTGTCAGCTGGTCGCTTTTTCCAACCCGTGGACTACAAGGAGGTCCAACCAGTCCTTCCTAAGGGACATCAGTCCTGGGTGTTCGTTGGAAGGACTGATGCTAAAGCTGAAATTCCAATACACTGGGCACTCATGCGAAGAGTTGACTCAATGGAAAAGGATCTGATGCTTAGAGGGATTGAGGGAAATAGGAGGCGGGGATTACAGAGGGTGAGATGGCTGGATGGCATTACTGACTTGACGGACGTGAGTTTGAGTAAACCCAGGGAGTTGGCGATGGACAGGGAGGCCTGGCATGGTGTGATTCATTGTGTCGCATAGAGTCGGATACTACTAAGTGACTGAACTGAAGGACAGTCTAGCTAACTGACTTGTTGTCAAAACTATCGTTGCCCTGAATGGCACATTTTCTGCATTAACTTGAGAGTTTCAATTTGTTGCACCTGTCACTGCCGGGCTGGTTCACCCTTCTTTTCTTATGTTTACTTCCGCAATTTGCAATTTTCTTCCATGACAAGTTTACACATGACTAGTTTGCACCATAACACTAGGGGGCAGCAGGCCCTTATGTGACCTCACTTGCTCAGTGGTGCAATGGTGAGGGGGAGGACATTGAAAACAAAAACCGATGCGATATATTTGTCCGGGTGCTTAAGGTAGATGGACCACAGTGGGCCTGCCACTGCCATAGGTGACATATACTTTCTTGGTTCACCATTCTCAGGTTCCTGGGTGATCCGCGAGGGCACTGCCTAAAGTGGGCATTGTGTCTCATGCCCTTCCCAAGTCTAAGCCACTCAGGCGCTCTGCAAGGGCACTGAACACGATGAGTTATATGCTTTGTTTCCTTCCCAGGTCCAAACTGCTCAGGCAACTGGGTGGCAGGCAAGGTACTGTCCAAGGTAGGCCATGCATCTTTTGTTGTAGGGTAAGGGGGTTAGAGAAGTCAAGTTTCAGAAAAAGACTGAGACTGGCACTTTACAGGAACTGATCACCTTTAATGAGGCGAGAAAGGACAGCAGTCAGATTAATGAGCTGCTGCACTAACCAAAGAAAATAGTATGCATATATATAGGCATATATGTGGAAAGCCACTGTCTTAAGGGGACCTGTTTTTCTCCAAGGTTGTTTGGAGTACTTATCTCTTAAATGGCTGGGGCAAGGAATTTTGGAGATCAGGCATAGGCTGGACCCGCTGAAAACTGGGTGTAATCAGCCTTAATGTCCACGTTTTTCTTCAGGTGAGAGAGTTCTTTGCTTTGCATAGAATGGTGGGCAGGACCTGGAGGGGAGTTTTAACTCCAGGCTGTTTTCAGTCATGTAAATTTCCTTCAATGTTTGCTTTGCCAGAAGGAAAATTTGCAAGAATTCCGTGTGTCTCCAGAGGGGTGCTGAACTCATGTTTTGACCCTCCTGGCCTATGTGAACTGAGCATGAACCCAGGAAGACATGGTTAGCAACTGGCAGCCTGCTCAGAGCTTGGTGGGAGATGTGGTCTTTAGGTCTGATATAAGAGCACCCTTGTGCCTTCTGCCTCATGCAAACATTCCTCTCTGCCTCCGTGGAGGAAAGGGTCATAAACGGCAGCTTATTAGCACATATTTGATATTCTGTAATGTGCAATCTTTTGTTCTTGTGTGTCTATTTTCACTATGTGGCCATAGAGACTTCACTCAAGAAAGGTCTTTTTTTTACTTTTTTGTCTCTAGTGTTCCCATGGTTTAGCTTGCTACAACACCTTACCTCTGTCAGATCATCCTCAGAGCGTTAAAGCTGGGTCCTTATCATAAGGCAGATGATGCAGCCCAGGCATCCCTGCCAGGTCAACCTCAATGATGGTGGACAGGAGTATCTGAGATGTTTCTCTGCTGGTAATTACAGTTAGGCACGTTTGCTTTTGTTTTTCTTTCCCTTGGTTATGTTGCCCTATGCAATCCCAGAGTTCTCCACTCTCATTGATCTGAGAGGATTTACAACTGTCTGCAAGCTTCTCCTCATTTACGACTTCCTCTCCAAGACCAGCCTCAGCCCCTAAATACTTTGTCTCGCTTTCTGTCTCTTTTATTTTTTCCTACTTCCTTAAAAAAAAAAAAAAAAAAACATGTTTGACTTCTGGGTTTCTTGGGCCAGTCAAGAGTGTTCCCAGTTTGTTTTCTGGAAGTTCTTCCATGTGCAGTCCATGCTTAGATGAATTTGTTGAGGAGAGAGTGGTCTTTTCCTCCTATTTCTCTGATATTTTGGGACCAACTGCCAACTGGTAAGACCCATTTTATTAACTGAAATGCTATTGTTCTTCAGCCACTAAGCCATGTTTGACTCTGTTTCCCCTTGCACATCAGGTCTCCATATCCCTCACTGTCTCCCATAGTTTCCCTGAGATCATGTCCTTTGAAACGCTGATGCTCTCCAAACGTCTCATCCTCTGTCACCTACTGTTCCTCCTGCTTTCAACATTTTCTAAAGATCAGGGTCTTTTCTAATGAGTCAGATCTTTGCCTCAGGTGGACAAAGCATCAGAGCTTTATTTTCAGCCTTCCAATGAGTCTTCAAAGTTGATTTTCTTCACAATTCATTTTTTTGGTGTTCTTGCAGTTCAAAGGAATCTCACAAGTCTTCCCCAGCAGAGCAATTCACAATCAGTAATTTCTTCGTGTTCCCACATCTGTACATACCTTTGGAAAGACCATAGATATGACTCTACGGGCCTCTGTTGGCCAAGTCACATTTTAGTTTTTAAAGACACTTACTAGCATCGCTTGATTAGCATGTGAGATGAAAAAAATTGTGCTGTAGTTTGAGCATTCTTCGGCATTGCCTTTCTTAGGGATTGGAATGAAAACTGACCTTTTCCAGTTTGGGGCCACTGCTGAGTTTTTCAGATTTGCTGACATATTGAGTGTAGCACTTTCACAGCATCATCGTCCAGGATTTGAAATAGCTCACCTGGAATTCCATCACCTACACTCGCTTTGTTCATAGTGATGCTTTCTAAGACCCACTTGACTTCATAATCCAGAACGTCTGGTTCTAGATTAGGGATCACATCATCGTGATTTTTGGGTCCTGAAGATCTTTTATGTACAGTTCTTCTGTGTATTCTTGCCATCTTTTCCTAATATCTTCTGCTTCTCTTTGATCCCTAACATTTGTGTCCTCTATTGAGCCCATATTGGTATGAAATATTCCCTCCGTATCTCTAATTATCCTGCAGATATCTCTAGTCTTCCCCATTCTATTGCTTTCCTCTATTTCTTTGCATTGATCACTGAAGTCTTTTTCCTTACTACTCTTTGGAACTCTACATTCAAATGTGTATAAATTTCCTTTTCTTCTTTGCTTTTCACTTTCCTTCTTTCCACAACTATTTGTAAGGCCTCCTCAGGCAGCCATTTTGCTTTTTTGCATTTCTTTTTCTTGGGGATGATCTTGATTCCTGTCCACTGTACAATGTCACGAACCTCCAACCATAGTTTATCAGGCACACTCTCTGTCAGATCTAGTCCCTTAAATCTATTTCTCACTTCCACTCTATAGTCATAAGGGATTTGACTTATGTTATACATGAATGGTATAGTGGTTTTCTTCACTTTCTTCAGTTTCAAAATTGAAGAAATTTCAAAATTCAGTCTGAATTTTGCAACAAGGAGTTCATGATCTGTGTCACAGTCAGCTCCTGGTCTTCTTTTTGCTGTCTGTATAGAGTTTATCCATCTTTGACTGAAAGAATAAAATCAATCTGATTTCAGTGTTGCACATTTAGTGATGTCTTCTCTCTTTCATTTGTTTGGCCAGATTAATAAAGATGGCTTAAATTATATTTTGACAAAAATAAATAAAGAAAATGAAAAAGTTCAAATCTTAAAGCCATTTAAATGATATTTGCTATAGATTTATAACATATTTTACTTGAGGATGATAATTTCTACGACTCTGTAAGTTATTAAAACTACTAATGGAAAGGGATTATTTGATACTATTTACATTTTATGATTAAAGGAATCCATTTTTCTTTGTTTTTCTGATTTACCTTGATTGAGAATTTACTAAATATTTCCCCTCTTTGATTTTAGTTTCAGTTCTATGATAACCATATTTTGAAGGAGGTTATCCTCACATTTAGTAGGAAACAAAAGAAGAGTTGATAATGAAAATATTTCTACAGTATCTTCAATAGTCCAAGATTTAAGAAGAAGCATGTTAAAGCAACGGGTAATATGGATGGTCATAACTCTGACTTCAATCCTGAAACTAGAAAAGTGAATGTATTTTCAGCCTTCAGAAATTGAAGTGTACCATTCATACTAAAGCATTTTACCATTCAAATAGTTGCTGATACAAGTGTCCTAACTTGAAATTATTTCTCTTCTCCATCATTAATATCAGTTAAACCACAGGGGCATACTGTGATACATCAACCTGCTATTTCTCTTATTGTTTTTTTTTTTTTTTTTAATTGAAGGGTAATTGTTTCACCGAATTTTGCTGTATTCTGTCAGAACTAAAAATAAATCAGCCATAGATATACATATATCCCTCCCTTTTGGAACAGCCTCCCATCTCCCTCTCCATCCCACAATCTAGGTGGAGAGAGCATTGTTCACGGGGTTTCACCTAGCAGCTGCTTTAAATCAAATGGCTCCAATGAAAAATTGGCAGCTATGTCTACCTCTATTTTGCAGTACCACATCGTATCTCCATTATGCAACAGTTAATTTGGACTAAGGGTGGAACCTTCTACCTTTCCAGGAGTGTATGGTAATGTGTCAGCCCATGTACAAACCTTTTCCTAAACTACAACAGGCAGGCCGTTCATGTTTCCCAGTGCCAAAAGTCCCTGATACATTGTCTCTCTTTCTAGGTCAATACGTCAATCATCTTCATTATTTAAAAATCATCCTAATACAACTGGTATACCAAATAGGTGTCAGATTGTGCAGGATACTGAAGATTAAAATTAATGTTGGGAGATGTCAACAAATTCCTACATTTCTCTTCTTTGAAGAATAAAGATATATGTTCATTTTCATAGTGTCAATTTCTATTTTGAAATAATTAACTGTAAAATGAGTATTTTAGTTCCTGGATATTTTGATCTGCTTTAATATAAAATCTTTTGTTCAAGGAAATATTCAGTATGCATCCTAGGTACATTACACCTAATGAATTGTTTGAAAAAATAGAAAATGTGAACAAAGTGAAAAGGCAAAATGTAAATAAATTGACTTCTGAAATTATCCAGCTGAACTGACTAGGTGTCAAAGTTAGGATGGTATGGGAGAAGGAACAGATGCAAATCGAATTTAGAAAAAGCAAATGAACAGTTTTTACTTTAACGCTTCCTGAGTTTTATTTCATTATGCCAGTTATTGCAAAGAAAACTAAGAGGTTAGACAGAAGTTCGTCTTCATTAATATATGTGTGTGTGTGTGTGTGTGTGTGTGTGTGTGTTTCACTTGAAAATGTAGATGTAGCCTACTCAGTAATCAGGATCACTATCATACCATGACTGGGATACCAATGATAACATGATATACTCAAAGATTGCACCACAGTCAGTAAAAAAATAGGCATTTTACAAGTGGCATTATAAAGGGTCATTCTTGCTCTGCTCTCCTTATGTCACATCTTTATTTCCTCCCACCAAGACAACAGGCTGTATTTCCTAATGAATATTTTGATGTTCCTTTCCTGTTCCTACAAAGAGAGACTTAAATTCTTGTGGCGAATGCAGCATCTCAGCAAGGTAATCAGTTCTTGGAAGACATGACATGTCTTTCCTTAGTAGCTTCATTATCTATCTGTTTCACAGAATTACTAAAGCTACAATCAGGCAACATGTTTTCAGTCATAATAAGCCACATTTCACAACTTTTCCTAAACACTTGCTTGGGATTGGAAAGAACCTATCTTCCTTTCTACCAAGTTAACCACAGATATCCAATTCTTCTGTGTGTTGCATGTCTCCCCAAGTTGCCTTAAGTATCTTGCACATCAGCTAAGACATAGTGCCTGTCAAATGAAGTATTTTAAGTATTTTGAATTAGCAATAAAAATATGCTAAATAAATTAGCAGTCAGAAGCTATATATATTACTCAACAACATCCCAAGGCCTCCACTATTACCATTACTGACCTTTTTTTTTTTTTTTTTTTACTAAGAATTTAGTAAGGTGGTGTGTATTCTTTTTAATGCAATGTCTAGGTTTTTCATAGCTTTTACATCCAAAAGCAAGTGACGTTTAACTTGATGACTGCAGTCACTATTCTTAGTAATTTTGGAGCCAAAAACATGAAGCTGGTCACTGTTTCCACATATTTCAGTTTAGGTCGGTACAGTGTCTCAGTTGTGTCCTACTCTTTGCTACCCCATAAATTACAGCACGTCAGGCCTCCCTGTCCATCACCAACTCCCAGAGTTCACTCAACCTCAAGTCCATTGAGTCGGTGATGCCATCCAGCCGTCTCATTCTCTATGGCCCTCTTCTCCTCCTGCCCTCAATCGCTCCCAGGATCAGAGTCTTTTCCAGGGAGTCAACACTTCGCATCATGTGGCCAAAATATTGGAGATTCAGCCTCCGGATCAGTCCTTCCAATGAACATCCAGGACTGATCTCCTGTAGAATGGATTGGTTGGATCTCCTTGCAATCCAAGGGATTCTAAGGGTCTTCTCCAGCACCACAGTTCAAAAGCATAATTTTTTCTGTGCTGAACTTTCTTTACAGTCCAACTCTAACATCTATACATGACGACTGGAAAATACATAACCTTGACTAGACCGACCTTGTTTGGCAAAGTGATGTCTCTAGTTTTTAACATGCTATCTAAGTTGGTCATAATTTTCCTTCCAAGACGTAAGCGTCTTTTAATTTCATGGCTGCAATCAGCATCTGCAGTGATTTTGGAGCCCAAAGAAACAAAGTCTGACACTGTTTCCCATGTTTCTCCATCTATCTCTCATGAAGTGATAGGAACAGATGCCATGATCTTAGTTTTCTGAATGTTGAGATTTAAGCCAACATTTTCACTCTCCTCTTTCCCTTTCATCAAATGTTTTTTAAGTTCTCTTCCCTCTCTGCCATAAAGGTGGTGTTATCTACGTATTTGAGATTATTGATACTTATCAATAATCTTGACTCTCGCTTGTGATTTTTCCAGTCCAGGCTTTATCATAATGTGCTCATCATATAAGGTAAATAAGCAGGGTGACAATAGACAGCCTTGACTGACTCCTTTTCCTATTTGGAACCAGTCTGTTGTTCCATGTCCAGCACTAACTGCTGCTTCCTGACCTGCATACAGTTTTCTTAAGAGACAGGTCAGGCGTTCTGATATTCCCATCTCTTCCAAAATTTTCCACCATTTGTTGTGATCCACACAGTCAAAGGCTTTGCATAGTCAATAGAGCAGAAAGAGATGTTTTTCTGGACCTCTCCTGCTTTTTCCATGATCCATCGGATGTTGGCAATTTGATCTCTCTTTCCTCTGCCTTTTCTAAAACTAACTGGAACATTTGGAAATTCACATGTTACCCCTTCTATTTTCAGAGTAGTGATGGGACCACATGCCCTTATCTTTGTTTTTATGAATGTTGAGTTGTCAGCATGGTTTTGCACTCTTCTCATTCACCCTCATCAAAAGACTCTTTATTTCCTCTTCACTTCTATTTGCTTCAATGTTGCCATCTATATATCTGAGGTTGCTGTTTCTCCCAAAAGTTGATAGCAGCTTGTGATTTACTCATCTGATATTTTAATAGTATACTCTAATTAAGATTCACAAAAGCAGAGTGACAATATAGAGATCTGTCACTCTCTTTTCCCAGGTTTGAACATTCAGTTATTCCATGTCTGGTCCCAATTCTTGCATCATGACTCATTTAAGGGTGAATTCAGTTTTTACTTCCTCAAGAATTTTCCAAGAACCGCCCTCCCCCCCTTTTTGTTTTGGTGTTCTCCATCGAGACACCTATGATTTTGATCGTCTTTACTTTAATTAGTCTGAATTCGTTTTCAGGAAAATTCCTAACTCTTTTTCTTTGTTTTTGTGGGTTTTTATCATTTACCTTCAGCAGCTGCATTTTTCTCTCCCTTTTCATTTTGTTTCGATTACTGTGATTTGGGTCCCCTTTCTGAAGGCCGGAGGGTTATAGCTCCACTATGTTGTGGAACCTGCCTTTTGTGGGTGGAATTGGACCAGTGACTTCTCAAGGTTTAATGCTTCGGATCATTTGTGTCTGTGCACTGGCAGGCAGATCTGTATCTCTTCTCTCTGAAGTGCAATGGATTGCCCATGGATTGTGCATTGGGGTGTTTGTGGGTTTGTTATGGCTTAGTACACCCCCTTTTATAATATTCACTGTTGTGCTTCTGTTTTGCTGGAGAAGAGCTGTGGGTTCTCTTGTACTGAAATTGCTGACTCAAGTGTGAAGATTGCTTTCCATGTAGACACGGAAACTCTGGGGTGTGTGCTTGTCCTTTAATGTTCCTTGAGGTAAGGAGTTCGATGTTGACATAAAGTTCTGGAATCAATGTCCTGGCCTCTTGGTTTCTGTCCCCAGGTTACAATAGCATCAAAAATTGACATCCACACAATAAAGAAGTTAAAACCGCAGGTTAATGGTGACACAACTCTCCTCATCCAGAAAGAATCAAAGAGATTCACAGAATTTCAGACAGCAAAGCGTGGAAGAAGAGGTGCCTAGGAGGAGACAGGGGAGAGTGGTGCTGGAGAAGACTCTTGAGAATCCGTTGGCCTGCAAGGAGATCCAGCCAGTCCATTCTAAGGAGATGAATCCTGGGTGTACATTGGAAGGACTGATGATAGAGCTGAAACTCCAATACTGTGGCCCCCTCATGCTACAAGTTGACTCACTGCAAAAGAGTCTGAGGCTAGGAGGGATTGGGGGTGGGAGGAGACCGGGACGACAGAATATGAGATGGCTGGATGGAATCACTGACTCGATGGACATGAATTTGAGTGAACTCCGGGAGTTGGTGATGGACAGGGAGGCCTGGCGTGCTGTGATTCATGTGGTTGCAAAGAGTAGGACACGACTGAGTGACTGAACTGAACTTAAAAGGGGAGAGAGCAATCAATTCAGGAAACGAATCCATAAGTGAAGTCAGATCATAAAGACTTTTTTTACTAAAGTTGCAACATTGATACCAATTTTTGGAAAGTAAAAGTTAAGAACCAAAAAGAAAATTTACACTTGTTTAAATAGTTTAAAAAACAAAATGAAGTCCAAATTCATTCTCTCATATATATAAAAAGAAAAGTGTCTAAAAAATAGATTTGTGTGTGAGTGTGTGTTTTGGAAAGGTAATAATAGTTAATAGAAATAAAAGTTTAGGGTATAATAAAGGACTAAAATAGTTTAAAGTTAAAGAAACCATATGGAAATAGATCACAAAATTTCAAAACAGTTGTGTGATTTTTGGTGACAATACAGTGTCAGACAGTCTCTTGTTGAAGCTTGTACTTGTCAAACGTGACTGTTGTGCCTCAGTTGAATGGTCTGAGCATATATTGTAGACTTATTCCTTTGAACTTGTCACTTCTGGATTGGTTTATGCTTCTTTGTTTATATTTCCTTCATTTGAAAGCCTCTCCATATCTGGATTTCACCATGAAACGAGGGGGCAGTAGCCCCTTATTTGACCTCACCTGTTCAGTGTCTTGGTGTTGAGAGTTGGGACACAGAAAACAAATACCATTGGGATATTGGGGGTGCTTGAAGTGGATTGATCACGTAGGGCTTGTCAATGACAAATGTGACATTTACTTTCTGGGTCCATCCTTCTCAGCCTCCTGGCTGATACATGAGGTCACAGTCCCAAGTGGGCCCTGTGTTTCATGCACTTCCCACCCAATCAGGCAGCTAAGTGCTTGGCAAGGGCCGTGACCAAGATTGGCTTATGTGATTTGTGCTCTTCCCAAGTCCAAATTCTCAGGTGATTGGTTGGAGGTAAGGCACAGTCCCCGGTGGGCCGTGCATCTTATGCAGCTCTCTGGTCTCAGCCACTCATTTTGCTGCCTGTGCCAGAGGGCACAGTCTCTAGTATGCCATGTGTCTCCTCAGTGTAACTCACCCCAGGCTGTCTCATGTTCCTGGCCTAGGTGAACTGTCCATGAAGGGAGGAATTCATCATTAGCAACTGTCAGCCAGCTTAGAGTTGGTAGGGGATGTCTCTGGATCCAGGATACTAATAGCCTATTTCCTTCTGCCTCTGGTAGCCAAACACTTTCCTCTCTCCCTCCGTGGAGGAAAGGGTCTTAAATGGACACTGGCTTCATCTCCTTTGGTATTTTCTAGTGCACAATCTTCTGTTCTGTGAGTATGCCATGCTTCAAGATGTGGCCTTAGAGCCTTCTCTAAGGAAAGGTCCTTTCTAAGATTATGTCTCTAGTGTCCAAATGGATTAGGTTTGCGTGTAACCTTAGCTTCGTCACACTGTTCTCAGGGAACTAAAGCCTGGTTCTAACCATAGTGTGTTTGATACATTCTGCACTTCGCTTCGATGCCCCATGTATGACAGTGGATGGGAGCATCTGAGTCATTTCTTGGCTAGTGATTGCATTTATTCGCATAATCTGTGTTTTTGTTCTTCCTCTCTCTCCAGTTGTATTTCTTCCCCGACTGACACCTATGAGAGAGGGTTTCCTAATTTGAGCAAATTTCTCCTCCTTTAAGACTCCTTCTCCAAGGTGAGTCTCAATCCCTAAAAACATTTTCTCCCTTTCATCACTTTTTTTTTCTTACCTACTTTTTAAGAGACTGATTTTCCTTTATCGGTTTCTAGGGCCCATCAACATTGGTCACAAATTGGTTTCTGGAAGGTGGTCCACATACAATCTATACTTTGGTGGATTTGTGTGTGAGAAAGTGGACTCAGGCTCCTATTCCTCTAACTTGATGAGACCCCACTGCGACCCTGGAAGATCTATTTTATTAACTGAAATCTTGTTTTTATTCAGTCACAAAGCCATGTCAGACTCTTTGTGACCCCTTAGACTGCAGCACACAAGGCCTCTCTGGCCCTCACCATCGTCCAGGGTCTGCCTGAGATCATGTCCATTGAATGCGTGAATCGATACAACCTTCTCCTCCTCTCTCACCCATGTCTCCTCCTGATTTTATTGTTTTCTAAGAATCAGGGTCTTTTCTCATGAGTCAGTTCTTTGCTCAGATGGTCAAAGCTTTGGAGACTCAGCTTCAGTGTAAGTGATTCTAAAGCATCTTCAGAGTTGATTTCCTTTACGTTTGACTGGCTTGATCTTCTTGCAATCCAATGGACACTCACAAGTCATCCCCAGCAGAGCAGTTTGGTGTTCTCACATCTATACATGTCTATTGGAAAGACCATAGATGTGACTCAATGTAAATCCTTTGTTCAAGTCAACTCTTCACTTTTTAACTTGCTTACTAAATTTGTGAGCGCTTTTCTTCCAGGAAGCAACTGTCTTCTAATTTTATAGCTGCCATCAATCATCAGAGTGAATATAGAGAGACAGAAGAGGAAATCTCTCACTGCTTCTGTCTTTTCCACGTTTATTTCCCGTGAAGCAGTGAGACCAGATGCGATGATCTTACTTTGTGTAATACTGAGAATTCAACCGGACTCTGTACCCAATGTTTTCCTATGAACATTGAGAATTATTGTATTCTTTTACCATTGTTTTCCCCTCAGTGTTTTGAATAAGAAATTGTTTTCTAAGAGTATTCTAAGGTGATCTTTACTCATCATATATAATAAGGCTGGTTTTAAGTTTCCTGTTGGAGCATTTGTGCCATGCTTCTGTGACAACTCTGTAAAATGTTGACAAAATATATTGATCCTGTTCATGTTATCTAGTTAGATTTTCTCTAATGTGGCGCTATGATGTGGAGTGGGGCAGGAAGCTGAACCCCTGTTGCATGAACGGAGAGAAATTTTGATCATCAATGATATCTATTGAAATATTTGGTACCAGAAGTTTAAAGTGTTGAAAGAAAAATGTACATACTGAATTATGGAGAAGTGATTTTAATGTACACATCATATAATTTCAATGTTCAGATAGCCAGAAGAGCCTGATTATGATCTATGCACAGTGCACTGTGCATCTGTTTCACCCATTAATTTGAATGTTTAAAGTTGTATCCAACGTGAGGAGAGCAACAGCTTTCTTAGAAAAATATCTCTAAGTAAATGAGAGTTGCGATTTTATGGGCTCAAGGTGTCTTCATTTGAATGAACCCCATCTCTATTACAGAAAGAATAGTGGAAGATCAGCTAGATTAAGGGACAGCCTTTCAACAATAGGATCTATATTATTCATCCAGAAAGTTATTAAGTAATATTGGGCTTCCAAAACAGTTCCTTTAAGATCTTGGGAGCAAGCAAAGAGTTTGACCACCTAAATAAAGTTGTCAAAAATTACATTTTGACATATATACACATATGTGCATGTGTGTGTATAGGTGTATGTATTAAAAAATGTACAATGACTTTTAATTCCTCTTTGGTAAAGCAGCAATGGAAAGAAATAAAACCCCAAAGTAGAATGATTCAAAAGTCTTCTCAGTTATCGAATATACATAAGTGGAAATACTTCCAAATAGGTTTCCTTGGCTGCATCTAAAAATATGAGAGCTTCTTTATATCACCCCCTCTTTCCTTTTAATAAATATCTACCAATTTTCAAATGTTTATCCATGTTTAGCGACAAAAACAAACAGTTATAGAAATATATATATGCATATATATAATAGATATACAAATATTTATATAAAATAGATATGTTTGCATAACAGAAAATATTGATACCAAGCTTAGATGTCAGAATTATTTCCAACTCCATGCTCCATCTCATCATGAAATAGCCAAACTTGTTGATTCAAACACTCCAAGAGCTGGGGAACCTGAAAAAAATTTGAACCTGCAACTGAGATTTTCAGTCACATTTATGATCCCACTCTATTTCGAACACTTTATTTTTCTCCTTGTTCTAAGCAGTCCCTTCTTACGATTGAAACGTAGGACAACAAAGAGAGAGAAGTAGGAAATTCTAGACTTCCTTGTGTTCCAAGAGTAATATTAATAAGCGAAACTAGAAAAGCCAGAAACAAAGGAAAATAATCAAGCATTATAGAATAATAATGATTTAGCCATTAAGTAAAGTCAAGGATCTTAAGTTCCTCCTCATGGGCCATAGGTAACATTCTGAGCAATATCCTGTGAAGAGTTTTAGAGATACTAAAGCTCCAATCAGGTTGAAATGTAAGTACCTAGTCCACAGAGTAGTTGGAACCAGATGGGCAATAATGTCGACTCCCAATATCCTCAGGAACAAACACTAGTAGAATGTCCCTAAACTATATGACACACCCCATGCCGAACCTCACTGTCATTAAAGTTATTCCCTTGAAAGTATTTGGGGAGTGTGGGTCTTTGAAGCACCAGCTGCTAGGACACCTTGCTTGATTCTCCAATAAACTATTGCACAGAAGTGAGTAGACCCAAGTTTGGTTGGGTCACAGTATTGAATATTAAAAATGTGTGTATAGAAGGGAGATGAATCACTTTTATTTCAGAAACCAAATAGATTTACTGATGTGACTTATCCATGTAAAAATTCTTTAGGAATGAGATTTTGCAGGCTCGTGGTTTTGGTTACTATTTAGGTAAGGAGCCTGTATTTTAAGTTGATGCTGAAGTAAACACTGGTTGAACATTACCCTTCAATTGCTAGGAAAGCAGTCACGTTGTGATGTCACAGCTACCCTTCAACTGCTAGGAGACGAGTGACTGTGACGTCACAGCTTCCCTTCCATTGTTATGAGACTAGTGACTCTTTGAACCACTATGATGGTCTAGTTTCTCTCTGTACGCCAGCCAAGCAGCATTTGAAGTTGCAGTGTGTAAAATCAGAAAAATGAGAAAAGTATTTGAAGAAAGATTTTTCTGAGATGGCACATATTTCTTCAGAAATTCAAGATGCGCCTCCTAAAGACGAATCCACTGGTTCAGCAACCTCCGTCAGATCTTCTTTGTATGATTATACACTTGCTGGGGACTCAGTTTTACAATCTATTATTGAAGAATATGCTTTTCAGGCTTTGTCTGAGGAAGTTATGATAAAAAGGCCACGTTACACATTTTCTGTCTCTGCAACAGGTGAGCTGAATGAATAACTTTCACTCACTTTTCTACAAAAATTGTGGAATATAGTTGAAAGTGATCAATTTGAATCTATTTGGTGGGATGAGAGTGACACTTGTATAGTGATCAGTGAAGAACTCTGCAAGAAAGAAGTCTTGGAAAGAAGGTCACCTTTCAGACTATTTGAAACCAATAATATGAAATGTTTAGTTTGACAGCTTAATCTTTATGGGTTTAGTAAAAAGTGACAAACTTTTCAAAGATCTGCTTCACTGTAAGACTTTCTGGAAGAAGAAAACAACAAGCATGTTACCATATGTACCTAAAACGGAATTTAAAATTGAGATAGCAACTTGTTGAAAAACCTTTATTTTTTGAAGTTGAGAACAGCTGGAGGATATAATATTTGATATTTAACAAACTTTCCAATCAACTTAAAACAAGATACAAGTCTTGAAGCTACTTAAATTGGCATTTACTGTATATATACAACATATATTTAGCTGAGGAGCATAATTGTTTCTAAAATGTTAGCTGTTAAAACTACTCTGGAGGTGTTTTATTTGATGCAATTTAATTGGTATCATTAAAGGAATATTTTTTTTTTCTTTTTAAAATTTATTTATTGTAATTGGAGGCTAGTTACTTTACATTTTGTATTAGTTTTGCTATACATTGACATGAATCTGCCCGGGATGTACATGTATTCCCTATCTTGAACCCCCTCTCACCTCCCTCCCCATCCCATCACTCCAGTTCATCCCAGTACAACAGCCCCGAACATCCTGTATCATGCATCAAACCTGGACTGGTGATTCATTGCACATATGATAATATATATGTTTCAATGCTATTCTCCCAAATCATCCCACCCTCACCTTCTCCCACAGAGTCCAAAAGACTGGTCTATACATATGTGTTTCTTGCTGTCTCGTGTACAGTGTTATGGTTATCATCTTTCTAAATTCCATATATATGAGTTAGTATACTGTATTGTTGTTTTTCTTTCTGCCTTACTTCGCTCTGTATAATAGGCTCCAGTTTCATCCACCTTATTAGAACTGATTCAAATGTATTCTTTGTAATTGCTGAGTAATACTCTATTGTGTATATGTACCACAGCTTTCTTATCCATTCGTCTGCAGATGGACATGTAAGTTGCCTCCATGTCCTGGCTATTATAAACTGTGCTTGATAAACATTGGAGTACATGTGTCTCTTTCAATTCTGGTTTCCTCAGTGTGTATGCCCAGGAGTGAGATTGTTGGGTCGTATGACAGTTCTATTTCCAGTTTTGTAAGGAAACTCCACACTATTCTCCATAGTGGTTGTACTGTTTGCTTTCCCACAAACAGTGTAACAGGGTTCCCTTTTCTCCACACCCTCTCCAGCAATTATTGTTTATTGACTTTTGAATCGCAACCATTCTGACTGACGTGAAATGGTACCTCATTGTGATTTTGATTTGCATTTCTCTGATTATGAGTGATGTCGAGCATCTTTTCATGTTTGTTAGCCATCTGTATGAAGGAATAAACTTTTATAGTTTAGCTTTTATGGCAATTTTACCTTGGTTTATAAAGAAACTAAATAATTGTATCATTTGTCTTTAGTTACAGATCTACTATAATCCAAATTTCAAAAGAGTCTATCCTCAACTTTTAGTAAGAATAAAAATAAGAGTTGGGATTAACGATATGTTTCCAGTATCTTTATTAGTTCAAGATTACAAGAAGTAGCATGTTAAAGCAAGTGTCAATGTAGATGATCGTAACTCAGATTTTCTTCCTGAAACTAGTGGAGAGAATACATTCTCAATCTCCACCAGTTTAACTGTGTCTTTCATGCAAAAGCCTCACACCAGCCAGATAGTCTCTAATACAAGAGCTCTAGCTCTGTGTGACTTACCTTCCCCACCATCAATATCAGTTAGCCAAATAGAACAGATTGTGGGTGATCAACCTGCTGTTTTAAATCAGTTGAGCACTTTCAAGTGGCACTCAAAGAGCAGCTAAACTCAGGTAAATGGCCACGTTGAGGACTTGGCTACTACAACTACATCTGCTTCTCAGAACCGCATCGTATCTCCATTGCTAAGTGCTAAGTCATGTCCGACTCTGTGCGAACCCATAGACAGCAGTCCAACAGGCTCCCCCGTCCCTGGGATTCTCCAGGCAAGAGCACTGGAGTGGGTTGTCATTTCCTTCTCCACGTATCTCCATTACAAAGCAGTTATTCTGGACTGATGGTGGAGCCTTCTAAATTTCCACTTAGGTATAGTGGTATGTCAGCCCATGACAGTCCTTTTCATAACCTTCAAGAGAGAGGCAACTCATGGTCCTCAATGCCAACGATCACTTATACATCTGCCTCCTCTCTTTTAAGGAAACTCATTAACAATCATCATTATGTTCAAACCATACTAGTTAAAACAGACTTATCAAATAAGTGTCAGATTATGGAGCCTAATGAAGATTGAAATTTTTGTTGGGAGATGTCAACAAATACCTACAATTCTTGTATTTTAACAATAAAGTTTCATGTTCATTGTCATAGTTTCATTTTCTCTTTTCAAACAATGAAGAGAAAAAATGAGGCTTTAGTTTAATGTCTGATTATTTTACTGCATTATTTTATAAACTCTTCAGAACAAGAAATCATTCGTTATTCATCCTAGGTCAATGACACCTGACCTAATATTTGTAAGCAAGAAAATGAGAACAAAGGGAAAAGAGGTAATGGATATAAAGTGATTTATGAAATCATCCCTGCTGAAATGAATGGGTGTCTACATTAGGACTGTATGGGAGAAGGAAGAGATACAAATAAAATAAAAAGAAAATGGAAATACACAATAGGTACCTTAGTGCATTTATAGTTACATTATATTCCATTAGATATTGGTAGACAGCAGATTATCTGCATTATAGAAATTCATTATCTCCTTGAAAATATGAAATCATGATCATGATGATCACCACTGTACTGTCACCATGATGCCAAAGATAACATGGCATAATCAGTGACTGGCTCATGGTCAGCACAAGATACGTATTTTACAAGCGGTATTGTATACTATTTTTGCTCTACTGTCCTTAAGGGAAAGTGGAAGGGAAGTAGCTCAATCGTGTCTGTCTCTTTGTGACCCCCGTGGACTGTAGCCTTCCAGGCTCCTCCATCCATGGGACTCTCCAGGCAAGGATACTGGAGTTGATTGCCATTTCCTTCTCCAGGGATCTTCCAGACCCAGGGATTGAACCTGGGTCTCCCACATTGCAGGCAGATGCTTTACTGTCTGAGCCCCCAAGGAAAATGCTGTTCTTAAGGCATTCCTTTATTTCCTGACACCGAGATTCCACCCTATATTTCCTAATGCATGTTTAGATGTTGCTTATCTGTTCCCACAGAGAAAGAGTAAATTCCTGGAGGTGATTGCAGCACATCAGTGTGATTAACAAGTTATGTGAAGACATGGTATCTTTTTTCTTTAATAATTTCATTATCTTTCTCTTACACTGTGCTTCAATCTTATACGGAGCTACAATCACTCAACCTAATTTCAATCATGCTAAGCCCTTTCTCACAACTTTGTCTCAACTCTTTCTTGGGGTTGGAAGGAACTGACTTTTGCCCTCCTACCAAGTTGAGCTTAGATATCAAGTCTTCAGTTTTGGGTTTACTCTCTTTATGTATCTTTCACATCAGTTAAAACTTAGAGCCTAAAAATGGTATGTTTTAATTACTGAATTATCAGTAAAGAAGTGTAATAACCAATCAAATACTATATACATTACTGAAAGTATTCCTATAACCTTTATTTGCATAACTGGCCTTTCCTATTTACTGATAACTTTTTCCAAGTTGATAAATAATTATTATATTTACATGAATGTTAAATGTGGGAATTATAATTATAATATGACTGCTGCTCTTATGAAGTTTACAGTCTATAAGAACCCATTCTAAGCATGCAGTTTCAGGCCCCAATTCCCTAAAATTCAACAGTAGTTGTGGAGACATCTATCCGCAAAAATAATCATTATTTTTAATAATCTAGAAAAGTCATGTAGTAAGAGGGGATTAAAATCGATATTTGGCCCCTAATATATTTCACAATGAAATACTCTGAACAAGGTGTCTGCTTGTTAGACTATCCAGCTGTCATGAACGCTACCTAGAAATCTTGGCAATCTCAAATTTGGGGTCATTCCATTAGATGAGGTTGGCAACATCATCTCATGTCCCTGTTTTGGGATAGTAACCCACATAGGACAACACCACTCTCATTCTTCCAGCTGATGAACAGTGAAATCTGTGGAATATCTGTGTAGATAAGGAAGTAGTCCACAAACACACGTTTTCTTTCACTAAAAAATTTCATTCAATGTAGGTGAGAATGCCACGCTTAGAAAGGTGAGCTTTTCGCAGCAATGGTGTTACTGAAATTGGTGACCTTAGTTATTATTTCAAGCCCAAGGTTCAATGGCCTTGTTTTAGACTTCAGGTTTCTTATGAAAACAAAAGACGCTTACTCATTGGAAGGAAAGTTCTGACGAACCTAGATAGCATATTAAAAATCAGAGACATTACTTTGCCAACCAAAGTCCGTCTAGTCAAGGCTATGGTTTTTCCAGTGGTCATGTACGGATTTGAGAGTTGGACTGTGAAGAAAGCTGATCACTGAACAACTGATGCTTTTGAACTGTGGGGCAGGAGAAGACTCTTGAAAGTCCCTTGGACTGCAAGGAGATCCAACCAGTCCATTCTAAGGGAGATCAGTCCTGGATGTTCATTGGAAGGACTGAAGCTAAAGCTGAAACTCCAGTACTTTGGCCACTTCATGCGTTGAGCTAACTCACTGGAAAAGACTCTGATGCTGGGAGGGATTGTGGGCAGGAGGAAAAGGGGCCGATAGAAAATGAGATGGCTGGACGGCATCACTGACTCGATGTACATGGGTCTGAGTGAACTCCGCGAGCTGGTGATAGACAGGGAGGCCTATCCATCTATTGATTCATGGGGTGGCAAAGAGTTGGGCATGACTGAGCTACTGAACTGTACTGAACGGAACTGAACTGAACTGAAAGTCTGCTCGGCATTAGGAAGACAAAAATGTTCCTGTGTATTCCCCCTCTTTATTTATTTAATGTTTTATTTTGTGCTTGTGTATTATAAGGAACACTTGTAATATAGTTAATAGAAAATGATTGTAGGAATTGTTTGAATTGCCTAGAAATATAGGCAGGGCTATTTTCTGTTTCTATACAACTAGGTGTTCCCATTATAGCAAAGCAAGCTAACAGGTGGGTTATAACATGTCCTGTAGCCTCACCTTGAAGAGTTATGACCCATATAAAAAAGAAATGTGTATCAATTGAGACATGTAAGAAGGAAGAGCGAGAAATTTCAGAACAATGCATTATATCCATTTGCCATAGTTCATTAGGTTGTAATCTCGAGGATTAATACCTTGTGCAATAGATCGAAGATGTAAAGGCCTTCAAGTAGGGCAATTATTAATAATTTCTTTAGCATGGCAGTATGGAATTTTCCGCATTTGGTGTAATGAACCAGCATTATTGTGTAATAGAGCATTGGCTCTTCAGAAGCACAAAAAGACAGGTTTATCAGCTTGTTTATTGCCATGAGTTATAGGGCCAGAAAACCAAGAATGTGCTCGGATATGGGTAATATAAATGGGGGAAGTGCAGGTCCTAGTAAGACATTGTAGTTCGATAAAATGTTGAATAATAGACTGATTAGAATTTATGATTGAAGTTTAGATATATCATAATACAAATATTGAATATGAAGAATCATAAACTATATTAATATGGTAAGGATATAGGTGAATAACCTGAATGAGAGCATATAATTGTTTTGTTGAGAAGAGTAAGATTTAGTATAAAAAACATTCTCCTCTTTGAGAGACCAGAATGAGATTTTAGCATTTTTAGTCCCATCTATATAAAAAAAACATCAGCTAGAGGTATAGGTTGTGATGTGACTATGCAAGAGATAATAAATTCAGTATTTTGAAGAAATTCAAAAGTTTGTTAAAGAATAATGAAATGAAAATTTCCAAAATGTTTTCAAAAGGCTGTTTGAAAGTCAGTAGAAGTATGATAGCATTCTCAATGGAAACTTACTAATAGGTACTACAATTTTATAAGAATCAGAGCTCCAGTTCTAATTCTCCCGTTGATAATTATTAGAGCAATCAAATCAAGAGAGAGAGTGTAAGTGATCTTGTCCCTCTAAAAAGAGTATTTGTCCATTCTATCACGGGTTCTTCTTGGGCAAGAAGTCTTGTAGGGGACTGGAGAGAGGGAAGATAAATAACTCTAGAGGTAACTCAAGTCTGATAGAAGAAAAAATTGTTTTGACAATTTATTTTGCATTAAGCAGAGTTCTTCTCGTGCCTCTTGGGAGAGTGAACGAGGTATTTAAATCAGAATCTCCTTGTAAAGCTTTAAATAAATTAGTCAGCTGATTATCTGAAATAGCCAAAGTAGGTCTACTCCAGGTTATATGCCTAAAATTTTTGAAAATCAGTCAAGGTTGCTAATTGATCAACACGAATCTGTGCAAGTTAGGGAGTGATACCTTGTCTCTTAGCAATAAATCCCAAGTAATGGTAAGGTGTAGAGGTTTGAGTCTTTTCAGTGACAATGATTAATCAAGAATCGTTTAAGTATTGTTGAGCTGCGCCAAACATCTGCTGAGTTTATAAAATGGAAGAAGCTGAAAACAACACAGCATCCATATACTGAATAATAAGAAATTTACGAAATTGCTTCTCACAGGTTCAAGAGATTTGGCTACACAATATTGAAGCATGGTGTGAGAATTTATCATTCCTTGAAGCAATACAGTCCATTGATACTGTTTGTGAGGCCCGATATGACTAGGATAAGGGAGAAAGTAAATCTTTATTGGTTTATAGGATGTAAAGGTATAGTAAAAAATCATGCAAGCCTATAATAATAATATGCCAGTTTTGAGGAATAGTAGCAGGTGATGGAATTCATGGTTGCAATGCACCGATAAGTTTCATGGATGCATTAACCTTTCGAAACTCAGTTAAAAGAGGCCATTTGTTAGATTTCTTCTTTATGGCAAAAATGGGAGTATTCCAAGGGGACAAGATTCCTCAATATGTTTTAATTTCATTTGTGTATCCTCCATTGTAGATCCTTCAGTTCAGTTCAGTTCAGTCGCTCAGTAGTGTCCGACTCTTTGTGATCCCATGGATTACAGCACACCAGGCCTCCCTGTCCATCACCAATACCTGGAGTTCACTCAAACTCATGTCCATCGAGTCGGTGATTCCATCCAGCCATCTAATTCTCTGTCGTCCTCTTCTCCTCCCACCCCCAATCCCTCCCAGCACCAGAGTCTTATCCAGTGAGTCAACTCGTCGCATGAAGTGACCACATTATTGGAGTTTCAGCTTTAGCATCAGTCCTTTCAATGAACACCCAGGACTGATCTCCTTTAGAATGGACTGGTTGGATCTCCTTGCAGTCCAAGGGACTCTCAAGAGTCTTCTCCAACACCACAGTTCAAAAGCATCAGTTCTTTGGCGATCAACTTTCTTCACAGTCCAACTTTTGTAAGAGGCCACTGCTCTGTCCAAATAGGCTCGTCATATTTCAAAGTTATTTTTAATCATCGTATTGTTTATTAAATGAGCAGTGGCCCCTATGAAAAATGTGGAATATATATTGAGTTTGTCAGTGCATAAATAAATCTCTTCTTATTAAATGAAAGGGTGCATCTATCACATAAGCTTTAAAGTTGCAGGTTGGTGTTCTGGTCCCTCACGTGGATATATTTGGACACTTTGGTAAACCTCCTGTACTTTAGTGTGAGATACTCCTGCAATTTGGCAAGAATTTACTTGTAAAGACCCAGCTTTGGGCAATAAATGTTTGGAAACAATGGTAGTATCAAATTCAGTATCAAGAAAACCAGAAAATCATTTGCAATTAATTTTGATATTTATATTCGGTCGTGCATATTCAGATTCTATTGATATCCATAAGGATTACTTTTTTTCTGTATTGCGTAATTCACCTGTCTCTACATCATTCAGTTCAGTTCAATTCAATCACTCATTCATGTCCAACTCTTTGAGACCCCATGAACTGTAACAGGCCATGCCTCCCTGTCCATAACAAACTCCCGGAGTACACCCACCATATCCATCGAGTCAGTGAGGCCATCCAACTATCTCATCCTCTGTCGTGCCCTTCGCCTCTTGCCCTCAATCTTTCCCATCATTGGGTCTTTTCAAATGAGTTAGCCCTTTGCAGCAGGTAGCTGAAATATTTGAATTTCAGCTTAAATATCAGTCCTTCCGATCAACAACCAGGACTGATCTCCTTTAGGACTGACTGGTTGGATCTCCTTGTGGTCCAAGGGACTTTCACGTCTTCTCCAACACCACAGTAGGAGAAGCATCAATTCTTTGACACTCAGCTTTGTTTATAGTCCAACTCACACATTCATACATAGCCACTGGAAAAACCATAGCCTTGACTAAACGAACTTTGTTGGCAAAATAATGTCTCTGCTTTTCAATATGCCTTCTAGGTTGGTCATCATTTTCCTCCCAAGGAGGAAGCCTCATTTAACTTTCTGGCTGCAATCACCATCTCTAGTGATTATGGAGCCCAGAAAAATAAAGTCAGCCACTCTTTCTACTGTTTCCCTATCTATTTGCCTTTAGGTGATTGGACTGGATACATTAAAGAAGTTAATAGAAATGTAAGGTAAGAGAACTAATTGGGCAATTTGTCCCCCTTTTCGAATTGCCATAGTTTCTGAGATGATATCATAATTTTTATTTCTCCCTTATCATCTGAATGAATTATTCCAGAATGAATAGAAATTCCTTTAGAATTCAGACTATATCGGCCAAATATAAGGCCGAAGATTTGTGGGAGTTAAGTGTCCATAAAGTCCAGTAGGTATTCTAGAAGGGACTGTTTGAGGAAAAAGAAAATCATTCAGGGCATGTATGTTGACAACAGCCCTGCCGGATGTTGAAGGTTTGAGGGAAAAGATGGAGTTAGCCCCTGACTTTTGTTGAATGGGAACCAGGGAGTCCCCATCTTTGAGTTTCCCAAAGTAGGGACCCTTCAACGTCATAGTGAGATCGAGGTTTTTAGCCCAGTGTACCGCTTTACAACATCGAAGGCAGAACCCTGGAGGTTTTTAGTAGTTTTATTTTATTCTGTGTGTTTTTTAGGGTACATTTTTTTTAATAGCTCTTATCCCCATAACACCTGACCTGCCTCTTGAGAAACCTGTATGCAGGTCAGGAAGCAACAGTTAGAACCAATCATGGAACAACAGACTGGTTCCAAATAGGAAAAGGTGTACGTCAAGGTTGTATATTGTCACCTTGCTTATTTAACTTATATGCAGAGTACATCATGAGGAACGCTGGGCTGGAAGAAGCACAAGCTGGAATCAAGATTGCTGGGAGAAATATCAATAACCTCAGATATGCAGATGACACTACCCTTATGGCAGAAAGTGAAGAGGAACTCAAAAGCCTCTTGATGAAAGTGAAAGAGGAGAGTGAAAAGGTTGGCTTGAAGCTCAACATTCAGAAAACAAAGATCATGGCATCTGGTCCCATCACTTCATGGGAAATAGATGGAAAAACAGTGGAAACAGTGTCAGACTTTGTTTTTTTGGGCTCCAAAATCACTGCAGATGCTGATTGCAGCCATGAAATTAAAAGACGCTTGCTCCTTGGAAGGAAAGTTATGACCAACCTTGATAGTATATTAAAAAGCAGAGACATTACTTTGCCGACCAAGGTCCGTCTAGTCAAGGCAATGGTTTTTCCCGTGGTCATGTATGGATGTGAGAGTTGGACTGTGAAGAAAGCTGATCGCCGAAGAATCGATGCTTTTGAACTGTGGTGTTGGAGAAGACTCTTGAGAGTCCCTTATACTGCAAGGAGATCCAACCAGTCCATTCTAAAGGAGATCAATCCTGGATGTTCATTGGAGGGACTGATGCTAAAGCTGAAACTCCAGTACTTTGGCCACCTCATGAGACGAGTTGACTCACTGGAAAAGACTCTGATGCTGGGAAAGGTTGGGGGCGGGAGGAGAAGGGGACGACGGAGAATGAGATGGCTGGATGGCATCACCGATTCTGTGGACATGAGTTTGAGTGAACTCCGGGAGTTGGTGATGGACAGGGAGGCCTGGCGTGCTGTGATTCATGGGGTCGCGGAGAGTCGGACACGACTGAGCGACTGAACTGAACTGAACTGATCCCCATAAACAAAACATCCTTCTTTCCCCTTTTAAATGAAGTAGCCATTGCTTCAGCTAACATTTGCATTTTCTGAGTTTATGATCCTAAATTGCGACAAACCTTTAAATAATCAAGAACAGTCCTGGTCTCACGAATCAGAGCGACGGCTCTCTGACATTCCTGATTTTCATTCTCCATGTACAAGCAGTTTTTCAAATTGTACTTTGGCCTTCTTCTCCAACAACACTACAAGAGATAGCAACTCCCAGTCTATCTAAAGAATAAAATAAATTGTCCAATAGAAGATGCAATAGTGTTTAGAAGTTCTTTAGTAAAAGGTGAAGGTGGGCTGTACGTATATACAACCTTTTTCATTTGTTGTATGTGAGAAAAATCAACGCCTTCTTATTGAGACATTAGTTTCCCTTGAGCATTACCATTTCTTAACACAGGATAGAGAAAAAGATCAGCGGCCTCAGAGACTCGAGATTGCAAATCCAGTAAATCAGAAAGCCTATGTCATGAAGAAGAATGAGTGGATCATTTGTTTTCATAAATATGAGTGGATATTAGGGGTTTCTACACATATATTGTTGGCTTTAGTGTCAAAGAGAGCATCAGAAGTATCAAAATCAGATTCATTTTGTCCTCGAATCGGGGGACCTTCAGTTTCATGTCCATTACAAGAGAAGAAGCACTTGGGACAGCCGGAACAAGGATGATGGGAAAGTTTTGAAACATTGTATGGTGCTCTAATTGGGCTTTTTGTAATGTCTCATTGTCTAATTCATATTCGTTTAATGAACATTCTGTTTGTTGACAATGATGGGGAGGTTAGAATTGCCTTGAAATGAAAAGATCACAGCTTTAATGAGGGCCCACAAGGGTCAGAAATTTGTTGGCTCGTTTAACATTTCTTTAACCCGGTTTCAAATTTCTAAATCCAAACTGCCTTCATCAGGGAACCAGGGATTATATTCAACCACTATTTGGAGATGAGCCTGTATCTGCTGATGTGAAACAAAAAGTCGTCGAACCTTAAATAAATGATGAAGTAATGTACAAAGATGGTGGGAGCATTCCAGCCCTTTCTCTCATAACCCTACACTTACTGACCCCAATAGGTCCTAACAATAACTGCGTCTGCTTGCCAAGGGTGTTCACCAGTTCACTGTTCAGGTGTCAGTTGTCCTGGTCAGTGTAGACCAGGACCTGGGAACTAGAGTTGATGAGAAGAAGGATGCAGGAGATCCAAGTATTGAGTGAAACAGGAGTATTTTATTGGAAGAAACACACACTTATATATCTTCAGTAAAATGATTACTCAACCATTCAAAAGAATGAAATTCCACCAGTTACAGCAACATGGATAGTCCTTTCAGTAAAAAGTCACTAAAGGGAGTCACTGAAGGGAGTCATTGAAGGGAATCCAAGCAGGTGTCCTTTCCCATGATCTCAGTCCTGAGAACTGCATGCAGCTCTGATCTTTCCTGCTTTGAAGGAACTGATAAGGAACAGAGAGTCCTTGAGAAACAGCACACAGAGAAAATAATATATTGGATCCCTTAAAGTTGACTGCATCCTGACAGACCCAGAAATCCTGGAATGCAAAATCAAGTAGGCCTTAGGAAGCATCAGTAAGAACAAAGCTGTTGGAAGTGATGAATATCCAGTTGAGTTATGTATAATTCTAACAGATGATGCTGCAAAAATGCTGCACTCAATATGCAGGCAAATTTTGAAAACTCAGCAGTGGCCAATGAACTGGAAAAGATCAGTTCCATCCAATCCCAAAAAAGCCAATGCCAAAGACTGTTTGATCTCATGCACAATTGCACTCATCTCACACAGAGCAAAAAGTGATGCCTGACATTCTCCAAGGAAGGTTTCAAAAAATGAAGAATCTCCAGAGGCTCAAGCTGGATTTAGAAAAGGCAGAGCAACTGGAGACTAAATTGCCAAAACCCGTTGTGTGATGGAAAAAGCACGACAGTTCCAGAAAAACACCTATTTTGCTTTATTGACTATGCCAAATTCTTTGACTTGTGGAACATGAAAAACTGGAAAATTCTTCAAGAGATGGGAATCCCAGGCCACCTGACCTGCTTTCTCAGAAATCTGTATGCTGGTCAAGGAGCAACAGTACCATGGACTTGGAAAAAAGGACTGGTTCCAGAGTTGGGGAAAGTGGTACCTCAAGGCTCTATACTTTCACCAATTTACTCAAACGCACACTACATCAGGTGAAATGCCGGGCAGGATGAAGCACAAGCTGGAATCAAGTTTTCTGGGAGAAATGTCGCAAATCACAGGTTTGCAGATGATACCACTCTTAGGCAGAAAGTGAAGAAAAAATAAAAAGCCTCTTGATGAAAGTGAAAGAGAGGAGTTGAAAAGGTGGTTTAAAACTGAACATTCAAGATCATGGCATCCGGTCCATCCACTTTATGGCAAATAGATGGGGAAACAGTGGAAACAGTGACAGGCTTTGCTTCCTTGGGCTCCAAAATCACTGTAGATGGTGACTACAGCCGTGAAACTGAAAGACGCTTGCCCCTTGGAAGAAAATCTGTGACAAATATAGACATTATTGAAAAACCACAGAAAATACTTTTGCTGACAAATGTCTATCTAATCAAAGCTATGGTGTTTCCAGGAGTCATGTATGGCTGTGGATTTTGGACCATAAACCTGAGCACTGGAAGAACTGACATTTTTGAACTATAGTATTGGAGAAGACTCATGAGTCCTGCACTGCATGGAGATTAAACCAGTCAATCCTAAAGGAAATTAGTCATGAGTATTCATTGCAAGGACGGATGATGAAGCTGAAAATTCAATATTTCAGACACTTGATGTGAACAACTGACACTGTTGAAGACCCTGATACTGGGAAAGATTGAAGGCAGGAGAACTGGATGACAGAGAATCAGATGGTTGGAAGGCATCATAATTTTCCAAAGAATAGCAAGAGAGATATTGAATCCCCACTTGATGGACACGTGTTTGCGCAAACTTTGAGAGTTTTAAATGACCAGTGAAGACTGGCATGATGTAGTCCATGGGGTCACAAAGTGTCAGATAAATGAGAGATGGAAGTGAAGTAAACTGATTTGTGGTGGGCTCTTTGCATGAAGTGTCCCTGGGACATCAGGGGACATTGATGTCCATGGCAACAGTTCAGAGTCTGCTGCTTTTCAGGCTTAGGGACTAGGGAATAGCATTCCTAATGAAGACGTGCCATTGCTCATGCCCAAAATCCTGACGTGAATTCTTTCCTTTCTTTTTGTATCATCGTTGGTTGTGGATAGCAAAGGGACAGTTTGGGTCTGTCTGCACATGAGGGTTGGTTCTCATAATCACCCTGGAGTAGAATATCTGATTTTGTCATGGTCATCTTTAAGGAGATATGCACCATGAGATTTTCACAGGTACCCCTGAGTTGAAGTGGGCATCTTGGATGTCCCCCAGCCCAAATTTTAGCTGCATTTGTGGTATGCCAACTTTGTAGGCTATCAGGCATTCTGAGATATAGGCAGATCTACCACAGTCTGATGAGGAAAGCAGAAAGAGAGCCTTGGCATTTAGCAAGTTACTGAGGCCTGGCCTGGAATCAAGCCCTCTCGGAACATTTGGGAGAGGAATGCTGCTTTCTGCACAATGGAGGAATGAGTTATGTGCCCAGGGAAGGCAGGCTCCTCAGGGTGTAATCCGTGCGGGGGCTATGTATATGAGTGGGCAGAAGTAAAGTGTAGTGCTGACAAAAAGGGAGGCCACTGGGCCATTTTGACATCACATTCAGTGCCTTGTTTCAGCAGAGGCCCTTTGGATCTGCACGCACCTTCTTGATATTGTTTCAGACACAGGCATGTCACATTTTCTTTGCCTTGTTGGAGGTCCAGACATCAGTTTGACCTTTCCCTGCCACAGGGAGACAACCTTTGGGGGAAAATTGGAAACAGTTGCAAACAGCCTATTACACAGTTGGGAGGATCAGGATCGCCTTGATCAGAAGGTCTTGCACCTGATTGGGCACGGGGCCTGCCACAAGGGCCCAGCATTGACAAGGAAATCGTTTTGAGAGGTGTAGGCTGAGATAGGTAGATCCAAGTCAGTGCAGTCCAAATCCACTTGTATTTCTGGTGTGGTTCCTGGAAGGAAAGCATGTGGAATGGAATCATGCCAAAGTGATTGGCACTGTGAAACATTCAATGTGATGAGAGAATACAAGACATGAGCACCCATCATTCAGCTGCCCACCATGAGCACTTCCAGCCCAGCGAAGGTCTTTCCACGTCAGTCCTTCTCATGAGTAAATCCCAAAATTTGTAACCTTCCAGAATAAAAAGTAGAGATAGAACAGGACACTAACTTGAATGGCAAGTTAGTGAACGAAAACAACCAGAGAAAATGAGAGGTACTTACCAAAGTCCATGATCGAGAAACACAAAGCTATGACAATTTGCATATTATCATATGCAAATGTGAAAATTTCCTTTGAAGGTTGTGTGTATGTGTGTGTGTGTGTGCCCACCAGCAGAAATGTGCATATGAGCTATCAGAACCGGCCCCACTGGGAGAAGGAAAAAGAATACCGAAAAAATGAACAAACTTGTGTAAACTACATTAACCATGGGGCAACCAAAGCACTGACGCCAGGGAATCAAGCCCAGGGATGTCACTGAGAAAGCATGCTGTAAGTGGAGACATGCTGCTGCACCCTGGATCCCTAGGCAGAAAGGATCAGCAGGAAGAAAACATTCAGGGCCATACAGGGAGATGAAAAGGAGCAAGAAACAGAATGGGCCAGATTACCAGGCTCAGAGATGGGGTATGCACAGCCCCTACAAAGAGTTTTCTGTCCTTCTCAAGTGCAGCAGTATTCTTTCCCCTACAGGACCAGGCACATGAGCACATTTTGCTGTTTTTGTAAGGTTTGCAAGGCTGATGGCACTATAGCATAAGCAGCTGCTACCTGCAGAGTATGCCGGTTTGAAACATCCTTTTTTAAAAATATTTACAGAATGTTTGAGTTATCAGGACTCTACAAAGCATGGCTTAGGATGATCCTCCAGCTACTCGCAGCCCCACAGCCCTGGGGTGATGGGGTAGGCTGGCACGTGTTCTCCCCAGGAGGCAGGATGAGAGCAGAATCACTTTGAAACCGTTTCTGTACAGAAAATGAGCGGACCTCGATTCCTCTGGCACTGATGAGTCAGGTCTCTTAGGGGGATGTTGACCATAGCATCTCTTATTTGGAGATGCTTCATCTGCAAATCTCTTTATTTAGAAAGAATTTCATCTCTAAATATGGAATTCTCTGTATGTCGCATCACGTATCCAGATACCAAATTGACTACTAGAAATATGGAATTCCTATATTTCACATAGGCAAATCAATGCCAATATTCATATCTGAAATATTAATTCTCTACAATTCACGTATGAATATTTGCTGAAGATTTTCCTTCATGACATATAGAATTATCTGTATTTGACAACTGAAAATCAGGATGGTTATTTTTCCTACAAGGAATGTGGAGTTCTCTTTCTTGAACATGACCATCTGCTTGCGGATTTTCCTACACGAACAATGGCAGTTTCTGCGTTTCACTTCTTTATCATCTAAGCTGCCAGGGAACTTGAGGAGTTGTAGGAAGACCTTCAGGGCTTTTTAGAATTAATGTCAAATAAAAAGATGTCCATTTCATCATAGGGTTCTGGAATGTAAACAGGCATGTTTGGCAGTGGTGTTCAAAATGAGGTGGGGGCAAACAATAGCAATGCTTTGGCAAATAGAAAGGGTGAAAATGGAAAGAGTGACAGTTTTCTAGGGCTCTAATATCACTGGGAACAGTGATTACAGCCACGAATACAAAAGACCCCTAATCCTGGGAAGAAAAGCTATGGAAACATAGACACAGGTACTGAAAAGAAGAGACATCTCTTTGCCAACAAAGGTCCCTATGGTCAGGGCGATGGTTTTACCAGTACACATGTACAGATGTGCTAGTATGACTAGAAAGAAGGCTGAGTGCCAAAGAATTGAGGCTTTTCAACTGTAGTGCTGAACAAGGGTCTTGAGAGATCCTTGGACAGGAAGGAGACCAACCCCCTTAATTCTAAAAGATGTACACCCAGATCGGATTCATGTCAATGTATGGCAAAACCAACCAATATAATATTGTAAAATAATTAGCCTTCAATAAAAATAAAAAGTAAAAAAAAAAAATGTATCCAAATTAGTATACTTACTTCAAATGGTATTTGTAAATTGTAGAGAGTATTCATTTAAGTAAAAATTATTAGTGGTATAAAAATAATAGTACTAATGTCCTCTTCATAAAGGTATCTGACTTTTCAGTACAAGGACACTTTTGTTAACAGAATGAATCAGACTCAATAATTATACTCTGGATCCATCATAGGCAACACTTTGTACTAAGTAATAATTATGATAACTTACTTTACCAATCATATTATTGTTTACAAAGCATTTTTGTTTTACTTTTCTAATATTCACAAAAAGCTAAGGCACATGGCCTTTTCTTTGTACTTTTGCACTCTACCCTTCTCTACCATATCGTTGTTAGATGAATGATTGACTAAATTATGTGAAAATATTAAAGAGGAATGATTTTTTAATGTGAAAAAAAATACATAAAAGAAACTAACCCCAAATATTAATTGGAAAGACTGATGCTGAAACTGAAGTTCCAATATTTTGGCTACCTGGTGTGAAGAAGTGATTCATGAGATTAAGAAAAAAAAGAGGTTCTGCCTTGTTTTTAAAAAAAAAAAAGAAAAAGAAAATCATTGGTTCGTTGTGGGAAGATGGAGGGCAGGAGAAGACCCGGGCGACAGAGGGTGAGATGGTTGGACAGCATCACTTGACTCAATGAACATGATTCTCAGCAAAGTGTTGGCAACAGTGAAGGATAGGGAGGCCTGGAGTGCTACAGTCCACAGTGTTGCAAAGACTTGGACATGGCTGAGTGACTGAACGTCAACGACTTTTATTTCACTTGTTTTCAACTTTGCTTCTAGTGTATTGGCAACTCTGACTTTCGTGAGAGGTGGGGCTATAGATAGAGGGGACAGAACCAGTGCTAGGTATGAGCCAAGAATTGTCCTGTGCTCAGTAGCCAACCCTGCCTCTTGGGAAATTTGGTTGAGAATCCAGTTGATGGTACAGAGACCTGAGTTTCAGGTCCATGCTGATTCAATTTCATGTATTGTATGCTGTATCCCTTTCCAGCATTGGACATTTTTCCCGAAAAGAATGAAGTGCTGGAGCAAGAAGGGGTGAAAAATATGGGCTCGGCTGGATACTGGGACAGTCCCAGCACACCAGTCAGAGTTCCAGATACTCCCACTGTGTCACCTGGCATCA
Organism: Moschus berezovskii; assembly: GCF_049115385.1. Taxonomy (NCBI): domain Eukaryota; kingdom Metazoa; phylum Chordata; class Mammalia; order Artiodactyla; family Moschidae; genus Moschus; species Moschus berezovskii. The sequence goes on along the minus strand of NC_142489.1, from coordinate 17,362,133 downwards.
GTACAGTTCAATCCTTCAGTCTTGTCCAACACTTTGCGAGCCCATGAATCACAGCATGCCAGTCCTCCCTGTCCATCACCAACATCCAGAGTTCACCCAAACTCATGTCCATCGAGCTGGTGATGTCATCCAGCCATCTCATTCTCTGTCGTCACTTTCTCCTCCCGCTCCCAATTTCTCCCAGCATCAGAGTATTTTCCAGTGAATCAACTCGTCGCATGAGGTGGCCAAAGTATTGGCGTTTCAGTTATAGCATCAGTCCTTCCAATGAACACCCAGGATTGATCTCCTTTAGAATGGACTGGTTGGATCTCCTTGCAGTTCAAGGGACTCTCAAGAGTCTTGTCCAACACCACAGTTCAAAAGCATCAATTCTTCGGCGATTAGATTTCTTCACAGTCCAACTCTCTCATCCATACATGACCACAGGAAAAACCATAGCCTTGACTAGACGGACCTTGGTTGGCAAAGTAATGTCTCTGCTTTTTAATATACTCTCTAGGTTGGTCATAACTTTCCTTCCATGGCTGCGATCAGCATCTGCAATGATTTTGGAGCCCAAAAAAATAAAGTCTGACACTGTTTCCACTGTTTCCCCATCTATTTCTCATGAAGTGATGGGGCCAGATGCCATGATCTTTGTTTTTTGAATTTTGAACTTCAAGCCACCTTTTCACTCTCCTCTTTCACTTTCAGCAAGAGGTTCTTTAGTTTCTCTTCACTTTCTGCATAAGGGTTGTGTCATCTGCATATCTGAAATTATTTATGCTTCTACCAGCAATCTTGATTCCAGCTTGTGCTTTTTCAAGCCCAGCATTCCTCATATTTTACTCTGCATATAAGTTAAATAACCAGGGTGACAATATACAACCTTGATGCCCTCCTTTTCCTATTTGGAACCAGTCTGTTTTTCCATGTCCAATTCTAACTGTTGCTTCCTGACGTGCATACAGGTTTCTCAAGGGGTTGGTCTGGTGGTCCGGTATTCCCAAACTTCCAGAATTTTCCACAGTTTATTGTGATCCACACAGTCAAAGACTTTGGCATAGTCAATGAAGCAGAAGTAGATGGTTTTCTGGAACTCTCTTGCTTTCTCCATGATCCAGCGGATGTTGGCTATTTGATCTCTGATACCTCTGCCTTTTCTAACACCTGCTTAAACATCTGGAAGTTCACGGCTCACATATTGTTGAAGCCTGGCTTGGAAAATTTTGAGCATGACTTTACTAGCATGTGAGATGAGTGCAATTGTGTGGTAGTTTGTGCATTCTTTGGCATTGCCTTTCTTTGCGATTAGAATGAAGACTGAACTTTTCCAGTCCTGTGGCCACTGCTGAGTTTTCCAAATTTGCTGGCATATTGAGTGCAGCACTTTCACAGCATCATATTTCAGAATTTGAAATAGCTCAATTGGAATTCCATCTCCTCCACTAGCTTTGTTCGTAGTAATGCTCTCTAAGGCCCAGTTGTCTTCACATTCCAAGTTGTCTGTCTCCAGGTGTGTGATCACGCCATCGTGATTGTCTTCGTCATGAAGATCTTTTTGTACAGTTGTTCTTTGTATTCTTGCCACCTCTTCTTAATATCTTCTGCCTCTGTTAGGTCCATATTATTTCTATCCTTTATCGAGCCTATCTTTGCATGAAATGTTCCCTTGATATCTCTAATTTTCTTGAAGAGATCTCTTGTTTTTCCTATTCTGTTGTTTTCCTCTATTTCTTTGCATTGATCGTTGAGGAAGCCTTTCTTATCTCTCCTTGTTATTCTTTGGAACTCTGCATTCAGATGCTTATATCTTTCCTTTCCTCCTTTGTTTTTTGCTTCTCTTCTTTTCTGAACTATTTGTAAGGTCTCCTCAGACAGCCATTTTACTTTTTTTCATTTCTTTTCCATGGGGATGGTCTTGGTGCCTGTCTGCTGTACAATGTCACTAACCTCCCTCCAGAGCTCTTCAGGCACTCTATCTATCAGATCTAGTCCCTTAAATCTATTTCTTACTTCCACTGTATAATCATAAGGGATTTGATTTAGGTCATATCTGAAATATCTAGTGGTTTGCCCCACTTTCTTCAATTTCAGTCTGCATTTGCATTCATGATCTGAGCCAGAGTCAGCTCCTCATCTTGTTTTTGCTAACTGTATAGTGCTTCTCCATCTTTGGCTTCAAAGAATGTAATCAATCTAATTTCGGTGTTGACCGTCTGGTGATGTCCATGTGTAGAGTCATCACCTGTGTTGTTGGAAGAGGGTGTTTGCAATGACCAGTGCGTTCTCTTGGCAAAACTCTATTAGCTTTTGCCCTTCTTCATTTCTTTCTCCAAGGCCAATTTTGACTGTTACTCCAGGTTTTTCTAGAATTCCTACTTTTGCCTTCCAGCCGCTTATAATGAAATGGACATCTTTTTTGAGTGTTAGTTCTAAAAGTTCTTGTAGGTCTTCATAGAACCTTTCAACTTTGGCTTCTTCATCATTACCGGTTGGGGCATAGACTTGGATTACTCTAATATTGATTTGCCTTCGAAATGAACAGAAATCATTCTGTCATTTTTAAGACTGCATCCAAGTACTGCATTTCGGAATCTTTTGTTGACCGTGATGGCTATTCCATTTCTTCTAACGGATTCCTGCTCACAGTAGTAGATATAATGGTTATCTGAGTTAAATTCACCCATTCCAGTCCAATTTATTTCACTGATTCCTAGAACATCTACGTTCAATCTTGCCATCTCCTATTTGACCACATCCAATTTGCCTTGATTCATGGACCTAACATTCCAGTTTCCTATGCAATATTGCTCTTTACATCATTGGACCTTGCTTCTATCACCAGTCACATCCACTACTGTGTATTGGTTTTGCTTTGGCTCCATCCCTTCATTCCTTCTGGAGTATTTCTCCACTGATCTCCAGTAGCATACTGAGCAACTACCGACCTGGAGAATTCTTCATTCAGTATCCTATCATTGTGACTTTTCATACTGTTCATGGGGTTCTCAAGGCAAGTATACTGAAGTGGTTTGCTATTCCCTTGTCCAGTGGACCACATTCGGCTGTGGTCCATGTGTTCATCGACTAGGTTACTCTGATTATGATTTCAAAGCAAATATGGTGAGAGTTTTTGAAATAAGTGAATATTGAATTTTGCAATATGGTTTTACGCATCTGTTGTGATGATAATGTGATTTTTGTTCTTCTCTTTCCTAATGTGGTGTACCACACTGACTAATTTGCAGATATTGAACCATCCTTGTACCCCAGGAATAAGTCCATCTTGATTATGGTATATGATCGTTTCATTGGGATGTTGAATTTGGTTCTCTCATATTTTGTGAAGAATATTCACATCTATATTCAACAGAAATATTGGCATTGAGTTTTCTTTCTTTGTGGTGTCTTTGTCTGGTTTTGGTGTTAGGAAAATAATAGCTTCATAAAAAATTTGGGAGTACTCCATTTTCTCAATTTTTTGGAATAGTTTGAGAATGTTGGGTATAAGCTCTTCTGTATACGTTTGTAAACATTCTACTCTAAAGCTGTGTGGTCCTGAACTTTATTTTACTAAGAGATTTTTTATTTTAAATTCAATTTCACTACTAGTGTTTCAAATATTCATATTATAAATTCCTTCTTGATTCAGTTTTGTAAGGTTGTACAGTCCTTAAGATTCGTCAGTTTCTTCTAGGTTTTCCAATTTTTTGGCATATGACTATTTGTAGTATCCTCTTATGATTGTTTCCTATTGTTGTGATGTTGGCTGTAATGTCTCCTTTGAATTTGTTTGTTTGAGTCATCTATCATTTTTTATGATGAACCTAGCTAAAGATTTAATTATTTTGTTTATCTTTTCAAAAATATCTTTTCACTTAACTAATATTTATTTACTTTAGGAAAGGGGAATTCTCAATTTTATTAATGTACTCTCTGATCTTTATTATTGCCTTCATTCTGAGGATTTGGGGCTTTATTTATTCTTTTTTTCTACTTCATTTATATAGTAAGTTAAGTTGTTTATTTCAGTTTTCCCCCCGCCTTGAGGGAAGCATCTGTCACTATACAATTTCCCCAGTACTGCTTTTGCTAAATCCAATAGATTTTGGAAAGGTGGTATTTTTATTAATCTCAATGTATTTTGTCATTCCCTTTTAGATTTCTTCATTAGCTCATTGGTAGTTTGTAGCATGTTATTTCGTCTCCATATGTGTGTGTCTGTCCCATATTCCCTTTCTGTAATTAATTTCTTATTTTGCACCATTGTGGTCAGAAAAAATACTTTAGATAATTTCTGTCTTCTTAAATGTGTTGAGCCTTGTTTTGTGGCCCAGCATTTGCTTATCACTGAAAAAATGACCTGTGCATCATTGAAGGTGTGTATTCTGCTATTTTGAGCTACACTATGGCAGGTGGCTCCGAGGTAAAGAATCTGTCTTAAACGCAGAAGATGCAGATTTGATCCCTGTGTCAGCAAGATGCCCTGGAAAAGAAATTGCAATAAACTCCAGTGTTCTTGCCTGGGAAATCCAATGGACAGTGGACCCTGGAGGGTTCAGCCCATGGGGTTTCAAAAGAGTCAGACAACTTAAACTGAAGAACAACTACAAATGCTGTAGGTATCTATTAAGTTCAACTACTCTAAACTGTAATTTAAGACTACAGTTTTCTTTTTGATTTTCTATCAGGATGCTCTGTCCATTGATGTAATAGGGTGTTTAATGTAGTTAGCTTTTAATTTGCAATTCACTTGTCTTTTAATTTTCATACTAGATTATCTACTTGGTTGATACACAGCCTTTCCTATATATTTCTGTGTACTGTTGGGAGTTTTTCCCTTCTCTGTAGACTTTTACTTCTTTTTCCACTTAGAGAAGACTCTTTAATATTTCCTTCCGAGTTGGTTTATTATGGATAAGCTCTTACCTTTTGCTTGTCTGAGAGTTCTTTTCTCCAATACTGGATGATAATCTTGCTGGTAGAGCATTATAAGTTTCAAATTTTTCACTTTCAGCACATTAAATAAACATTTTTAACCCCTTTCTCTGTCTCTTTTTCCTTCTACGACCCCAAAAATGAATGTTAGTATACTTGATGCCTAGAAGTCTTTTAAACTGTTCTCCTTTTTAACTTGTTTTTCATTTTGTTTGTCTGATTGGGCGATTTCCATAATTTTACGTTCCAGATTATTTTTGTTTCTTGTGTATTGACAACGCTCACTTTGGTGAGAGGTGGGGCTAGAGATAGAGGGGCCAGAACCAGTGCCAGGTATGAGACCGAACTTCTCCTGTACTGAGTAACCAACGCTGCCTATTGGGGAGATAGGTTGAGTATCCAGTTGATGGTCCAGAAGCCCTGAGTTTCAGGTCCATGCTGATTGCATTTCATGTAAGTCTGTGCTGTATCGCCTTCAAGCATTGGGAATTTTGCCCCAAAAGAAAGAAGTGCTGGAGCAAGAAGATGTGTCAAATATGGGTCTGTGTGCTTACTAGGACAGTCCCAGCACACCAGTCAGAGTTCCAGATATTCCCACAGTGCCACCTCGATAAGCACTGGTAATGGCTGCTCTCAAGTTGTTCAGATGTAGGCCAGATCTGAGTTGACTCCACTAGTGGCACCTGTACATTCTTCTAAGCCATGGAAGCCTTTGTCATAGTTGTGGGAAGGGGTGTTCTATGAAATAAGAGGGGCTGGAATAGGCATTCAGAGTGGGTTAGGTCATGACCTGGCAATGTTTTGGGGAAACAGACAGCATCTTCTGTAATGTCAATATGTTTCCTCTGCCTTGCTTTGTGAGTAAGCAAACATGTGTTTGCCTCTGCAAACTCTTCACATAGAGATAAATAAATAAATAAATGTCCACTAAGCCAAATAAAAGAGAAAGTGTTAAGGAAACTACCTGATAAAGAATTCCGAATAATGATAATGAAAATGATCCAAAATCTTGAAAACAAAATGGAGTTACAGATAAATAGTCTGGAATCAAGGATCGAGAAGATGTAAGAAATGTTTAACAAGCACCTAGAAGAAATTTAAAAAAGAGGCCATATTAAAGAATAATTCAATAGATGAGATCCAAAACACTCTGGAGTGTACCAACAGTAGAATAACAGAGGCAGAAGATAGGATAATTGAGATAGAAGATAGAATTGCAGAAATGAATGAAAGAGAGAGGAAAAAAGAAAAACTAATTAAAAGATGTGAGGACAATATCAGAGACCTCTGGGACAATGTTCAATGCCCCAACATTAGAATCATAGGAGTTCTAGAAGACGAAAACAAAAAGAAAGACCATAGGGAAATACTTGGGGAGTCGATAGTTCGAAAATTCCCTAAAATGGGGAAGGAAATAATCACCCAAGTCCAAGAAACGCAGAGTCCAAAACAGGAAAAACCCAAGCAAAACACCCCAAGACACTTATTAATCAAATTAAGAAAGATCAAAGACAAAGAACAAATATTAAAAGCAGCAAGGGAAAAACAGAAAATAACACACAAGGGGATTCCCACAGGGATCACAGCTGATCTTATAATAGAAAATCTTCAGGCCAGGAGGGAATGGCAGGGCAACTTACAGTGAGGAAAGAAAATAGTCTGCAGCCCAGAATACTATACCCAACAAGGGACTTATTCAAATATGAAGGAGAAGTACAAAGCTTTACACACAAGCAAAAGCTGACAGAATTCAGCATCACCAAACCAGCTCTCCAACAAATGCTAAAGGACCTTCTCTAGACAGGAAGCAGAGAAAGGGGGTATAAACAGGAACCCAAAACAATAAAGTAAATAGCAACGGGGTCATACTTATCAATAAGGACCTTAAATGTAAATGGGTTGAATGCCCCAACCACAAGACAAATATTGGCTGAAAGAATAAAAAAAGGATCCCTATATATGGTGTCTACAAGAGACACAACTCGAACCGAGGGACATATACAAGCTGAAAGGGAAGGGCTGGAAATACATATTTGACGCAAATAGAGACCAAAAGAAAGCAGGAGTAGCAATACACATATCAGATAAAATAGAGTTTAAGACCAAGGCTCTGAATAGAGACAAAGAAGGACACTACATGACGATCCAAGGATTAATAATAAAAAAAAAGATATAACAATTATAAACAGATATGCACCCAATACAGGAGCATGGCAATATGTAAGACAAATGTTAATAATTATGAAAGGGGAAATTAACAATAACACAATAAGAGTGGGAGCCTTTCATACCCCACTCACATCTATGGATAGAATGACTAATCAGAAAATAAACAAGGAAACACAAACACACAACATTTTCAATCCCTGGTCAGGGATCTAAGATCCCACAAACTTCATGGTGTCCCGCTCCCTAAAAATTTATCTGTCTGTGTTGATCCTGTTTGTTACATGCACCGTAATTGGGCCACATCTACTGCCGTGCTGTTGGGAACACACTGCTCCCACCAATTTTTAGGATAACAGTGGCCTAATTGATATTCGGTCTGTTCCCTCCAAACATTATTTTAATCTTTGGGAGTGCTAGCTGTGGGTTTTAGTTGTATCAGCATTTTGTGCCTCCTGAGCACCTTTAGCTGTCAGCATAGGCGAGTGTTGCAACAAAGCCCTTTATGATGTATTTGGCCAGGAGTTGATTTCTGCCTGCTTTTCTCAGGGGATGTAAGACATTCACCATCCCCATGTTTAACACTCTTCCCATCTGGATTCTGGCAATCTATTTTTTTCTTCATTGAAGGCTAATTACTTTACAATAGTATATTGATTCATTTTGCCATGTATTGACATGAATTTGCCCCAGGTGTACATGTGTTACCTTACTTGAACCCCTTTCCCACTTCCCTCCTCCCCATATAGGTCATCCCTGTGCACCATCCCCGAGCTTCCTGGATCATGCGTCAAACCTGGACTGATGATTCATTTCACATATGATAATATTCATGCTTCAATGCCATTTTCTCCAATCATGCCACCTTCACCCTCTCCCACAGAGTCCCAAAGACTGTTCTATACACCTATGTCTCTTTTGCAGTCTCGTATACAGGGTTAAGGTTACCATCTTTCTAAATTCCATATATATGCGTTAGTATACTGTATTGGTGTTTTTCTTTCTGATTTACTTCACTCTGTATAATAGGCTTCTATTTCATCCACATCATTAGAACTGATTCAAATGCATTCTTTCTGATGGATGAAAAATATTCCATTGTGTATATGTACCAAAGATTTCTTATCCATTCGTCTGCAGGTGGACATCTAGGTTGCTTCCATGTCCTGGGTATTATAAACAGTGCTGCAATGAACATTTGAGTACATGTGTCTCTTTCAATTCTGGTTTCCTCGGTGTGTATGCCCAGGAGTGCGATTGCTGGATCATATGACATTTCTATTTCCAGTTTTTTGATGAATCTCCACTCTGTTCTACATAGTGACTGTACTAGATTGCATTCCCACCAACAGGGTAAGAGGGTTCCCTTTACTCCACACCCTCTCCAACATTTATTGCATGTAGAATGAGGGATGTTGAACATTTTTTCATGTGTTTGTTAGCCATCTGTATGTCTTTGGAGAAATGTCTCCTTAGTTCTTTGACATATTTTTTGACTATGTCATTTATTTTCCTATAATTTAGCTGCAGGAGCTGCTTGTATATTTTGCAGATTAATTCTTTGTCAGTTGTTTCATTTGCTATTATTTTCTCCCATTCTGTAGGCTGTCTTTTCACCTTGCTTATAGTTTCGTTTGCTGTGCAGAAGCTTTTGATTTTATTTAGGTAGAATTCATTTATTTTTACTTTTTTTCTAATATTCTGGGAGGTGGATCTTGGAGGATCCTGCTGTGATTTATGTCGGAAAGTGTTTTGCCTATGTTCTCCTCTAGGAGTTTTATAGTTTCTTGTCTTCCATTTAGCTTTCTAATCCATTTTGCGTTTATTTTTGTGTATGGTGTTAGGAGGTGATTTATTTTAATTCTTTATTTTCATTCATTCTATTTTCATCAGTTTACCCAGCACCACTTATTAAAGAGACTGTCTTTTCTCCATTTTATATTCTTGCCTCCTTTGTCAAAGATAAGGTGTCCATAGGTGTGTGGATTTATCTTTGGGCTTTCTATTTTGTTCCATTGATCTATATTTCTGTCTTCTTGCCAGTACCATACTGTTTTGATGACTGTGGCTTTGTAGTAGGGCCTGAAGTCTGGCAGGTTAATTCCCCCAGTTCCATTTTTCTTCTTCAAGGTTGCTTTGGCTATTCGAGATTTTTTGTATTTCCATACAAGTGTGAGATTATTTGTTCTAGCTCTCCTAAAAATATCGTTGGTAGTTTGATGGGGATTGCATTGAATGTATAAATTACTTTGGGTAGTATACTCATTTTCATAATATTTAATCTTCCAATCCACGAACACGGTATATTTCTCCGTCTATCTGTATCGTCTTTGATTACCTTCACTAGTGTTTTATAGTTTTCTATGTACAAGTCTTTTGTTTCTTTACGTATATTCCTAAGTGTTTAATTCTGTTCGTTGCAACAGTGAATGGAATAGTTTCCTTAATTTCTTTTTATATTTTCTCATGATTATTGTATAGGAAAGGAAGGGATCCCTGTGTTGATTTTATATCCTACAAATTTACTGTACTCATTGATTAGCTCTAGTAGTTTTCTGGTGGATTCTTTAGGGTTTTCTGTGTAGAGGATCATGTAATCAGCGAACAGTTAAAATTTTACTTCTTCTTTTCCAAATTGGATTCCTTTTATGTCTTATCCTGCTCTATGGCTGTGGCCAAAACTTCCAGAAGTATTTTGAATAGTAGTGGTGACAGTGGATATCCTTGTCTTTTTCCTGATTTTAGGGGAAATGTTTTCAGTTTCTCACTATGGAGGATAATGTTAGCTCTGGGTTTGACATATATAGCTTTTATTATGTTGAGGTATGTCCCTTCTATGCCCACTTTCTGGAGGGTGTTTACAATAAATGGATGTTGAATTTTGTTGAAGGCTTTCTCTGCATCTATTGAGATAATCATATTATTTTTATTTTTCAGTTTGTTAATGGGGGCGGGAGAAGAAGGGGACGGCCAAGAATGAGATGGCTGGATGGCATCATCGACTGTGTGGACATGGGTTTGAGTGAGCTCTGGGAGCTGGTGATGGACAAGGAGGCCTGGTGTGCTGTGATTCATGGGGTCGCAGAGAGTCGGACACGACTGAGCAACTGAACTGAACTGAATGTGGTGTATTACATTGATTAATTTGCAGATATTGAAGAATCCCGATGTATTATATTATTAATGTGTTTTTGGATTCTGATTGCTAGAATTTTGTTAAGGATTTTTGCATCTATGTTCATCAGTCATATAGGCCTGTAGTTTTCTTCTATTGTCGTATCTTTACCAGGTTTTTGGATTAGGGTGACTGTGGCCTCATAGAATGAGTTTGGAAGTTTCCCTTCCTCAGCAATTTTCTGGAAGAGTTTCAGTAGAATAGGTGTTAGCTCTTCTCTAAATTATTGGTAGAATTCAGTTGTGAAGCCCTCTCTATCTGGGCTTTTGTTTGCTGTAAGACTTCTGATTCAGTTCAGTTCAGTTCAGTTCAGTTCAGTCGCTCAGTCGTGTCCGACTCTCCGCGACCCCATGAATCACAGCACGCCAGGCCTCCCTGTCCATCACCAACCCCCGGAGTACACTCAAATTCATGTCCACAGAGTCGGTGATGCCATCCAGCCATCTCATTCTCCGTCGTCCCCTTCTCCTCCCTCCCCCAACCTTTCCCAGCATCACTGTCTTTTCCAGTGAGTCAACTCGTCGCATGAGGTGGCCAAAGTATTGCAGTTTCAACTTTAGCATCAGTCCCTCCAATGAACATCCAGGGTTGATCTCCTTTAGAATGGACTGGTTGGATCTCCTTGCAGTATAAGGGACTCTCAAGGGTCTTCTCCAACACCACAGTTCAAAAGCATCGATTCTTCGGCGATCAGCCTTCTTCACAGTCCAACTCTCACATCCATACATGACCACGGGAAAAACCATTGCCTTGACTAGACGGACCTTGGTTGGCAAAGTAATGTCTCTGCTTTTTAATATACTATCAAGGTTGGTCATAACTTTCCTTCCAAGGAGCAAGCGTCTTTTAATTTCATGGCTGCAATCAGCATCTGCAGTGATTTTGGAGCCCAAAAAAATAAAGTCTGACACTGTTTCCACTGTTTTTCCATCTATCTCCCATGAAGTGACGGGACCAGATGCCATGATCTTTGTTTTCTGAATGTTGAGTTTCAAGCCAACCTTTTCACTTTCCTCTTTCACTTTCATCAAGAGGCTTTTGAGTTCCTCTTCAGTTTCTGCCATAAGGGTAGTGTCATCTGCATATCTGAGGTTATTGATATTTCTCCCAGCAATCTTGATTCCAGCTTGTGCTTCTTCCAGCCCAGCGTTCCTCATGATGTACTCTGCATATAAGTTAAATAAGCAAGGTGACAATATACAACCTTGACGTACACCTTTTCCTATTTGGAACCAGTCTGTTGTTCCATGTACAGTTCTAACAGTTGCTTCCTGACCTGCATACAGGTTTCTCAAGAGGCAGGTCAGGTGGTCTGGGATTCCCATCTCTTTCAGAATGTTCCACAGTTTATTGTGATCGACACAGTCAAAGGCTTTGGCATAGTCAATGAAGCAGAAATAGATGTTTTTCTGAAACTCTCTTGCTTTCTCCATGATCCAGCGGATGTTGGCAATTTGATCTCTGGTGCCTCTGCCTTTTCTAAAACCTGCTTGAACATCTGGGAGTTCATGGTTTACATACTGCTGAAGCCTGGCTTGGAGAATTTTGAGCATGACTTTACTAGCGTGTGAGATGAGTGCAATTGTCCGGTAGTTTGAGCATTCTTTGGCATTGCCTTTCTTTGGGATTGGAATGAAGACTGACCTCTTCCAGTCCTGTGGCCACTGCTGAGTTTTCCAAATCTGCTGGCATATTGAGTGCAGCACTTTCACAGCATCATATTTCAAGACTTGAAATAGCTCAACTGGAATTCCATCACCTCCACTAGCTTTGTTCGTAGTGATGCTTTCTAAGGCCCACTTGACTTCACATTCCAAGATGTCTGGCTCTAGGTCAGTGATCACATTATCGTGACTATCTTGGTCGTGAAGATCTTTTTTGTACAGTTCTTCTGTGTATTCCTGCCACCTCTTCTTAATATCTTCTGCTTCTGTTAGGTCCATACCATTTCTGTCCTTTATCGAGCCCATCTTTGCATGAAATATTCCCTTGGAATCTCTAATTTTCTTGAAGAGGTCTCTTGTTTTTCCTATTCTGTTGTTTTCCTCTATTTCTTTGCATTGATCACTGAGGAAGGCTTTCTTATCTCTCCTTGCTATTCTTTGGAACTCTGCATTCAGATGCTTATATCTTTCCTTTTCTCCTTTGCTTTTCGCCTCTCTTCTTTTCACAGCTATTTTTAAGGCCTCCTCAGACAGCCATTTCGCTCTTTTGCATTTCTTTTACATGGGGATGGTCTTGGTCCCTGTCTCCTGTATAATGTCACGAACCTCCGTCCAGAGTTCATCAGGCAGTCTATCAATCAGATCCAGTCCCTTAAATCTATTTCTCACTTCCACTGTATAATCATAAGGGATTTGATTGAGGTCATATCCGAATGGTCTAGTGGTTTTCCCTACTTTCTTCAATTTAAGTCTGAACTTTGCAATAAGGAGTTCATGATCTGAGCCACAGTCAGCTCCTGGTCTTATTTTCACTAACTGTATATAGCTTCTCCATCTTTGGTTGCAAAGAATATAATCAATCTGATTTCGGTGTTGACCATCTGGTGATGTCCATGTGTAGAGTCTTCTCTTGTGTTGTTGGAAGAGGGTGTTTGCTATGACCAGTGCATTCTCTTGACAAAACTCTATTAGCCTTTGCCCTGCTTCATTCCGTGCTCCAAGGCCAAATTTGCCAGTTACTCCAGGTGTTTCTTGACTTACTACTTTTGCATTACAGTTCCCTATAATGAAAAGGACATCTTTTTGGGGTGTTAGTTCTAAAAGGTCTTGTAGGTCTTCATAGAACCGATTAACTTCGGCTTCTTCAGCATTACTGGTTGGGGCATAGGCCTGGATTACTGTAATACTGAATGGTTTGCCTTGGAAACGAACAGAAATCATCCTGTCATTTTTAAGATTGCATCCAAGTACTGCATTTCGGACTCTTTTGTTGACCATGATGGCTACTCCATTTCTTCTAAGGGATTCCTGCCCACAGTAGTAGATATAATGGTCATCTGATTTAAATTCACCCATTCCAGTCCATTTTAATTCACTGATTCCTAGAATGTCGACGTTCACTCTTGCCATCTCCTGTTTGACCACTTCCAATTTGCCTTGATTCATGGACCTAACATTCCAGATTCCTATGCAATATTGCTCTTTACAGCACCGTACCTTGCTTCTATCACTGGTCACATCCAGAACTGGGTATTGGTTTTGCTTTTGCTACTGCTCCATCCCTTTATTCCTTCTATAGTTATTTCTCCACTGAGCTCCAGTAGCATACTGGGCACCTACTGAACTGGGGAATTCCTCATTCAGTATCCTATCATTTTGCCCTTTGTTACTGTTCATGGGGTTCTCAAGGCAAGTATACTGAAGTGGTTTGCCATTCCCTTCTCCAGTGGACCACATTCGGCTGTGGTCCATGTGATCAGATCGGCTAGTTTCCCGTGATTATGATTTCAGTTTGTCTGCCCTCTCTTGCCCCCTAGCAATACCTACCGTCTTATTTGATTTTCTCTTACCTTGGTCGTGGAAAATCTCTTCACAGCCGCTCCAGCAAAGTGCAGCCGCTGTTCCTTACCTTGGGTGAGGGGTATCTCCTCAAGGCCGCCTCTCCTGCGCCGGCCCCGGCGGTGCAGACGCGACGCGAGAGACGCCGGCCCCGGCGGCGCAGACGCGATGCGAGAGACGCCGGCCCCGGCGCAACGAATGACGCAAAGAGGTGCGGCCGTGAGAAGCTACCCCACGCCTGAGGCCAGGGCCGGCGGCCGAGAGGAGCTACCCCACGTCCAACAGGCGGTGGCTGCGCGGGCGCAGGAGGGCCGAGAGGAGCTATTCCGCGTTCAAGGTCAGGAAGACTTCTGATTAGAACCTCTAATTCCTTGTAATGGGTCTGTTAACATTTTCTATTTCTTCCTGGTTCAGTTTTTGAAAGTTGTACTTTCCAAGAATTTGTCCATTTCTTCCAAGTTATTCATTTTATTGCCATATCATTGCTGATAGTATTCTCTAATAATCCTTTGTATTTCTGCTTTGTCGGTTGTAATCTCTCCATTTTCATTTCGAATTTTATTGATTTGGTTCTTCTTCCTTTGTTTCCTGATGAGTCTGGCTAGTGGTTTGTCAATTTTATTTACCTTCTCAAAGAACCAGCTTTTGGCTTTGCTGATTTTTGTTATGGTCTCTTTTGTTTCATATGCATTTATTTCTGCCCCAATTTTTACGATTTCTTTCCTCTACTAACCCTGGAGTTCTTCATTTCTTCCTTTCCCAGTTTCTTTAAATGTAGAGTTAGGTTGTTTAGTTGACTTTTTTCTTGTTTCTTGAAATATGCCTATATTGCTATGAACCTTCCCATTAGCACTGCTTTTACAATTTCCCAGAAGTTTTGGGTTGTGTTTTCATTTTCATTCATTTCTATGCATATTTTAATTTCTCTTGATTTCTCCTATGATTTGTTCATTATTCAGCAACATGTTGTTCAGCCTGCATATGTTGGCATTTTTAATAGTTTTTCTCCTGTAATTGAGATCTAATCTTACTGCATTGTGATCAGAAAAGATGCTTGGAATGATTTCAATTTTTTTGAATTTACCAAGTTTAGATTAGTGGCCCAGCATGTGATCTATCCTGGAAAAGGTTACGTGCACACTTGAGAAAAAAGTGAAATTCATTGTTTTGGGATGAAATGTCCTATAGAGGTCTATTAGGTCTAACTCGTCTATTGTATCTTTTAAAGTTTGTGTCTCCTTGTTAATTTTCTCTTTAGTTGATCTATCCATAGGTGTGAATGGGGTATTAAAGTCATTTCAGTTCAGTTCCGTCGTTCAGTCATGTCCGACTCTCAGCGACCCCATGAATCACAGCACCCCAGGCCTCCCTGTCCATCACCAACTCCCGGAGTTCACTCAAACTCATGTCCATAGAGTCGGTGATGCTATCCAGCCATCTTGCTCTCTGTCGTCATTCAGCCAGCATTTGTCTTTTGGTTGGGGCATTCAACCCATTTATGTTTAAGGTGATTACTGATAAGTATGGTCCCGTTGCCATTTTCTTTATTGATTTGGATTTGAGTTTATATACCGTTTCTGTGTTTCCCGTCTATAGAATATCCTTTAACATTTGTGGAAAGCTGGTTTGATGATGAATTCTCTCAACTTTTGCTTTTCTGTAAAGCGGTTGATTTCTCCTTCATATTTGAAAGAGATCTTTGCTGGGTATAGTAATCTTGGCTGTAGGTTACTTTCTTTCATCAGTTTAAGTATGCCTTTCCATTTCCTTCTGGCCTATAGCTTTTCTGTTGAAAGATCAGCTGTTATCCTTATGGGAATCCCCTTCAGTGTTATTTGTTGCTTTTCCCATGCTGCTTTTAATATTTTTTCTTTGTGTTTCATCTTTGTTAATTTGATTAATATGTATCTTGCAGTATTTCGCCTTCAGTTCAGTTCAGTTCGCCTTAGGTTTATCCTATTAGGGACTCTCTGGGTTTCTTGAACTTGGGTGATTATTTCCTTCCCCATTTTAGGGAAATTTTCAACTATTATCTCCTTAAGTATTCTCTCATGGTCTTTCTTTTTGTCTTCTTCTTCTGGTACTGTTATGATTCGAATTTTGGGGCATTTATCATTGTCCCAGAGGTCTCTAATATTGTCCTCATTTCTTTATTTCGTATTTCTTTTTCCATCTTTTTTTTTTTTATTATTATTTCTACCATTCTATCTTCTACCTCACTTATCCTGTCTTCTGCCTCTGTTATTCTACTCTTTGTTCCCTCGAAAGTGTTTCTGATCTCATCTATTGTGTTATTCATTGTATATTGACTCTTTTTTCATTTCCTCTATTTCCTTATTAAACATTTCTTGCATATTCTCAGTCTTTTTCTCCACTTTATTTATCTGTAACTCCATTTTGCTTTCCAGATTTTGAATCATTTTCACAATTAAAATTCAAAACTATTTATCAAGTAGATTCCCTATGTGTTCCTCTTTTGTTTGTGTTGGTGGGTATTTATCCTGTTCCTTTACTTGCTGAGTATTTCTCTTGGTTATATTTCTGTGCTTTGGGTGGCCTTTCCGTCTTCTGACAGTTTGTGGAGTTCTCTTTATTATGTACTTACCTGGTGTGTGTGGGGTTGGACGGGTGACTTATCAAGGTTCCCTGGCTAGGGAAGCTTGTGTCATTGTTCTGGTGGGTGGAGCTGGATTTCTTCTCTCTAGAATGCAGTAAAGTGTCCAGTAATGAGTTTGAGATGTCAATGTGTTTGGAGTGGCTTTGGGCAGCCTGTATATTGAAGCTCAGGGCTATTCTCCTGTGTTGCTGGGGAATTTGCGTGGTATGTATTTCACTGAAACTTGTTGACCCTTGGGTGTTGCCTGGTTCAGTGCATGTATGGATGCACTTGATATGTTCAGTTCAGTTCAGTTCAGTTCAGTCGCTCAGTCGTGTCCGACTCTCCGCGACCCCATGAATCACAGCACGCCAGGCCTCCCTGTCCATCACCAACTCCCGGAGTTCACTCAAACTCATGTCCATCGAGTCGGTGATGCCATCCAGCCATCTCATTCTCCGTCGTCCCCTTCTCCTCCCGCCCCCAACCTTTCCCAGCATCAGAGTCTTTTCCAGTGAGTCAACTCGTCGCATGAGGTGGCCAAAGTATTGCAGTTTCAGCTTTAGCATCAGTCCCTCCAATGAACATCCAGGATTGATCTCCTCTAGAATGGACTGGTTGGATCTCCTTGCAGTATAAGGGACTCTCAAGAGTCTTCTCCAACACCACAGTTCAAAAGCATCGATTCTTCGGCGATCAGCCTTCTTCACAGTCCAACTCTCACATCCATACATGACCACGGGAAAAACCATTGCCTTGACTAGACGGACCTTGGTTGGCAAAGTAATGTCTCTGCTTTTTAATATACTATCAAGGTTGGTCATAACTTTCCTTCCAAGGAGCAAGCGTCTTTTAATTTCATGGCTGCAATCAGCATCTGCAGTGATTTTGGAGCCCAAAAAAACGAAGTCTGACACTGTTTCCACTGTTTTTCCATCTATTTCCCATGAAGTGACGGGACCAGATGCCATGATCTTTGTTTTCTGAATGTTGAGCTTCAAGCCAACCTTTTCACTCTCCTCTTTCACTTTCATCAAGAGGCTTTTGAGTTCCTCTTCACTTTCTGCCATAAGGGTAGTGTCATCTGCATATCTGAGGTTATTGATATTTCTCCCGGCAATCTTGATTCCAGCTTGTGCTTCTTCCAGCCCAGCGTTCCTCATGATGTACTCTGCATATAAGTTAAATAAGCAAGGTGACAATATACAACCTTGACGTACACCTTTTCCTATTTGGAACCAGTCTGTTGTTCCATGTCCAGTTCTAACAGTTGCTTCCTCACCTGCATACAGGTTTCTCAAGAGGCAGGTCAGGTGGTCTGGGATTCCCATCTCTTTCAGAATGTTCCACAGTTTATTGTGATCGACACAGTCAAAGGCTTTGGCATAGTCAATAAAGCAGAAATAGATGTTTTTCTGAAACTCTCTTGCTTTCTCCATGATCCAGCGCATGTTGGCAATTTGATCTCTGGTGCCTCTGCCTTTTCTAAAACCTGCTTGAACATCTGGGAGTTCACGGTTTATATACTGCTGAAGCCTGGCTTGGAGAATTTTGAGCATGACTTTACTAGCGTGTGAGATGAGTGCAATTGTGCGGTAGTTTGAGCATTCTTTGGCATTGCCTTTCTTTGGGATTGGAATGAAGACTGACCTCTTCCAGTCCTGTGGCCACTGCTGAGTTTTCCAAATCTGCTGGCATATTGAGTGCAGCACTTTCACAGCATCATCTTTCAAGACTTGAAATAGCTCAACTGGAATTCCATCACCTCCACTAGCTTTGTTCGTAGTGATGCTTTCTAAGGCCCACTTGACTTCACATTCCAAGATGTCTGGCTCTAGGTCAGTGATCACTTTATCGTGACTATCTTGGTCATGAAGATCTTTTTTGTACAGTTCTTCTGTGTATTCCTGCCACTTGATATGTACCTATCAATTAATGTTATCTGAAACAGGAGGTCTCTGGTGTTCCCAAGATTTGAGCTTAAGCTTCTGCCTCTGGTTTTCAGTCTTATTCTTGTAGTAGGCTCAAGACTTCTCCATCTGTTACTACCAAGGCAGTTCCTTCTATTGTAAAAGCTCTTCTGTTTGCTGGTTTCTTCAATGTCTAATTCCCGTCCTGACACCAGGGGGCAGTGGTGGACTGGCTCAACTGTTCTGTCTTACTATGGGGAGGGAGGAACGCTGCTAACAAATATCACTGGTGTCTGTGGGGAGTGCTTGCAGTGTCTTGGCTACACTTGGAAAGTTCCCGCTTGAGGCGTGTGTGCTTTCCCTGTTTATGGTCCTTAGGCTCTATGTTGCTCTGCCGGGAGCTTTCCATGGCTGGCACCGGGTTGCATGCACTTCCCAGGTCTGAGCGGCTCAGGTTCAGGTCCTCAGATACTCCACAAAGGCTCAGACTTGGCTGGGCCTGCGTTTTGTGCCTTACCCGGTCCGAGCAGCTCAGTTTGGCGAGTGCGGTCACTGTGACTTATCAACTCCCCGGTCCCTTCTGCTCGGTTTTCTGGATGTACAACCAGAGCCCTTTCTTATGCAGATATCGAGCTGCCCGAACCCGAGAAGTCTTGATTAGCAAGGATGCCTGCCTGGAGCTTGGTATAGGAAGCCTCTCTGGCACCGCATGTGCTCCTTCCAGCCCTGGCAGCCCTCCCTGCCTGTCCCAGAGGGGGCTGGGGGACGGGCCACCCGCAGCCATCCAGCTCTACTCAGTCCTTTTTTCTGTGAGCATGGCTGGCAGATTCTTAGGTTGGGGCTTTTCGCTGCACAGTCGGCTTCACTCCCGTTAGTGTGCTCAGGTTGCCCTCCGGGCGTTCATGCCCAGTCCTCTCTCTATGTGCCGTTGCGGTGCCTCCCTTCCCAGCCCCCACCTGCTAGTGGGGGGTATGGGCATCTGTGCCGCTTCTCTGCTGAGAGTTTACTATGGGCAATTAGTCTGTGGTTTTTAATTATTTATGTCTTTTTTCTCCCAGTTATGTGGCCCTCTTTGATTCCAAGGCTATCCACAGACTCACCCGTGTTTCCACTTGTTTGGAAACTTCTCTCTCTCTCTTTTTTTTTTTTTTTTTAACCTCCATTCCCAGGACAGATCTCCATCCCTCCCTCTTTCTTTTATACTAGCTCCTACCTCCTTTCAAAAACAATGGGCTGCTTTTCTGGGTGCCTGATGTCCTCTGCTGGTATTCAGAAGTTGTTTTGTTTGATTTACTCAGCGTTCAAATGTTCTTTTGCTGATTTTGTGGCGGAAAAAGTGGTCGCCCTGTCCTATTCCTCCGCCATTTTCCCGTGCTTCCCATAATTGTCTTGTGATAAATACCTCACAGTAGAATTGCTGGGTCAATTGCTAGTTCTTTTTTTAGTTTTTTGAGAAACTTTCATGATGTTTTCCAAAGCGACTGCACAAATTTACATTCCCACCAATTAAGTACAAGGGCTTCCCTTTCTCCACATCCTTGTCAACATTTGCTCTTTACAGAATTTTTGATTTGATGACAGCCATTCTGATGAGTGTGAGGTGATATCTTCTTGTGATTTTGGTTTTAATTTCTCTGAAGGTTAGTGATGTTCAGCATTTTTTCATGTGCCATCTGTATATCTTCTTTGGAGAAAATCAGATCTTCCCACTGTATTTTTTATTGGTTGTTTTTTTGTTTTTTAGAGACCAAAAGAAAGCAGGAGTAGCAATACTCATATCAGATAAAATACACTTTAAAAGAAAGTCTGTGAAAAGAGACAAAGAAGGACACTACATGATGATCAAAAAATTCATCCAAAGGAAGATATAACAATTATAAATATATTTGCACCCAACAGAAGAGCACCACATATGTAAGAAAAATGTTAATAATTATGAAAGGGGAAATTAGCAATAACAAATAAGTGTGGGAGACTTTAATGGCCCACTCACAACTATGGATAGATTGACTAAACAGAAAATTAACAAAGAAACACAAACGTTTTCAATCCCTGGTCAGGGAACTAAGATCCCACAAACTGCATGATGCCCCCCTTCCCAAAATATTATCTGTCTGTGGTGATCCTGTTTGTCATATGCACCAGGATTGGGCCACCTCCACTGGGCTGCCTTTGCAAGACACTTCTCCCATGAATTTCTTAGGATAACAGTGGCCTAAATGATATTTGTTCTGTTCCTTCCAAACATTATTTTAATCGTTGGGACGGCTAGCTGTGGGTTTTAGTTGTATCATCATTTTGTGCCTCCTGAGCACCTTTAGCTGACAGCATAGGCGAGTGTTGCAACAAAGTCCTTTATGCCATATGTAGCCAGGGGTTGATTTTTACCTGTTTTTCTCAGGGTAAGTATGACATTCACCATCCCCATGTTGAACCCTCTTCCCATCTGGGTTCTTGCAATCTAGACCCTAATGTCAATTCACAGCCCAAACAAATGCAGTAACACAACACCACCTCGCCCTTGCCCCTGAGATCAATTGTTAAGCAGGGTTATCCATCTTCAGTGCAGAATCCTGACCCAGTCCAGACCTCTACTCTCTGGTTAACTGGGGGCCTGAGGGTCTCTTCCCCAATATCCCAGGACTCCACACCTCTCCCCACTCAGGTGCCCACCACTTCTCTCCCTCCCCTCCCTTCCTATCAGAAAATTGACACACACACACACACACACACACACACACAAATACCTTTTTTTGCTTGTTTGTTTATGTTTTTTCTTTTATTAATTTTTATTTAATAAATGGTAAAAAGCACAATGCCAACAACAGTAACCATTTAAAGTTCACCGAATGAAAATATGCTATGCTATAAATACAGTTATTAAAAGCTACATGAAGTTATTTTACAACTGCCTCAGTCAGCAAAAAAAATCCCTATGCCATCCTTAATGTATCATCTCTCAAAATAATGCCATTTATGTTATAAACCATGAGTACCCCATCAAAAGACGGGAACTGTTTTTGTTAATTCATATATATATATACAATATATATGACTGTATCACGTTGCTATACACCTGAAACAAACACAACATTGCAAAAGAAATATAGTACAATATTAAATAAAAATAATTAACAGATCTTTGGGGCTTTACACAGACTTAGAGTTCCTATCAGAGGGATAACAGTACCACAGACATACTGAATCCTCATGAAGGAGGCCCACGAATGACTGAATTACAACAGGTACAAGAATGACATCTGCTCACTTCCCAAAAACTACAGGACACAGAAAGCCAACAAAGGCACGAGATACAGACCATTTTCTTATGAATGTGTAAACCTCAGGAAAGTCCACATTATTCCTTCAACATGTTGAAAGTGCTTCAGAATTCACACAATACTATTTTTCTTTTGGTTCTGGTTAAATTATATATACCGGTTTATCACAAATGGTAAAATCTGTAACTCTGTTCATAGTTTTAACAGATTACTTAAGAATGGTTTCTTGTATTTCTATGTCACCTTTATGGTTCTGGTTTCTCTTTTCTTAATTATTAAATTCAGCATGCAGGTTCTATCCCAGGCTAATTTGTACACTTCCAGAAGGATTGGGCTCTTAAATCCACAGAGTGTTGAGGTGGGGAGCCCCCAACCACGTCAGATTCGTTTCAAATATGACAATAAACATGTTTCAATGGCATTCTCCCAAATCATCCCACGCTCTCCCTCTCCCACAGAGTCCAAAAGATTACTCCACACATCCGTATGTCTGCTGTTGTCTCATATACAGGGTTATCATTTTCCTCTTGCTATATTGCATATATATGTGTTAATATATTGTATTGGTGTTTTTCTCTCTGGCTTACTTCTCTGTATAATAGGCTCCAGTTTCATCCAACTCATTAGAACTAATTCATATGTATTATTTTGAATTGCTAAGTAGTACTCCATTGTGTAAATGTACCACAGCTTTCTTATCCATTCCTTTGCAGATGGACATCTAGGTTTCTTCCATGTCCTGCCTATAATAAACAGTGCTGCAATGAACATTGGGCTACATGTATCTCTTTTAATAACCGTTTCCTTGGTGTGTATGCCCAGGATTGGGAATTGCTGGGTCGTATCACAGTTCTATTTCGAGATTTTTAAGGAATTTCCACACTGTTCTCCATAGAGGTTGTACTAGTTTACATTCCCACCAACCGTGTATGAGGGTTTCCTTTTCTCTACACCCTCTCCAACATTTATTACTTGTAGACTTTTGGATAACAGCCATTCTGACTGGCGTGAAATGGTACCTCAATGTGGTTTTGATTTGCAGTTCTCTGATTATGAGTTATGCAGAGCATCTTTTCATGTGCTTGTTAGTCATCTGTATGTCTTCTTTGGAGAAATGTGTGTTTAGTTATTTGGCCCATTTTTTGATTGGGTCATTGATTTTTCATGATTTGAGCTGTAAGTGGTGTTTGTATATTTTTGAGATTAATCCTTTATTGGTTACTTCATTTGCTATTATTTTCTTCCATTCTGAAGGCTGTCTATTTGCACAGCAAAGAAAACTATAAGCAAATATATTCTTTTCAACATTTTATGTTTATTTTAATGACAGCCATCAATTTACTATGTTAGTGTGAGAGTCAGTCTTTTCCTGGTTGGTCATTTGGTCTGGTTGGTCTGGTTTCTCCCGAGCTCTGGAGAAACAATTCTAAACTGTCTGACTTTTGATATTCAGTTACTGGCTGCCCAGGTTGTACTTCCCCAGGGTCTCTCATTCTGTGGTGGCTAAGGTTATCTTTTATTTAAATTGTGCCTCCTTCTTAAATATGCCTCATATTTTGGTAAGTTTTTCTGCATTGATTCATTGTCTTACACACACAGGAACAGAAAGATCAGTTTGGTTTTCTTGTTTTAATCACCTTCCTCGACTGAGTGGCCTATGATCGTATTTTCTTTCTCAAAGTCCCTTTTAGAGGTCTTCTGAGGCCTCTTGATGAAAGTGAAAGAAGAGAGTGAAAAGTTTGGCTTGAAGCTCAACATTCAGAAAACGAAGATCATGGCATCTTGTCCCATCACTTCAGGGGAAAACGATGGGGAAATAGTGGAAACAGTGATGCTAATTGCAGCCAGGAAATTAAAAGACGCTTACTCCTTGAAAGGAAATTTATGACTAACCTAGATAACATATTAAAAAGCAGAGACATTACTTTGTCAACCAAGGTCCGTCTAGTCAAGGCTATGGTTTTTCCCATGGTCATGTATGCATGTGAGAGTTGCACTTTGAAGAAAGCTGATAGACGAAGAATTGATGCTTTTGAACTCTGGTGCTAGAGAAGACTCTTGAGAGTCCCTTGGACTGCAAGGCGGTCAAACCAGTTCATTCTAAAGAAAAGCAATCCTGGGAGTTCATTTGAAGGGTTGATGCTAAAGCTAAAACTACAATATTTTCTCCACGTCATACGACGAGTTGACTCACTGGAAAAGAGTCTGATGCTAGGAGGGATAGGGGGTGGGAGGAGACGGGGTGACAGAGATTGAGAGGGCTGGATGGCATCACTGACTCGATGGACATGAGGTTGAGTAAACTCCAGGAGTTGGTGATGGACAGGGAGGCCTGGCATGCTGTGATTCATGGGATGGCAAAAGTCGGACACGACTGAGCGACGGAACTGAACTGAAATGAACTGACCCTGATGGTCATATTATGTGCCTGAAAAGAAAAGAGAAGGGTAATCGTTTTGAGGAAAGAGTATGACTGAGTTTGAAGGGAGATTTCATGAAAAAGGGATGTGGGCTGATGAGGGCTTTTGTGCCAGGCAAGGGCAGTGTAGAGGTCTTGGGAAGCAAAATCAAAGGGGAACATGGAGAGCATAGATGGAGCCATCTTACCTTCACATTATCTCTGTATCTCCATTGACAACGGGTCAGTTTTGTTTTTTTTTCCTTTAATCCTTGAAGCCAACCGATTTGCAACTCTTCTGGACTTCTGTGGCTTCCTGGTTACCTTATTCAAGATGTTACCACGAAGTGGCCTAACCCAAAACCTATGCCTCTGACTGCCCTTTATTTACCTTCTCAGGACAATGAGGAGCCACACCCTTCAATCTGATTGGTCAGCTAGGCATTCCCCCAGCCAGTGGTGGCCTTGCCGTCTTAGACATCCCAATGCACCAGTTTGCCCATCACCTTGGGCTAGTGGAGGTTGAGAGAAGCCAAGATACAACTTACCCACTGCTGACACCTTTGTGTGTCAGATTCTGGGGAGTGGTGATTCAGGGTCATGGTTTTTCTGCTCATGACCTTCAGACATTCCTTCAATGCCCTGTATTCTTTGACTTATATGTCTCCCTTCAACATTTCTGCCCCCTCCATCCCTATATGAACACTTTTCATCACATTTCAACACTTCATAGTACTCTAGTCACTTCAACTCTAGACGTCCCTATTGCTATTGGGGCTTCTTGAGGGGATAAGGAACTTAAGAGCAAGCACTTAACATGGATAAAGGTGACTAAGTACATGTAGTTTGATTTTTCTGCTTCAATGAGCTTTAGAGACCAGATTTGGTGAATCGTCAGTCTTTTGCCCCAAGGTCAATACACCGTGAACATAAGATTACGCATCAGAGCAAAGAAAGTGTTGAAAGTCTCCTCCAGTAATATTGTTGGGGACACTTCAACTCTCACATGGAGTAGGGAAACTCAACATGCCCTTGTACCAGAAATAAGACCAGAAAAAAAGGGGGAAAAAAAATTAAGGTGCCCAAAGGCAAGAGTCACATGACCACTGCACCAGGGTCTCTTGACTGAATCACTTCCCCAATGGTCCCTCATTGACAGTTATCATCAGGTGGGGCCCAATATGTAGCTGACCAATAGCTGAGAAGCAGAGGTACCGGTAGGTACCTCGTTGATAGTTGGTTGCGTAGGGGTTGGGCCCAGGGATGCACTCTCCAATTGCTGAGCAAGACCTGATGCTTAGTAACAGGATATGGAGTAATAAGGCACAGCAATGGCCACCTGCTAAGGACTGTGCTCTCGCTGCTCTGCTACATGATACTTTGGGTCCCGTGTGCTGGAATCTTTTTGATTGATTCCTTTCCAACCTCAGATTTTTATTTCACATGCTTTTTAAGTTTTGTACATCATTCTTCTCATGTATTCCCAGGTGTGTAAGTCACCAGTGCTTATCTCTATGCCCCTCCAACAGCTGCCACTTGATCCCATGTGCCACACATAGTATAGCTAATATTTCGAACCCAACCAGAATGTGAAGGCTACCCCACATTAAGAACAAAATGTTAATGACAAACCTTAACATGACAGTGATTCTTATTCTATTCACATTATAACACAGCATGGTGATGGAAATTCAAAAAATATAAAAATGAAATTAGAGGATACCAATAAATATGTCGATAGAAATATATATAGTGTTAATGTTTTGTCTTTTTTGTTCTACGTAAAATTTATAACATATATATTATTTGTGTTATAAAATGCTAGAATATATAATATACATATATTTGGATGAGCATATATAGATCAGTGAATTTTTTTAATTTATAGAAACTGAATCAAACTATATGCACTATTATAGCCTTCTTTTTTTTATACAATATGCTATAGTGTTCAAATATTTGCTTATCCCATACTCCATGCAAGGGTTTTGAAGAGAGTACCCATGTATGCTTTGTTCACTGGTTGCTTCCATATCTTTTCTATCGTAAATAAGGATGTAATGAATTCATGTATCTTTTCAAATTAGTGTTCATTGTCTTCTGATATATACCTCAGAGTGGAATTGCTGGGTCAATTGTTAGTTCTTTTTTAGTTTTTTGAGAAACTTTCATGATGTTATCCATAGCAACTGCACAAATTTACATTCCCATCAATTAAATACAAGGGCTTCCCTTTCTCCACATCCTTGTGAACATTTGTTATTTTCAGAGGTTTTGATTTGATGATAGCCATTCCGATGAGTGTGAGGTGATATCTCCTTGTGATTTTGGTTTTAATTTCTCTGACAGTGATGTTCAGCATTTTTTCATGTGCCATCTGTATATTTGTATATCTTCTTTGGAGTAAATCAGATCTTCCCATTGTTTTTTGTTTGTTTGTTTTTTAATATCGAGTTGAATAATCTGTTTAGATAGTTGAGATATTCACCCCTTTTAGTCATATCATTTGCAAATACTTATTCCCATTCAGTTGGTTGTCTTTTCATTTTGTCAGTGTTTTCGTTTGCTGTGCAAAAATTTTTAATTTCAATTAGATCTCAATTTTATCCTTTGTTTCCTTTGCCTTAGGAGACAGGTGAAAAAAATGTTGCTGTGAATTATGTCAAAGAGTGTTCTGCCTACATTTTCTTCAAGTGGTTTCATTGTTTCCAGTCTTTCATTTGCGGTTTTAATTCACCTTGATTTCATTTGTTTAATCATTTTTTTGTAAGCTGAAACTCTAATACTTTGGCCACCTCATGTGCTGAGTTGACTCACTGGAAAAGATTCTGTTGCTGGGAGATATTGGGGGCTGGAAGCCTGACAGAGAATGAGATTGCTGGTTTGCCTCACTGACTCAATGGACATGGGTTTGAATGAACTCCGGAAGTGGCTGTTGGACAGGGAGGCCTGGCGTGCTGTGATTCATGGGGTCGCAGAGTCGGACAGGACTGAGTGACTGAACTGAACTGTACTAAACTGATAGCTTTCTGAATATAGAATCATGTCAACTGCAAGCAGTGACAGTTTTACTTCTTCCTTCCTATTTGGATGACTTTTAATTATTTTCTTTGCATGATTGCTATGCCTAGTACTTCTAGTGTTTTAGAAGTAGAAAAAGTGAGCATCTGTGTCTTGTTCCTGATTTAGAAGTATAGCATTCAGCTTTTTGCCACTGAATATTATATCATCTCTGTTTGTTATAAATCACCTTTATTATGTTCAAACGACAACATCAGCTACGCAATCCATGGAATTATCTAGGCCAGAATAATGGAGGGGGCACAGTGCTACTTCCACTTTCACTTTCATTATGTTCAGATATATTCCCTTCATATCAAGTATGGTAAGAGTTCTGAAATGAATGATATTGAATTTTCCCACATGATTTTACAGCATCTGTTGAAATAATCATGTGATGTTTGTCCTTCTCTTTCCTAATGTGGTGTACCACACTGACAAATTTGCAGATATTGAACCATACTTGTACCCCTGGAATAAGTCCATTTTGATCATGGTATATGATGGTTTCAGTGTGATGCTGAATTTGCTTCTCTCATATTTTGTTAAGAATATTCACATCTATATTCAACAGAAATATTGGCATTGAGTTTTCTTTTTTGGTGGTGTCTTTTCTGGTTTTCGTTTTAGGAAATTAATAGCTTCATAAAAAATTTGGAAGTACTCCATTTTCTCAATTTTTTGGAATAGTTTTAAAATGCTGGGTATGTGCTCCTCCGTATATATTTGTAAACATATGCTGTGAAGCTGTGTGGGTCCTGAACTTTATTTGACTATGACTTTTTTTTTTATTATAAATTCAATTTCACTACTAGTGTTTCAACGATTCAGATTATATATTCCTTCCTGATTCAGTTTTGAAAGGTTGTATCGTCCTAGAGATTTGTCAGTTTCTTCTAGGGTGTCCAATTGTTTGGCATATAACTATTTGTGGTATCTTCTTATGATTTTTGTCTATTGCTGTGATGTTCGCTGTAATGTCTCCTTTGCATTTACTTATTTGAGTCGTCTATCTTTTATTTTTGATGAACCTGGCTAAAGACTTAATTATTTTGTTTATCTTTTCAAAAAATATGTTTTCACTTATCTTACATTTTATTTTAATTTAGGAAAGGGAAAGTCTTAATTTTATTAATGTCCTCTCTGATCCTTATTATTGCCTTCATTCTGAAGATTTGGGGCTTTATTTATTCTTCTTTTTCTACTTCATTTATGTAGTAAGTGAAGTTGTTTATTTCAGTTTCTCCCCATGCCTTGAGGGAAGCATCTGTCTCTATATAATTTCCCTTAGATCTTCTTTTGCAAAACCCAAGAGATTTTGGAAACTTGGTGTCTTTATTAGTCTCAAATTACGTTCTGATTCCCTTTTTTATTTCTTCATTAAGTCATTGGTATTTAGTAGCATGTTGTTTTGTCTCCATATGTTTGTGTTTGTCCCATATTCTCCTCCTGTAATTGATTTCTAATTTTGTACCATTGTGATCAGAAAAAGTGCTTGATATAATTTATGTCTTCTGAAATGTATTGAGACTTGTTTTGTGGCCTAGTATTTGATCATCCCTGAAAAAATATCCTGTGCGCACTTGAAGGTATGTATTCTGCTATTTTGGGATAGACTATAGAGACACTGGCTCTGGCACAACCGACCAAGTGCAGAAGCGTGGCCGAGAGGAACTACCCTATGTCCAAGTTAAGGTACAGTGGCTGCGCTTTCCTGGAGCAGCTGTGAATAGAGATCCCACAACCAAGGTAGGAGAAATACAAATATGACGGTAGGTACTGCGAGGGGGCAACAGAGGGCAGACACATTGAAATCATAGTCACAGAACACTAGTTGATCTCATCACATGGACCACAGCCCTGTCTAACTCAATGAAACTAAGCCATGCCATGTGGGGCCACCCAAGATGGACGGGTCATGGTGGAGATGTCTTACAGCATGTGATCCAGTGGAGAAGGGAACGGCAAACCACTTCAGTATACATGCCTTGAGAACCCCATGAACAGTATCAAAAGGTAAAATGACTGGATACCGAATGAAGAATTCCCCAGGATTCTAGGTGCCCAGTATGCTACTGGAGATCAGTGGAGAAATAACTCTAAAAAGAATGAAGGGATGGAGCCAAAGCAAAACCAATAAACAGTTGTGGATGTGGCAGGTGATACAAGCAAGTTCCAATGTTATAAAGAGCAATATTGCATAGGAACCTGGAATGTTAGGTCCATGAATCAAGGCAAATTGGAAGTGGTCAAACAGGAGATGACAAGAGTGAACATAGACATTCTAGGAATCAGCGAACTAAAATGGACTGGAATGTGTTAATTTAAATCAGATGATCATTATATCTACTACTGTGGGCAGGAATCCCTTAGAAGAAATGGAGTAGCCATGATGGTCAACAAATGAGTCCAAAATGCAGTACTTGGATGTGATCTTAAAAACGACAGAATGATTTCTGTTCGTTTCCAAGGCAAACCATGCAATAATACAGTAATCCAAGTCTATGCCCCAACTAGTAATGCTGAAAAAGCCGAAGATGAACGGTTCTATGAAGACCTACAAGACCTTTTAGAACTAATATCCAAAAAAAAAAATGTCCTTTTCATTATAGGGTACTGGAATGCAAAAGTAAGAAGTCTAGAAACAAATGGAGAAGGGAGCATGGGAAGATGGCAGAGGAATAGGACAGGATGACCACTTTCTCCCCCACAAAGTCAGTAAAACAACATTTGAACACTGAGTCATTCCCACCAAACAACTGAATACTGGTAGAGGACACCAGGCACCCAGAAAAGCATCCCATAGTCTTTGAAAGGAGGTAGGAAAGAGTATAAAAGATAAAAATACAAAAGAGGGTGGGATGGAGTCCATCCTGGGAAGGGAGGTTTAAAAAAAAAGAGAGAGAGAGAAATTTCCAAATACCTGGAAACACAGGCGAGTCTGTGGATAGCCTTGGAACTTCAGAGGGCCACATAACTGTGAGAAAAGACATAAATAATTGAAACCCACAGACTAAGTGCCAAGAGGAAACTTTCAGTGGAGAAGCGGCATAGACTCCCGCAACCCCCACTAGCAGGCGGGGGCTGGGCAGGGAGGCACCACGGAAGCACTTAGAGAGAGGACCCGGCATGAACGCCCCGAGGGCAAGCTGAGCGAGCTAACTGGAGCGAAGCAGACTGCATCGAAAAGCCCCAACCTAAGACTCCACCAGCCCTGCTCACAGAACAAAGGACTAAGCAAAGTGATCCGGCTGCAGGCGGCCCATACCCAGCACTTGCCAGGATAGGCAGCGATGGCAGCCAGAGCCAGAAGGGGCAGCTGCAGCCCCAGAGAGTCTTCCCATACCAAGCTGCAGGCAGGTTTCCTTGCTAACCAAGAGTTCTTGGGTTCAGGCCGGTCGATATCCCCCTGAGAAAGTGAGCCACTTGTCACCCAGAAAAGTGAGCAGCAGGGACAGTGGAGGCGATATGTCTCAGCGACTGCCTTCCCCAAACGCCTGGTCACCTGAGCTGCTCGGACCGGGGAAGGCACAAAACGCAGGCCCAGCCAAGCCTGTGCCATCCTGCTGTGGGGAGGGAGGAACGCTGCTAACAAATATCACCTTTGTGAACCTGAGCTGACCAAACCTGGGAAGTGCATGCAACTCAGCGCTGGACATGAACAGCTCCTGGAAGAGCAACCTAGAGCTTGAACAGCATAAACAAGGAAAACACACACGCCACGTGTGGGAGCAATCCCATAGTTGAGACACTGCAAAAACTTCCCACAGACGCCAGTGATATTTGTTAGCAGCATTCCTCCCCCCACCCCCCCACAGCAGGACAGAACAGGTGAGCAGTTGTCCACCACCGCCCCCTGGTGTCAGGATGGGAATTAGACACTGACAAGACCAACAAACAGAAGAGCTTTTACAACAGAGTGAACTGCCTTGGAAGTAACTGAGGGAGAAGGCTTGAGCCTACTGCAAGAATAAGACTGAAAATCATATGCAGAGGCTTAAGGCCAAATCCTGAGAAAACCAGAGATCTCCTGTTCTAGAGAACATTAATTGATAGGTGCTCATAAATGCCTCCATACATACACTGAAACTAGGCACCACCCAAGGGTCAAGAAGTTTCAGTGAAAGACATACCACACAAATTCTCCAGTAACACAGGAGAATAGCCCCGAGTTTCAACATACAGGCTGCCCAAAGCCACCCCAAACCCACTGACATCTCAAACTCATCACTGGACACTTCATTGCACTCCAGAGAGAAGAAATCCAGCTCCACCCACCAGAATACTGACACAAGCTTCCTTAACCAGGGAACCTTGACAAGTCAACCATCCAAACCCACACACAACAAGGAAACTACATAATAAAGAAAACTCCACACACTGCCAGAGGGCGGAAAGGCCACTCCAAGAACAGCAAAATAAACAAAATGAAGAGTCAGAGGAATACTCAGCAAGTAAAGGAACAGGATAAATTCCCACCAACAGAAACAAAAGAGGAACATATAGGGAACCTACCTGATAAAGAATTTCGAATTTTAATTGTGAAAATAATTCAAATCTGAAAGGCAAAATGGAATTCCAGATAAATAAAGAGGAGAAGAGGATTGAGAAGATGCAAGAAATATATACTAAGGAATTAGTGGAAATAAAAATGAGGCAATATACAATGAATAATGCAATAGATTAGATCAGAAACACTCTCGAGGGAACAAACAGTAGAATAACGGAGGCAGAAGACAGGATAAGTGAGCTAGAAGACAGCATTGTAGAAATAAATGAAACAGAGACGGAAAAAGAAAAATTAATTAAAATAAATGAGAATATTAGAGACCTCTGGCACAATGTTAAACGTCCCAATATTCTAATCATAGGAGTCCCAGAAGAAGAAGACAAAAAGAAAAGATCATGAGAGAATTCTTTAGGCGATAATAGTTGCAAATTTCCCTAAAAGGGGGAAGGAAATAATCACCTAAGTCCAAGAAACCCAGAGAGTTCCTAACAGGATAAACCCAAGGCGAAATACCCCAAGGCATATATTAATCAAATTAACAATGATCAAACACAAAGAACAAATATTAAAAGCAGCAAGGGTAAAGCAACAAATAACGAAAAACGGGATTCCTTAAGAATAAGAACTTATCTTTCATCAGAAACTCTTCATACCAGAAGGGAATGGCAAGACATACTTAAAGTGATGAAAGAAAGTAATCTACAGCCCAGATTACTGTATCCAGCAAGGATCTCATTCAAATGTGAAGGAGAAATAAAAAGTTTTACAGACAAACAAAAGCTGAGAGAATTCAGCATCACCAAACCAGCTCTCCAACAAATATTAAAGGATCTTCTCTAGACAAAAAACACAGAAAGGATGTATAAAATCGAACCCAAAACAATAAAGAAAATGGCAGAGGGATCATACTTATAAATAATCACCTTAAACGTAAATGGGTTGAATGCCCCTACCAGAAGACAAAGGCGAGCTGAATCGATAGAAAAACAAGACCACCATATATGTTGTCTACAAGAGACCCACCTCAAAACGAGGGACACATACAGACGGAAAGTGAAGGGCTGGAAAAATATATTCAATGCAAGCAGAGACCAAAAGAAAGCAGGACTAGCAATACTCATATCATATAAAATATACTTTAAAACAAAGGCTGTGAAGAGACAAAGAAGGAAACTACATAACGATCAAAGGATTATTCCAAGAAGAAGATATCAAAATTATAAATATTTATGCACCCAATATAGAAGCACCGCAATATGTAAGACAATTATTAACAAGTATGAAAGGGGAAATTAACAGTAATGCAATAATAGTGGGAGATTGTAATATCCCACTTACATCTATGGATAGATCAACTAAACAGAAAATTAACAAGGAAACAGAAACTTTAAATGATACAATAGAACAGTTAGACCTAATAGATATATATGGGACATTTCACCACAAAACAATTAATTTCACCTTTATCTGAAGCACACACGGAAACTTTTCCAGGATAGATCACATCCTGGGCCATAAATCTAGCCGTGATAAATTCAAAAAATTGAAATCATTTCAAGCATTTTTTTCTGACCACAATGTAGTAAGATTAGATCTCAATAATGGGAGAAAAAAGATTAAAAACGCCAACATATGGAGGCTGAACATCACGCTGCTGAATAATGAACAAAGCATAGAAGAAATAAAAAGAGAAATCAAAATATGCATAGAAATGAATGAAAATGAAAACACACAACTCAAAACCTCTGGGACACTGGCAAAGCAGTGCTAAGAGGGAAGTTCATAGCAATACAGGCACACCTCAAGAAACAAGAAAAAAGTCAACTAAATAACCTAACTCTACATCTAAAGAAATTAGAAAATGAATAAATGAAGAACCCCAGAGTCAGTAGAAGAAAAGAAATCGTAAAAATTAGGGCAGAGATAAATTCAAAGGAAACAAAAGAGACCATAGCAAAAATCAACAAAGCCAAAAGCTGGTTCTTTAAAAAGGTAAATAAAATGGACAAACCACTAGCCAGACTCATCAAGAACAAAGGGAGAAGAACCAACTCAATAAAAATAGAATTGAAAATAGAGAGATCACAACTGACAAAAGAGAAATACAAAGGAATATTAGTGAATATTATCAGCAATGATATGGCAATAAAATGAATAACTTGGAAGAAATGGACAAATTCTTGGAAAGTACAACTTTCAAAAACTGAACCAGGAAGAAATAGAAAATCTGAACAAACAAATCACAAGCACGGAACTAGAGGCTGTAATCAGAAATCTTCCAGCGAACAAAAGCCCAGGTCCAGACGGCTTCACAGCTGAATTCTACCAAATATTAAAAGAAGAACTAACACCTATTCTACTCAAACCCTTCCAGAAAATTGCTGAGGAGGGGAAACTTGCAAACTCATTATGAGTCCACCATCACCCGAATCCCCAAACCTAGTAAAGATCGCACACACAAAAAATAAAACTACAGGCCAATATCACTGATGAACATAGATGCAAAAATCATTTACAAAATTCTAGTAATCATAATCCAACAACGCATTATGAAGATCATACATCATGACCAAGTGGGCCTTATACCAGGAATGCAAGGATTCTTCAATATCCGCAAATCAATCAACGAAATACACCACATTAACAAACTGAAAAATAAAAAATCATGTGACTATCTCAATAGATGCAAAGAAAGCCTTCAACAAAATTCAAAATCCATTTATGATAAAAATCCCTCCAGAAAGTGGGAATAGAAGGGACACATCTTAACATGATAGAAGCTATATATGACAAACCCACAGCAAACCTTTTCCTCAATGGTGAAAAACAGAAAGCATTTCCCCTAAAGTCAGGAACAAGACAAGGGTGCCCACTCTCACCACTACTATTTAACATAGTTCTGGAAGTTTTGGCTACACTACAGCAATCAGAGCAGAAAAAGACATAAAAGGAATGCAAATTGGAAAAGAAGAAGTAAAACTTTGGCTGTTCGGTGATGACATGATCCTCTACACAGAAAACCATAAAGACTCTACCAGAAAACTACTAGATCTAATCAATGAATACACTAATGTTGCAGGATATAAAATCAATACAGAGTAATCATTTGCATTCCTATACACTAATAATGAGAAAATAGAAACAGAAATTAAGGAAACTATTCCATTCACTGTTGCAAAGAAAAGAATTAAATACTTAAGAATATATCTACATAAGGAAACAAAAGACTTGTACATAGAAAAGTAAAACACTAGTGAAAGTAATCTAAGAGGACACTAATAGATTGAGTAATATACCGTTGTTGTGTATTGGAAGAATATATATAGTAAAAATGAGTATATTACTCAAAGTAATTTATATAGTCATTGCAATCCTTATCAAGCTACCAGCAATATTTTTCACAGAATTAGAACAGATAATCTCACAATTTGTATGGAAATGCAAAAAACCTTGAATAGCCAAAGAAATCTTGAGGAAAAAAAATGGAACTGGGGGAATCAAACTGCCGGACTTCAGGCTCTACTACAAAGCCACAGTCATCAAGACAGTATGGTACTGGCATAAAGACAAAAATATAGATCAGTGGAACAAAATAGAAAGCCCAGAGATAAACTCATACACCTATGGACAACTTATCTATCACAAGGGAGGCAAGAATATAAAATGGAGAAAAGACAGTCTCTTTAACAAGTGGTGCTGGGAAAACTGGTCAGCCACTTGCAAAAGAATGAAAGTAGAACACTTCTTAACACTATACACAAAAATAAACTCAAAATGGATTAGAGAGCTAAATGTCAGACCAGAAACTATAAAACTCCTAGAGGAGAACGTAGGCAAAACACTCTCTGACATAAATCACAGCAGGGTCCTCCATGACCCACCTCCCAGAATATTGGAAATAAAAGAAAAACTAAACAAATGGGAGCTAATTAAAATCGATAGCTTCTGAACAACAAAGGAAACTATAAGCAAGGTGAAAAGGCAGCCTTCAAAATGGAAGAAAATAAAAGTAATTGAAGCAACTGATAAAGGATTAATGTGCAAAATATACAAGTAGTTCCTGCAGCTAAATTAAAGGAAAATAAACGACATAGTCAAAAATTGTGTCAAAGAACTAAACAGACATTTTTCCAAAGAAGACGGAATGATGACTAACAAACACATGAAAAAATGCTAAACATCCCTCATAATCAGAGAAATGAAAATCAAACCACAATGAGATACCATTTCACACCAGTCAGAATGGCTGCTATCCAAAAGTCTACACGCAACAAATTCTGGAGAGGGTGTGGAGAGAAGGGAACCATCTTACACTGTTGGTGGGCATGAAAACTAGTACGGCCACTATGGAGAACAGTGTGGAAATTCCTCAAAAAACTGGAAATAGAACTGTCATATGATTCAGCAATCGCACTCCTGGGCATACACACCAAGGAAACCAGAATTGAAAGCGACACATGTACTCCAATGTTCATTGCATCACTGTTTATAATAGCCAAGATATGGAAGCAACCTAGATGTCATTTTGCATGGATAAGAAAGCTTTGATAAATATATACAATGGAGTATTACTCAGCCATTAAAAGAATGCATTTGAACCAGTTCTAATGAGGTGGATGAAATTAGAGCCTATTATACAGAGTGAAGTAAGCCAGAAAGAAAAACACTAATATAGTATACTAATGCATACATATGGAATTGAGAAAAATGGAAATGATAACCCTGTATACGAGACAGCAAATGAGACACAGATGTATAGAACAGACTTTGGGACTCTG
This sequence comes from Moschus berezovskii, assembly GCF_049115385.1. Lineage (NCBI taxonomy): Eukaryota > Metazoa > Chordata > Mammalia > Artiodactyla > Moschidae > Moschus > Moschus berezovskii. Next base: position 17,325,833 of record NC_142489.1, on the reverse strand, counting down.
TGGGAGAGGATGAGGGTGGAATGTTTTGGGAGAATGGCATTTAAACATGTATATTATCATATGTGAAATGAATCGCCAGTTCAGGGTCAATGCATTTTACAGGATGCTCGGAGCTGGTATGCGGGGATGACCCAGAGGGAGAATAAGGGGAGAGGGAGGTGGGATGGCTGTTCTGGAGGGAGAACTCATGTACACCCGGGGCAGATTCATGTCAATGTATGACAAAATTAACTAATATAATGTTGTAAAGTAATTAGCCTCCAATAATAATAAAAATTAAAAAAAGGATTATTAGAGAATACTATCAGCAATTATATGACAATAAAATGAATAATTTGGAGGAAATGCACAAATTCTTAGAAATTACAACCTTTCAAAACTGAATCAGGAAGCAATAGAAAATCTTAACAGACCCATCACAAGCAAGGAATTAGAGGCTGGAATTAGAAATCTTCCAGCAAACCAAAACCCAGGTCCAGATGGCTTCACAGCTGAGTTCTACCCAAAATCAAGAGAAGAGCTAACACCCATTCTACTCAAACCCTTCCAGAAAATTGCTGAGGAAGAGAAACTTCCAAACTCATTATATGAGGCCGTTAAAACGCTAATCCCAAAACCTCGTAAAGATCTCACAAAAAAAATAAAACTACAGGCCAATATCACTGATGAACAAAGATGCAAAAATCCTTAACCAAATTCTATCAATCAAAATCCAACAACACATTAAGAAGATCATACATCATGACTAAGTGGGCTTTATCCCAGGAATGCAAAGATTCTTCAATATCCGAAAATCAATCAACATAATACACTACGTTAACGAACTGAAAAATAAAAATCATATGACTATCTCAATAGATGCAGAGAAAGCCTTCGACAAAATTCAACATCCATTTTTATAAAAACCCTCCAGAATGTGGGAATAGAAGGGACATATCTCTACATAATAAAATCTATATATGACAAACCCACAGCAAACATTATCCTCAATGGTGAAAAACTGAAAGCATTTCCCCTAAAGTCAGGAACAAGACAAGGGTGCGCAATCTCACCACTACTATTCAACATAATTCTGGAAGTTTTGGCTACAGCAATCAGAGCAGAAAAAGACATAAAATTAATGCAAATTGGAAAAGAAGTATAACTTTCACTGTTCACTGATGACATGATCCTCTACACAGAAAACCCTAAAGGCTCTAGCAGAAAACTGTTAGAGGCAGTCAATGATTACAGTAAAGTTGCAGGATATAAAATCAGCACACAGAAATCCCTTGAATTGCTATAAACTAATAATGAGAAAATAGAGAAATTCAAGGAACTATTCCATTCACTGTTTCAATGAAAAGAATTAAATTCTTGTGGCTCAGAGGTTAAAGCGTCTGCCTCCAATGCGGGAGACCCGGGTTCGATCCCTGGGTCGGGAAGATCCCCTGGAGAAGGAAATGGTAACCCACTCCAGTATTCTTGCCTGGAGAATCCCATGGACGGAGAAGCCTGGTAGGCTACAGTCCACGGGGTCGCAAAGAGTCGGACACGACTGAGCGACTGAACGGAACGGAACGGAACGGAAGGAAACAAAAGACTTGTACATAGAAAACTAAAAAAACATTGGTGAAGGTAATCAAAAAGGACACTAATAGATGGAGAAATATACCGTGTTCATGGATTGGAAGTATAAACATTGTCAAAATAAGTATACTACCCAAAATAATTTATACATTGAATGCAATCCCTATCAAGCTACCAACGATATTTTTCACAGAATTAGAACAAATAATCTCACAATTTGTATGGAAATACAAAAATCCTCGAATAGCCAAAGCAATCTTGAGGAAGAAGAATGTACTGGGGGAATAAACCTGCCAGACTTCAGGCTCTACTACAAAGCCACAGTCATCAAGACAGTATGGTACTGGCATAAAGACAAAAATAGAGATCAAAGGAACAAAATAGAAAGCCCAGAGATAAACCCACGCTCCTATGGACACTTTATCTTTGACAAAGGAGGCAAGAATATAAAATGGAGTAAAGACAATCTCTTCAACAAATGGTGCTGGGAAAACTGGTCAGCCACTTGTAAAAGAATGAAACTAGAACACTTCCTGACACCATACACCAAAATAAACTCAAAATGGTTAAAGATCTAATGTAAGACCAGAAACTATAAAAATCCTAGAAGAGAACAAAGGCAAAACACTCTCCGACATAAATCACAGCAGGATCCTCCAAGACCCATTTCCCGGAATATTGGAAATAAAAGCAACTCTAAACTAATGTGATCTAATTAAAATCAAAAGCTTCTGCACAGCAAAGGAAACTATAAGCAAGGTGAAAAGACAACCTTCAGAATGGGAGAAACTAATAGCAAATGAAACAACTGACAAATAATTAATCTCCAAAATATACAAGCAGCTCCTGCAGGTCAATTCCAGAGAAATAAATGGCCCAATAAAAAAAATGGGCCAAAGAACTAAGTGGACATTTCTCCAAAGAAGACATACAGATGGCTAACAAAGACATGAAAAACTGCTCAACATCCCTCATGATCAGAGAAGTGAAAATCAAAACCACAATGAGATATCATTTCACACCAGTCAGAATGGTTGCTATCCAAAAGTCTACACGCAACAAATTCTGGAGAGGGTGTGGAGAGAAGGGAACCATCTTACGCTGTTGGTGGGCATGCAAACTAGTACAGCCACTATGGAGAACAGTGTGAAGATTCCTCAAAAAACTGGAAATAGAACTGCCGTATGATCCAGCAATCGCACTCCTCGCCATACACACTGAAGAAACTGGAAAGAAACACATGTACTCCAGTGTTCATTGCAGCACTGTTTATAGTAGCGAGGACATGGAAGCAACCTAGATGTCCATCTGCAGATGAATGAATAAGAAAGTTTTGGTACATATACACAATGGAGTAATTTTCAGCCAACAAAAAGAATGCATTTGAGTCAATTCTAAACAGATGAATGAAATCGGAGACTATTATGCAGAGTGAAATCAGCCTGAAAGTAAAACCTCAATACAGCATACAAACGCGTATATATGGAATTTAGAAAGATGGTAACCTTAACCCTTTATACGAGACAGCAAAAGAGACATAGGCGTATAGAACAGTTTTGGTGATTCTGTGGGAAAGGATGAAGGTGGGATAATTTGAGAGAATGGCATTGTAGCATGTACATTATCATATGTGAAATGAATCACCAATCCGGGTTTGACGCATGATACAGGATGCCTGGGGCTGGCGCATGGGGATGACCTGGAGGGAGGATATGGGGAAGAGGGAGGTGGGAGGGGGGTTCAGGAGGGGGCACACATGTAAACCCTTGGCCGATTCGTGTCAATGTATGGCAAAATAAACCAATATATTAATGTAAAATAATTTGTCTCCAATAACAACAACAACAAAAAATAGAAACACCTGGACTAACAGGCAAATTTGACCTTGGAGCACGGAATGAAGCAGGGCAAAGGCTAATAATGTTTTGCCAAGAGAACGCACTGGTCATAGCAAACACCCTCTTCCGACAACACAAGAGAAGACTCTACACATGGCCATCACCATATGGTCAAATCCGAAATCAGATTGATTAAATTCTTTGCAGCCAAAGATGGAGAAACTGAATACAGATAGCAAAAAGATTAGGAGCTGACTGTGGCTCAGATCATGAACTACTTATTGCCAAATTCAGACTGAAATTGAAGAAAGTAGGGCAAACCACTAGACCATTCAGGTATGACTTACATCAAATCCCTTATGATTATACAGTGGAAGAAAGAAATAGATTTAAGGGACTAGATCTGATAGAGTCCCTGATGAACTCTGGATGGAGGTTCGTGACATTGTACAGGAGACAGGAACCAAGACCATCCTGATGGAACAGAAATGCAAAAAAGTAAAATGGCCATCTGAGGAGGCCTTACAAATGGTTCTGAAAAGAAGAGAAGCGAAAAGCAAAGGAGAAAAGGAAAGATATAAGCATCTGAATGCAGAGTTCCAAAGAATAACAAGGAGGTATAAGAAAGCTGTTCTCAGCAATCAATGTAAAGAAATAGAGGAAAACAACAGAATAGGAAAAACAAGAGATCTCTTCAAGAAAATTAGAGATATCAAAGGAAAATTTCATGGAAAGATGGGCTCGATAAAGGACAGAAATGGTATGGACCTAACCGAAGCAGAAGATATTAAGAAGAGTTAGCAAGAATACACAGAAGAACTGTCCAAAAAAATCTTCACGACGAAGATAATCACAATGGCCTGATCACTTACCTGGAGCCAGACATCTTAGAATGTAAAATCAAGTGGGTCTTAGAGTGCATCACCACGAACAAAGCTAGTTGACATGATGGAATTCCAATTGAGCTATTTCAAAACCTGAAAGATGATGCTGTGAAAGTGCTACACTCAATATGCCTGCAAATTTGGAAAACTCACCAGTGGCCACAGGACTAGAAAAAGTCAGTGTTCATTCCAATCCCAAAGAAAGGCAATGTCAAAGAATGCTCAAACTACCGCACAATTGCACTCATCTCACACGGTATTAAAGTCATGCTCAAAATTCTCCAATCCAGGCTTCAGCAATATGTGAACCGTGAACTTCCAGATGTTCAAGCAGGTTTTAGGAAAGGCAGAGGAATCAGAGATCAAATTGCCAACATACGCTGAATCATGGAGAAAGCAATAGAGTTCCAGAAAAACATATATTTCTGCTTCATTGACTATGCCAAAGCTTTTGACTGTGTGGATCACAATAAACTATGGAAAATTCTGAAAGAGATGGGAATACCAGTCCACCTGGCCTGCTTCTTGAGAAACCGGTATACAGCTCAGGAAGCAACAGTTAGAACTGGACATGGAACAGACTGGTTCCAAATAGGAAAAGGAGTTCGTCAAGGTTGTATATTGTCAACCTGCTTATTTAACTTATATGCAGAGTAAATCATGAGGAACACTGGGTGGAAGAAGCACAAGCTGGAATCAAGATTGCTGGGAGAAATATCAATTACCTCAGATATGCAGATGAAAACACCCTTATGGTAGAAAGTGAAGAGGAAGTAAAATGCCTCTTGATGAAATTGAAAGAGGAGAGTGAAAAGGTTGGCTTGAAGCTCAACATTCAGAAAACAAATATCATGGCATCTGGTCCCATCACTTCTTGGGAAATAGATGGGGAAACATTGGAAACAGTGTCAGACTTTATTTTTCGGGCTCCAAAATCACAGCAGATGCTTATTGCCGCCATGAAATTAAAAGACGCTTATTCCTTTGAAGGAAAGTTATAACCAACCTAGAGAGCATATTAAAGAGCAGAGACATTACTTTGCCAATCAAGGTCCGTCTAGTCAAGGCTATGGTTTTTCCCGTGGTCATGTATGGATGTGAGATTTGGACTGTGAAGATAGCTGATTGCTGAAGAATTGATGCTGTTGAACTGTGGTGCTGGAGAAGACTGTTGAGAGTCCCTTGGACTGCAAGGAGATCCAAACGGTCCACTCTAGATGAGATCAATCCTGGGTGTTCATTGAAAGGACTGATGCTAAAACTGAAATTCCAATACTTTGGACAACTCATGCGTCGAGCTGACTCACTGGAAAAGACTCTGATGCTGGGAGGGATTGAGGGTGGGAGGAGATAAGGACAACAGAGATTTAGATAAATGGATGGCATCACCAGCTGTTGGACATGAGTTTGAGTGAGCTAAGGGAGTTGGTGATGGACAGGGAGGCCTGGCCACTGTGATTCATGGGGTCTGAAACTGTTGGACACGACTGAGTGACTGTACTGAACTGAACAGATGCCAGGTGGCTCAGAGGTAATGAATCTGCCTGCAACGCATAAGATGCAGTTTTGATCCCTGGGTCAGCAAGATCCCTTGGAAAAGGAAATGCAATAAACTCTAGTGCTGGACTTCTCCTGTGCTCAGTAGACAACCCTGCCTATTGGGGAGTAGGTTGAGTTTCCAGTTGATGGTACAGAAGCCCAGAGTTTCAGGTCCATGCTGATTCCATTTCATGTAAGTGTGTACTATATCACCTTCCACAATTGGAAATTTTACCCACAAAGAACGAAGTGCTAGAGCAAGAAGGGGTGCCCAATATGGGCTTTGGTGCAGTCTCAGCACACCAGTCAGAGTACCAGATACTCCCACTCTGCCACCTCCATAAGCACTGGTAATGGCTGCTCTCAACTTGTTCAGATGTAGGCCAGATCTGAGTTGGCTCCACTCCTGGCACCTATACATTCTTCTCAGCCAAGGAAGACTTCGTCATAGTTGTGGGAAGGGGTGTTCTATGAAATACTAGGGGCTGGAGTAGGCATTCAGAGTGGTTGAAGTCATGACAGACCTGGCATTGTTATGGGGAAACAGCCAGCACCCTCTGTATTTCCAATATGTTCCCTCTAACTTGCTTTTTGAGTAAGGAAACGTGTGGTTGCCTCCGTAAACTCTTCACATAGAGATAAATAAATAAATGCCCACCAACCTAAACAAAAGAGGAAGAGAGGGAATCTACCTGATTAAGAATTCCGAATAATGATAGTGAAAATGATCCAAAATCTTGAAAACAAAATGGAGTAAATAAATAGCCAGGAGACAAGAAATGAAAAGAAGCAAGAAAGGTTTAACAAGCACCTAGAAGAAATAAAAAAAGCCGGTACATAAGGAATAATGCAATCAATGATATCCAAAACACCCTGGATGGTACCAACAGTAGAATAAGAGCGGCAGAAGATAGGATAAGTAGAATGAAGATAGAATGGTAGAAATAAATGAGAGAGGAAAAAAGAAAAATGAATTAAAAGAAATTAGGACAATCTCAGAGACCTCTGGGACAATGTTAAACGCCCCAACATTCGAATCATAGGAGTCCAGGAAGAGGAAGACGGAAAGAAAGACCATGGGAAAATACATGAAAATGATAGGTGAAAAGTTCCCTAAAATGGGGAAGGAAATATCATCCAAGTCCAAGAAATTCAGAGAGTTGCAAATGGGAAAAACCCAAGGCAAAACACCCCAAGACACATACTAATAAAATTAACAAACGTCCATGACAAAGAACAAATATTAAAAGCAGCAAGGGAAAAACAGCAAATAATACACAAGGGGATTCCCACAAGGATAAAAGCTGATCTTTCAATAGAAACTCTTCAGGCCAGGAGGAAATGGCAGGACATACTTACAGTGAGGAAAGAAACTAGTCTACAGCCCAGATTACAGTACCCAGCATGGATCCCATTCAAATATGAAGGATATATAGAAAGCTTTACACACAAGCAAAACCTGAGATAATTCAGCATCACCAAGACAGCTCTCCAACAACTGCTAAATGACATCTTCTAGACAGGAAGGAGATAAAGCGGGTATAAACCCGAACCCAAAACAGTAAAGTAAATGGCAATGGGATCATAATGGATTGAATGCCCCAACCCAAAGACAAAGCCTGGCTGAACGGTTGTCTATAGAGATCCACCTCGAAACGTGGGACATATACAGTCTGAAAGGGAAGGGCTGGAAAGACATATTCCATGCAAATAGAATCAAAAGAAAGCAGAAGTAGCAACACTCATATCAGATAAAATAGACTTTAAGACAAAGGCTCTGAAAAGAGACAAAGAAGGACACTACATGATGATCAAAGGATCAATCCAAAAAGAAGATATAACAATTATAAATATATGTGTACCCAACACAGGAGCACCACAATATGTAAGACAAATATTAATAATTATGAGAGGGGTAATTAACAATAACACATAAGAGTGGGACACTTTAATACTGTACTCACAGCTATGGATATATCGACTAAACAGAAAATTAACAAGGAAGCAGAAACGTTTCCAATCCCAGGTCAGGGAACTAAGATCCTAAAAACTGCATGGTGCCCCCCACCCCGAAAAAATATCTGTCTGTGGTTATCCTGTTTGTCCTATGCACCGGGATTGGACCACCTCCACTGCCCTGCCCTTGGGAACACACTGCTCCCAACAATTTCTTAGGATAACACTGGCCTAATTGATATTTGGTCTGTTCCCTCCAAACATTATTTTAATCGTCGAGAGTGCTAGCTGTGGGTTTTAGCTGTATCAGCCTTTTGTGCCTCCTGATCACCTTTAGCTGACACCATAGGTGAGGGATGAAACAAAGCCATTTATGACGTAGGTGGCCAGGAGATGTTTTCTGCCTGCTTTTCTCAGGGGAAGTATGATATTCACCATCCCCACGTTGAACCCACTTCCCATCTGGGTTCTGGCAATCTAGACTCTAATGTCATTCCACACCCCAATCAAAGGCAGTAACACGAAACCACTAATCCTTGCCGCTGAGATCAATTGTTAAGCAGGGTTATCCATCTACAGTGTAGACTCCTGACCCAGTCCATATGTCTACTCTCTGGTTAATAGGGGGCCTGAGGGTCTGTTCCCCATTCTCCCAGGACTCCAAATCCCTCCCCACTCAGGTGTCCACTTTTTCTCTCCCTCCACTCCTTTCCCATCAGAAAGTTCACACACACATACAAATATCATCTTTTCACCATTTGATGTTTATTTTAATGGCGGCCATCAGTTTACTATGTTAGTGTGAGAGACAGTCTTTCCCTGGTTGGCCATTTGTAAGAAATCAGACCTCTGGAGAAACAATTCTAAACTGTCTGACATTTGTTATTCAGTTACTGGCTGCTAAGATTGTACTTCTCCATGGTCTCTCATTCTGGGGCGGCTGATCTTACCTTCTCTTTGGATTCTGCCTCCTACTTGGACTCTGCCTCATATTTTGGTACAGTTTTCGGCTTTGATTCAGTGTCTTCCATACACAGGAACAGAGAAACCAGTTTGGTTTTCTTGTTTTCTTCACCTTTGACTGAGTGTCATATGCTCGGATTTTCTGACCCTCATTGTCATATTTCATACCCTAAAAGAAAAGAGAAGTGTGTTAGTGTTGAGGAAAGAGTATAAACACTGAGTTGGAAGGGAGATTTCATAAAATAGGGGTGTGGGGCTGTTGAGGGCTTTTGTGCCAGGCAAGGGCAGTGTAGAGGTCTTCGGCAGCAAATTCAATGGAGAACATGGGGAGCATAGATGGAGTCATCTTACCTTCACATGGCCTCTGTATCTCCGTTGACAACCGGTCATATTTCTTCCTTTCATCCTTGAAGGAACCCGCGTTGCAATTTTTCTTCTCTTCTTTGGCTCCCTGGTTACCTAAGTCATGATGATCCCACGAAGTGGCCTAGCCCAGAATCTCATCCTCTGACACCCCCCCCCCCATATATATCTTCTCAGGACAATGAGGTGACACACCGTGAATCTGATTGGTCAAATCGGCACTGCCCCAGCCAATGGTGGCCTTATGAACTTAGACATCACAATGTACCCTTTTGCCCCTCAACATGGGTTACTGTAGACTTAGGGAGGCCATTATAGAGCTTACCCCCTGCTGACACCACTGTGTATCTGATTCTGGGGAGTGGTGATTCAGGGGCATGGTGTTTCTGTTCATGACCTTCAGACTTTCCTTTAGTGCCCTTTATTCTTTGACTTATATGTCTCCCTTCAACACTTCTGCCTCCTCCATCCCTGTATGAACAATTTTAATCCCATTTCAGCAGTTCAGAGTCCTCTAGTCACTTCATTTCTAGACCACCCTCTTCCTATTGGTGGTTCTTGAGGGGTTTAATGACCTGAAGAGCAAGCACTTAACATAGAAAAAGAAAATTAAGAACATGTATGTTTTTTCTACTCCAACGAGCTTTAAAGACCCCAAGATTTGGTGATTACTCATTCGGTTGCCCCAAGGTCAATACACCGTTCCATGAGATTACACATCAGAGTAAGTTGTTCAGTGCCTCCTCCACTAACATTGTTGGGGACACTTCAACTCTCATATTGAGTAGGGAAACTCAACTTGCCCCATATAGCAGAAATGCATTCCTGATGATAAAAAAAGAAAAAAGAAAGAAAGAAAGAAAGGAGCCCAATGCAAGAGTCACAATACCACTGCACCCCGGACTCTTGACTGAATCTCTTCCCCAGTGGTCACTCATTGAAAGTTATCATCAGGTAGGGCCCTTTTTGTAGTTGAACATTAGCTAAGCAGGGGACGTACAAGTAGGTACTTCATTGATAGTTGATTGCTTATCGACTGGGCCCAGGGATGCACTGTCCAACTGCTGAGCAAGACCTGTTGTTTAATAACAGGATGTGGAGTACTAAGGCACAGCAATGGCTGCCTGCTAAGGGCTGTGCTCATTCTGCTCTGTTACATAAGGATACTTTGAAACGAATGTGGAGGAATCTTTATTATTGACTCCTTTCCAACCACAGATTTTGATTTCACATGCTTATTTAACTTCTGTACATCATTCTTTTCATTGTATTCCCAGGCATGCCTAACAGCAGTGCTTATCTCTATGCCCCTCCAACAGCTGCCACTTGATCCCATGTGCCGCATATAGAATAGCTAATATTTCAAACCCAACAAGTATGTGAAAGCCAGGCCACATTGAGAATTATTTTGACAAACCTTATCATCAGAGTGATTCTTATATTCTTCAAAGTATAACAGAGCAGGATGATGGAAATTCAAAAAGCATAAAAATGAAATTCGTTCAGTTCAGTTCAGTCACTCAGTCGTGTCCAAATCTTTGCGACCCCATGAATCACAGTACGCCAGGCCTCCCTGTCCATCACCAACTCCTGAGTTCACTCAAACTCATATCCATCGAGTAGGTGATGCCATCCAGACATCTCATTCTCTGTCGTCCCCTTCTCCTCCCGCCCCCAATCCTTCCCAGCGTCAGAGACTTTTCCAGTGAGTCAACTCGTCTCATTAGTTCGCCAAAGTATTGGAGTTTCAGCTTAAGCATCATTCCTTCCAATGAACATCCAGGATTGATCTCATTTGGAATGGACTGATTGGATCTCCTTGGAGTCCAAGGGACTCTGAAGAGTCTTCTCCAGCACCACAGTTCAAAAGCAGCAATTCTTCAGTGAACAGCCTTCTTCACAGTCCAAATCTCACATCCATACATGACCACTGGAAAAACCATAGCCTTGACAACCTGGACCCTTGTTGGCAATGTAATGTCTCTGCTTTTTAATGTACTATCTAGGTTGTTCATAACTTTCCTTCCAAGGAGTAAGTGTCTTTTAATTTCATGGCTGCAGTCAGCATCCACAGTGATTTTGGAGCCCCCCAAAATAAAGTCTGACACTGTTTCCACTGTTTCCCCATCTGTTTCCCTTGAAGTGATGGGACCAGGTGCCATGATCTTTGTTTTTTGAATGTTGAGCTTCAACCAACATTTTCCCTATCCTCTTTCAATTTCATGAATAGGCTTTGAGTTCTTCTTCACTTTCTGCCATAAGGGTGGTGTCATCTGTATATCTGAGTTTCTTGATAGTTCTCCCAGCAATCTTGATTCCAGCAATCTTGATTCCAGCTATGCTTCTTCCAGCCCAGCCTTCCTCATGGTGTACTCTGCATATAAGTTACATAAGCAGGGTGACAATATACAACCTTGACGTGCTCCTTTTCCTATTTGAGCCAGTCTGTTGTTCCATGTCCAGTTCTAACTGTTGCTTACTGACCTAAATACAGGTTTCTCAAGAGGAGGTCAGGTCTGGTATTCCCATGTCTTTCAGAATTTTCCAAAGTTTATTGTGATCCACACATCAAAGGCTTTGGCATAGTCAATGAAGCAGAAATAGATGTTTTTCTGGAACTCTCTTGCTTTCTCCATGATCCAGCAGATGTTGGCGATTTGATCTCTGGTGCCTCTGCCTTTTCTAAACCTGCTTGAACATCTGGAATTTCACAGTTCACATATTGCTGAAGCCTTGTTTGGAAAATTTTGAGCATGAATTTACTAGCATGTGAGATGAGTGCAATTGTGCGGTAGTTTGAGCATTCTTTGACCTTGCCTTTCTTTGAGATTGGAATGAAGACTGATCTTTTCAAGTTCTGTAGCCACTGCTGAGTTTTCCAAATTTGCTGGTATATTGAGTGCAACCTTTCCACAGCATCATCTTTCAGGATTTGAAATAGCTCATTTGGAATTCCATCAGCTCCTGTAGTTTTGTTCATAGTGATGCTCTCTAAGGCCCACTTGATTTCACATTCCAGGATGTCTGGCTCCAGGTGAGTGATCACGCCATCGTGATTATCTTGGTCATGAAGAACTTTTTTGTACATATCTTCTGTGTATTATTGCCACGTCTTCTTAATATCTTCTGCTTCTGTTAGATCGATACCATTTCTGTCCTTTATCAGGCCAATTTTGCATGAAATATTCCCTTGGAAACTCTACTTTTCTTGAAGAGATCTCTTGTTTTTTCTAGTCTGTTTTCCCCTCTATTTCTTTGCATTGATTGCTGAGAAAGGATTTCTTATATCTCCTTGCTATTCTTTGGAACTCTGAATGCAAATGCTTATATCTTTCCTTTTCTCCTTTGTTTATCGCTTCTCTTCTTTTCACAGGTATTTGTAAGGCCTCCTCAGACAGCCATTTTGCTTTCTTTCATTTATTTTCCATGGGAATGATGTTGGACCCTGCCTCCTGTACAAAGTCATGAACCTCGGTCCAGAGTTCATCAGACACTATATCTGTCAGATCTGGTCCCTTAAATATATTGCTTACTTCCACTTTATATTCATAAGGGATTGGATTTAGGTCATACCTGAATGGTCTAGTGTTTTTCCCTATTTTCTTCAATTTAGTCTGAATTTGGCAATAAGGAGTAAATGACCTGAGTCACAGTCAGCTCCTGGTCTTCTTTTTGCTAACTGTATACAGCTTCTCCATCTTTGACTGCAAAGAATATAATCAATCTGATTTCGGTGTTGACCATCTGGTGATGTCCATGTGTAGAGTCTTCTCTTGGTTGTTGAAAGAGGGTGTTTGCAATGACCAGTGCATTCTCTTGGCAAAATTCTATTAGCCTTTGTCCTGCTTCATTCCATGCTCCAAGGTCAAATTTGCCTATTACTTCAGGTATTTCTTGACTGCCTACATTTGCATTCCATTCCCCTATAATGAAAAGTACATCTTTTTTGAGTGTTAGTTCTAAAAGGTCTTGTAGGTCTTCATAGAACCGTTCAACTTCGGCTTCTTCAGAGTTGCTGGTTGGGGCATAGGCCTGGTAAGGATGTAGGTGAATAACCTGAATGAGAGCATATAATTCATTTTATTGAGAAGAGTGAGATTTAGTATAAAAACGTTATACTCTTTGAGAGACCAGAATGAGACTTTAACATTTTTAGTCCCGTCTATACAATAAATTGTGGAACATTCTGAAAGATATAGGAATCCCAGACCACATGACCTGCCTCTTGAGAAACCTGTATGCAGGTCAGTAAGCAACAGTCAGAACTGTACATGGAACAACAGACTGGTTCCAAATAGGAAAAGGTGTACGTCAAGGCTGTATATTGTCACCTTGCTTATTTAACTTATATGCAGAGTACATCATGAGGAACGCTGGGCTGGAAGAAGCACAAGCTGGAATAAAGATTGCCGGGAGAAATATCAATAACTTCAGATATGCAGATGACACTACACTTATGGCAGAAAGTGAAGAGGAACTCAAAAGTCTCTTGATGAAAGTGAAAGAGGAGAGTGAAAAGTTGGCTTGAAGCTCAACATTCAGAAAACAAAGATCATGACATCTGGTACCATCACTTCATGGGAAATAGATGGAAAAACAGTGGAAAGAGTGTCAGACTTTATTTTCTGGGGCTCCAAAATCACTGAAGATGCTGATTTCATCCATGAAATTAAAAGACGCTTGCTCCTTAGAAGGAAAGTTATGACCAACCTTGATAGTATATTAAAAAGCAGAGACATTACTTTGCCAACCAGGGCCCGTCTATTCAAGGCAGTGATTTTTCCTGTCGTCATGTATGGATATGAGAGTTGGACTGTGAAGAAATCTGATCGCTGAGGAATCGATGCTTTTGAACTGTGGTGTTGGAGAAGACTCTTGAAAGTCCCTTATACTGCAAGGAGATCCAACCAGTCCATTCTAAGGGAAATCAATCTTTGGTGTTCATTGGAAGGACTGATGCTAAAGCTGAAGGTGCAATACTTTGTCCACCTCATGCGACGAGTTGACTCACTGGAAAAGACTCTGATGCTGGGAAAGGTTGGGGGCGGTAGGAGAAGGGGAAGACAGAGAATGAGATGGCTGGATGGCATCAACGACTCTGTGGACATGAGTTTGAGTGAACTCCGGGAGTTGGTGATGGACAGGGAGGCCTGGCGTGCTGTGATTCATGGGGTCGCGGAGAGTTGGACACAACTGAGCGACTTAACTAAACTGAACTGATTCATATCATTTGCAAATACAAATCACTGCAGATGCTAATTGCAGCCATGAAATTAAAAGACGCTTACTCCTTGGAAGGAAAGTTAGGACCAACCTAGGTAGTATATTAAAAAGCAGAGACATTACTTTGCCAACAAATGTCCGTCTAGTCAACGATATGGTTTTTCCCGTGGTCATGTATGGTTGTGAGAGTTGGACTGTGAAGAAAGCTGATCGCCGAAGAATTGATGCTTTTGAACTGTGGTGTTGGAGAAGACTCTTGAGTCCCTTGTACTGCAAGGAGACCCAATCAGTCCATTCTAAAGGAGATCAATCCTGGGTGTTCATTGGAAGGACTGATGCTAAAGCTGAAACTGTAATACTTTGGCCTCCTCATGCAACGAGTTGACTCACTGGAAAAGACTCTGATGCTGGGAAAGTTTGGGGGCTGGAGGAGAAGGGGACGACCGAGAGAGGGAAATCTGGATGGCATCACCGACTCTGTGGCCATGAGTTTGAGTGAACTCCGGGAGTTGGTGGTGGACAGGGAGGCCTGGCGTGCTGTGATTCATGGGGTCGCGGAGCGTCGGACACGACTGAGTGACTGAACTGAACTGAACTGAACTCCAATCAGTAGGTTGTCTTTTCATTTTGTCAGTGTTTTCACTTGCTGTGTAAAAGCTTTTAAGTTTAATTAGATCTCTTTTTTTTTTCCTTTGCCTTAGGAGACAGGTGAAAAAATTATTGTTATGAATTATGTCAAAGATTGTTCTGACTACATTTCCTTCTAGGGGTTTCATAGTTTCCAGTCTTTCATTTAGGGCTCTAATTCACCTTGATTTCATTTGTTTAATCATTTTTCATAAGCTGAAACTCCAATACTTTGACCACCCCATGAGACGATTTCACATATTGGGAAAGACTCTGATGTTGGGAGGGATTGTGGACGGGAGTAGAACGGGACAACAGAGAATAAGATGGCTGGATGGCATCACGGGCTGGATGGCATCAACGTCTCGATGGACATGAATTTGAGTGAACTCTGGCAGATGGTGTTGGACCGGGAGGCCTGGCATGCTGTGATTCATTGGGTAGCAAATAGTCGTACACGAATGAGTGACTGAACTGAACTGAACTGAATTCACATCAGTGATTTTTTTTTAATTTATAAAAATTGAATAAAACTATATGCACTATTTTAGCCTTCCTTTTCTATACATATGCTGGAAGAATTTTTCCATCACAAGAAACAAGTATATGCCATTATTTCTAAGGATTAGTACAGTGTTCAAATGTTTGCTTATCCCATATTATATGCGAGTGCTTTGAAGAGAGGAAACGTGTTCTTGTTCACTGGTTGCTTCCATATCTTTCCTATTGTAAATAAGTCTGAAATACACGTTGGGATTCACGTATTTTTTCAAATTAGTGTTCTTTGTCTTTTTATTTATTGGAGGCAAATTACTTTACATTAACATATTGGTTGGTTTTGCCATACATTGACAAGAATCTGCCCTGGGTGTACATGTGTTCCCCCTCTGTACCCCCCTCCCACCTCTGTCTTCCCCATATCTTCTCTCAAGTTTACCCCCTTGCACCAGCCCCAAACATCCTGTATCATGCTTCGAACCTGGAATGCTGATTCATTTCACAAATGATAATATACATGCTACAATACCATTCTCTTAAATTATCTAACCTTCATCCTCTCCCACAGAGTCCCAAAGACTGTTGTATACACATATGTCTCTTTTTCTGTCCGGTACACAGGCTTCAGGTTAACATCTTTCTAAATTCCATATTTGTGTGTTAGTATGCTGTATTGATATTTTTCTTTCAGGCTGACTTCACTCTATATAATAGGCTCCAGTTTTATCCACCTCATGAGAACTGACTCAAATGCATTCTTTTCATGGCTGAAAAATACTCCATTGTGTATATGTACAAAAGCTTTGTTATCCATTCATCTGCAGATGGACATCTAGGTTGCTTTCATGTCCTCACTCTAATAAAGAGTGCTGATAATGAACACTGGAGTACATGTGTTTCTTTCAGTTCTGGTTTCCTCAGTGTGTACTCCCAGGAGAGTGATTGCTGGATCATATGGCAGTTCTACTTCCAGTTTTTGAGGAATCTCCACACTGTTCTCCATAGTGGTTGTACTAGTTTGCATGGCCACCAACAGTGTAAGAGGGTTCCTTTCTCTCCACACCCTCTCCAGCATTTATTACATGTAGACTTTTGGATAGCAGCCATTCTGACTGGTGTGAAATGGTATCTCATTGTGGTTTTGATTTGCATTTCTCTGATTATGAAGGATGTTTAGCATTTTTTCATGTGTTTGTTAGCCATCTGTATGTCTTCTTTGGAGAAACGTCTGTTTAGTTCTTTGACCCATTTTTTGATTGGGTCATTTATTTTTCTGGAATTGAGCTGCAGGTCCTGCTTGTATATTTTGGAGATGAGTTCTCCAGTTGTTTCATTGGCTATTAATTTCTCCCATTCTGAAGGTTGTCTTTTCACCTTGCTTATAGTTTCCTTTTCTGTGCAGAAGTTTTGATTTTAATTAGGTCCCATTTGTTTATTTTTGCTTTTATTTCCAATATTCTGGGAAGTGGGTCTTGGAGGAGCCTGCTGTGATTTATGTTGGAGAGTGTTTTGCCTATGTTCTCCTCGAGGAGTTTTAGAGTTTCTGGTCATACATTTAGATATTTAATCCATTTGAATTTATGTTTGTATATGGTGTTAGGAAGTCATCTAGTTTCATTCTTTTACAAGTGGCTTAGCAGTTTTCCAAGCACCACTTGTTAAAGAGACTGTCTTTTCTCCATTTTATATTCTTGCCTCCTTTGTCAAAGATAAAGTGTCCATAGGTGCGTGGGTTTATCTCTGGGCTTTCTATTTTGTTCCATTGATCTATATTTCTGTCTATATGCCAGTACCATACATTCATGATGACTGTGGCTTTGTAGTAGAGCCTTATGTCCAGCAGGTTAATCCCCCCGGTTCCTTTCTTCTTCCTCAAGAACTTTATTGATTTGTTTCTTCTCCCTTTGTTTCTTCATGAGTATGGGTAATGGTTTGTCAATTTTATTTACCTTCTCAAAGAACCAGCTTTTGGCTTTTTTAAATTTTGCTACGGTCTCTTTTATTTCTTTTGCATTTATCTCTGCCCTGATTTTTACGATTTATTTCCTTCTACTAACCTTGGGTTTCTTCATTTCTTCCTTTCCTAGTTTCTTTAGATGTAGAGTTAGGTTTGTTAGTTTACTTTTTTCTTGTTTCTTGAGGTGTGCCTGTATTGCTATGAACCTTCCCCTTACCACTGCTTTTATAGTTTCCCAAGGTTTTGGGTTGTTGTGTTTTCATTTCATTCATTTCTATGCATATTTTGATTTCTCTTTCGATTTCTTCTATGAATTGTTCATTATTCCACAGTGTGTTTTTCAGCCTCCATATATTAGAATTTTTATTAGTTTTTCTCCTAAAATTGAGATCTAATCTTACTGCATTGTGGTTAGAATAGATGCTTGCAATGATTTCAATTATTTTAATTTACCAAGGTTAGATTTATGGCCAGGATGAGATCTAACCTGGAAAAAGTTCCGTGTGCATTTGAGAAAAAGGTGAAATTCATTGTTTTGTGTTGAAATATCCTATAGAGATTTATTAGGACTAACTGTACTATTGTAACATTTTAAGTTTGTGTTTCCTTGTTAATTTTCTGTTTAGTTGCTCTATCTATAGGTGTGAGTGGGGTATTAAAGTCTCCCACTTTTCTTGCATTGTTGTTAATTTCCCCTTTCACACATGTTAACAATTGTCTTACATATTGCGGGGCTTGTATGTTGGGTGCATAAATATTTTTAAATGTTATATCTTCTTCTTGGATTGATTCTTTGATCATTATGTAGTTTCCTTCTTTGTCTCTTTTCAAAGCCTTTGTTTTAAAATCTATTTTATCTGTTATGAGTATTGCTTCTCCTGCTTTCCTTTGGTCTCTATTTCCATGGAATATGTTTTTCCAGCCCTTCCCTTTCAGTCTGTATGTGTCCCTCGGTTTGAGGTGGGTCTCTTGTAGGCAACATATATGGGGTTCTTGTTTTTGTATCCATTCAGCCAGCCTTTGTCTTTTGGTTGGGTCATTCAACCCACTTACATTTAAGGTGATTATTGATAACAATAATCCCGTTCCATTTTCTTTATTGTCTTGGGTTCGAGTTTATACACCCTTTCTGTGTTTCCTGTCTAGAGAGGATCCTTTAGTATTTGTAGGAGAGCTGGTTTGGTGATGGTAACTTCTCTTAGATTTTGCTTCTCTTAAAGCTTTTTATTTCTCCTTCGTATTTGAATGTGATCCTTGCTGGTTATAGTAATCTTGACTGTAGGTTATTTTCTTTCATCATTTTAAGTATGTCTTTCCATTCCCCCCGACCTGAAGTGTTTATGTTGAAAGATCAGCTATTAACCTTATGGGAATCCCCTTGTGTACTATTTGTTGCTTTTCCCTTGCTGCTTTTAACACTTGTTCTTTGTGTTGGATATTTGCTAATTTGATTAATATGTGTCTTGGAGTATTTCACCTTAGGTTTATCCTGTTAGTGGCTCTCTCGGTTTTTTGGACTTAGGTGATTATTTTCTTCCCCATTTTAGGGAAATTTTCAACTATTATCGCCTCAAGTATTCTCTCATGGTCTTTCTTTTTGTCTTTTTTTTCTGGTACTCCTATGATTCAAATGTTGCGGCGTTTAACATTGTCCCAGAGGTCTCTAATACTGTCCTCATTTCTTTTAATTCATTTTCCTTTTTCTGTCTCTGTTTCATTTATTTCTACAATTCTATCTTCTAGCTCGCTTATCCTGTCTTCTGCCTCTGTTATTCTACAGTTTGTTCCCTTGAGAGTGTTTCTGACCTCATCTATTGTGTTATCCATTGTATATTGACACTTTTTATTTTCTCTAATTCCCTATTAAACATTTTTTGCATTTTCTCAATCCTTTTCTCCACTTTATTTATCTGTAAGAACAAGCTGCCATCAAGATTGCTGGGAGAAATATCAATAACCTCAGATATGCAGATGACACTACCCTTATGGCAGAAAGTGAAGAGGAACTCAAAAGCCTCTTGATGAAAGTAAAAGAGGAGAGTGAAAAGGTTGGCTTCATGCTCAGCATTCAGAAAACAAAGATCATGGCATCTGGTCCCATCACTTCATGGGAAATAGATGGAAAAACAGTAGAAAAAGTGTCAGACTTTATTTTTTTTTTGGGTTCAAAAATCACTGCGGATGCTAATTGCAGCTATGAAATTAAAAGACGCCTTCTCCTTGGAAGGAAAGTTATGACCAACCTTGATAGTATATTACAAAGCAGAGACATTACTTTGCCAAGCAAGGTCCGTCTAGTCAAGGCTATGGATTTTCCCGTGGTCATGTATGGATGTGAGAGTTGGACTGTGAAGAAAGCTGATCGCCAAAGAATTGATGCTTTTGACCTGTGGTACTGAAGAATACTCTTGAGAGTCCCTTTGACTGCAAGAAGATCCAAACAGTCCATTCTAAAGGAGATCAATCCTAGGTGTTCATTGGAAGGGCTAATGCTATAGCTGAAAATGCAATACTTTGGCCACCTCATGCGACGAGTTGTCTCTCTGGAAGAAACTCTGATGCTGGGAAAGGTTGCAGGCGGGAGGAGAAGAGAACGACGAAGAATGAGATGGCTGGATGGCATCACGACTCTGTGGACATGAGTTTGAGTGAACTCCGGGAGTTGGTGGTGGACAGGGAGGCCTGACCGGCTGTGATTCATGGGGTCGTGGAGAGTTGGACACGACTGAGCAACTGAACTGAACTGAACTGAACTGAACTCCATTTTGCTTTCCAGATTTTTAATCATTTTCACGGTTAAAATTCGAAATTCTTTATCAGGTATGTTCCCTCTATCTTCCTCTTTTGTTTGTGTTGGTGGGCAGTTATCCTGTTCCTTTACTTGCTGGGTATTTCTCTGCCTCTTCATCTTGCTTATATTGCTGTGCTTGGGGTGGCCTTTCCAACATCATGCAGTTTTTGGAGTTCTCTTTATTATGTAGTTACCTCATTATGTGTGGGGTTGGACGGGTAACTTATCAAGTTTCCCTGGCTAGGGAAGCTTGTGTCAGTGTTCTGGTGGGTGGAGCTGGATTTCTTCTCTCTGGAGTAAATGAAGTGTCCAGTAATGAGTTTGAGATGTCAGTGCGTTTGGAGTGGCTTTGGGCTACCTGTATATTGAAGTGCAGAACTATTCTCCTGTGTTACTGGAGAATTTGTGTGGTATGTCTTTCACTGAAACTTGTTGACCCTTGGGGATTTCCTGGTTTCAGTGTATTAATGGAGGCACTTCATGAGCACCTATCAATTAATGTTCTCTGGAACAGGAGATGTCTGGTGTTCTCAGGATTTGGATTTAAACCTCTGCCTCTGATTTTCAGTCTTATTCTTGCAATAGGCTCAAGTCTTCTCCCTCTGTTACTTCCAAGGTCATTCCTTCTCTTACAGCTCTTCTGTTTGCTGGTCTCTTTTGTGTCTAATTCCCATCCTGACTCCAGTGGGCGGTAGTTGACGCTTTTTTTTTTTTTTGGCTCACCTGTTCAGTCCTGCTGTGGGGAAGGAGGAACGCTGCTAACAAATGTCACTGGTGTCTGTGCGGAGTGCTTGCAGTATCTCAGCTACACTCGGTTTGTCCCCGCTTGCAGCGGCTGCTAACAAATATCCCTGTCATGTGCAGGGAGTGTGTGCAGTGTTTCGGAGACACTGGGATTGCCTCTGCTCATGGCGTGTGTTCTTTTCCTATTTATACTGCTCAGGCTTTAGGTTGCTCTGCTGGGAGCTGTCCGCGGCCAGCGCTGGGTTGCATGCACTTCCCAGGTATGATCAACTCAGGTGCAGGTGCTCAGGTACTCCACAAAGGCACAGACTTGTTTAGGCCTGCGTTTTGTGCCTTCCCCAGTCCGAGGAGTTCAGGTGACCAGGCGTTTGGGGAGCGCAGTCGCTGTAACTTATCGCCTCCCTGGTCCCTGCCAATCGGTTTTCTGCGTTTATTACCGGTGCACGTTCTCAGGTGAATATCGACCGGCCCAAACCCAAGAAGACTTCGTTAGCAATGAAGCCTGCCTGCAGCTTGATATGGGAAGCCTCTCTGGTGCCACGGTTGCCCCTTCTGGTGCTGGCCGCCCTTCCCTGCTGGACCCGGTGGGGTCTGGGGCGTGAGCCGCCTGCAGATGGCTTGCACTACACAGTCCTTTATTCTGTGAGCAGGGCTGGCGGAGTCTTAGGTTGGGACTTTTCGCCTTTTTGCTGGCTTTCCGCCTTTTTTCTGCACAGTCTGCTTAGCTATTTCCCGTTAGCATCCTCAGGTTGCCCTCGGAGCGTTCAGGTCTGTCCTATATCTAAGCAAATGCCACCACAGCTCCCTGCCCAGTCCCCATTTGCTAATGGGGCATGCAGGCGTGTGCGCTGCTTCTTCACTGAGAGTTTCCTCTGGGCACTTAGTCTGTGAATTCTAATTATTTATTTCTTTTTCTCCTGGTTATGTGGCCCTCTGAGGTTCCAAGGCTTGTCACAGACTCACCTGTGAGTGTTTCTAGGTGTTTGGAAAATTCTCTCTCTCTTTTTTTTTTAAGGTGTCCCTTTCCGGGACGGAGCTCCTTCCCTCCCTCTTTTGACTCTCTTTTTATCTTTTATATTATTTCCTACCTCCTTTCGAAGACTTTGGGCTGATTTTCTGGGTGCCTGATGTCCTCTGCCGGCATACAAAAGTTGTATTGTGGGATTTACTCAGCGTTCAAATGTTCTTTTCCTGATTTAGTCGGGGAGAAAGTGGTTACCCCATCGTACTCCTCTGCCATATTCTACTCCAATCTGGCTTCTGGCAATCCAGACCCTAATGTCATTCCACACCACAAATGAAGGCAGTAACAACACACCACTAGTCCTTGCCACTGAGATTGTTAAGCAGGGTTATCCATCTTCAGTGCAGACTCCTGACCCATTCCACACCTCTACTTTATGGTTAACTGGGGGCCTGAGGGTCTCTTCCCCAATCTGAAGGACTCCACACCCCTCTCCACTCAAGTGCACACTTCTCTCCCTCCCATCCCTTCCCATCAGAAAATTCACACACACACAGAGACACACACACACACACACACACACACACAAATATCATTTTTTCACCATTTGATATTTATTTTAATGGCAGCCATCAGTTTACAATGTTAGTGTGAGAGTCAGTATTTTCCTGGTTGGCCATTTGTAAGAAAGGAGACCTCGGGAGAAATAATACTAAACTGCCTGAACTTTGGTATTCAGTTACTGCTGCCCACGTTGTACTTTTCCAGGGTCTTTTATTTTGGGGTGGCTGAGCTCATCTTCTCTTTCAATTCTGCCTCCTTCTTTGACTCTGCCTCATATTTAGTACCTTTTCCGGCGTTGATTCAGTGTCTTACGTTCAGAGGAACAGAAAAACCAGTTTGATTTTATTGTTTTCTTCCCCTTCTTCGACTGAGTGGCATATGATCAGATTTCCTTTCTCAAAGTCCCTTGTAATGGTATTATGACCCACATGGTCATATTTGATGCCTGGTAAGTAAAGAGAAGGGTATTAGATTTGAGGAAAGAGCATAACAACTGAGTTGGAAGGGAGATCTTATGAACAAGGGATTTGGGCTGATGAGGACTTTTGTACCAGGCAAGGGCAGTGTAGAGGTCTTGGACTGCAAAGTCAATGGAGAACATGGGAACCATAGGTGGAGTCATCTTACCTTCACACTACCTCAGTATCTCTAATGACAAAGGATCGTCTTTCTTCTTTTCATCCTTGAAACAAACAGCGTTGCAAATCTTCTTGTCTTCTGTGGCTTCCTGGATCTCTTAGTCATGATGATCCCACCAAGTGGCCTAACCAAGTATCTCTGCCTCTGACCCCCCTCTATATACCTTCTCAGGACAGTGAGGAGCCACACCGTTCAATATGATTGGTCACTTAGGCACTCCCCCAGCCAATGGTGGCCTTGGGGTCTTAGACATCACAATGTACCACTTTGCCCATCAACATGGGTTAGTGGAGACTGAGGGAGACCATGATACAACTTACCCACTGCTGACACCTCTGTGTGCTGATTCTGGGGAGTGGTGATTCAGCGGCATGGTGTTTCTGCTCATGACCTTCAGACGTTCCTTCAGTGTCCTTTATTATTCGACTTATATGTCTCCCTTCAACACTCCTGCCTCCTCCATCCCTGTAGGAACACTTTTCATCCCAATTCAGCACTTCAGAGTCCTCTAGTCACTTCATCAATAGACCACCCTTTTCCTACTGGTGGTTCTTGAGGGGCTTAAGGAACTTAAGAGCAAGCACTTAACATGGAAAAAAGTAATTAAGAACATGTTGTATATGTTTTTTTCTAATCCAATGACTGTTAGAGACCCCACGATTTGGTGAATCATCAGTCTGTCGCCACAAGGTCAGTATACCATCTCCATAAGATTACACATCAGAGCAAAGAAACTTTGCTTTATTAGTTCCATGTCCATTCCACTAATATTGTTGGGGACACTTTAACTCTCATATTGAGTAGGGAAATTCGTCTTGCTCCATCTACCAGAAATACATTCCTGATTAAAAGAAAAAGAAAATGTGCCTGAAGGCAAGAGTCACATGACCACTGCACCAAGGACTCTTGACTGAATCACTTTCCCAATGGTCCCTCATTGACAGTTCTCATCAGTTAGGGCCCACTGGATAGCTGACCAATAGCTAAGCAGGAGACGTACCAGTAGGTACCTCATTGATAGTTGGTTGCTTATGGGTGGGGCCCAGGGATGCACTGTCCAATTGCTGAGCAAGACCTGTTGCATAGTAACAGGATGGGGAGTAGCAAGGCACAGCCATGGCTACCTACTAAGGACTGTGTTCACGCTGCTCTGTTACATCAGGATTCCTTGGGTGCAGTGTGCTGGAACTTTTTTGATTGACTCCTTTCCAACCTCAGATTTTGATTTCCCTTGCTTGTTTAACTTCTGTACATCATTCTTTTCACTGTATTCCCAGGTATGCCTGTTAGGGGTTCTTATCAATATGCCCCTCCAACAGCTGCCTCTTGATCACATGTGCCGCATATAGTATAGCTAATATTTCAAAACCAACAGGAATGTGAAGGCCAGCCCATATTGAGAACTTCTTTGACAAACCTTAACATCACAGTGATTCTTTTTCTATTCACATTATAACAGAGTCAGATGATGGAAATTCAAATAATAAAAATACAACTAGAGGACAGCAATAAGTATGTCAATAGAAATATATACTGTTAATATTTTGCCTCTGATGTCCTACATAAACGTTTATGACATATATATTATATGTGTTATATAATGCTAGAATATATAATACACATATATTTGGATGAGCATATATACTTGGAGCCAGACATCTTGGAATGTGAAGTCAAGTGGGCCTTAGAGAGCATCACTGCAAACAAAGCTACTGTAAGTGACAGAATTCCAATTGAGCTAATTCAAATTCTGAAAGAAGATGCTGTGAAAATGCTGCACTCAATATGCCAGCAAATTTGGAAAACTCACCAGTGGCCACAGGACTGGAAAAGGTCAGTCTTCATTCCAATCTCAAAGAAAGGCAAGGCCAAAGAATGCTCAAACTACCTCACAATTGCACTCATCTCACATGCTATTAAAGTCATGCTCAAAATTTTCCAAGCCAGGCTTCAGCAATATGTGAACCGTGAACTTCCAGATGGCAACAGTTAGAACTGGACATGGAAAAACAGACTGGTTTCAAATAGGAAAAAGAGTGCGTCAAGGTTGTGTATTGTCACCCTGCTTGTTTAACTTATATTCAATGTACATCATGAGGAACGCTGGGCTGAAAGAAACACAAGCTGGAATCAATATTGTTGGGAGAAATATCAATAACCTCAGATATGCAGATGACACCACCCTTATGGCAGAAAGTGAAGAGGAACTCAAAAGCCTCTTGATGAAAGTGAAAGAGGAGAGTGAAAAACTTGGCTTGAAGCTCAACATTCAGAAAACAAGGAGCATGGCATCTGGTCCCATCACTTCATGGGAAATAGAGGGGGAATCAGTGGAAGCAGTGTCAGACTTTATTTTTCTGGCCTCCAAAATCACTGCGGATTCTGATTGCAGCCATGAAATTAAAAGACTGTTACTCCTTGGAAGGAAAGTTATGACCAAACTAGATAGTATATTGAAAACAGAGACA
Organism: Moschus berezovskii; assembly: GCF_049115385.1. Taxonomy (NCBI): domain Eukaryota; kingdom Metazoa; phylum Chordata; class Mammalia; order Artiodactyla; family Moschidae; genus Moschus; species Moschus berezovskii. The sequence continues at coordinate 17,300,246 of NC_142489.1, read as the reverse complement.
TTACTTTGCCAACCAAAGTCCGTCTACAAAAAGCTATCTTTTCTCCCGTGGTCATGTATGGATGTGAGAGTTGGATTGTGATTAAAGCTGATCGCCGAAGAATTGATGCTTTTGAACTGTGGTGCTGGAGAAGACTCTTGAAAGTCCCTTGGACTGAAAGGAGATCCAACCAGTACATTCTAGAGGAGATCAAACCTAGGTGTTCATTGAAAGGACTGATGCTAAAACTGAAACTCCAATACATTGGCCAACTCATGCGATGAGTTGACTCACTCGAAAAGACTGATGCTGGGAGAAATTGTGGGCGGGAGGAGACGGGGACGACAGAGAATGAGATGGCTGGGTGGCATCACCAGCTCCATGGACATGAGTTTGAGTGAACTCCGGGAGTTGGTGATGGACAGGGAGGCCTGGTGTGCTGTGATTCATGGTGTCGAGGAGAGTTGAACACGACTGAGTGACTGAACTGAACTGATATATAGCATCATGTCAATTGCAAGTAGTGACAGTTTTACTTCTTTCTTTCATTTTGGATGACTTTTATTTATTTTTTTTTGAATGATTTCTGTGCCTAGAACTTCTAGTGTTTTATAAGTGGCAAGATTGCACATGTGTGTCTTGTACCTGATTTAGAGGGATAGCTTTCAGCTTTTTGCCACTGAATAGGATATCATCTCTGTTTGTTATAAATCACTTTTAATATGTTCAGACGACCACATGGACTATACAGTCCATGGAATTCTCTAGGCCAGAGTACTGGAGTGGGCACAGTGCAACATCCACTTTCATTTTCCCTATGTTCAGATATATTCCCTTCATATCAAGTATGGTGAGAGTTTTTGAAATGAATGAATATTGAATTTTGCCAAATGCTTTTACAGCATCTGTTGAGATGATCATGTGATTTTTGTCCTTCTCTTTCCTAATGTGGTCTACCACACTGACTAATTTTCAGATATTCAACCATTTTGTACCCCTGGTATAAGTCCATCTTGATCATGTATTTGATTTTTTCAATGTGATGTTGAATTTGGTTCTCTCATATTTTGTTTAGAATATTCACATCTATATTCAACAGAAATATTGGCATTGAGTTTTGTTTTTTGGTGATGTCTTTTTCTGGATTTGTTGTTTGGAAAATATTAGCATCATCAAAAATTTGGGAGTACTCCATTGTCTAAAGTTTTTGAATAGTTTGAGAAAGTTGGCTATATGCTTTTCTGTATATGTTTGTAAACATTCTGCTGTGAAGCTGTGTGGTCCTGATTTATTATACTGTGAAGATTTTTTATTATAAATTCTATTTCACTAGTAGTTTTTCAACTACTCACATTATACATTCCTTCCTGATTCAGATTTGAAATTTGTATGGTCCTAGAAATTTGTCAGTTTCTTCTAGGTTGTCCAATTGTTTGGCATCTAACTATTTGTAGTATCCACTTATGATTTTTCCCCATTGCTGTGATGTTGCCTGTGATGTCGAATTTGCATTTTTTATTTGCGTTATCTATCATTTATTTTTGATGAACCTGGCTAAAGACTTAATTATTTTGTTTATCTTTAAAAAAAGAAAATCTTTTCCCTTAACTGATATTTTTTCACTTAAGGAAAAGGGAAGTCTCAATTTTATTAGTGTCCTCACGCATATTTATTATGGTCTTCATTCTGATGATTCAGTTCAGTTCAGTTCAGTTCAGTCGCTCAGTCGTGTCCGACTCTCCGCGACCCCATGAATCACAGCACGCCAGGCCTCCCTGTCCATCACCAACTCCCGGAGTTCACTCAAACTCATGTCCACAGAATCGGTGATGCCATCCAGCCATCTCATTCTCCGTCGTCCCCTTCTCCTACCGCCCCCAACCTTTCCCAGCATCAGAGTCTTTTCCAGTGAGTCAACTCGTCTCATGAGGTGGCCAAAGTACTGGAGTTTCAGCTTTAGCATCAGTCCCTCCAATGAACATCCAGGATTGATCTCCTTTAGAATGGACTGGTTGGATCTCCTTGCAGTATAAGGGACTCTCAAGAGTCTTCTCCAACACCACAGTTCAAAAGCATCGATTCTTCTGCGATCAGCTTTCTTCACAGTCCAACTCTCACATCCATACATGACCACGGGAAAAACCATTGCCTTGACTAGACGGACCTTGGTCGGCAAAGTAATGTCTCTGCTTTTTAATATACTATCAAGGTTGGTCATAACTTTCCTTCCAAGGAGCAAGCGTCTTTTAATTTCATGGCTGCAATCAGCATCTGCAGTGATTTTGGAGCCCAAAAAAACAAAGTCTGACACTGTTTCCACTGTTTTTCCATCTATTTCCCATGAAGTGATGGGACCAGATGCCATGATCTTTGTTTTCTGAATGTTGAGCTTCAAGCCAACCTTTTCACTCTCCTCTTTCACTTTCATCAAGAGGCTTTTGAGTTCCTCTTCACTTTCTGCCATAAGGGTAGTGTCATCTGCATATCTGAGGTTATTGATATTTCTCCCAGCAATCTTGATTCCAGCTTGTGCTTCTTCCAGCCCAGCGTTCCTCATGATGTACTCTGCATATAAGTTAAATAAGCAAGGTGACAATATACAACCTTGACGTACACCTTTTCCTATTTGGAACCAGTCTGTTGTTCCATGACTGGTTCTAACTGTTGCTTCCTGACCTGCATACAGGTTTCTCAAGAGGCAGGTCAGGTGGTCTGGGATTCCCATCTCTTTCAGAATGTTCCACAGTTTATTGTGATCCACACAGTCAAAGGCTTTGGCATAGTCAATGAAGCAGAAATAGATATTTTTCTGAAACTCTCTTGCTTTCTCCATGATCCAGCGGATGTTGGCAATTTGATCTCTGGTGCCTCTGCCTTTTCTAAAACCTGCTTGAACATCTGGGAGTTCACGGTTTACATACTGCTGAAGCCTGGCTTGGAGAATTTTGAGCATGACTTTACTAGCGTGTGAGATGAGTGCAATTGTGCGGTAGTTTGAGCATTCTTTGGCATTCCCTTTCTTTGGGGTTGGAATGAAGACTGACCTCTTCCAGTCCTGTGGCCACTGCTGAGTTTTCCAAATCTGCTGGCATATTGAGTGCAGCACTTTCACAGCATCATCTTTCAAGACTTGAAATAGCTCAACTGGAATTCCATCACCTCCACTAGCTTTGTTCCTAGTGATGCTTTCTAAGGCCCACTTGACTTCACATTCCAAGATGTCTGGCTCTAGGTCAGTGATCACGTTATTGTGACTATCTTGGTCGTGAAGATCTTTTCTGTACAGTTCTTCTGTGTATTCCTGATTAGGGGCTTTATTTATTCTTATTTTTCTACTTCATTTATATTGTAAGTTATATTGTTTATTTCAGTTTCTCTCCCACCTTGAGGGAAGCATCTGTCACTTACACAATTTCCCCTAGAACTGTTTTGCTAAATCCAATAGATTTTGGAAAGTTGGTGTTTTTCTGATTCCTTTTTTGATTTCTTCATTAGCTCATTAGTATTTAGTAGCATGTTGTTTCGTCTCCATATGTTTGTGTTTGTCCGTATTCCCCTCCTGTAATTGATTTCTTATTTGGTACCATTGTGGTCAGAAAAAGTGCTTGATATAATTTCTGTCTTCTTAAACGCATTGAGACTTGTTTTGTGGTCTAGCAATTGATCATCCCTGAAAAAAAACGTCCTGTGCACACGTGAAGGTGTGTATTCTGCTATTTTGGGATAGACTATGGCAGGTGGCTCAGAGGTAAAAATTCTGCATGCAACGCAGAAGATGCAGATTTGATCCCTGGGTCAGCAAGATTACCTGGAAAAGGAAATGCAATAAACTCCAGTGATCTTGCCTGGGAAATCCCGTGGACAGAGGAGGTTGGAGGGCTACTGACCATGGGGTTTCAAAAGAGTCAGACAACTTAGTAACTGAAGAACAACAAAAAATACTATAGGTATCTATTCATTTCAACTACTGTAATCTGTAATTTAAGACTACACTTTCCTTATTACTTTTCTATCAGGATGCTCTGTCCATTGATGTAATAGAGTGTTTAATGTAGTTAGCATTTAATTTGCAATTCACTTGTCTTTTAATTTTCAAAAGAGATTATCTACTTGTTTGATTCACAGCCTTTACTATATGTTTGTGTGTACTGGTGAGAGTTTTTCCATTCTCTGTAGATTTTTACTTCTTTTTCCACTTAGAGAAGACTCTTTAATATTTATTTCCGAGTTGGCTTAGTATGGATAAGCTCTTAGTTTTTGCTTGTCTTAGAAATTCTTCTCTCCAACTCTGTATGATAATCTTGCTGGGTAGAGTCCTCTAGTCACTTCAGCTCTTGACCACCCTCTTCATATTCTGAGTTTTTGAGGGGCTTAAGGAACTGCAGAGCAAGCACTTAAAATGGAAAAGGTAATTAAGAACACGTTGTATGCTTTTTCTACTCCAATGAGCTTTAGATACCCCAAGATTTTGTGAATCTTCAGTGTGTTGCCCCAAGGTCAATACACAGTCTCCATAAGATTACACATAAGAGCAAGAAAGTGTTCAATGTCTCCTCCATTAGTATTGTTGTGGACACATTAACTGTCATACTGTGTAGGGAAACTAAACTTGCCCCACCTACCGGAAATATATTACTGATTAAAAAAAAAAGAAGAAGAAGAAGAAAAGAAAAGTAAGGGAAAGGCAAGGGTGACATGACCACTGCACCATGGTCTCTCAACTGAGTCACTGCCATAATGGTCCCACATTAACAGTTATCATCACGTAGGGTCCACTGTGTAGCTGCGCAGTAGCTGAGCATGAAACGTACCGTTAGGTACCTCATTGATATTTTGTTGCTTATGGGCGGGACCCAGGGATGCACTGTCCAATTGCTGAGCAAGACTTCTTGCTTAGTAACAAGATGTGGGATACTAAGGCACAGCAGTGGCTACCTGCTAAGGACTGTGTTCACGTTGCTCTGTTACATAAGGATATTTTGGGTCCAGTGTGCTGGAATCTTTTTGATTAACTCCTTTCCAACCTCAGATTTTGATTTCACATGCTTGTTTAACTTTTGCACATTTTCCTTTTCATTGTATTTTCATGCATGCCTGTCAGCAGTGGTTATCTATGTGCCCTCCAACAGCTGCCGCTTGATTCCATGTGCACATATAGTATAGCTAATATTTCAACCCAAAATGAATGTGAAGCACAGCCCACCTTGAGAACAAATCTTCACATCACAGTGATTCTTATTCTATTCACAGTATAACAGAGCAGGATGATGGAAATTCAAAAAGTATAAAAATGAAATTAGAGAACACCAATAAGTATGTCAACAGAAATATATGTACTGCCTCAGAGAGGCATCCAATACCAATCTGCAGGCAGGCTTCAGTGTTAAGCGAGACTTTTTACATTTTTGGCTGGTTAATGTCTGCCTGAGAATGTGCACAGGTTGTATACACAGAAAACCGAGCGGGAGGGACGAGGGAGGTGATAAGTCACAGTGACTGTGCTCGCGCAACACCTGGTCACTTTAGCTGCTCAGTCCGGGGAAGGCACAAAACATAGGCACAACTAATTCTGTACCTTTGTGGAGTACCCAAGAAGCTGAACTTGAGAGGCTTAGAACTGGGAAGTGCATACTACTCAGCGCCTGCCTCAGAAAGTTCCCAGCAGAGCAACAAAGAGCCTGTGCAGTGTAGACTGGGACAGCACACACGCCGTGAGTGTGGGTAAACCCAGTGTGGCCGGGACACTGAAAGCATTCCCCACAGACGTCACCGATATTTCTCTGCAGTGTTCCTCCCTTCCCACAACAGGACTGAACAAGTGAGTGTTAAAAAGTGTCCACCACCAACCACTAGTGTCAGGGCGGAAATTAGACACTGAAGAGACCAGCAAACAGAAGCTAAACAGAGGGAACCACCTTGGAAGTGACTCTATATGTTGTCCAAAGTCACTCCAAACCTATTGACATCTCATAACTCATTACTGGTCACTTCATTGCACTCCAGAGAGAAGAAACCTAGCTCCACCCATCAGAACACTGACATAGCTTCCCTAACCAGGGAACCTTGACAAGCCACATGTCCAACCTCACCCATAGTGAGGAAACTCCACAATAAAGACAATGCCACAAACTGCCTGAAGACAGAAAGGCCACCCCATGGACAGCAATATAAGCAAGATGCAGAGGCAGAGAAATACCCAGCAAATAAAGGAACAGGATAAATGCCCACCAACCCAAACAAAAGAGGAAGAGATAGGGAATCTACCTGATAAAGAATTCCAAATAATGATAGTGAAATTGATCCAAAATCTTGAAAGCAAATTGGAGTTACAGATATAATCTGGAGACGAGGATTGAGAAGATGCAAGAAAGGTTTAATAAGGATCTGCTGCTGCTGCTACCGCTAAGTCACTTCAGTCATGTCCGACTCTGTGTAACTCCATAGACGGAAGCCCTCCAGGCTCCCCAATCCCTGGGATTCTCCAGGCAAGAACACTGGAGTGGGTTGCCATTTCCTTCTCCAATGTGTGAAAGTGAAAAGTGAAAGTGAAGTCGCTCAATCGTGTCCGACCATTAGTGACCCCACGGACTACAGCCAACCAGGCTCCTCCATCCATGGGATTCTCTAGGCAATAGTACTGGAGTGGCTTGCCATTGCCTTCTCATAAAAAAGAGCTAATATACAATGATTAATGCAATAGATGAGATCAAAAACACTCTGGAGGGAACTAACAGTAGAATAATGGAGACAGAAGATAGAATAAGTGAGTTAGAAGATAAAATGGTAGTAATAAATGAAGCAGAGAGGAAAAAAGAAAAACTAATTAAAAGAAATGAGGACAATCTCAGAGACATCTGGGACAATTTTAAATGCCCCAACATCTGAATCATAGGAGTCCCAGAAGAAGAAAAGAGGAACGACCATGAGAAAATACTTGAGGAGAAAATAGTTGAAAATTTCCCTAAAATGGAAAAGGAAATAATCATGCACGTCCAAGAATCCCAGAGACTCCCAAACAGGATAAACCCAAGGCGAAATACCCCAAGACACATATTAATCAAATTAACAAAGAACAAATATTAAAAGCAGCAAGGGAAAAGCAAAAAATAACACAAAAGGGGATCCCCATAAGGATTACAGCTGACCTTTCAATAGAAACTCTTCAGGCCAGGAGGGAATGGCAGGGTATACTTACAGTGATGAAAGAAAATAATATACAGCCCATATTACTGTACCCAGCAATGATCTCATTCAAATATTAAGGAGAAATCAAAAGCTTTACAGACAGGTGAAAGCTGAGAGAATTCAGCATCACCATACCAGCTCTCCAACAAATGCTAAAGGACCTTCTCTAGATAAGAAAGACCCAATGAGTGTATAAACTTGAACCCAAAACAATAAAGAAAATGACAACGGGATCATACTTATCAATAATTACCTTAAATACAAATGGGTTGAACGGCCCAACCAAAAGACAAAGACTGGCTCAGTGGATACAAAAACAAGACCCCTATATATGTTGTCTCCAAGAGATCCACCTCGAAACGAGGGACACCTACAGATTGAAAGTGAAGGGCTGGAAAAAATATTCCACGCAAATAGAGATCAAAAGAAAGCAGGTGTAGCAATACTCATATCTGATAAAATAGACTTTAAGACAAAGACTGTGAAAAGAGACAACGTAGGACACTACATAATGATCAAAGGCTCAATTCAAGAAGAAGATATAACAATTATAAATATATATGCACCCAACATAGGAGCATCAAAATATGTAAGACTAATGCTAACAAGTATGAAAGGGGAAATCAACAACAACACAATAATAGTGGGAGACTTTAATACCCCACTCACACCTATGGATAGATAAACTTAACAGAAAATTAACAAGTAAACACAAAAGGTAAATGATACAATAGACCAGTTAGACCTAATAGATATCTATAGGATATTTCACCCAAAACAATTAATTTCACCTTCTTCTCAAGCTCACACGGAAAGTTCTCCAGGATAGATTACATCCTGGGCCATAAATCTAGCCTTGGTAAACTCAAAAAAATTGAAATCATTCCAAGCATCTTTTTTGACCATAATGCAGTAAGACTAGATCTCAATTACAGGAAAAAAGTATTAAAAATTCCAACATATGCAGGATGAAAAACACGCTGCTGAATAACAAACTACTCCCTGAAGAAATCAAAAAATAAAATATGCATAGAAATGAATGAAAATGAAAACACAAAAACCCAAAACCTGTGGGACACTGTCAAAGCAATGCTAAGGGGAAGGTTTATAGCAATACAGACATACCTCAAGAAACAAGAAAAAATCCAACTAAATAACCTAACTGTAGACCTTAAGCAATTAGAAAAGGAAGAAATGAAGAACCCTAGTGTCAGGAAAAGGAAAGAGATGTTAAAAATTAGGGCAGAAATAAATAAAAAAGAAACAAAAGAGACCATAGCAAAAATCAACAAAGCTAAAAGCGGTTCTTTGAGACGGTGAGTAAAAATGACAAACCACTAGCCAGATTCCTCAAGAAACAAAGGGAGAAAAACCAAATCAATAAATAAGAAATGAAAAGGGAGTGATCACAACAGACAACACAGAAATACAAAGGATTGGAAGAGACTATTATCAGAAATTATATTCCAATAAAATGGACAGCTAGCAAGAAATGGACAAATTATTAGAAATGTACAACTTTCCAAAACTGAACCAGGAAGAAATATAAAATCTTAACAGACCCATTACAAACGTGGAAATGGAAACTGTAATAAGAAATCTTCCAGCAAACAAAAGCCGAGGTCCAGATGGCTTCACAGCTGAATTCTACCAAAACTTTAGAGAAGAGCTAACACTTATTCTATTCAAACGCTTCCAGAAAATTGTAGGGGAAGGTAAACTTCCTAACTCATTCTATGAGGCCACCACCGCCCTAATCCAAAAACCTGACAAAGATGCCACAAAAGAAGACAATTTCAGGCCAATATCACTGATGAACATAAATGCAAAAACCCTTAACAATATTCTAGCAATCAGAATCCAACAACACATTAAAAAGATCATACATCATGACCAAGTTGGCTTTATCCCAAGGATACAAAGATTCTTCAATATCCGCAAATTAGTCAATGTAATACACCACATTAACAAGTTGAAAAATAAAAACCATATGATTATTTCAATAGATGCAGAGAAAGCCTTTGACAAAATTCAACATCGATTTATGAGCAAAACTCTTCAGAAGGCGGGAATAGAAGGAACATTACTCAACGTAATAAAAGCTATATATGACAAACACACAGCGAACATTGTCCTCCATGGAGAAAAATTGAAAGTGTTTCCCCTAAAGTCAGGAACAAGACAAGGGTGCCCACTCTCACCACTACTATTCAACATAGTTTTGGAAGATTTGGCCACAGCAATCAGATCAGAAAAAGACATAAAAACAATTCAAATTGCACAAGAAGAAATAAAACACTCAGTTTGCAGATGACATGATCCTTTAGACAGAAAACCAAAAAGACCCTACTAGAAAATTACTAGAGCTAATCAATGAATACAGTAAAGTGGCAGGATATAAAATCAACATACAGAAATTCCTTGCATTCCTATACACTAATAATGAGAAAATAGAAAAAGAAATTAAACAAACGACTCCATTCAACGTTGAAACGAAAAGAATAAAATACTTAGAAATATATCTACATAAAGAAACAAAAGACCTATATGTAGAAAACTATAAAACATTCGTGAATAGATGGAGAAATATACCATGTTCATGGATTCGAAGAATAATATTGTGAAAATGAATATACTATCCAAAGTAATTTATAAGTTCAATGCAATCCCTATCAAACTACCAACGGTGTTTTCCACAGAGATAGAAGAAATAAATTCACAATTTGTATCAGATCAGATCAGATCAGTCGCTCAGTCGTGTCCGACACTCCGCGACCCCATGAATCACAGCACGCCAGGCCTCCCTGTCCATCACCAACACCTGGAGTACACTCAAACTCATGTCCACAGAGTCGGTGATGCCATCCAGCCATCTCATTCTCGGTCGTCCCCTTCTCCTCCTGCCCCCAACCTTTCCCAGCATCAGAATCTTTTCCAGTGAGTCAACTTGTCGCATGAGGTGGCCAAAGTATTGCAGTTTCAGCATTAGCATCAGTCCCTCCAATGAACATCCAGGATTGATCTCCTTTAGAATGGACTGGTTGGATCTCCTTGCAGTATAAGGGACTCTCAAGAGTCTTCTCCAACACCACAGTTCAAAAGCATCGAATCTTCGGTGATCAGCCTTCTTCACAGTCCAACTCTCACATCCATACATGACCACGGGAAAAACCATTGCCTTGACTAGACGGACCTTGGTCGGCAAAGTAATGTATAGAAACACATAAAAACTCGCATAGCCAAAGCAATCTTGAGAAAGAAGAATTGAACTCGGGGAATCAATCTGCTGGACTTCAGGCTCTACTATAAAGCTACAGTCATCAAGACATTATGCTACTGGCATAAAGACAGAAATATATATCAATGGAACAAAATAGCAAGCCTAGAGATAAATCCATGAACCTATGGACAACAGACTGGTTCCAAATAGGAAAAGCTGTACGTCAAGGTTGTATATTTTCACCTTGCTTATTTAACTTATATGCAGAGTACATCATGAGGAATGCTGGGCTAGAAGAAGCACAAGCTGGAATCAAGATTGCTGGGAGAAATATCAATAACCTCAGATATGCAGATGACACTACCCTTATGGCAGAAAGTGAAGAGGAACTCAAAAGCCTCTTGATGAAAGTGAAAGAGGAGAGTGAAAAGGTTGGCTTGAAGCTCAACATTCAGAAAACAAAGATCATGGCATCTGGTCCCATCACTTCATGGGAAATAGATGGAAAAACAGTGGAAACAGTGTCAGACTTTATTTTTTTGGGCTCCAAAATCACTGCAGATGCTGATTGCAGCCATGAAATTAAAAGACGCTTACTCCTTGGAAGGAAAGTTATGACCAACCTTGATAGTATATTGAAAAGCAGAGACATAACTTTGCCAACCAAGGTCCGTCTAGTCAAGGCAATGGTTTTTCCTGTGGTCATGTATAGATGTGAGAGTTGGACTGTGAAGAAAACTGATCGCCGAAGAATTGATGCTTTTGAACTCTGGTGTTGGAGAAGACTCTTGAGAGTCCCTTATACTGCAAGGAGATCCAACCAGTCCATTCTAAAGGAGATCAATCCTGGATGTTCATTGGAGGGACTGATGCTGAGGCTGAAACTGTAATACTTTGGCCACCTCATGCGGCGAGTTGACTCACCGGAAAAGACTCTGATGCTGGGAATGGTTGGGGGAGGGAGGAGAAGGGGATGACAGAGAATGAGATGGCTGGATGGCATCACCGACTCTATGGACATGAGTTTGAGTGTACTCCGGGAGTTGGTGAGGGACAGGGAGGCCTGGCGTGCTGTGATTCATGGGGTCACGGAGATATTGGACACGACTGAGCGACTGAACTGAACTGAACTGAAGAGTGACTATGTGTGTCTTTTCCCAGATTTAGAGGGATAGCTTTCAGCTTTTTGCCACTGAATAAGGTATCATCTCTGTTTGTTATAAATCACCTTTATTATGTTCAGACGACCACATAGACTGTACAGTCCATGGAACTCTCTCGGCCAGAGTACTGGAGTGGGCACAGTGAGACTTCCACTTTCACTTTCATTATGTACAGATATATTCCCTCCATATCAAGTATGGTGAGAGTTTTCGAAATGAATGAACATTTAATTTTGCCAATTGCTTTTACAGCATCTGTTGAGATGATCATGTGATCTTTGTTCTTCTCTTTCCTAATGTGGTGTACCACACTGACTAACTTACAGATATTGAACCATCCTTGTACCCCTGGAATAAGTCCATCTTTATCATGGTATATGATGGTTTCAATGTGATGTTGAATTTGGTTCTCTCATATTTTGATAAGAATATTCACATCTATATTCAACAGAAATACTGGCATTGAGTTTTCTTTTTCGGTGGTGTCTTTGTCTGGTTTTGGTGTTAGGAAAATAATAGCTTCATAAAAATTTGAGAGTACTCCATTTTTTCAATTTTTTAGAAAAGTTTGAGAACGTTGGGTAAGAGCTCTTCTGTATATGTTTGTAAACATTCTGCTTTTAAGCTGTGTGTTCCTGAACTTTATTTTAATAAGAGATTTTCATTATAAACTCAATTTCACTACTAGTGTTTCAACTGTTCAGATAATACATTCCTTCCTGATTCAGTTTTGTAAGGTTGTATGGTCCTAGAGATTTGTCAGTTTCTTCTAACTTGTCTAATTTTTTGGCATGTAACTATTAGTAGTATCCTCTTATGAATTTTCCTTATTGCTGTAATGTTGACTGCAATGTCTCATTTGCATTTTTTAATTGGTATCATCTATCTTTTATTTTTGATGAACCTGGCTAAGGATTTAATTATTTTGTTTAACTTTTCAAAAAATATCTTCTCACTTAGCTGAATATTTTTTTACTATAGGAAAGGGGAAGACTTAATTTTATTAATGTCCTCTCTGATCTTTATCATTGCCTTCATTCTGAGGATTTGAGGCTTATTTATTCTTATTTTTCTACATCATTTATATAGTACGTTTTAATTTTTATGTTTTTCAATTTCTCCCCCTGCATTGAGGGAAGCATCTGTCACTATATAATTTCCCATAGAACTACTTATGCTAAATCCAATAGATCTTGGAAAGATAGTGTTTTTATTAGTCTCAAAATATTTTTTTGATTTCCTTTTTGATTTCTTCATTAGCTCATTGGTATTTAGTAGCATGTTGTTTCATCTCCGTATGTTTGTGTTTGTCCCATATTCCCCTCCTGTCATTGATTTTTTATTTTGTACCATTGTGGTCAGAAAAACTGCTTGATATAATTTCTGTCTTATTACATGTGTTGAGACTTGTTTTGTGGCCCAGCATTTAATGATCTCTGAAAAAATATCCTGTGTGCTCTTGAAGGTGTGTATTCTGCTATTTTGGGTTTTAAATTTTTTCCATTGTTGCTTTGCCTAACAGGAATTAAAAGCCGTTGTACAATTTTTTTATACACACACACATATGCACATATGTGTATATGACAAAATATAATTTTAGACAACTTTATTTAGGTGGTCAAAGTCTTTGATTGTTCCCAAGATCTTAAATGAACTGTTTGGGAAGCCCAAAGTTACTTAATAACTTTCTGGCTGAATAATATAGATCCAGTTCTGAAAGGCTGTCCCTTAATGGAGCTGATCACCCACTATGCTTTCTGGAATAGAGATGGGATTCATACATATGAGGACACCTTGAGCCCATAAAACTGCAACTCTCATTTACTTAGAGATATTGTTCTAAGACTGCTGTTGCTCTCCTCACAATGGATATAATTTTAAACATTCAAATTAATGGGTTAAACAGATGAACCATGCACTGTGCATAGATCATAATCAGGCTCTCTGGCTAGGTGAACACTGAAATTATATGATGTGTACATTAAAATAACTTTTCCATAATTCAGTGTGTAAGTTTTTATTTCATCACTTTAAACTTCTGGTACCAAATATTTCAGTAGAAATCATTGATGATCAAAACTTCTCTCCCTTCATGACACAGCGGTTCGGCTTCCTGTCCCCCTCCATATCATATCATTATTTCTTGTCCTCCTTTGTATCTTTGTAGTTGCCACATTAGAGATAACATGAAGAGGCTCAATATATTATGTAAATAGAGAAATGTATTATAGACTGTGTATATTGTCAATATTTTACAGAGTTGTCACAGAGGCATGGCACAAATGCTCCAACAGGAAACTTAAAACCAGCAGTATTATATAGGATGAGTAACGATCATCTTAGAATACTCTTAGAAAACAATTTCTTATCCAAAACACTGAGGGGGAAAAATGGTACAAGAATAAAATAATTCTCAATGTTGATAGGAAAACATAGGATAAAGAGTACACTTGAATTCTCAGTATTACACAAAGTAAGATCATAGCATCTTGTCCCACTGCTTCATGGGAAATAAAGGTGGAAAAGGCAGAAGCAATGACAGATTTCCTCTTTTGTGGCTCTATATTCACTATGAATGTGATGGCAGCTATAAAATTAGAATACAGGTGCTTCCTGGAAGAATGGCACTCACACATTTAGTAAGCGTGTTAAAAAGTGAATAGTTGACTTGACCAAAGGAGGCACATTGAGTGCACTAATGGTCTTTCTAGTAGACATGTACAGATGTCAGAACACCAAACTGGTCTGCTGGGGATGACTTGTGAGTGTCCATTATATTGCAAGGAGATCAAGCCATTCAAACTTAAAGGAAATCAACTCTGAAGATTCATTAGAATCACTGATGTTGAAGCTGAGTCTCCAAAGCTTTGACCACCTGGGCAAAGAACTGACTCATGAGAAAAGACCCTGATTCTTAGGAAATAATTAAATCTTGTTTCATAATTTGGATGAGAAAGGAGGAGAAGAGTGTATAGCTTCACTCATTCAATGGACATGATCTCAAGCAGATTCTGGGAGATGGTGAGGGGCAGAGAGGCCTTGTGTGCTACAGTCCAAGGGGACACAAAGAGTCTGACATGACTTTGTGACTGAACAACAACAAGATTTCATTTAATAAAATGGATCTTCCAGGGTTGCGGTGGGGTCTCATCATGTTAGAGGAATAGGAGCCTGAGTCCACTTTCTCCCACACAAATCCATCAAAGGATAGATTGCACATGGAACACCTTCCAGAAACAAATTTGTGACCGATGTGGATGGGACCTAGAAACTGATGAAGGAAAACTAGTCTCTTAAAAAGTAGGTAAGAAAAAATATGTAATGAAAGGGAGGAAATGTTTTTTAGGGATCGAGACTCGCCTTGGAGAAGGAGTCTTGAGGAGAAATTTTCACAAAATAGGAAAACCCTCTCTCATAGGTGTCAGTCGGGGAAGAAATAGAACGAGAGAGAGGAAGAATAAAAACACAGATTATGCCAATAAATGCAATCACTAGTCAAGAAAAGACTCAGATACTCCCGTCCACTGTCATACATGCGGCATCGAAGGGATGTCTGGGATGTATCAAACACACTATGGTTAGAATCAGGCATTAGTCCCCGAGGACAATGTGACGAAGCTAAGGTAACATGCAAACCTAAACTATTGGGACACTAGAGACAGAATTTTAGAAAGGACCTTTCCTGTGAGAAGGCTCTAAGACCACATTAAACCATGGCATATTCACCGAACAGAATATTGTGCACTAGAAAATACCAAAGAAGACCAAGCCAGTGTCCATTTAAGACCCATTCCTCCACGGAGGGAGAGAGGAACGTGTACGACTGTCAGAGGAAGAAGGAAATAGGATAATAGAATCTTGGTCCCAGACACATCCCCTGCCAAGCTCTAAGCTGTCTAACAGTTGCTAATGATGAATTCCTCCCTTCATGGACAGTTCACATATGCCAGAAACATGACAGCCTGGGGTCAGTTAGCCTGAGGAGACACATGGCACACTTGAGACTATGCCCTCTGCAGACAAAGGCAGCAAACTGAGTGGCTGATACCAGAGAGCTGCATAAGATGCATGGCCCAGCTGGGACTGTACCTTGCTTCCAACCAGTCAGAAGAGATTTTGGACTTGGCAAGAGCACAAACACATAGCCAATAGTGGTCATGGCCCTTGCCAAGCACCTAACTGCTTGATTGGCTGAGAAGTGCATGAAACACAGGACCACTTGGGACTGTGCCCTCATGTATCAACCAGGAGTCTGAGCAGGGTGGACCCAGAAAGTACATGTCACATTTGTCATTGATAAGCCCAATGTGATCAACAGACCTCAAGCAACCCCAATGTCCCAATGGCATTTGTTTTCTGTGTCCCACCTCTCACCCCCAAAACACTGAACAGGTGAGGTCGAATAAGAGGCTACTGCACTCTTGTTTCATGTTGAAAACCAGATATGGAGAGGCTTTCAAATGAAAGAAGAAAATATAAAGGAAGAAGCATAAACCAACCCAGAAGTGACAGATTAAACGTAATAAGTCTGCAATATATGGCCAGTCTGTTCAAATGAGGAACAACAGTCACCTTTGACAAGTACAAGCTTCAACAAGAGATTGTCTGACACTATTGACAGCAAAAAGCACACAACTACTTTAAGATTCTGAGATTTATTTTCTCAATTTTTTTAAATTTATTTATTTTATTGGGAGTCTAATTACTTTATTTTATTGTATTGGTTTTGCCGTACATTGGCATGAATCTGCCCCAGGTGTTCATATGTTCCCCATTTTGAACCCACCTCCCACCTCCCTCCCCATCCCATCCATCTAGTTGATCCCAGTACACCAGCCCCGAGCATCCTGTATCATGTATCGAGCCTGGACTGGCGATTCGTTTCACATATGATAATATACATGTTTCAATGTCATTATCCCATCATCCCACCCTCGCCCTCCCCCACAGAGTCCAAAAAACTGTTCTATACATCTGTGTCTCTTTTGCTGTCTCGTATATAGGGTTATCCTTATCACCTTTCTAAATTCCATATATATGCCTTAGTATACTGTATTGGTGTTTTTCTTTCTGGCTTACTTCACTCTGTATAATAGGTTCCAGTTTTTATATGATTTCTTTAACTTTAAGCTTTTTTAGTCCGTTATTATAACCTAAAGGTTTATTTCTATTAACTATTATTAGCTTTCCAGCAAAACACAAGTAAATCTATTTTTTAAACACTTTTTATATATGAGAGAATGAATTTGAACTCCGTTTTCTTTCTTTACACTATTTAAGCAAGTCTATATTTTATTTTTTTGTTCTTAATTTTTACTTTCCAAAAATTGATATCAATGTTGTGACTTTAGTAACAAAATCTTTACGATCTGATTTCACTTATGGATTCATTTTCCCGAATTGATTGCTCTCTCCCCTTTCAACTCTCCCACATCTCCTTCTAGGCACCTCTTTCTCTCTCTTGCCTTTTCTCTGCTGTCTGAAATTCTGTGAATCCCTTTGATTCTTTCTGGATGAGGACAGTTGTGCCACCATTAACCTCGGGTTTTATCTTCTGTATTGCATGGATGTGGATTTTTTGTGTTACTGCAACCTGGGAACAGAAACCGAGAGACCAGGACGTCGATTCCAGAATTTTAGATCAACATTGAACTCCTTACTTCAAGGAATATTAAAGGACAAGCACACACCCCAGAGTTTCCATATCTACATGGAAAGCAATCTCAACACTTGAGTCAGTAAGTTCAGTGCAAGAGAATCCACAACTATTCTCCAGTAAAACAGGAACGCAACAATGAATATTATAAAAGCCGTATCAGACCCACAAACACCCCAAAGCACAGTCCATGGAAAATTTATTGCACTTCAGAGAGAAGAGATACAGATCTGTCTGCCAGTGCACACACACAAATGATCCGAAACATTAAACCTTGAGAAGTCACTGGTCCAATCCCACCCACAAAAGACAGGTTCCACAACATAGTGGAGCTATAATCCTCCGGCCTGCAGAAAGGGGACCCAAATCACAGTAATCGAAACAAAATGAAAAGGGAGAGAAATATGCAGCAGCTGAAGGTAAATGATAAAAAGCCACAAAAACAAAGAAAAGAAGAGGAGTTAGGAAATTTTCCTGAAAAAGAATTCAGAATAATGAGAGTAAAGATCAAAATCTTGAAAGAGACGTAGAATTGCCAGTAAATACACTGGGGGACCGGAATGAGTAGAAATAAACAGGTTTACCATGGATCTAGAAGAAATAAAGAGGAGTCAAGCAGTAAAAATCAATAAAATAACTGAGATTAACAACACCCTGGAAGGAACCAACAGTAGAATAACTGAGACAGAGAAAGAACTAATTAGGTGGAGGTAGAAAGGAGGAAATAAATGAAGCACACTGAGGTGTGCAACAAAAACAACAAGTTAAACAGGTAAAGCTCTGATTGGGGCAGTGATAAATGTCCCACAATGAGAAAATTAGGTATCTAGATGGAGAACACCAAAAAAGAAAAAAAAAGGGGGGGGTGGGGTACTTGGAAGATTCTTGAGGAAGTAAAAGTTGAAAGCACCCTTAAATGAGTCAAGCCGCAAGAATTGGGACCAGATACGAAACAACTGAATGTTCAAAACCGGGAAAAGAAAGTGACACATCTCTGTATTGTCACTAAGCTTATGTGAATCTACATTAGAGTATACTATTAAAATACCAGATGAGTAAATCACAAGCTTGCATCAAGGATTGGGAGAAACATAAACAGCCTCAGATTATATAGATGACAACACTGAAACAAATAGAAAGTGAAGAAAAAATAAAGAGTCTTTTGATGAGGGTGAATGAGAAGAGTGCAAAACCATGCTGACAACTCAACATTCATAAAAACAAAGAAAAAGGCATCTGGTCCCATCACTACTCTGCAAACAGAAGCGGTAAACATGTGAATTTCCAGATTTCCAATTGGGTATCAGAAAAGGCAGAAGAAAGAGAGATCAAATTGCCAACACCCAATGGATCATGGAAGAAACAAGAGAGTTCCAGAAAAACATCTCTTTCTGCTTTATTATCTATGCAGATTCGTTGACTGTGTGGATCACAATAAACTGTGGAAACATTTGGAAGAGATGGGAATACCAGACGAACTGACCTGTCTCTTGAGAAAACTATATTTAGGTAAGGAAGCAAGAGTTAGTGCTGGACATGGAACAACAGACTGGTTTCAAATAGGAAAAGGAATATGTCAAGGCTGTATATTGTCACCTTGCTTATTTAACTTATATGCAGAGTACATCATGAGGAACGCTGGGCTGGAAGAAGCACGAGCTGGAATCAAGACTGCCAGGAGAAATATCAATAACCTCAGATATGCAGATGACACCACCCTTATGGCAGAAAGTGAAGAGGAACTCAAAAGCCTCTTGATGAAAGTGAAAGAGGAGAGTGAAAAATTTGAATTAAAGCTCAGCATTCAGAAAACTAAGATCATGATATCTGGTCCCAGCACTTCATGAGAAATAGATGGAGAAACAGGGGAAAGAGTGTTAGACTTTATTTTTTAGGCTCCAAAATCACTGTAGATGGTGATTGCAGCCATGAAATTAAAAGACGCTTACTCCTTGGAAGAAAAGTTAAGACCAACTTAGATACCATTTTAAAAACCAGAGACATAACTTTCCCAACCAAGGTCGGTCTAGTTAAGGCTGTGTATTTTCCAGTGGTCAATATGGATGTGAGAGCTGGACTGTGAAGAAAGTTGAGCGCAGAATTGATGCTTTTGAACTGTGGAGTTGGAGAAAATTATTGAGAGTCCCTGCAAGGAGATCCAACCAAATCATTTTACAGGAGATCAGTCCTGGGTGTTCATTGGAAGGACTGATGCTGAGGCTCAAACTCCAATACTCTGGACCCGTGATGTGAAGAGTTGATTCATGGGAAAAAAAACTCTGATTCTGGGAGAATTGGGGGCAGGAGGAGAAGGGGATGGCCTAGGATGAGATGGCCGGATGGCATCACCGATTCGATGGACATGAGGTTGAGTGAACCCCAGGAGTTGGTGATGGACAGGGAGGCCTGACATGCTGTAATTCATGGGGTAGCAAACAGTAGGACACGACTGAGACTGTTCTGAACTAAACTGAAATATATGGAAACAGTGACAGGCTTCATTTCCTTTGGCTCGAAAATTACTAAGAATAGTGATTGCAGTCATCAAATTAAATGTCACTTGCTTTTGGATGTAAAAGCTCTGACAAACCTAGACATTGCATTAAAATTAAGACACACCACCTTACTAAATTCTCAGTTAAAAATAAATGTCAATGATGGTTACCCTTGTCTAAATCAAAGAAACTAAACCATGCCATATGGGGCCACCCAAGACAGGCAGGAAATGATGGAAAGGTCTGACACAATGTGGGCCACTGGAGAAGGGAATGCAAACCACTTGAGTATACCTGACTTGAGAACCTAATAAACAGTATGAAAAAGCAAAATAATAGGATACTGAATGAGGAATTCCCCAGGGTGGTAGGTGCCCAGTATGCTCCTGTTGATCAGTGAATAAAAAACTCCAGAAACAGTGAAGGGATAGAGCCAAAGCAAAAGCAGTACCCAGTTGTGGATGTTACTGGTGATAGAAGCAAGGTCCGATGCTGCAAAGAACAATATTGCATAGGAATCTGGAGTGTGAGGTCCGTGAATCAAGGCAAATTGGAAGTTGTCAAACAGGAGATGGCAAGAGTGAATGTAGACATTCTAGGAATCAGTGAACTAAAATGGACTGGAATGGGTGAATTTAACTCAGATGACTCAGATGATTATATCTGCTACTTTGGGAAGGAATCCCTTATAAGAACGGGAGGAGCCATCATGGCCAACCAAAGAGTCCAAAATGCAGTACTTGGATACAATCTTATAAACGATAGGATGACTTCTGTTCATTTCCAAGAAAAACCATTCAATATTACAGTAATCAAGGCTATGCACCAACAAGTAATTCTGAAGAAGCCGAAGTTGAACGTATCTATGAAGATCTACAGGACCTTTTATAACTAATACTCAAAAAAGATGCCCTTTTCATTATAGAAGACTGGAATGTAAAAAGTAGGAAGTCAAGAAACACCTGGAGTAACAGGCAAACTTGGCCTTGGAGCAGGGAATGAAGCAGGACAAAGGCTAATAGAGTTTTGCCAAGAGAACGCAGTGGTCATAGCAAATACCCTTTTTCAACAACACAAGAGAAGACTCTACACATGGACATCACCAGATGGTCAACACCGAAATCAGATTGATAATATTATTTTCAGCCAAAGATCAAGAAATTCTATACAGTTAGCAAAAATAAGACCAGGAACTGCCTGTGGCTCAGATCATGAACTCCTTGTTACCAAATTCAGACTTAAAATGAAGAAACTAGGGAAAACCACTAGACCATTCATATATGACCTAAACCAAATCCCTTATGATTATACAGTGGAAGTGAGAAATAGATTTGAGGGACTAGATATGGTAGATAGAGTCCCTGATGAACTCTGGACGGAGGTTCATGACATTGTACAGGAGACAGGGACCAAGACCATCCCCCTGGAAAAGAAATGCAAAAAAGCAAAATGACTGTCTGAGGAGGCCTTACAAATTTCTGTGAAAAGAAGAAAAGCAAAAAGCAAAGGAGAAAGGGAAAGATATATGCATCTGAATGCAGATTTCCAAAAAATAGCTAGGAGAAATAACAAAGGCTTCCTCACTGATCAATGCTAGGAAACAGAGGAAAATAACAGAATAGGAAAGAAAAAAGATCTCCTCAAGAAAATTAGAGCTACCAAGGGAACATTTCATGCAAAGATGGGCTCGGTAAAAGACAGATATATTATGGACCTAACAGAAGCAGAGGTGGCAAGAATACACAGAAGAACTGTACAAAAAAATCTTCACAACCAAGATAGTCACGATGGTGTAATCACTGACCAAGAGCCAGACATCTTGGAATGTGAAGTCAAGTGGGCCTTAGAAAGCATCACTACGAACAAAGCTAGTGGAGGTGATGGAATTCCAGTTGAACTACTTCAAATCTTGAAAGATGATGCTGTGAAAGTGCTGCACTCAATATGCCAGCAAATTTGGAAAACTCAGCAGTGGCCACAGGACTGGCAAAGGTCAGGCTTCATTCCAATCCCAAAGAAAGGCAATGCCAAAGAATATTCAAATGACCTCACAATTTCACTCATCTCACACACTAGTAAAGTCATGCTCAAAATTCTCCAAGCCAGGCTTCAGCAATACGTGAACTGTGAACTTTGAGATGTTCAAGCTGGTTTTAGAAAAGGCAGAGAAACCAGAGATCAAATTGCCAACATCCCTCTGGATCATGGAAAAACTAAGAAAGTTCCCAGAAAAACATCAATGTCTGCTTCATTGACTATGCCAAATCCTTTCACTGTGAGGATCACAACAAACTGTGGAAAATTCTGAGAGAAGGGAATACCAGACCACCTGACCTGTCTCTTGAGAAACCTGTATGCAGGTCAGGAGGCAACTGTTAGAACTGGACATGGTACAACCGACTGGTTCCAAATAGGAAAAGGAGTGTGTCAAAGTTGTATATTGTCACCCTGCCTATTTAACTTCTATGCAGAGTACATCATGAGGAACAATGAGCTGGAAGAAGCACAAGCTGGAATCAAGATTGCTGAGAGAAATGTTAACACCCTCAGATATGAAGATGATATCACTCTTATGGCAGAAAGTGAAGAGGAACTCAAAAGCCTGTTGATGATAGTGAAAGAGGAGAGTGAAAAAGTTGGTTTGAATCTCCACATTCAGAAAACTAAGATCATGGCATCTGGTCCCATCACGTCATGGGAAATAGATGGGGAAACAGTGTCAGACTTTATTTTTTGGGCTCCAAAATCACTGAGGAAGCTGATTGCAGCCATGAAATTAAAAGAACATCACTCCTTGGAAGGGAATTTCTGACCAACCTAGATAGCATATAAAAGAGCAGAGACATTACTTTGCCAACAAATGATCATCTAGCCAGGGCTATATTTTTTCCAGGGATCATGTATGGATGTGAGAGTTGGACTGTGAAGAAAGCTGATAGCCGAAGAATTGATGCTTTTGAACTATGGTGTTGGAGAAGATCTTGAGAGTCCCTTGGACTGCAAGGAGATCCAACCAGTCCATTCTAAAGGAAACCAGTCCTGGATGTTCATAAGAAAGACTGATGCTGAAGCTCCAATAATTTGACCACCTCATGAGAACTGCTGACTCACTGGAAAAGATTCTGATGCTGGGAGGGATTTGGGGCAGGAGGAGAAGGGGACGGCAGAGAATTAGATGGCTGAATGTCATCACCGACTCGATGGAGGTGGGTTTGATTGAACTCCGGGAGTCGGTGAAGGACACGGAAGCGTGGCATGCTGTGATTCAGGGGGATTCAAAGAGTTTGACACGACTGAGGGACTGAACTCAACCTGAACTGAACTGAATGATGGTAATGTTGGAGGTTATGGGATGTTGTTGAGTGATGTATGTAGCTTTTGACTGCTAATTTATTTAGCACCTTTTATTGCTAATTCAGGAAATACTTAAAATACTTCTTTTGGCAAGCACTATGTCTTAGTGCTTAGCTGATGTGAAAGATACATAAGGCAACTTGGGTACAGATACAACACATAGAAGAATTGGACATTTGTGGTTAACTTGGTAGGAAGGAGGACAGGTTCTTTCCATTCCCAAGCAAGTGTTTAGGAAAAGTTGTGAAATGTGGCTTCTTATGACTGAAAATATGTTGCCTGATTGTAGCTCTAGAAATTCTGTGAAACAGATAGATAATGAAGCTAGTAAGGGAAAGAAATGCCATGTCTTCCAAAAACTGATTACCTTGCTGAGATGCTGCATCACCACAAGGATTTAAGTCTATCTTTGTAGGAACAGCAAAACAACATCAAAATATACATTAGAAAATATAGGGTGGTGTGTTGGTGGGAGGAAATAAAGGCATGACATAAGGAGAGCAGAGCAAGAATGACCCTTTTTAATACAACTTGTAAAATGCCTATCTTGTGCTGACTGTGGTGCAATCTTTGACTACGTCATGTTATCATTGGCATCCCATCATGGTATGATAGTGATCATGATTATTGAGTAGGCTACATCTACATTTTCAAGTGAAACACATTTTTTTTTTAATGAAGAATACATTCTATCTAACCTTTTAGCTTTCTTTGCAATGACTGGTATAATATAATAAAACTGAGAAAGCATTAAAATATATATGCTCATTTGTTGTTTCTAAATTTTATTTGTATATGATTCTTCCCCCATATCATCCTAACTTAGACACCCAGTCAGTTCTGCCTGGATAATTTCAGAAGTCAATTTATTTACATTTTGCCTTTTCACATTGTTTATATTTTCTATTTTTTCAAACAATTCATTAGGTTTAATGTATCTATGATGCATACTGAATGTTTCCTGGAACAGAAAATTTATATTAAAGCAGAGCAAAATATCCAGGAACTGAAATGCTCATTTACTCTTAATTATTTCAAAGTGAAATTGACACTGTGAAAATGAACATATAACTTTATTCTTCAAATAAGAGAATTGAAGGAATTTGTTGACATTTTCCAACAGTAATTTTAATCTTAAGTATCGTGCATAATCTGACACCTATTTGGTACACCAGTTGTATTAAGATGATTTTTAAATAATGAATATGGTTGATGTATTGACCTAGAAAGAGAGGCAACCATGTATCAGAGATCTCCGGTACTGGAAAAGATGAATGACCTGTTGTAGTTTATGAAAATGTTTGTCATAGGCTGCCACATGACCATACACACCTGGAAAGGTAGAAGTTTCCACCCTCAGTCCAAAATCACTGTTGCATAATGGAGATACAATGTGGTACTGCAAACTAGAAGTAGACATAGCTGCCACAGTATGTCAAAGAGGCACTGCAGCCATTTAGCTTATAGCAGCTGCTAGGTGAAACCCTGTGAACAATGCTCCACGTAGATTGTGGGATGGAGAGGGAGATGGGAGGGTGTTCCGAAAGGGAGGGGATATATGTATATCTATTTCTGATTTATTTTGAATTCTGACAGAATACAGCAAAATTCGGTAAATCAATTACTCTTCCGTTAAAAGAAAAACAAAAACAATAAGAGAAACAGCAGGGTGATGTATCACAATATGCTCCTGTGGTCTAACTGATATTGATGATGGAGAAGAGAAATAATTTCAAGTTAGGGCACTTGTATCAGCAACTATCTGGATGGCAGAACGCTTTAGTATGAATGGCACACTTAAACTTCTGCAGGCTGAAAATACATTCGCTTCTCTATTTCCAGGATTGAAGTCAGAGTTATGACTATCCATATTACCCGTTGCTTTAACATGATTCTTCTTCTTATCTCAGATTAATGAAGATACTGTAGAGACATTTTTTTGATCAACGCTTCCTTTGATTCTTACTAAATGTGAGGATAACCTCGTTCAAAATATGGTTATGATAGAACTGAAACTAAAAACAAAGGGGGAAAAATATTTCGTAACTCTTTCAACCAAGATAGATCAGAAAAACAAAGAAAAATGGATTCCTTTAATCATAAAATGTAAATAGTAGCAAATAATCCCCTTTCATTAGTAGTTTTAAAAACTTACATAGTCGTAGAAATAATGATCCTCAAGTAAAATATGTTATAGGTCTATGGTAAATATCATTTAAATAGCTTTAGGATTTGAAATGTTCCCAATTTTTTTTTTTTGGTCAAAATATAATTTAAGCCATTTTTATTAATCTGGACAAACAAATGACAGAGAAAAGACATCACCAAATGCTCAACACTGAAATCAGATTGATTTTATTCTTTCAGTCAAAGATGGAGAATCTCTAAAC
Source organism: Moschus berezovskii (assembly GCF_049115385.1). Classification (NCBI taxonomy): domain Eukaryota; kingdom Metazoa; phylum Chordata; class Mammalia; order Artiodactyla; family Moschidae; genus Moschus; species Moschus berezovskii. The sequence goes on along the minus strand of NC_142489.1, from coordinate 17,274,804 downwards.
AGACAGCAAAAACAAGACCAGGAGCTGACTGTGGCACAGATCCTGAACTCCTTGTTGCAAATTCAGACTGAGATAGAAGGAAGTGGAGACAACCCCTATACCATTCATGTATGACATAAGTCAATTCACTTATGACTATTCAGTGGAAGTGAGATATAGTTTTAAGGGACTAGATCTGACAGAGAGGGTGCCTGATAAATTATGAGCGGAGGTTCATGACATTGTACAGGAGACAGGAATCAAGATCATCCCTAAGAAAAAGAAATGCAAAAAAGCAAAATGGCTGTCTAAGGAGGCCTTACAAATGGCCGTGAAAGAAGGGAAGTGTAAAGCACAGGAGAAAAGGAAATGTATACCCATTTGAATGTAGAGTTCCAATGAATAGCAAGGAGAAATAAGAAAGACTTTCTCAGTGATCAGTGCAAAAAAATGGAGGAAAGCAATAGAATGGGAAAGACTAGAGATATCTGCAGGTTAATTAGAAATACTGAGGCAACATTTCATGCAAAGGTGGGCTCAATAAAGGACACAAATGTCAGGAACCAAAGAGAAGCAGAAGATGTTAAGAAGAGGTGGCAAGAACACACAGAATAACTGTACATAGAAGATCTTCAAGACCCAGAAAAACACGATGGTGTGATCATTCACCTAGAGCCAGACATCCTGGAATGTGAAGACAAGTGGGCCTTAGGAAGCATCATTATGAACAAAACTACTGTAGGTAATGGAATTCCAGTTGAGCTATTTCAAATCCTAAAAGATGATGCTGTGAAAGTGCTGCACTCAATATGCCAGCAAATTTGGAAAACTCAGCAGTGGCCACCGGACTGGAAAATGTCAGTCTTCATTCCAATCCCAAAGAAAGGCAATACCAAAGAATGCTCAAACTACAGCATAATTGCTCTCATCTCACATGCTAATCATGCGGTGCTAGAAAGTGTCTTTAAAAACTAAATCGTGACTTGACCTACAGAGGCCCGTAGAGTCATATCTCTGGTCTTTCCAAAGGTATGTACACATATGAGAACACCCAGGGATTATTGATTGTGAACTCCTCTGCTGGGGAAGACTTGTAAGATTCTTTTGAACTTCAGGAATACCAAACAAATGAATTGTAAATAAAATAAACTTTGAAGACTCATTGGAAGTGCTGATGCTGAAAATAAAGCCCCGAAACTTCGTCCAACCGAGGCAAAGATTTGATTCATTTGAAAAGACCCTGGTCTTTAGAAAATGTTGAAAGGAGGAGGATCAGTGGGTGAGAGAGCATGAGATGTTTGGATTGCATCAGCGATTCATAGGACATGATCTCAGGGAAACTATGGGAAGTAGTGAGGGGCAGAGAGGACTGATGTACTAGAGTCCAAGGGGATACGAAGAGTCAAATATGGCTTAGTCGCTGAAGAACAACAGCATTTCAGTTAACAAAATAGGTCTTGAAGGATGGCAGTTGATTCCAAAATATCAGAACAATAGGAGGACAAGACCACTCTCTCCCCAGCAAACCATCTAAGCATCGACTGCACATGGAAGAACTTCCAGAAAACAAACTGGGAACACTGTTGACTGGTCCAAGATACCCAGAAGTCAACATGATTTTTCCAAAGGAGGTATGGAAAAATAAAAGAGAGACAAAATATTTAGGGGATGAGGTTGGACTTGGAGAGGAAGTTTTAAATGACGAGAGCTTGCAGACAATTGTAAACCCTTTCAGGACAGTGACAGTGGAGAACTCTGGGATCGCTTAGAGAAATATAACCAAGGGAAAGAAAAACAAAAGCAAATGTGCCTAACTGTAATTACCAGGGAGAAACATCTCAGATACTCCTGTCCGCCATCATTGAGGTGGACCTGGGAGGGATGCTTGGGCTCTATAACCTGACCTATGATAAGGACCCAGTTTTAATGCTCTGAGGACGATCTGACAGAGCTAAGGTGATGTAGCAACCTAAACCATGGGAACACCAGAGACAAAAATTCAAAAAAAGGACCTTTCTTTAGAGAAGTCTCTATGGCCACGTAGTGAAAACAGACACTCACAGAACAAAAGATTGCAGATTACAAAATATCAAAGATGTGCAAACAGGTTGCCATTTATGGCCCTTTCCTCCAAGGAGGCAGAGAGGAATGTTTGCATCAGACAGAGGCAGAAGGCACGAGGCTGCTGTTATATCAGCCCCAGAGGCCAAATCTCCCACCAAGCTCTAAGCAGGCTGCCAGTTGCTAACCATGTCTTCCTGGGTTCATGCTCAGTTCACATAGACAAGGAGGGTCAAAATATGAGCTCAGCACCCCTCTGGAGACACACGGAATTCTTGCAAATTGTTCTTCTGGAAAAGCCAACAATGAAGGAAATTTACATGGCTGAAAACAGCCTGCAGTTAAAACTCCCCTGCAGGTCATCCCCACTATTCTATGCAAAGCAAAGAACTCTCTCACCTGAAGGAAAAAAAAAAAAAAAAGGACTTTAAGGCTGATTACACCCAGCTTCCAGAGGGTCCAGCCTATGCCTGATCTCCAAAATTCCTTGACCCAGACATTTAAGCGATAACTACTCCAAACAACCTTGGAGAAGAACAGGTTCCCTTAAGACAGTGACTTTCCACATATTTTCCTATATATATGCATACTATTTTATTGGGTTTTTGCAGCAGCTCATTAATCTGACTGCTGCTCTTTCTTGCCTAATTAAAGGTGATCTGTTCCTAAAAAGTGCCAGTCTCATTCTTTTTCTGAACCGTGACTTCTCTAACTCCCTTACCTACATCAAGCCAAGTGGCTGGGACCTGATAGTTATATAAGATGCATGGCCTACCTTAAACAATACCTTGCCTGCAACACAGTTGCCTGAGCAATTTGGATCTGGGAAGGAAACAAAGCATATAACCGATCATGTTCAGTTCCGTTGCAGAGTACCTAAGAGCCTGAGTGGTGTAGACATGGGAAGGGCATGAAACACAAGGCCCACTTTGGGCAGTGCCCTCACGGATCACCCAGGCACCTGAGCAGTGTGAACAGAGAAAGTCCATGTCACCTACTGCTGTGGCAGGCCCACTGTGGTCCATCTACCTTGAGCACTCCGACCAATATATTGCATCAGTATTATTTTCAATGTTCTCCACCTCACTACTGCACCACTGAGCAAGTGAAGTCATATAAGGGCCTGCTGCCCCCTAGTGTTATGGTACAAACTAGTCATGTGTAAACTTGTCAAGGAAGAAAATTGCAAATGAGGAAGTAAAAAATAAGCAAGAAGGGTGAACTAGCCCAGAATTGACAGGTGCAATAAATTGAAAATCTGAAGTTAATGCAGAAAATGTGCAATTCAGGGCAACAATAGCTTTTGATAACAAGTCAGTTAGTTTGTCCTTCAGTCAAGTTGGTTAGTAGTATCCGACTCTATGTGACCCAATGAATCACAGCATGCCAGGCCTCCCTGTCCATCACCAACCCCATCACCGGGGTTTACTCACACTCATGTCCATTGAGTCAGTGATGCCATTTAGGCATCTCATCCTCTGTCATTCCCTCCTCCTCCTGCCCCCAGTCACTCTAACCATCAGATCCTTTTCCATTGAATCAACACTTAGCATGATGTGGCCAAAGTATTGGAATTTCAGCTTTAGCATCAGTTCTTCCAATGAACACTCAGGACTTATCTCCTTTAAGATGGACTGGTTGGACCTCCTTGCAGTCCAAGGGTTGGAAAAAGAGACCATCTGACACTGATCTGACACCACTAAGCTCACAGTAACTCTAGAGAAATTGTTAGATTATTTTTTATTTTATTCATGTTTTTATTAATGAAACTTTTAATCTATTCCTTATCATTCCCTTACATTCATTTCTATATACTAAATTACAAGTTTGAGAATTATTTTGGCTTCTATTATTTTTCAAGTATTTATAGTACTTTATATAGATATAGATAGCATGTTAAAAAGCAGAGACATTACTTTGCCAACCAAGGTCCGTCTAGTCAAGGATATGGTTTTTCCAGTGGTCATGTATGGATGTGAGAGTAGGACTGTGAAGAAAGCCGATCTCCGAAGAATTGATGCTCTTGATCTGTGGTGGTGGAGAAGACTCTTGAGTGTCCCTTGGACTGCAAGGAGAGTCAACCAGTCCATTCTAAAGAAGATCAGTCCTGGGTGTTCTTTGGAAGGACTGATGCTAAAGCTTAAACTCCAATACTTTGGCCACCTCATGCGAACAGTTCACTCCCTGGAAAAGACTCTGATGATTGGAGGGATTGTGGGCAGGAGATGAAGGGGGTGACAGAGAATTAGATGGCTGGATGGCATCACCAACTCGATGGACATGAGTTTCAGTGAACTCCGGGTTTTAGTGATGGACAGGGGGGCCTGGCGTGCTGTGCTTCATGGGGGACAGAGTCAGACATGACTGAGCGACTGAACTGAATTGAACACTTATTCTACTCAAATTCTCCCAGAAATTTGCAGAGTAAGGAACATTTCCAAACTCATTCTATGAGGCTACCAACACCCTAACACCAAAACCAAAGATGCCTTAGGAAAAGAAAACTACAGGCCACTAACACCGATGGACATAGATGCAAAAATCCATAACAAAATCCTAACAAACAGAATTCAAAACCATTTTTAAAAGATCATACTTCATTAGGAAGTAGGCTTTATCTCAGGGATCCAAGGATTCTTTAATATCTGTAAGTCAAACAATGTAATACACCATGTTAACAAATTAAATGATAAAAACCATATGATTATCTCAAGATGCAGTGAGGTCGTTGACAAAATTCACCATTCATTTATGACCAAAAAAAGTAAAAACAACCCTCCAGAAAGAAGGAATATAAGGAATATACCTCAACATAATAAAAGCTACCTATGACAAACCAACAGTAAAGATGATCCTCAATGGTGAAAAATTGAAAGCATTCCCACTAAAGTCAGGAACAAGACAAGAATGTCCTCTCTCATCACTACTATTAAACACAGATTTGGAAATTTTAGCCACAGCAATCAGAGAGGAAAATGAAATCAAAGTAATCCCTATTGGAAAAGAAGAATGAAAAATCTCTCTCTTTGAAGATATCATGATCTTCTACTTAGAAAACCCTAAAGACTTCACCAGAAAATGGCTACAGCTAAGCAATAAACATAGTAAAGTTGCAGGATGTAAAATTAACACCCAGAAATTCCCTACATACGAATACACTAACAATTAGAAAACAGAAAGATAAATAAAGGAAACATTCCCATTCACCATTGAAATGAAAAGAATAAAATTCTTAGGAATAAATCTACCTAAAGAAACATCCGCTGGATCATGGAGAAAGCAAGAGAGTTTCTGCTTCATTGACTATGACAAAGCCTTTGACTGTGTCAATCACCATAAACTGTGGAACATTCTGAAAGAGATGGCAATCCCAGACCACCTGACCTGCCCCTTGAGAAACCTGTATGCAGGTCAGGAGGCAACAGTTAGAACTGGACATGGAACAACAGACTGGTTCCAAATAGGAAAAGGTGTATGTCAAGGTTGTATATTGTCACCTTGCTTATTTAACTTCTATGCAGAGTACATCATGAGGAACCCTGGGCTGGAAGAAGCACAAGCTGGAATCAAGATTGCTGGGAGAAATATCAATAACCTCAGATATGCAGATGACACTACCCTTATGGCAGAAAGGGAAAACGAACTCAGAAGCTTCTTGATGAACGTGAAAGGGGAGAGTGAAAAGGTTGGCTTGAAGCTCAACATTTAGAAGACAAAGATCATGGCATCTGGCTCCATCACTTCATGGGAAATAGATGGTAAAACAGCAGAAACAGTGTCAGACTTTATTTTTGGGGGGCTTCAAAATCACTGCAGATGCTGATTGCAGCCATGAAATTAAAAGACGCTTACTCCTTGGAAGGAAAGTTATGACCAACCTTGATAGTATATTGAAAAACAGAGACATTACTTTGCCAACAAAGGTCCGTCTAGTCAAGGCTATGGTTTTTCCCGTGGTCATGTATGGATGTGAGAGTTGGACTATGAAGAAAGCTGATCGCCGAAGAATTGATGCTTTTAAACTGTGGTGCTGGAGAAGACTCTTGAGAGTCCCTTGGACTGCAAGGAGATCCAACCAGTCCATTCTAAAGGAGATCAATCCTGGATGTTCATTGGAAGGACTGATGCTAAAGCTGAAACTGAAATACTTTGGCCACCTCCTGCGACGAGTTGACTCATGGAAAAGGTTGGGGGCGGGAGGAGAAGGGGACGACGGAGAATGAGATGGCTGGATGGCATCACTGACTCTGGGGACATAAGTTTGAGTGTATTCCGGGAGTTGGTGAGGGACAGGGAGGCCTGGCGTGCTGTGATTCATGGGGTCGCGGAGAGTCGGACACGACTGAGCAACTGAACTGAACTGAACTGAAAGAAACCAAAGTCCTATATATAGAAAACTAAAAAACACTGATGAAAGAAATAAAAAAGGAAATACATAGATGTTAGAAATATATCATGTTTATGGATTAGAAGTGTCAAAATAGTGAAAATGATTATACCACCTAAAGCAATCTATAGGTTCAATGCAATCCCTATCAAGCTACCTACGGTATTTTTCACAGAACTATTAACAAATAATGTCACGATTTGTATGGAAATACCAAAAACCTAGAATAAACAAAACAATCTTGAGAAGGACGAATTGACCTGGAGGAATGAACCTGCTTGACTTCAGGCTATACTACAAAGCTGTAATCATCATGACTGTATGGTACTGGCACAAAGATAAAGTGTAGATGATTGAAGCAAATAGAAAGCCGAGAAATGAAGCCAGACACCCATGGACAACTTCTCTTTCACAAGGGAGGCAAGTATATACACTGGGAAAAAGTCTCTGAAACACGTGGCACTAGGAAAACTGGTCATCCACGTGTAAAAGAATGACACCGGCAATGAGGAGCCATCTCAGGCAGGTCAAAATGGATACTACCCAAAAATCTACACAAAATAAATTCTGGAGTGGTGTGGGGAAAGGAGGACCATCTTACACTGTTGGTGGGACTGCAAATTAGTACAGACACTATGGAGAACATTGGGGAGATTAGTTAAAAAATTGGGAACAGTACTGCCATATGGTCTAGAGGTACCACTACCTGACATACACACGAATGAAACCAGAATTGTAAGAGACACGTGTACCCCAATGTTCATCACAGCACTGTTTATAATAGCCAGGGAATGGAAGCAACATAAATGTCCACTGGCAGAAGAATGGATAAGAAACATTTGGTACATATACACAAAGGAATATTACTCAGTCATTAAAAAGATTTAATTTGAATCAGTTCTAATGAGGTGGATGAAACTGAAGCCTATTACACAGACAGAAGTATGTCAGAACAAAAAACACCACTACGGTACACTAATGCATATAATGGAATTTCAAAATATGATATCAATGACACTATAGGCGAGATGGCAATAGAGACACAAAGGTATAGAACAGTCTTTAAGACTCTGTGGGAGAAAGTGAGAGTGGGTTGATTTGAGAGGACAGCATTGAAACGTATATGATCATATGTGAAACAGATCACCAGTTCGTGTTTGATACATGAGACAAGGTGTTCAGGGCTGGTGCACTGGGATGACGTGGAGGTTTGGGATGGGAGTGAGGTGGAAGGAATGTTCACATGAAAAACAAATGTAAACACATGGCTGATTCATGTCAATGCATGGAAAACCCACTTCAATATTATAATTCAGTTCATTTCAGTTCAGTCGCTCAGTCGTGTCCGACTCTCCGCGACCCCATGAATCACAGCACGCCAGGCCTCCCTGTCCATCACCAACTCCCAGAGTACACTCAAACTCATGTCCACAGAGTCGGTGATGCCATCCAGCCATCTCATTCTCCGTCGTCCCCTTCTCCTCCCGCCCCCAACCTTTCCCAGCATCAGAGTCTTTTCCAGTGAGTCAACTCGTCTCATGAGGTGGCCAAAGTATTGGAGTTTCAGCTTTAGCATCAGTCCCTCCAATGAACATCCAGGATTGATCTCCTTTAGAATGGACTGGTTGGATCTCCTTGCAGTATAAGGGACTCTCAAGAGTCTTCTCCAACACCACAGTTCAAAAGCATCGATTCTTCGGCGATCAGCTTTCTTCACAGTCCAACTCTCACTTAGCCCCCAATTAAATAAATATTTTTTAATGTACTAAAAAAAATAAAGCCTGTTGGACTTCTTCAGTAATCCAGTGGCTTAAGAATTTGCCTGTCAATGCAGGGGACATGGGTTTGAATCTTGGTCTGAGGAGACTTCACATACTACCAAAGTAGATAAGCCTGTGTGCCCCAACTACTGAACCTGAGAGACCTAGAGCTTGTGCTCCGAAAAAGAAGGCATTGCCATGAGAAGCTAGCTTATTACAATGAAGATTAACCCAAATTACTGCAACTAGAGAAACTTTGTGCACAGCAATGAAGACTCAGTGCAGCCGTAAATAAATAAATACTAAAAATTATGAATAAATGAACTGTAGATACATAATATTCTTCCATGTAATATGAAAATTTTATATTTCATTAAATATCCAGATGTTGATTTGAAATATCGAATTCCTGTATTTCAATTATGGAAACCAAGGGCAATATTTCTAAACAAAGTATAAATTGTCTATATTTCATATATAAGTATCTTGGTGTATATTTTCCTATATGATTCTCTAAATTTCACATATGAAAATCTAGGTGTCAATTCTATTTGAAAGTTGGAATTCTCTATAATTCACGTTTGAAGTTCAGGATGGTTATATTTGCTACTGCGAACGTGGAATTCCCTAATTTTGTATGAAAATCTGAGTGTAGATTTTGTAGATGAAGAATGCAAGTTTCTGTATTTCAATTCTTTACCATCAGAGTCACCAGGGAACTTTCATACATTTAGGAAAACCTCCAAGAACTTATAAAATTAACACCAAAAATAGATGTCCTTTCACCATAGCTGACTGTGATGTAAAAACAGGAAGTCAAGCTATACTTGGAGTAACAGAGAAGTTCGGATTTGGGGTACAAAGTGATGCAGAACAAAGGGTAAAGGTAGAGTTTTGCAGAGAAAGGTTAAAAATGGAAAAAGCGACAGTGTTCTTGGGCTCCAAAATCACTGGGGACAGTGATTACAGCCATGAAAATAAAAGACTCTCACTCCCAGGAAGAAAAGCTATGACAAACTTAGACACAATATACTTAGAAGCAGAGATATCACTTTGTCGACAAAGGTTCATATGGGCAAAGAAGGTTTTTTCCTAGTGGATATGTATGGATGCCTCTCATGTGTAGCCCTACACAGCATGTCTTTGTTTAACTGTTACACAAGGCAGCGATTCATGTGATGGATTGATTGGGTTTCTGTAATGGTGGTTTCCGTCTTTCTGCCCTCAAATGCCCTCTCTCAGCACCTACCATCTACTGGGGGTTCTCTTACTTTGGTTGTGGAGTATCTCTTCACTGCTTCTACAGCAAAGAACAGCCTCTGCTCCTTACGTTGGATGAGGGATATCTCCTCTTGACAGCTGGCTGCTGAAATGCCACACAGCCACAGCACGCTGCTCCAGACATTTTGGAAAACTCAGCAATGGCCAAGGATTGGAAAAGGTCAGTTTTCCTTCCAGTCCCGAAGAGACGCAATGCCAAAGAATACCCAAACTATTACACAATTGCCTTCATCTCATGTGCTAATAAAGTAATGCTCAAAATTCTCCACGGCAGGGTTCAGCAATATGTGAACCGTCAACTTCCAGATGTTCAAGCTGGTTTTGGAAAAGGCACAGGAATCAGAGATCAAATTTCAGACATCTGCTGGATCTCTGAAAAAATAAGAGTTCCAGAAATCATCTATTTCTGCTTTATTGACTATGCCAAAGACTTTGACTCTCTGGATCACAATAAACTATGGAAAATTCTTCAAGAGATGGGAATATCAGACCACCTGACTTGTCTCTTGAGAAACCTGTATGCATGTAGAAAACAACAGTTAGAACAATGCATGGAAGTAGGTCAAGGCTGTATTGTCACTCTACTTATTTAACTACATGCAGAACACATCAAGAGAAATATGGGTTGTATGAAGCAGAAGCTGGAATCAAGATTGCACGGAAAATATCAATAACTGCAAAGATGCAGACGAAACCACAATTATGACAGAAAATGAGGAAAATCTGAAAGCATCTTAAGGAAAGTAAAAGAAGAGAGTGAAAAATTGTCTTTTTATTTCACATCACCTGTACAGTTGCCACCTTTACTACCTGAAATATTGAATTTATTTCATATAGGCAAATCTATGCCTGTATTCCTATTTGAAATATCAATTCTCTACAGTTAACATATGAATATTTGGTGAAGATTTGTTTCCTATATTATATATAGAATTTTATACACTTCACAGTTGAAAATCAGGAGAGTTATTTTTCCTACAAGGAACAAGGAGTTCTCATTCGTGAACATGAACCCCTGGGTGCAGAATTTCCTACAAGAGAAACGTAAGTCTCTGCTTTTCAATTATTCACCTTCTATGTTACCAGGGAACTTTAATGGTTTTAGAAAGACCTGTAAGTCTTTCTAGAAATAACACCGAGAAAAGATGTCCATTTAATTATAGGGTTCTGGAACATAAAAACAGAGTCAACAGATACCTGGTGCAATGGGGATGGTTGGCCTTGGTGTATAAAATGAGGCAGGACAAAGAATAGCAATGTTTTGGCAAATAGAAAGGGTAAAAATGAAAACTGAGGCAGACAGTTTTCTTCTTCTCCAACATCTCTGGGGACCGTGATCACATCCATGAAAATAAAAACCCCTGCTTCTGGGAAGAAAAGCTATAATAAGCCTAGACACAATGTACTGAAAAGCAGAGACATCTCCTTGGCAACAAAGGTCCATATAGTCAGAGCTATGGTTTTACTCATAGACATGTACGGATGAGCTAGATTCACTATAAAGAAGGTTGATTGCCAAAGAATTGAGGCTTTGCAACTGGGTGCAAAAGATGGGTCTTGAGAGACTTTTGTCCAGCAAGGAGATCAACCCCATCAATCTTAAAGGAAACTATCCCTAAATATCCATTGTGAAGGCTGATGTTGAAACTGAAATTCCAGTACTTTGGCTACCTTGGTGTGAAGAAATAATACATGGGAAAAGATTGAGTTTATGTCTTGTCGCTAAAAAAATAATAATTATTATTGACTCTGATATGAGTAGATGGAGGACAGGAGGAGAAGGGGACGACAGAGGATGAGATGACTCGTTGGCATCACCGACTCAATGGACATGAGTTTGGGTAAACTCCTGGAGTTGGTGATGGACAGGGATGCCTGGCGTGCTGCGGTTCATGGGGTTGCAAAGAGTCCAACATGATTTAGCAACTGAACTAGTGGAATTTGGAATGCAGTAACGACGAGTCTTTAGCAAAAAGAGACACAGAAGTAAAACAGTTTTTAGACTATGAGGGAGTAGGCGAGGGTGGGACCATATGAGGAAACCACATTGAAACATGTTTATTACCATATGTCAAATAGATGATCAGTGCAAATTCAATACATTAAGCAGGACATTCAACACTGCTTTTCTAAATTGTGCAGAGGAATGGGTGAGGATTGAGGTGGAATGGATTCATGTGTTGTGGGATATATACACCCCAGGCTGATTCATATAAATGTAAGGCAGAAAAACCTACACACTAATAATGAGAAAATAGAAAGCAAAATTAGTGAAACTATTCCATTCACTGTTGCAATGAAAGGAATTAAATACTTAGTAATATATCTACCGAAAGAAACAAAAGACTTGTACATAGAAAACTATAAAACACTACTGAAAGTAATCAAAGAGGACATTAATAGATGGAGAAATATACCATGTTCATGGATTGGAAGAATAAATATTGTAAAAATGAGTATACTACCCAAAATAATTTATACATTTAATGCAATCCTTATCAAGCTACCAACGATATCTTTCACAGAACTAGAACAAATAATCTCACAATTTGTATGGAAATACAAAAAACCTCGAATAGCCAAAGCAATCTTGAGGAAGAAAAATGGAACTGGGGGAATTAACCTGCCGGACTTCATGCTCTACTACAAAGCCACAGTCATCAAGACAGTATGGTACTGGCATAAAGACAGAAATATAGATCAATGGAACAAAATAGAAAGCCCAGAGATAAATCCACGCACTTATGAAGACCTTATATTTGACAAAGGAGGGAAGAATATAAAATGGAGAAAAGACAGTCTCTTTAATAAGTGGTGCTGGGAAAACTGGTCAGCCACTTGTAAAAGAATGAAACTAGAACACTTCCTAACACCATACACCAAAATAAACTCAAAATGGATTAAAGAGCTAAATGTAAGACCAGAAATTATAAAACGCCTAGAGGAGAACGTAGGCAAAACACTCTCCGACATAAATCACAGCAGGATCTTCCATGACCCACCTCCCAGAATATTGGAAATAAAAGCAAAAATAAACAAGTGGGACCTAATTAAAATCAAAAGCTTCTGCACAGCAAAGGAAATTATAAGTAAGGTGAAAAGACAGCCTTCAGAATGGGAGAAAATAATAGCAAATGAAGCAACTGACAAAAATTTAATCTCCAAAATATACAAGCAGCTCCTGCAGCTCAATTCCAGAAAAATAAGTGACCCAATTAAAAATTGGGCCAAAGAACTAAACAGACATGTCTCCAAAGAAGACAAAATGATGGCTAACAAAGACATGAAAAAATGCTCAACATCCCTCATAATCAGAGAGATGCAAATCAAAACCACAATGAGATACCGTTTCACACCAGTCAGAATGGCTGCTATCCAAAAGTCCACATGCAATAAATGCTGGAGAGGATGTGGAGAGAAAGGAACCCTCTTACACTGTTGGTGGGAATGCAAACTAGTACAACCACTATGGAGAACAGTGTGGGGGTTCCTCAAAAAACTGGAAATAGAACTGCCATATGATCCAGCAATTGCACTCCTCAGCATACACACCGAGGAAACCAGAATTGAAAGAGACACATGTACTCCAATGTTCATTGCAGCACTGTTTATAATAGCATAGCCAGGACATGGAAGCAACCTAGATGTCCATCTGCAGATGAATGGATAAGAAATCTTTGGTACATATACACAATGGAGTATTATTCAGCCATTAAAAAGAATACATTTGAATCCGTTCTAATGAGGTGGATGAAACTGGAGCCAATTATACAGAGTGAAGTAAGCCAGAAAGAAAAACACCAATACAGTATACTAACGCATATATATGGAATTTAGAAAGATGCAAATGAAAACCCTGTATATGAGACAGCAAAAGAGATACAGATGTATAGAACAGTCTTTTGGACTCTGTGGGAGAGGGTGAGGGTGGGATGATTTGGGAGAATGGCATTGAAACACGTATGTTGTCATATGTGAAAAGAATCACTAGTTCAGGGTCGATGCATGTTATAAGATGCTCGGGGCTTTCGTGTGGGGATGACCCACAGGGAGGATAAAGGGAGGAGGGAGGTGGGAAGGGGTTTAGGAGGTTGAACTTATGTAAACCTGGGGCAAATTCATGTCAATATATGGCAAAACCAACCAATATAATATTGTAAAATAATTTGCCTCCAATAAAAAATAAATTAATTACCTAAAAAAATAAATAAATAAACACTAGCAAAAAAAGAAAAACCCAACAAAATTGTAAAGATTAAAACAAATTAATTAAATCAAAGAAAATAATATATATTTCATATTTTATACATGAACGGTAGGTAAGTATTCAGTTCAGTTCAGTTCAGTCGCTCAGTCGTGTCCGACTCTCCGCGACCCCATGAATCAAAGCACGCCAGGCCTCCCTGTCCATCACCAACTCCCGGAGTACACTCAAACTCATGTTCACAGAGTCTATAGACTGTTTAAAACTGATTTCTGGCACCTTGGTTCATCAAGAGGAAAGAAAAAAATCAGTCCATTTGGGCATAATCAATCTTCCAATGTTAACGACGCAAATATTTTAGAAGCTCATTTCTCTCACAAAGTTCCAGTGTGTACCACACTATGTGAGGGAGTGTCCTGGTTGATGTTAGGCAACACACTAGCCAGGATGTTCCCCTGTATGTTTCTCACATGTGTGGAAAGTTTCTCCAGTGCAGCTAGCTCACCATCTGGGATTCCTTCTCCCAGACTTTTTCAAAGAACCCTGGCCTCTTCTAAATCGTAGGTCCTACTACCATGACCTCCATTTCCACAGGCCAGTACATGTCTCGAAGACTGATGGGTCCACAAGCAATGGATTCAAAGCTCCACCATACTTGATTTACTCTGGGTGACTCTTCAACCTCTCCAACCCCATTTCCAAGTACAAACACACCCCACGACAGAGCAGAGATGTTGAGCATGTTTATGTCTCAGGTAATTCCAGATTTGAGGAGCCATGTTCCAGTTATCAACGGCCATCATTTCCTCATTCCTCTCCGGGACTGTGGTACCACAGAGATACATTGATTATTCTCCCCAAGTCTGTGGATATCTCCTTTTCTAGTTGCTTCACATCTCACATGTTTGATCTTCACCTATGTGTCTTTAGTGGGCTGGACATACTCACACAGATAAGCAGGCACAAATACAGTTGACACAAACACATGCAACACATCTCCACACAGATGCAAAGCACGGGGACACAAAAGTAAATAGGGCACACTCACGTTTCAGGAGCTGAAGATGCTGTGTCCTGCAATGTGGGAGATAACATCAGCAGGCACAATGGCTTGCCCTTTTGAGATACCTGTCCATTTCCTCCAACATCTGCTCAGTGGTATCTCCAACCAGCCTGAAGTCACTTCCAGCATTGCCTGTGTGGCGGTGGAGAAAGAATAAGCAGTGAATATGCAAATTTACAGAATATGCCAAAGTCAACACAAAAATGCAGTGGGACACCAGAGAGAAACCCCTACAAACTGACAGGGCTTCCCAGGATGAGGCTTGGGAGTGAAGAGCTCAGGTGATTTCAAACTGATTGAGCAGCAGGATGTCTGGTGGCCGCAGGACTCAGAGAAGGATGATTCCAACAAAAGTGCTTTTGCCTTCATCACAGTCACCAAGGACTCTCAGGGTGTAGCCACAGCTCCTTTGAGCGAGGCTTGGACACATTAAGTCCCCAAGTCTAAAGTCTCAGCCTGCCAGCTGCTACCTGCATGACCCAAATCCAGGCTCTGCAGTCAGCCTGCATGAGCCTGAGTTTTCCCATTTGGATAAGGAGAGTGTCCTGGCCTCCATACTTCAAGTCTCACCTCCTGAACCCCTCACAACCCATGATTCTCTCAGTGACCTTGAGGTAGAATTGCAAAGGATCAAACCACAGATCTTCATCAATGGACTTCTGGCAACACGAGCAAGGTCAGCATGGGCCTTGTCAGGCCCCAAATTCTTCCACGAGTAGCCAACAAATCCAACATCAACTGCCAACCTTAAAAGGCCCACTGCAAACCCACTTCAGAAATCGTGAGTCAGCTGATAACCTTGTGGATTTCTCTTGTGTACTTTCTTTTCCCTTACTCCGTTTCACTTTCTTTTCAACTTTCCATTTAATTTTGATGTGTGTTCATTTCAGTCTCCATTCAACTTTCTGGAACTCTCTGTGCTTTATCTCCCTAGATTTCTAAGTTTCTTTCTTTCTTCAGGTTTTGGAACTGATCAGCCATAATTTTATCTATATAATATCATTTGCTTTCTATTTTTTCCTTTCTGAGACCCAAAATATCGCGATGCTGCTATTTTTATATTGTCAGAGATTATTTAAACTGGTCTTTATTTGTAAATTTGCTCATCTATTTGCAATTCTGCTTCGGTGTTTTTCATTATAGAATCTTCCAAGGCACAAACGCATTATTCTGTGTCACTTTTTCTCTATTATTTCCTTCTAATGTGTTTTCTATTTCATTATTTTATTCTTCATGAGCGCTTTTTTTCCATATTAATTCTCATTTCTTGTTAAAATGTTTACTTTGTCCATCCACATTTTTCCCTATCTGATTTTGCATTCTTGTTACTCAGGCTTCAAACTGTATCTGTTAAATGATTTCTCTATTTCATGTGTGATGTATTCCTTTTTTTTTTCTCTCTCTCTCTTTTTTTTCCATTGGAATCAAACACACAAGACTTCTCAATTTATCTTTCTCCTTGTGAAAAAGGTGAACTGAAACAATGACTGTTATGGTCAAGGTGGTGGCCTTATATATGGCCAGTCTGTGTAATATACATTTGCCCTGTGGCTTTGGTTTGAGTGCTGGACATGACAAGAGTGGGCGTCCTGTGATACCCCAGTGTGTTCTGGCAGTGTTCACATAGGTAGGACACGGGGTTGGAGATAGTGGGCATAGTTCCACTGACAGGTATTATGGGGCTCTTCTTCTCAGTGTCCAATAATACGACTTGAAGTTGGGATTTTCTCCCAGGTTTCGGGAGTCGAACTCTTGAGGGCTGAGTCTGAACTGATTCTGTTTGTCCTGAGTTCATTCTCTTCCCTGTCTCAGGAATGACAAATTCACCCCCAGATGGGAGCACCTATAGAGCACGAAGAACTAGAGTATGTGTTGAGTGTTGTTTGGGGAATGTGATACACATAGTGATGGTCCTGGAACTGGCCATCATTCTGAGCAGATTCACTCCAATTCTTCTGCCTTGTTTCAGAAACAAATAGATGTGTTCATGTTCTTCACTAGTGGAATTCAGGTTTCTTAGAGCCCTACTGTTCATTACAAACCAGCTTCATTCCAAGCTTTCAGCAGCTGAGTGGACTCATCTTCCTGATGTCAGATTCCAGCTATTGGGTCCCATTATACACTCTGAATGTGTCACGTGGTGATGATTCTCCAAGCCCATAATATCCATCTCCTTTCTTGGGGCTCAAGTACCAACCTGACTGCTTATCCTCCCTTGTTTCCTGACTCTATGCACATGTTTATACAGCATTGGTTGTATGGTTTCTTTCAGCTATAAAGTTAGCTGTGTCTTCTTAGTTTTCAGTCAGTGGCTCTAAATGTAGAGGCAGTTTTAGTGGTGCTCATCGGGCCTTTGCCTATTCCACCAGCTTCCACTTTCCCAAGTATTTGGCTGTTATATCCAGCAATTCTAAGTATTATATTAAGGGAGAGCAGCATTGTAGAGGTTGTTCCATTATAATGCCTCATTGTTTTTCAGGGTTTCGAAAGAATGATGTTGCACTAAAATGGTAAGCATTTGGCTAGTTGTTCTATGCATTTGCCTTGCCAAATGGAATCATGAAGCAATTATATTGGACTGTCATTCTATGATTTGGTGAGCAGGTGGAAGTAGATAGTGAAATGGTTCATAGGAGAAAATAGAAAGAACACTGTCTTAGGGTGTAAAAGCTTGAGAACTGCCAAAGAGAATCTACATGAATTTTGAGGCTAGGATAATAATTTTCATGTGAGGATGAAGACTCAGTGTGTAAGAGTTCAGCCAGGGGAGGGCATGGAGCTTTTTCCCCCATTTTGCAGACTCCTTGGTTGGTAGCATTTTAAACAGTGTCTCTATGAGCAGGCTGTTATAATACTCATATAATCTAGCTGCGTTGGGTTGAAATTTCCAAAGAATATTTGTTAAAGAGACCACTGTTGAATATTCTGAGAGGTAAAGAGCTTTAACTGATCAGAATCATTGAAATCTATTAATTGCAGGAATACGAGGATAAATTTATGCGTAATGTGTTTATGTTTCTTTAAGAGGAATCGTGTAAAGGTCAATGATTATGGCGTTAGAGTTGGAAGGCCCAAAAGAAGCGACCAGTGGGTAGATGAAGTGATTCTAAAAGGGTGATCATCAGAAACAACCTAGGAATCTGTCAATGAGCATATATTTGCAAGACTCCTTTTTGTCACCTTCTTAAGCAGTAAGAGCTTCTTACCGTGAACACGCTTAGCCAGTTGGATCGTACTATCTTTTACTAGAGAGATGCCAGAGTCCAGGTAGAATACAACAAACCTCCAGGAAGATTGTTTTGTTTATTGCCGGGAGCCAGCAAGGGTAATCCTACCCATGGCAAAGGTCAATTGGGGAAGAGGCCTGACGGGCAAAGGCTAATCAGGGCTCGAGGAACCCCCTGGACTTACCTGAGCATCTACCCCAAAGAAAACTGTAGTCTGACTGCTTTACTATCTTACGCCTCTTACCAAGTCCTCTAATACTTACAGGGGCTTCCCCCCAACCATCTTTCTCTGAAAACATTAATTCAGAGCTGTAGTTTAAAAGTCCTTCTCGGCTTAATAGGAGTGTTCCAATCCAAGCCCCTCTGATAGCTTTCTAACTTGCATGACAAGTTTGTCCGGGCTCTTACAACTACGAATGTGACTGTTTATAGCCTCCCAGCCATGCAAGGACAGAAAGCCTAATATTCTAAAATACAGGAATCTGTTGAAGAAGTTAAAATCATTAGAGTAGTACCAAAAAAGATTTCATTGTTGAATCAATGCTTGCTGCAAAGTTTCCTCTATCTATTGTATCCTTGGAAATATATTAATCACATATAGAGAATATAAGTAGTAGCCTTTGATTGAACCACATCAGATCTTAAGTTAATAAGTTCCTTTCTTGCAGCTCACTACACCGGTGCCTTATAGGAATGTAACTTTGTTATGCACCTAGCTTTAGGAAAGTCACCTTAAAAGAAAAGTCTTTTACTTGCTAACTAACCTATTGTCAGGAGAAGAGGGCCATAAAACTATTAGCAGGCCCCCTGGCCAGAAGATAATGTAAACCATCTAACAGACAAAAATAAGCCCTGATCCTGATAAGGGTCAAGACTGCTGACACCACGCGATTTTGGCGTGACTCTATACCTCCCTTTCTCTGTTTCTTATGCACATAACTTAGGGTATAAAAGCAACACTTGAAAATAAAGTTTTGGGCCTTGCTCACTGAAGCTTGGTCTCCCCGTGTTGTTCTTTCTCTTTTTCCATCCTTTTCTCTATTCTCCTTTTTCTGGTTGAGATCCTTGGAGTGCTGGGCCCTCTGAGTTTACTTATCTGCCTGGGCTTCTAAGACCCACTCGAGGGGGTGCCCTGGTGGGGTGCCTCCAGTGATTTGAGAGGGCGCCTGTGGCCTACGTAAACAGAGCAAGCCCCGTGCTGGGGTTTTATTGGTTTCCAGCGTAAACCAAGGAATCATCAGCCCCTGTCTCTCTCTCTTTCTCTCTCTCTCTCTCTGACGCTGACGCCATTCATCCCGAGGATACCCTGGGCCATATTGAGGCTGGTCCCCGATAGGTGAGAATGCTTGGGAGTCCCTTGGATGCAAGGAAATCCAACCTGTCCATCCTAAAGGACATCAGTCCTGCGTGTGCATTGAAGGACCAATACTGAAGCTAAAGACAAATACTCTGCCATCTGATGTGAAGAGCTAACTCATTTGAAAAGACTTTGATACTGAGAATGACTTAAGGCAGGAGATAAGGGTACACAGGATAAAGTTGTTGGATGGCTTCACCGACTCAACAGACATGAGTTTGAGTAACCTCCAGGAGTTGGTGACGGACATGGAGGCCTGGTGTGCTGCAATTCATGGTGTCACAAAAAGTCAGACACGACTGACAAACTGAACTGAACTAAACAGAACTGACAGCCTTTCCTTAGGCAGTAATGTTATCCTTGGGACCCAATCCACCCTTCTTAAAAATCCTTTGCCTTGATGTTTGGACATTACACACACACACACACACACACACACACACACACACTAATAGGCCATTTCAGTTCAGTTCAGTTCAATTCAGTTCAGTCGCTCAGTCGTGTCCGACTCTTTGCGACCCCATGAATCACAGCATGCCAGGCCTCCCTGTCCATCTTAAACTCTCGGAGTTCACTGAAACATGTCCATCGAGTCGGTGATGCCGTCCAGCCATCTCATTCTCTGTCGTCCCCGTCTCCTCCCACCCCCAATTTTTTTTAGACCTTTATAACTATCTGTCCAACCAATTCATTAAACGATAGACTCTCAGATTGCTACTCTGTGGAACACATTGACTTGTTATTGCCCTAGTGTCACACATAGTAGTGATAATAGTCCTCCAGCAGCATGCTCGCTTCCTGGTCATTATAACCACCTGAGAAAGCTAAGTACTTGGTCAATTTCACGTAAAGGATATTCTCCTGGGCTTATTTCAAGGACAACTATGCAGTCGTCTTGATTATCCATTGTTTTGCATCATTTCTAGCCCATTTACTGAGGTACCATTGGCTGGAATCCTGAGGCATTATCTTTTCCTCTACTCCTTGCTGTAAGTTTTCACAACATTTTCGAACAGAGACAGTGGGACAGTCCTTGTCATTTTTATTATAATTTCGAGACATACCTTACTATCAAACAGTAACATACACTTCAAAACCAAACTTTCCTCCTCTCAGATCCTAAAGAATACCACAACACATCTATGAGCGTTAGCAGGCTTGACAGAAAATAAATAACATGGCCCTGGAGTCCTGAATTTTCTTTGTCCTGACGTGGAGCACCACAGGTTATGATGGTTTCCATTCTGTTATTGAATTCAAAGAATTAAAAGGAAAATTAACATAATAATAAGAATTAAAGTGAGGGGAGAAAGGAGTATGGTCCTTCAAAATGTTCCTTTTCTAGGTCAGCCAGGACTTTCTAAACTGGGTACTTGATGGGTAAGGTGACATGGCGGTTTTATCAAGTTGTAGAGTTGTTTTGTATAGTGGTATACTTGACATCACCAGTTGGTTGACGCCGAAATCAGATTGATTGTATTCAGTTCAGTTCAGTCGCCCACTCGTGTCCGACTCTTTGCGACCCATGAATCACAGCATGCCAAGCCTCACTGTCCATCACCAACTCCCGGACTTCACACAAACTCATGACCACCGTGTCGGTGATGCCATCCAGCCATCTCATTCTCTGTCATCCCCGTCTCCTCCCACCCCCAATCCTTCGCAGCATCAGATTTTTTTCTAGTGAGTCAACTGGTCGCATGAGGTGGCCAAAGTATTGGAGTTTCAGCTTTAGCATCAGTCCTTCAAATGAACACACAGGATCGACCTCCTTTAGAATGGACTGGCTGGATCTCCTTGCAATACAAGGGACTCTCAAGAGTCTTCTCCAGCACCACCTTTCAAAAGCATTAATTTTTCGGGGATCAGCTTTCTTCACAGTCCAACTCTCACATTCATACATGACCACTGGATAAACCATAGCCTTGACTAGACAGACCTTGGTTGGCAAAGTAATGTCTCAGCTTTTTAAAGTGCTATCTATTTGGGTCATAACTGTCCTTCCAAGGAGTAAGCGTCTTTTAATTTCATGGCTGCAATCAGCATATGCAGTGATTTCAGAGCCAAAAAAAAAAAATAAATTCTTACACTATTTCCACTGTTGTTTTATTTCACATGAAGTGATGGGACCAGATGCCATGATCGTTGTTTTCTGAATATTGAGCTTCAAGCCAACCTTTTCACTCTCCTCTTTCACTTTCATCAATAGGCATTTGTATTACTTGCAGCCAAAGATGTAGAAGTACTATACAGTCAGAAAAACAAGACTGGGAGCTGACGTGGCTCATGTCATGAACTCCTTATTGCCAAATTCAGTCTGAAATTGAAGAAAGTGGAGAAAACCACAAGAACATTCTGATATGACCTAAATCGTATGACTATACAGCGGAAGTGAGAAACAGGTTTAAGGCACTAGATCTGTCACAAAGATTGCCTGATGATCTATGGACAGAGATTCATGACAGTGTATTCGAGACAGAATTCAAGACCATCTGTAAGAAAAGGCAATCAAAAAAAGCAAAATGGCTCTATATGGAGGACTTACAACTGACTGTGAAAAGACAGGAAGCAGAAAGCAAATGGTAAAACGAAAGATAGACCCTTTTGAATGCAGTGTTCCAAAGAAAAGCAAGGAGAGATAAGAAATACTTCCACAGTGATCAGTGAAAAGAAATAGAAGAAAACAATAGAATAGGAAAGAATAGAGATCCCTTCAAGAAACTAGAGATAACTAGGGAATATTTTATGCAAAGGTGGTATCAAGAAAAGACAGAAATGGTAGGGACCTAACAGAAACAGAAGATATTAAGAAAAAGTGGCAAGAATACACAGAAAGACTGAAAAAAAAAAAAACAAAAAACACTTCATGACCCAGATGATCACAATGGTGCTATTACTCACCTAGAGACAGACATCCTGGAAAGTGAAGTCAAGTGGGCCTTAGGAAGCATCATTAAAGAGGAGATACTGGAGATGATGGAATTCCAGTTGAACTATTTCAAATCCTAAAAAATGATGCTGTGAAACTGATGCACGCAATATGCTGGCAAATTTTCAAAACTCAGCAGGGGACACAGGGCTGGAAAAGGTCAGATTTCACTCCAATCTCAAAGAAAGGCAATGGCAAAAAATGCTGAACTACAACACAATTGCACTCATCTAACACGCTACAGCCAGGCATCAGTAACATGGGACTGTGAACTTCCAGATGTTCAAGGTGGAATTAGAAAAGGCAGAGGAACTAGAGATCAAATGGCCAACATCCACTCCATTTTTGGAAAAGCAAGAGAATTCCAGGAAATCATCTATTTCTGCTTTATTGACTATGCCAAAGTCAATTGTGGATCACAATGAACAGTGGAAAATTCTTTAAAATATGGGAATACCAGACCACCTGACCTGCATATGGAGAAACTTGTCTGAAGGTCAGGAAGCAATATATAGAGCTGGACATGGAACAACAGATTGGTTCCAAATAGGAAAAGGAGTAAATCAAAGCTGTATGTTGTCACCCTGCTTATTTAACATATATGCAAATTACATCATGAGAAACACTGGGCTGTAGGAAACATAAGGTGGAATCAAGATTGCAGGGAGAAATATCAATAACCTCAGATATGCAGATGACACCACCCTTATGACAGAAAGTGAAGAAGATTTGATAACCTTTTAATGAACGTGAAAGAGGAGAATAAAAAGTTGGCTTAAAGCACAACATTCAGAAACTGGTCCCATCACTTCATGGCAAATAGATGGGGAAACAGTGGAAACAGAGGCTAACTTTAGTTTTCTAGGCTCCAAAATCACTGCAGAAGGTGATTGCAGCCATGAAATTAAAAGACACTTACTCCTTGAAAGGAAAGTTATAACCAATCTAGACAGGATATTAAAAAGCAGAGAATTACTTTGCCAACCAAGGTCTGCCAAGTCAAGGCTATGGTTTTTCCAGTAGTCATGCATGGATCTGAGAGTTGGACTATAAGAAACCTGAGAGCAGAAAAATTGATGTTTTTGAACTGTGTTGTTGGAGAAGATTATTGAGAGTCCCTTGGACTTCCAGGAAATGCAACCAGTTCATCCTAAAGGAGATCTGTCCTGGTTGTGCATTTTAAGGACTGATGTTAAAGCTGAAACTGCAGTACTTTGGCCATCAGATGTGAAGAGCTGACTCATTTGAAAAGACCCTGATGCTGGGGAAGATTGAGAGCAAGAGGAGAAGGGGATGACAGAGGATTAGATGGTTAGAGGGTATCATTGACTCAGTGGACATGGGTTTGTGTGGACTGAAGTTATTGGTGATTGACAAGGAGGCCAGGCGTGCTGCCATTCATGGGGGTCGAAGAGTGAGACATGACTAAGCGACTGAACTGAACTGAGCTGATAGTTGATTTGAGAAAGATACCTTTAAACTGGATGCCTTAATAAAATTCAGATTTTCTTGTACCTACAGCCATCATGGGAATGTAATTCAACATATCAATATAACCGGTTAAAGATTTTGTAAAGCTTGAATTCCTGTGAATGAAGAGCTATTGCTTTTTTAAACAAATAAATAAAGAAGATTTAAAAAAGCACATAGATTGCCATTCATCCATAATATATGGCAACAGGTAAAAGAGGTTGTGTGACAAATATAATGAATATTTTAAAGAGCAATGCAATAGAATTAAATACAAAAAAAAATTAAAACTCTATAATATATAAAATGCACAAGTACATAGCATGGGTCAACTAGACAGAGTTGATTGTTGATGGTTCTGCCCCACCTCTTTTCAGGTAATTTTTTTGGGGGGGAGGAATTTTTCAACCTTTAGACATGCACATATGCATCAAAATATAATGTACACTTAGTTTTATTTTTATTTCTGTTTTCTTCATAAGTGTGTCATGAACTGAAATGTAATATTCTGATATTTGCATTGCATTTGTCATTAAGGTGTACACATTTACAGTTCTACTTTTGACTTCCAAGGTAATGTAAGATTCATTAGGAATAATGATGCTTATAAAAAAGTTAATATACTTTTAAAGCTTAATTTTTTTAAGAGTATACTTGCTTTCCATTATTTTGTTAATTTTTCCCCTAAAGAAAAATTAGGGAATACTGCAGTCCTTCACGTCATAAAGACTAGTAAGCGAGATAGTGACTAAATAGCAACCATATATATATCTCTCCATGTTTTTGACTTCTCTCTAAATCTGGTCACCACAGTGCATTAAGACTTCCCTGTCCTGTGGTCATGTATGGATGTGAGAGTAGGACTGTGAAGAAAGCAGATCGCCGAAGAATTGATGCTTTTGAACTGTGGTGCTGGAGAAGACTCTTAAGAGTCCCTTGGACTGCAAGGAGATCCAACCAGTCCATTCTAAAGGAGATCAGTCCTGGGTGTTCATTGGAAGGACTGATGATAAAGCTGAAACTGCAATACTTTGGCCACTTCATGCGAAGAGTTGACTCACTGGAAACGATTCTGATGCTGGGAGGGATTGGGGGTGGGAGGAGACGGGGACGACAGAGAATGAGATGGCTGGATGGCATCACCGACTCGATGGACATGAGTTTGAGTGAAATCCAGGAGTTGGTGATGGACAGGGAGACCTGGAGTGCTGTGATTCATGGGGTCGCAAGGAGTCAGACAAGACTGAGCGACTGAAAAGTACTAAATTGTGCAGTACGTATAGATCAGAAGTATATATGTGTCTGTTGTAATCTCCTAATTCCTACGACCACCAGGCATTTCATCCTTGATAACCATATATTTCTTCTCCATTGCTGTGTCCCTATATGCTTCTCATAAAGAATCATCTATTACAGTTTTACCTAGATCCCATGTATTTGTGTTAATATGTGATATTTATTTTCCTCTTTTGACTTAGCTTCATTGTATCTGACACTGTCTCTGCCCTTCTATATCTATACAATTTACCTGATTTCATTCCATCTTAAGACTCGGGGATGTGTGTACCAACTCGTTTTATCCATTCCTCTCTAGATGAATGTATATTTCTGTTGCTTCCATGTCCTGATATTGCAAATAATGCTGCCATCAATATTGAGGTTGTGCATTTTTTGGAATTATGATTTTCCTCATGAAAATTATTGACAATTATTGGGATTTCTTGATCATATGGTAGCTTCATTCTTAGTTTTAAAGGTTCCCCTATATTCTTCTCCATTTTAATCTATCAATGTGCATCCCTAACAACAGTACAGGATTGTTCTCTTTACTCAGCACTCTCTCCAGCATTTTTTGTGTGGATTTTTTTTTCTTTGATAATGGTATTCAGACATATTTGAGTTGATAGAACCATTGAAGACTTTATTTCCCTTTCTCTCACAGGTAGTGATGTTGAGCATCTTTACAAATGTTACTGAATATCTGTATGTCTTTTAGGAGAAATGTCTATTTCATCATCTATTCATTTGTTCCAATTGGGTATTTCATTTTGCTGTTATTGAGTCACATGAGCTGCTTCCATATGTTGGAGATTCTTCTGCTGTCATTATCTTCAGTTGCAAAAATTTTTCCCATAACGAGACTTCATTTCTGTCTTGCTTATTGGTTTTCTGTGCAAAATGTCTAAGTTTAATTATATCTCTTTATATGTTTTTGGTTTTATTTTCATTACCCAAGGAGGTAGGTCAAAAAACAAACAAACAAAAAAAGATGCTGCTGCACTTCATGTCACAATGTATTTTACCTATGCTTTCCTCAAATATTATTGACTTGCAGTTTCTGGCCTTATATGTAGGTCTTTAAACCATCTGGAATTTGTCTTATCCTGTGGTGCTAAGGAGAGACTAAATGTGATCCACTGGAGGAGGGAATGAAAATCACCCCGTTATACTTGCTACCGGACCTCTATAAACTGTATAGAAAAGGCAACAAGGTGTGACAGTGAAAAATTTGTCTCTCAGGATGGTTCAGTTCTGTTCAGTTAAGTTGATTCACCCAGTCGTGTCCGACTCTTTGTGACCCCATGAATCACAGCAGGCCAGGCCTCCCTGTTCATCGCCAACTCCCGGAGTTCACACAAGCTCATGTCCATCGAGTCGGTGATGCCATCCAGCCATCTCATTCTCTGTCGTCCCCATCTCCTCCCAACCGCAATCCCTCCCAGCATCAGAGACTTTTCCAGTGAGTCAACTCTTCGCATGAGGTGCCAAAATATTGGAGTTTCAGCTTTAGCATCAGTCCTCCCAATGAACACCCAGGATTGATCTCCTTTAGAATGGAATGGTTGGATCTCCTTGCAGTCCAAGGGACTCTCAAGAGTCTTCTCCAGCACCACAGTTCAAAAGCATCGATTCTTCGGCGATCAGCTTTCTTCACAATCCAAATCTCACATCCATACATGGCCACGGGAAAAACCATATCCTTGACTAGACGGAGCTTGGTTAGCAAAGTAATGTCTCTGCTTTTTAATATGCTATCTAGGTTGGTCATAACTTTCCTTCCAAGGAGCAAGCGTCTTTTAATTTCCTGGCTGCAATCAGCATCTGCAGTGATTTTGGAAACCAAAAAAAAAAAAAAGTCTGACACTGTTTCCACTGTCTCCCCATCTATTTGCCATGAAGTGATGGGACCAGATGCCATGATGTTTGTTTTCTGAATGTTGTGCTTCAAGACAAACATTTCACTCTCCTCTTTCACTTTCATCAAGAGGCTTTTGACTCATCTGCATATCTGAAGTTATTGATACTTCTCCCGGCAATCTTGATTCCAGCTTGTGCTTCTTCCAGCCCATCGTTCCTCATAATGTACTCTGCATATAAATAAAATAAGTAAGGTGACAATATACAGCCTTGACGTACTCCTTTTCCTATTTGGAACCAGTCTGTTGTTCCATGTCTAGTTCTAACTATTTCTTCCTGACCTTCATACACTCAAGAGGCAGGTCAGGTGGTCTGCTAGTCCCATCACTTTCAGAGTTTTCCACAGTTTATTGTGATCCGCACAGTCAACGGCTTAGGCATAGTCAATGAAGCAGAAATAGATATTTTCCTGGAACTCTCTTGCTTTCTCCATGATTCAGTGGATGTTGGCAATTTGATCTCTGGTGTCTCTGCCTTTTCTAAAACCTGCTTGAACACCTGGGAGTTCACTGTTCACATATTGATGAAGCCTGGCTTGGAGAATTTCGAGCATGACTTTACTAGTGTGTGAGATGAATGCAATTGTGTGGTAGTTTGAACATTCTTTGCCATTCCTTTTCTTTGGGATTGGAATGAAGACTGACTTTTTCAAGTCCTGTGGCCACTACTGAGTTTTCCAAATTTGATGGCATATTGAGTGCAACGCTTTCACGCATCATCTTTCAGGATTTGAAATAGCTCAATTGGAATTCCATCACCTTCACTAGCTTTGTTTGTAGTGATGCTCTCTAAGGCCCACTTGATTTCACATTCTAAGATGTCTGGCTCCAGGTGAGTGATCACGCCATCGTGATTATCTTCATTGTGAAGATCATTTTTGTACAGTTCTTCTGTGTATTCCTGTCACCTCCTCTTAATATCTACTGCTTCTATTAGGTCCATACCATTTCTGTCCTTTATCGAGCCCATTTTTGCATGAAATATTCCCTTGATATCTCTAATTTTCTGGAAAAGATCTCTTTCTTTTCCTATTCTGTTGTTTTTCTCTTCTTCTATTTCTTTGCATTGATCACTGAGGAAGACTTTCATATCTTTCCTTGCCATTCTTTGGAACTCTGCATTCAGATGCTTATATCTTTCCTTTTCTCCTTTGCTTCTCGCTTATCTTCTTTTCACAGCTATTTGTAAGGCCTCTTCAGACAGCCATTTTGCTTTTTTGTATTTCTTTTCCATGGGGATGATCTTGGTTCCTGTCTCCTGTACAATGTCACGAACCTCCGTCCATAGTTCGTCAGGTGCTCTATCAGATCCAGTCCATGAAATCTATTTCTCACTTCGTCTGTATAATCATAAGGGATTTGATTTAGGTCATATCTGAATAGTCTAGTGGTATGCATACTTTCTTCAATGTAAGTCTGAATTTGGAAATAAGAAGTTCATGATCTGAGCCACAGTCAGTTCCTGGTCTTGTTTCTGCTAACTGTATAGAGCTTCTCCATCTTTGGCTGCAAAGAATATAATCAATCTGATTTCAGTGTTGACCATCTGGTGATGTCCATGTGTAGAGTCTTTTCTTATGTTGTTGGAAGAGGGTGTTTGCAATGACCAGTGCTTTCTCTTGGCAAAACTCTATTAGCCTTTGCCCTGCTTCATTTCATGCTCCAAGGCCAAATTTGCCTGCTACTCTAGGTGTTCCTTGACTTCCTACTTTTGCATTCCAGTCCCCTATAATGAAAAGAACATCGTTTTTGTGTACGTGCCTAATATGCTAGTTGGGAGGAGCAGAGGTTAATGACTAACTTTTCCAGAAAGCAGTAAGTGGTTGTCCAAACGTGGAAATAAACCTCATTTTATATGTCTAGCGATGAAAGTAACACTGAATGCTGTAAAGAACAGTATTGTATGGTAACCTAGAATGTTAGATCCACGAATAATTTAAATTGAATGAGGTATAATAGGAGATGGCAACAGCTAACTCATTGGAAAATATCCTGATTCTGGGAAAGATTGAAAGTAGCAGGAGAAGGGGGAAACAGGGATGAGATGATTGGATGGCATCACCTATGCAATGGATATGAACTCAGGCGAATTCCATGAGGTGGTGAGGGACAGGAAGGACTGACATGCTGCAGTTCATGGCATCCCAAAAAGTCAGACACGACTTGGCCACAGAAGAATAACCAGGTCGTTTTCTAACTGTATTCTAATACATTTAGCTGTCCGGATTTTCCAGCTTAACTTGTCAAATATATTATCTTCTTTCCATTGCATGTTGTTGCCTTCTTTGTCCAATATTAGTTGATCATTTGGGCAAGAGATTAGTTTAGGGTTTTCTATATGTTCCATTGGCTTTAATCCCAATATTGTGCTAATTGCAAGCCATGTTCAAAACTATATGTTTTTTGTGTAGACTAAAGTGAGGAAACCTGTGTCCTGTAACTCAGTTTTTTTTTTCTCAAGTTTACATGGTTATTCAAAATCTTTGTCTTTCCATCAAGTTGTAATGATTTTTTTTTTTTTTTTGGTTCTATTCTGTGGAAAATGTCATTTGTAATTTATTAGGGATGACACTGAATTTTTAAACTTCTTTTCGTAGTGTAGTCATTTTCACATATTGATTTTCACAATCCAAAGAATAGTATAGCTCTCATTCCATTTGTCACCTTTTTTTGAAAAAAATAATTTATTTATTTGGAGGCTGGTTACTTTAAAATATTGTAGTGTTTTAGCTATACATTGACATGAATCAACCATGGGTGTACATGTGTTCCCCATCCTGAACCCCCTCCTACTTCCCTCTCCATCCCATCCCTCAGGGTCATTCCAGTACACCAGCCCTGAGCACCCTGTCTCATGCATCAAACCTGGACTGGTGATCTATTTCATGTATGGTAACATACACATTTCAATGCTATTCTCTCAAATCATCCCACCCTCGCCTGCTCCCACAAAGTCCAAAAGCCTGTTTTTTACATCTGTGTACCTTGTGCAGTCTCAAATACAGGGCCATTGTTACCGTTTTTCTAAATTCTATATGTGTTAATATTCTTTATTGGTGTTTTTCTCTATGACTTATTTCACTCTGTATAATAGGCTCCAGTTTCATCTACCTCATTAGAACTGATTCAAATGCATTCTTTTTAATAGTTGAGTAATATTCCATTGTGTATATGTACCAAAGCGTTCTTATCCATTCATCTGCCAATGGCTATCTTGGTTTCTTCCAAGTCCTGGCAGTTGTAAGCAGTGCTGCAATGAACGTTGGCGTACACATCTCTTTCTCAATTCTGGTTTCCTCAGTGTGTATCCCCAGCAGTGGGATTGCTCTGTCATATGGCAGCACTATTTTTCGTTTTATTTTAAGGATTCTCCACCCTGTTCTCCATAGTGACTGTACTAGTTTACATTCCCACCAACAGTGTAAGAGGGTTCCCTTTTCTCTGCACCCTCTGCAGAGGATGTGTCATCTTTTATTTGGCTCATCCATACCTTATTCTTTCCGGGACAAACTCCTTTTTCTGTTTAGACAGGGTTATTCTCAAGTATTTTATTTTTCCTGTTACAATGGTGAATCAGATTAGTCCCTTAATTTTTGTTTTTGGTTTTATCTTGTTACTTATAGGAATGAAGGAGATTTCTTCCTGTTTATTTTTTATCCAACAACTTCCCTAAAATCATTGTTATTAATTTTCTGGTGTGATCTTAGGATTCTCTGACACAATAACTAATATCAAAAAACAGTGACATAAACCTCTTCTTTTTCAGTTTGCTGGTAATTTTTTTTTTCATCTTCTTCTTCAATGATTGATGTAGCTAGGAGTCCCAAGATTATGTTGAATAACAGTGGTGAGAGTGGCAAGCTTTGTCTTTTTCATGACCTTAGGCAACATGCTTTCAGTTTTCACCTAGGAGAAACATTTTAGTGTTGGGTTTATCCATACATAGCCTTTATTAATTTGAAGATGATCATCTCTGTTCCCACTTTCTGTTCACCCTTTTACATAAATAAGTGTTTAATTGTGTCAAAGGTGCTTTCTTCATCTATATTTTAGATGTGTTCAAGAGTTCTCTTTGGAAAGTTTTGTTATCTTTCATTGTTCTTTTCTCGGCTGGCCACCTGATGCAAAGTGCTGTCTCATTAGAGAATGCGCTGATACTGGGAAAATTTGAAGTAAAAAGAGAAGTGGGTAGCAGTTGATGAGAGGGTTAGATAGCAGCACCAACTCTATGGACATGAGTGTGAACAAATTCTGGGAGATAGGGAATGTAAGACTGATGGGACACAGTCCATGAAGTGGCCAAGGGATGGGCATGAATAACTGACTGAACAATAGCAAAACATTCTTTCCTGTTATTGACAGTAGTAGTATTTTGTGACTACTTCATTTTCTATCCCACCATACCCTATCTATATCTGTGTTGCACTAATTTCACCACGTACCATGCAAAGATTCAGCCACATTTGCTGTCATTATTGTCCCCCAAATGGTCCAAAATTTATGTGATTTCTCAACTACACATGATCCAGTGGTCTCCTAACCATTCTCCAGCATCCATTTATGTTCCTCAGAAACTCTCTACCTTTCTATAGCCAGATAAAATTGTCACTCGCTAGCTAAGTTATGCGCTAGAAATAAATACCTTTTCAGAATTCTGTATTCTAACTTTGTCTCAGTCTTCACATTGTTCGTTTGTCCCATTTCTTCAATCACACTGAAGTTTCAGGCTGTGTTCTGTTTTTCTCAGTATCACTGTCTGTGCAAACACTGTTCTCTTTCCGTTGATTTTTCTTTTTAATTAATGTCTGTGAGATCTTATTTTAAATTCCTCAGGAAGTTCTTTTTCACTTTACAAATCATTTTGTGATTTTAACTTTAGATTGACCTTTTTGATTAGCTTTGATAGACTGTCCTCTCCAAAAGGATTCAATTAAGACAACCCGCATCTATTTTTGCTGTGATTCTACTTGCCTCTATTCAGGCAAAAAGGATTGTATTTGAATAATACAACTTAAATTAATGTGCATCTTAGTCACTGAGTCATGCCCAAATCTGCAAACTCATGGACTGCAGCCCAACAAACTCGCTGCCCATGGACATTTCCAGGCAAAGATATTGGAGTGGATTGCCATTTCCTTCTCCAGAACAACAAAAATACTGGAACTATTAAATATAATTTTTCAGCTTATAAATTCTGAATTTGCAGAGAGAATTCACCCCAAAGAAAAAAAGTATCTTGATTGCAAGTTAAAAGCACCAACTTTTGTTGTCTATCCCACAATCAGGTTAAAATAAAAATCATTAGCTAATCTGAAAAGCGTATTTTTCAATTTTTAATATGACTAAGAATATATAAAGAAAAGTAGAAAGAAATAGCAAATAATGGCTTTTCTCTTCAAGATAAATTGAGGCTAGAATATGAATCTTTCTCATATTCTTTTCCTTGGTGAATGTTATTTGGCATTCCCAGTGGTAATTTTTCATCAAGGTTCCTTAAATCATGGTCCATACTTGTTTTTCAAGTGAATTATTGGTGAGGATTTTTAGGAGAAACGAAATGAGGTAAGCAAGACACAGCAGAGTGAAACTAAATCTAATCTCAAGTGAAGGCGAAATTGCACTGGGTGCAGAATTTTCTACATCAAAAGTATCATTGTGTATATTTTACATATGACAGTACTAGTGCAGATTTTCATCTTCATGTATAGAATTCTTGATACATCATATATGAAAATCTGAATGAATGTTTCCTGACAACACATGAAACTTTGCATATTTGAAATGCAAGGATTCTTCAATATCCGCAAATCAACCAATGTAATACACCACATTAACAAAATGAAAAATAAAAGCCATATAATTATCTCAATAGATGCAGAGAAAGCCTTTGACAAAATTCAACATTCATTTATGATCCAATCCGTCCAGAAGGTGGGAATAGAAGGGACATTCCTCAACATAATAAAAGCTATACAAATGCACAGTATACATTATCCGCAATGGTGAAAAGCTGAAAGCATTTCCCGTGAAGTCAGGAAAAAAGACAAGGGTGCCCACTCTCACTACTACTATTCAACATAGCTCTGGAAGTTTTGGCCACAGCAATCAGGGCAGAAAAAGACATAAAAGGAATCCAAATTTGAAAAGACGTAAAACTCTCAGTGTTTGCAGATGACCTGATCCTCTACACCGAAAACCCTTAAGAATCTACCAGAAAATTACCAGAGCTAATCAAAGAATACAGTAAAGTTGCAAGATATAAAATCAACACACAGAAATCTCTTGCATTCCTATACACTAATAACGAGAAAATAGAAAGAGAAAATAAGGAAATAATTCCATTCACCATTGCAACAGAAAAAAAAAAATACTTAGGAATATATCTACCTAAAGAAACAAACAAAAAAAATATATATATATATAGAAAACTAAAAAACACTGGTGAAAGAAATCAGAGAGGACACTAATATATGGAGAAATATACCCTGTTCATGGATTGGAAGAATAAATATAGATTCAATGTAATCCCTATCAAGCTACCAACAGTATTTTTCACAGAGCTAGAACAAATAATTCCACTATTTGTATGGAAATACAAAAAACGTCGAATAGCCAAAGCAATCTTGAGAAAGAATAATGGAACTGGGGAAATCAACCTGCTGGACTTCAGGCTCTACTGCAAAGCCACAGTCATCAATAAAGTATGGTACTGTCATAAAGACAGAAATATAGATCAACGGAAAAAAATGGAAAGCCCAGAGATAAATCTACGCACCTTATCTTTGACAAAGGAGGCAAGAATATAAAATGGAGAAAAGACAGTCTCTTTAACAAGTGGTGCTGGGAAATCCGGTCAACCACTTGTGAAAGAATGAAACTAGAACACTCCCTAACACCATACACAAAAAATAAACTCAAAATGGATTAAAGATTTAAATGTAAGACCAGAAACTATAAAACTCCTAGAGGAGAACATAGGCAAAACACTCTCCGACATAAATCACATCAGGATCCTCCATCACCCACCTCCCAGATTATTGGAAATAAAAGCAAAAATAAACAAATGGGACCTAATGAAAAATAAAACCTTCTGCACAGCAAAGGAAACTCTAAGCAAGGTGAAAAGACAGCCTTCAGAATGGGAGAAAATAACAGCAAATAAAGCAACTGACAAAGAATTAATCTGAAACGTATGCAAGCAACTCCTGAGCTCAATTTCAGAAAAGTACATGGCCTAATCAAAATATGAGCCAAAGAACTAAAGAGACATTTCTCCAAAGAAGACATACAAATGGCTAACAATTATATGAAAAGATGCTGAATATCATTCATAAACAGAGAAATATAAATCAAAACCACAATGAGCTACCATTTCACACCAGTCAGAATGGCTGCTATCCAAGTGTCTACAAGCAAAAAATGCTGCGGAGTATGTGGAGAAAAGGGAACCCTCTTACACTGTTGGTGAGAATGCAAACTAGTGCAACCATTATGGAGAACAGTGTGGAGATTCCTTAAAAAACTGGAAATAGAACATCCATACGACCCAGCAATTGCACTACACCAAGCAACCTGATACTCTGTGCAAGCCACTATTATCAGTATCATCATTTTCAATATTTCCATTGTATTGTGAGAATTGAACTATTAAGAAAGCTGATCGCCGAAGAATTGATACTTTTGAACTGTGGTGCTGGAAAAGACTCTTGAGAGTCCCTTGGACTGCAAGGAAATCCAACCAGTCCATTCTAAAAGAGATCAATCCTGGGTGTTCATTGGAAGGACTTATGCTAAAGCTGAAACTCCAATACGTTGGCCACCTCATGTGACGAGTTGACTCACTGGAAAAGACTCTGATGCTGGGAAGGGTTGGGGGCGGGTAGAGAAGGGGACGACGGAGAATGAGATGGCTGGATGGCATCACCGACTCTGTGGACATGAGTTTGAGTGTACTCCGGGCGTTGGTGATGGACAGGGAGGCCTGGCGTGCTGTGATTCATGGGGTCGCGGAGAGTTGTACACTACTGAGTGACTGATCTGATCTGATCTGATATTTCATGTGGGAACATCACAACCTAGAAATCCAAATTTTTCTCTAGTGATTTACCTGTTTCATGTAGAAATAATGGCACCCAGATTTTCAAAAGTAAATATAGTTTTTTTATATATATATATCATGTAGGGATATCTTCACCCAGCCTTTCAAAATTTAATATAGAGACTACTAAGTTTAAGTAGGGAATTATGTGGCCACATTTTCTTACAGGAAACATACATGTATGTACATTGCCTGTTTGGCACAGATCTAAATTTCCGAATCATGGAATATTGCAAAAATTATGTATGAAAATCTGACACAAATTTTATGTGAATAACTGAGAATTCATATTCCATATTAGACTCTTGTCCCAAGTTTTTCAAATGCAAACTATACAGTATTCTATGTTTCACGGAAGAAGGTCTTCCTTCAAATTCTCTTTGCTGAAATAAAAAGAAATTCATAGTTCAAGCGATTTCTCTATATGATACATAAAATTCCGTATTTATTGTAGGGAAATAGATGCCTGATATTAAACACACAGTATTCCCTATTTCTTGAAGGAATGTTAGCACACAGATTTTCAAATGAGAAATATAAAAAATTCCACTACCCATGTTGAAAATCGGTGATGGGACTTTGAGACGTGAAATAGAGACTTTCATATTCCCTGAATATAACTGTGCATTCAGAATTTCATAACTGTAATATTAAAAATTGGATATTTCATTCAACAAAATCTTCATATGTGATACACCAATAATTCTTATGTTGGAAACTGGGTCCCCAGATTTTCATATATGAATTATAGAGACTTTCATAATTCATGTATTAAAATCTGCACCTAGATTTTCCTATGTGAAACTGAGAATTTCCTCTTTCCTTAACGACTGTCTGCTGTAAAAACTTCAACACAAGAAACAGAAAATTCGACAGTGTGCCCATAATCATATGTGAAATATATCACATAAAGACATGTTTACTCTGATTTTCATATTTCAAATGGAAATATTCCATATTATATGTAAACATATTTTTATTAAAATTTGGGTGCCTGAGTAATTGAATCCCTCATAGTTTAAGAAGTAAAATATCCAACCAGATTTTCATAAATGAAATAGAGAGACGTCCATCATTCATAAAGAAGCATGTAATTTTTCTAAAGGCATATACAGAATTCCATATTTCAGGTTCGAAAATCTCCTCCTGATTGACAAGTGTGAAACCAATTTATTGCTGTTTTTCAGTTGATCAGTAATATCCAACTCTGCAACACCGTGGACAGGAGTATTCCAGGGTTCCCTGACCTTCCGTGTCTCCAACACTTTGCACAGACTCATGTTTGTTGAATCGAGATATTACCGTCTCTTGAAGAATTTTCCACAGTTTACTGTGATCCAGAGAGTCAAAGGCTTTGGCATAGTAAATAGAGCAGAAATAGATGTTTTCTGGAACTCTCTTGTATTTTCAGAGATCCAGCGGATGTTTGCAATTTGATCGCCGATTCCTTTGCCCTTTTCCAAAACCAGCTTCAATATCTGGAAGTTCATGGTTCACATATTGTTGAAGCATGCCTTGGAGAATTTTGAGCATTATTTTACCAGCAAGTGAGATGAAGCTCTTTGTTTAGTAGTTTGAGTATTCTTTGGCATTGCCTTTCGTTGGGATTGGAATGAAAACTGACCTTTTCCATTCCTTAGCCATTGCGGAGTTTTCCAAATTTGTTGGAGCAGCGAATTGTGGCTGTGTGGCACCGGAACAGCCAGTAGTCAAGAGGAGATATCCCACACCCAACGTAAGGAGCAGAGGTTGTGTTTTGCTGTAGGAGCAGTGAAGAGATACTCCCCGTCCAAAGGAAAAGAAACCCCAGTAAGATGGTAGGTGCTGAGAGAGGGCTTTTGAGGGCAGAAAGACTGAAACCACCATCATAGGAACCTAACAAATCTATCACATGGACCACCACCTTGTCTAACTCAGTGAAACTAAGACATGCTGCGTAGGGCCACACATGAGAGACAAAGATGCATATCCACTGGGAAAGAACCTAGCTTTGCCTATATGGACCTTTGTTGACAAAGTGATGTCTCTACTTCTCAGTACATTGTGTTTAGGTTTGTCATAGCTTTTCTTCCTGGGAGCAAGAGTCTTATATATTCATGGCTGTAATCTGTCCCCAGTGATTTTTGAGCCCAAGAACACTATCTGTCGCTGCTTTCATTTTTAACCTTTCTATTTGCAAAATTCTGCCTTTAGCCTTTGTTCTGCATCACTTTGTACCCCAAGTCCAAACTTGCCTGTTACTCCACGTATCGCTTGACTTCCTGTTTTTACGTCACAGTTAGTTATGATGAAATGGACATCCCTTTTTGGTGTTAATTTTATAAAATCTTGGAGGTTTTTCTAAATCTATTAAAGTTCCCTGGTAGCTTTGATGATAAAGAATTGAAATAAAGAAACTTGCATTCTTCATTTACAAAAATCTACACAAAGATTTTCATGCAAAATTAGGGAATTCC
This sequence comes from Moschus berezovskii, assembly GCF_049115385.1. Lineage (NCBI taxonomy): Eukaryota > Metazoa > Chordata > Mammalia > Artiodactyla > Moschidae > Moschus > Moschus berezovskii. The sequence continues at coordinate 17,237,335 of NC_142489.1, read as the reverse complement.
ACATTATTAGTAGGAAATATAACCATCCTGCATTTCAAATGTGAATTATAGAGAATTCCAACTTTCAAATAGAACTGACACCTAGATTTTCATATGTGAAATTTAGAGAATGATATAGGAAAATATACACCAAGATACTTGTATATGAAATATAGACAATTTTAATTTTGTTTGGAAATATTGCCCTTGATTTTCATATTTGAAATACAGGAATTCCATATTTCAAGTAGTAAATCAACACCTGGATAATCAATGAAATACAAAAATTTCGTATTACATGGAAGAAATTTATATATCTAGATTTCATTTATTCATAATTTTTAGTATTTATTTATTTACGGCTGCACTGAGTCTTCATTGAAGTGCAGAAAGTTTCTCTAGTTGCAGCAATTGGGAACTACTCTTCATTGCAATGAGCTAGCTTCTCATGGCAGTGTCTTCTCTTCTGGCGCACAAGCTCTAGGGAAGTCAAATTCAACATTTGGGGACACACAGGTTTATCTACGTTGGTAGTCTGTGTGGTCTCCTCAGACCAAGGTTCAAACCCATGTTCCCTGCATTGACAGGCAAATTCTTAAGCCACTGGATCATTGTTGAAGATCAACAGGCTTTTTTTTTTTTTTGGTACATTTTAAAAACTTATTTATTTAAATGGGGGCTAATTGTAATATTGAGTGGGTTTTCCATACATTGACATGAATCAGCCATGTGTTTACAATTATTCTTCATGAGAACATTCCTTCCACCCCACTCCAATCCCAAACCTCCAGGTCATCCCAGTGCACAAGCCCTGAGCACCTTGTCTCATGTATCAAACACGAACTGGTGATCTGTTTCACATATGATCATATACAAGTTTCAATGCTGTCCTCTCAAATCAACCCACTCTCACTTTCTCCCACAGAGTCCTAAAGACTGTTCTATACATTTGTGTCTCTATTGCCATCTCGCCTATAGTGTCATTGATATCATATTTTGAAATTTCATTATATGCATTAGTGTACCGTAGTGGTGTTTTTTGTTCTGATTTACTTCTGTTTCTGTAATAGGCATCAGTTTCATCCACCTCATTAGAACTGATTCAAATTAAATATTTTTAATGACTGAATAATATTCCTTTGTGTATATGTACCAAAGATTTCTTATCCATTCTTCTGCCAGTGGACATCTAGGTTGCTTCCATGTCCTGGCAATTATAAACAGTGCTGTGATGAACATTGGGGTACACGTGTCTCTTTCAGTTCTGGTTTCCTTGGTGTGTATGTCAGACAGTGGGATCGCTAGGTCATATGGCAGTACTGTTCCCAATTATTTACCTAATCTCCACAATGTTCTCCATAGTGCCTGTACTAGTTTGCTGTTCCACCAACAGTGTAAGAGGGTTTTCCTTTCTCCACACCACTCCAGAATTTCTTTTGTGTAGACTTTTAAGTAGTATCCATTCTGACCAGCATGAGGTGTTACCTCTTTGCTGGTGTCATTCTTTTACACGTGGATGACAAGTTTTCCTAGCGCCACTTGTTTAAGAGACTTTTTTTTTTTTTTTTTACGTTGTAGATACTTGCCTCCCTTTTCAAAGAGAAATTGTCCATAGGTGTGTGGCTTCATTCTTGGGCTTTCTATTTGTTCCAATGATCTATATTTTATCTTTGTGCCAGTACCATAATGTCTTGATTATTACAGCTTTGTAGTATAGCCTGAAGTCAAGCAGGTTCATTCCTCCAGGTCCATTCTTCCTTCTCAAGATTGCTTTTGTTATTCAAGGTTTTTGGTATTTCCATACAAATTGTGACATTATTTGTTTATAGTTCTATGAAAAATACCATTGGTAGCTTGATAGGGATTGCATTGAATCTATAGATTGCTTTAGGTGGTATACTCATTTTCACTATTTTGATACTTCCAATACATAAACATGGTATATTTCTCCATCTATTTATGTCCTCTTTGATTTCTTTCATCAGTGTTGATTTTTTTTTTAGTTTATACATATATATATATAAACATATATATATATATATGTCTTTTGTTTCTCTAGGTAGATTTATTTCTAAGTATTTTATTCTTTTCATTTAAATGGTGAATGAGAATGTTTCCTAAATTTGTCTTTCTGTTTTCTAATTGTTAGTAAATAGGTATGCAGGGAATTTCTGGGTGTTAATTTTACATCCTGAAACTTTACTATATTTATTGCTTCAGTTCAGTTCAGTTCAGTTCAGTCGCTCACTCATGTCTGACTCCTTGCGACCCCATGAATCACAGCACTCCAGGCCTCCCTGTCCAACACAAACTCCCGGAGTTCACTCAAACTCATGTCCACCGAGTCGGTGATGCCATCCATCCATCTCATTCTCTGCCATTGCCTTCTCCTTCCGCTTCCAATTCTTCCCAGCATCAGAGTCTTTTCCCTTGAGTCAACTCGTCGCATGAGGTGGCCATAGTATTGGAATTTCAGCTTTAGCATCAGTCCTTCCAATGAATACCCAGGATTGATCTCCTTTAGAATGGATGGTTGGATCTCCTTGCAGTCCAAGGGACTCAGCGCTGGTCATTTTCTGGTGGAGTTTTTAGTGTTTTTTATGTAGAGTATCATGATATCAGCCAAGAGTCGCAGTTTTAATTCTTTTCCAATAGGGATTCCATTTATTTCCTTTTCTTCTCTGATTGCCGGGTAAAAACTTCTAAATCTGTGTTTAATAGTAGTGGTGAGAGTGGGCATTCTTGTCTTCTTCATGACTTTAGGGGGAATGCTTTCAATTTTTTACCATTGAGGATCATCTTTGATGTTGGTTTGCCATGTATAGCTTTTATTATGTTGAGGTATGTTCCTCCTATTCCTTCTTTCTGGAGTTTTTTTTTTTTTTTTGTCATAAATGAATGTTGAATTTTGTCGAAGACTTCTATATCTTTGACATAATCATATGCCTTTTATCATTCAATTTTTTAATGTGGTGTATTACGTTGATTGATTGCATATATTAAATAATCCTTGTATCCCTGAGATAAAGCCCACTTGGTCATGATGTATGATCTTTTTAAAATGCTGTTGGATTCTGTTTGTTAGGATTTTATTAAGGATTTTGCATCTTTGTCCTTCAGTGTTATTGTCGTGTAGTTTTCTTTTCTTGTGGCATATTTGTCTGGTTTTGGTGTCAGAGTGACAGTGGCCTCATAGAATGATTTTGCAAATTTCCGTTACTCTGCAAATTTCTGGAAGAATTTGAGTAGAATAAGTATTCAGTTCAGTTCAGTCGCTCAGTCGTGTTCGACTCTTTGTTACCAAATGAATCACAGCACGCCAGGCCTCCCTGTCCATCACCAACTCTCGGAGTTCATTCAAACTCACCTCCATCAAGTGGGTGATGCCATTCAGCAATCTCATTCTTTGTCTTCCCCTTTTCCTCGGCCCCCAATCCCTCCCAGCATCAGAGTCTTTTCCAGTGAGTTAACTCTTCGCATGAGGTGGCCAAAGTACTGGAGTTTCAGCTTTAGGATCAGTCCTTCCAAAGCACACCCAGGACTGATCTCCTTTAGAATGGACTAGTTGGATCTCCTTAAAGACTAAGGGACTCTCAAGAGTCTTCTCCAACACCACAGTTCAAAAAGATCATTTCTTCAGCGATCAAATTTCTTCACAGTCTAATTCTCACATCCATACATGACCACTGGAAAAAACATAGTCTTGATTAGACAGACTTTGGATGGCAAAGTGCTCTCCCTGCTTTTTCATATGCTATCTAGGCACGTCATAACTTTTCTCCCAAGGAGTCAGCATCTTTTAATTTCATGGCTGCAGTCAGCATCTGCAGTGATTTTGGAACCCAAAAAATGAAGTCCGACACTTTTTCCACTGTTTCCCCATCTGTTTCCCATGAAGTGATGGAACCAGATGCCATGATCTTCGTTTTCTGAATGTTGAGGTTCAAGTCAACTTTTTCACTCTCCTCTTTCACTTTCATCAAGAGGCTTTTGAGTGAGGCTTTTTGACATATGACTTTCTGCCATATGTCATCTGCATATCTGAGGTTATTGATATTTCTCCCGGCAATCTTAATTTCAGTTTGTGCTTCTTCCAGCTTAGTGTTCCTCAGGATGTACTCTGCATATAACGTCAATAAGCAGGGTGACAATACACAACCTTGACGTACACCTTTTCCTATTTGGAACCAGTCTGTTTTTCCATGTCCACTTCTAACTGTTGCTTCCTGACCTGCATACCTATTTCTCAAGAGGCAGGTCAGGTGGTCTGGTAGTCCCATCCCTTTCAGAATTTTCCACAGTTTGTTGTGATCCACAGAGTCAAAAGCTTTCACATAGTCAATGAAGAATAAGTGTTAACTCTTGTCAATTTTTTTTTTTTTTTTTTTTTTTAAGAATTCAGCTGTGAAGCCACCTGGTTCTGGGCTTTTGTTTGCTGGAAGAATTATGGCTACAGTTTCTATTTCCATGCTTGTGACATATCTGTTAAGTGTTTCTATTTCCTTTTGCTTCAGTTTTGGAAAATTATACTGTACTAAGAATTTGTTCATTTCTTCACAGTTGTACATTTTATTGGCATATAGTTACTGATAGTAGTCTCTTATGATTCTTTGTATTTCTGTACTGTTTGTTGTAGTTTCTCCAGTTTCATTTCTAATTTTGTTGATTGATTTTTCTTCCTTTGTTTCTTGATGACTCTGGATAATGATTTGCGTTTTTTTTTTTTTTTTTCAATTTTATTTTTCGTCTCATTAAACCAGCTTTTATATTTGTTGATTTCTGCTATGTTCTCGTTTGTTTCTATTGAATTTGCTTCTCTCCTAATTTTTATAATTTCTTTCCTTCTACTAGCCATGGTATTTTTCATTTCCTCCTCCAGGTGTGGAAATATCCCTATTTATTTTGTCACCCTAACCCTGTGGTGCCAGGTTCAGTGGGAGAATAAACCAAAACCATCCTTGGTAGAATCCTGATTCCCAAACCAAGATTTAAAAGACTAGTTCTGGAAGGCAGAGAGCCTGATGAACTATGAATATAGGTTTGTGATATTGTACAGGACAAAGATCAAGACCATCCCCAAGATAAAGAAATTCAAAAAAGTTAAATGCATGTGGGGAGCATTTACAAATAATTCTGAAAAGACGGGAATTAAAAAGCAAAGGTGAAAAGGAAATGTATAACCGTTTGAATGCAGAGTTGCAAAGAATTGCTGGGAGATATAAGAAAGCCTTCCTCAGCGATCAATGCAAAGAAGAGAGGAAAGTAATAGAATGGGAAAGACTAGAGATCTCTTCAAGCAAATTAGAGAACCCAAGGAAATATTTCATGCAAAGATGGGCTCAATAAAAGACAGAAATGGTAGAGACCCATCAGAAGCACAAGATAATAAGAAGAGGTGGCAAGAATACACTGAAGAACTGTACAAAAAATATCTTCATGACACAGATAATCACGATGGTGTGATCACTCACCTAGAACCAGACATCCTGGAAATTGAAGTCAAGTGGGTTTCAGTAAGCATCACTATGAACAAAGCTAGTGGATGCAATGGAATTCCAGTTGACCTATTTCAAATCCTGAAAGATGATTCTGTCAAAGTTCTACATTCAGTATGCCAGAAGATATGGAAAACTCAGCCATGGCCGCAGGACTGGAAAAGATCAGTTTTCATTTCAATCCCAAAGAGAGTCAATGCCAAATAATGCTGCTATCTATGGGGTCTCAAAGAATCACCCCAAGGACATGATTTGTTGACTGAACCACCAAACTCATCTGATTTTAAAAGCCTTTCCAAATTTCCACAGGATGTGTTTTCATCCATGCACCGACCCTTGAATGAGACCTTTCAGGCAGTGATGCCAGTATCCACACTACCCACTCTTCTTGCATTTTGTGGAGCCATCTGTGGCCAGCAACTTTAGAATGAAAAGTATTAGTGTCATTTATGAGTAACAACACCCTCATTATAAACAATGCAATGTCGCTGGAGGTTTGCTCCATTCTTCCTGCCCTCAGGCTTCTCTCTTGTTAGGATAGTACTCCAGTCTCACCCAATTGGCTGAAATTGCATCTGTTCACCTCGTCCTTAGGGATGCCCCAACAAAATGGGTTCTGAAAAATATATGCACATTCACAGATTCCTATGCTGTAGCTAATGCCCGCCCCCTGTCCCCCCCACCCTGCACATTGATTTCACCTGCCCACTGCTCCTTTCTCCTGGGGATTCAGACACTGCTGCCACAATCACTAATACTCACACAAGACTCCTACTCAAGATAGGTAATTGCTTCCCTTAATTAATTTATTCTTGGTTCCTTGGAATCAATAGATATCACTGACTCTGGTCAGTGAAACCACTCCAACTCTCAGAAAACTCAACAGCGGACACTTCAACAAAAAAAAATTCTTTCATATTTTTAATGCAAAGGACGTTGCTTATTGAATGCCATAGTAAGCTTCTTAAAGAGACACTCCGAAAAATGATTGCAGAAATGGATAAAAAAGAAGCTCTTTGTCCTCATCCTGCTGAACTCTTACACCCTGAGTCTTCTTTCTCACATAGAAATTCTTCTATTCTCCCCGGATTCCATGTTGGGTATTTTTTAGGCAATAATCAAGTTTTTACACTCTAAGACAATGTTCTAATTTGTCCTATGATTCTACTTCCCCAGTCTGCTATAATTTTACAATCACTTCACTACGCACTACTTGGGTGCAACCTCAAAAATGACAGAATGACCTTAGTTCATTTCCAAGGCAAACCACTCAAAATCACAGTAATGCTAGTCTCTGCCCTGAATTCTGATCCTGAAGAAGTTCAGATTCATCAGTTCTGTGAAGACCAAGAACACCTCCTTGAGTTAACAGCAAGTGAAAGATGTCCTTATCATCATAAGGGATTGGAATGCAAAAGGACAAAGTCAAGAGATACCTGGAGTAGCAGGCAAGTTTGGCCTTGGAATAAAAGATGAAGCAGAAGAAAGACTAATCAAACTCTGTCAAGAGAATGTACTGGTCAAAGCAAAGATCATTGGACAACCACACAAGAGACGGCTTTACACATGGACATCACCAAATGGTACCTAATGGTATCAGCCTGACTATATGATCACAGGGAGAAGTGTATAAGGTCAGGTGTAAAAAAAAAAAATTGGAGCCCACTATGGATCAGATCATCAGTGACAATCTGATAAATTCAGAAGCACAATCTGATAAATTCAGGTGCACAACCACTAGGCCAGCCAGGGATTAAAAATCAAATCCTCTATGAATATGCAGTGCAGATGGCAAAGAGATTCCAGGGTTTATATCTAGTAAACAGAACGTCTCAAAAACTAGGGAAGGAGGTCCAAAATATTGTACAGCAGTTAGTGAAACAATGCCAAAGAAAAAGAAAAGCATGGAGGAGGACATAAAATAGCTGAGGATAGAAGAGCAGCAGAAAGCAAGTGGAAAAGGCAAAGGTACCAAAACAAAGTTCAGATTTCCAGAGAAGAGAAAGGAGATGTAAAGCACTCCTTCAGTACACAATGCAAAGATATAGAAGAAATCAAAAGAAGGGGAAAGACAAAAAATCTCTTTAAAATGTCTGAATATATAAATGCAACATTTCATCCACAGGTGGGCTCAGTAAAGTACAGAAAGTTGAAAGGCCTAAAAGAAGGAAAAGAGATCAAGAAAAGATGGAAAGCATGCAAAGAACTTTAGGAAAAAAAGATCTTACTGACCCAGATAACCAGGACACTGTAATGAATCCCACAGAGCCAGCCATTCTGGAGTGTGAAGTCAAGTGGGCCTTACAAAGCACTGCTGTTAACAAAGCTAATGTTGGTGATGGAATTCTGTCAGTGCTGCATAAAATTCCAAAAGTTGATGCTATGAAAGTGTGACATTCAATATGTCAGCAAATGTGGAAAACTTAGCAGTGGTCACAGGAATAGAAAAAGGAAATCCTTAACCCAGTCAGCAAGAAAGACAGTACTAAAGAATGATAAAAACCACTGCACAACTTCACTTGTCTTCCAAGCAGGTAAAGTTATGCTCAAAATCCACTAAGCTTCTCTTCATCATTACATGAACTGAGGAACTCCAGATGTTCAAGTTGGGTCAGACACATCAGAGGAATAAGAGTTGAAATGGTCACCATTTGTTGGATTTTAGAAGTCATAGAAGTACTAAATTTCATTGACCACTCTCAGCAAATTTGGAAACTCAGCAGTGGCCACAGGAATGGAAATGGTCAACATTCATTTCAATTCCAAAGAAAGGCAATGCCAAAGAATGCGGAAACTACCACACAATTGCAATCATCTCACATGCTAGTAAAGCAATGCTTAAAATTCTCTTAGCCAAGCTTCAAAAATATGTGAACCATGAACTTCTAGATGTTCAAGCTGGTTTTCGAAGAGATAGAGGAACCGGAGAACAAATTGCTAATATCTGCTCGTTCATCAAAAAAGAAAGAGACTTCCATAGAAACATCTATTTCAGGTTTATTGACTATATCAAAGCGTCTGACTGTGTGGATCACAATAGACTATGGAACATTCTAAAGGGAATGGGAATACGAGGCCACCTGATCTGCCCCTTGAGAAATCTGTATGATGGTCAGGAAGCAACATATTAGAACAGGACATGAACAACAGTCTGCTTCCAAATAGGAAACGGGGTACATCAAGGCTGTATGTTGTCACCCTACTTATTTAACTTATAGGCAGAGTACATGAGAAATCCTGGGCTTGAGGAAGCACAAGATGGAAGCAAGATTGCTGGGAGATATTTCAGTAACCTCAGATATGTACATGACATCACTCTTTTGATAGAAAGTGAAGAAGAAGTAGAGCCTCTTGATGAAAGTGAAAGAGGAGAGTGAAAAAGTTGGCTTAAAGCTAAACATTCTGAAAACTAAGATCATGGCACCCGGTCCTATCACTCCATGGCAAATAGAAGGGGAAAAATGGAAATCAGTGACGTATTTTAACCTCTTGGGCTCTAAAATCACTTTAGATGGTGACTTTGGCCATCAAATTAGAAAACAAATATTTCTTGTCAGAAAAGCTGTGAGAAATCGAGACATATGTGAAAAAGAAAAGACACCAGTTCGCTCACAAACTTTCGTATAGTCAAGTCTATGGTCTTTGCGGTATTCACATAAATTTGATTGAGCAGGACTACAAAAGTGGCAGAATCCAACTCAGCAATGGCCACAGAACTGGAAAAGGTCAGTCTTCATTCCAGTCTCAAAGAAAGGCAATGCCAAAGAATGCTCAAACTACCGCACAGTTGCACTCATTTTACACGAAATTCATGCTCAAAATTCTCCAAGCTAGGCTTCAGCAATATGTGAATCGTGAAATTCCAGATGTTCAAGCAGGGTTTAGAAAAGGTAGAGGCACAAGAGATCAAATTGCCAACATCCGCTGGATCATGGAGAAAGCAAGAGAGTTCCAGAAAAACATCAAATTCTGCTTCATTGACTATGCCAAAGCCTTTGACTGTGTGGATCAGAATAATATGTGGAACATTATGAAAGAGATGGGAATACCAGACCACCTGAACTGCCTCTTGAGAAACCTGTATGCAGGTCAGGAAACAACAGCTAGAACTGTACATGGAACAACAGACTGGTTCCAAATAGGAAAAGGAGTACATCAAGGCTGTATATTGTCACCCTGCTTATTTAACTTACATGCAGAGTGCAACATGAGGAATGCTGGGCTGGAAGAAGCACAAGCTGGAATTAAGATTGCTGGGAGAAATATCAATAAACTCAGATATGCAGATGACACCACCCTTATGGCAGAACGTGACGAGGAACTCAAAGGCCTCTTTATGAAAGTGAAAGAGTAGAGGGAAAAGGTTGGCTTGAGGTTCAACATTCGAAAAACGAAGATCATGGCATCTGGTCCCATCACTTCATGGGAAATATATGGGGAAACAGTGGAAGCAGAGTAAGACTTTATTTTTCTGGGCTCCAAAATCACTGCAGATGTTGATTTCAACCATGAAATTAAAAGATGCTTAGTCCTTGGAAGGAAAGTTATGACCAGCCTAGATAGCATATAAAAAAGCATAGACATTACTTTGCCAACCAAGGTCCGTCTAGTCAAGGCTATGGTTTTTTCCGTGGTCATGTATGGATGTGAGAGTTGGACTGTGAAAAAAGCTGATCGCGGAAGAATTGACGCTTTTGAACTGTGGTGTTGGAGAAGACTCTTGAGAGTCCCTTGGACTACAAGGAGATCCAACCAGTCCATTCTAAAGGAGATCAATCCTGGGTGTTCATTGGAAGGACTTATGCTAAAGATGAAACTCCAATACTTTGGCCACCTCATGCGATGAGTTGACTCACTGGAAAGAGTCTCATGCTGGGAGGGATTGGGGGTAGGAGGAGACGGGGACGACAGAGAATGAGATGGCTGGATGGCATCACCGACTCGATGGACATGAGTTTGAGTGATCTCCGGGAGTTGGTGATGGACAGGGAGGCCTGGCGTGCTGTGGTTCATGGGGTCGCAAAGAGTCGGACACGACTGAGCGACTGAACTGAACTGATTGGATAAGATTCTTGAGAGTTCCTTGGACAGCAAGGAGATTAAATTAGTCAGTCATCAAGGAAATCAGCCCGAAATACCCATTGGATGAACTGCTAGTGTAGTTGAAGCTCCAATACTTTGTCCATCTAATGCAGAGTCAACTCATTGGAAAAGACCCTGATAATGGGACATATTGTGATAGAAGGAGAAGGGTGTGACAAGAATGAGTGTGTTGGATGGCATCACTGCCAATGCAATAGATATGAACTTGGGCAAGCTCCGGGAGATGGTGGTGCATATTGAGGCTTGCTTGATGCAGTCCATGACATCCCAAGGAGTCAGATATGACTTGGCCACTAAACAACAAAAGCGAGCGTCCTAATTGCACTTTCATCTTTATCTCTCAAGATTTTCCTGCAGCACCTATAAAGGATAATATATTCTCTCCATTGTATATTGTTGCCTCCTTTGTCATAGTTTAGGTAAGCACTTGGAGAAGAGATTATTTCAGGGTCTTCTGTCTCTTCCATTGGCCTGTATTCCTTTTGTTTTTTGCAAGTTTCATGCTGTGTGGATTACTACAGCTTTGTATTACAGACTGAAAGCAAGAAACCCAATTCCTCCAGGCCTGTTGATGTTTCTCAGGACAGCACGGCTATTCAAAGCCTTTCATATTTCCAAACAAGTTGTAAAATATATATATATATATATATATATATATTTCTGTGAAAAATCTCATTGGTAATTTCCAAGCAATTGCTTTGAATATGTAAACTGCTTTTTGTTGCACAGCCGTTTTCACAGTATTGATTCTCCAAGTCAAAGAGAAAGTTATATCTATCCATTTATTTTGTCACTCTTGATTTATTCCTCCATGTCTTATTCAATTCAGCACCCAAATCTTTTCCCAGGTTTTCTTTCGGGAATTTTATTCTTCTTGCAGTGGTGACTGGGATTCCTTTCTTAATTTGTTTTTGATGTCAATTTATAGGAATGCCAGATATTTCTGTGTGTTAAATTTATAGCCGGACATTTCCCTGAATTCATAGAGTACTGCTAGTAATTATCTGGTTGTATGGTAGGATTCTCTGTGCGTAGTATCATATCATCTGCAAACTGACAGTTTTACCTCTTATTTTCCTTTTCATTTGAAACTTTTTTTCCTTCTTCCTATTCTCTGATTGCAGTAGCTAGATGTCCCAAGACTGTGTTGAGTAACCATGGTGAATAGGAAGCATTTTTCTCTTATTCATGAATTAGGGGTCATGGTTTCAGAATTTTACTATAGAGAACCCTATTTGTGATGAGTTTATTCATATATGGCCTTTATTAGATTAAAGAAGATTCCTTCTATTCCCTCTTCCTCTACAGGTTTAATCATAACTAGGTGTTAAATTATGTCAAAAGCTTTTTCTGAATCTATATCCTAAACAGATTCAACACATCTCCTTGGCATACTTATGTATCTTTTTGTTTGTTTGTTTGTTTTTCCTCCTTTGGCCACGTGATACAAAGAGCTGACACATTAGATAGTGTCCTGACGCTGGGAATGATTGAAGGTAAAAAAGAAGTGGGTAGCCAATGATGGGATGGTTAGATAGCATCACTGATTCTATGGACGGAAATCTGAACAAATTGTAGGAGATAGTTAAGGGAAGCCTGGCAGGCTAAAGTCCATGGGGTGGCAAAGAGCCAGAGCTGACTTACTGATTGAAAAACAACAAATGTTCTCCTTCTGTTCTTGACAAGAGCAGTTTTTGTTTTTTTTTTTAATACTTCACTTTCTATCCCACCTCACCCTGTCTAGATTCTACTTATGTTACATCGGCTCCTTATCATGTTGAGATTCAGCCATATTTTGCTGTTTTTATTGCTACCCACATGGCCCGACATTTGTGTGATTTTTAACTCCACATGTTTCAGTGGTTTCCTAAACACCAGCATCCTGATATTTTCCTCAGACACACTGATGTTTCATTCTGTTCTGCTCATCTCGGTCTCACTCTGTGTGCATATGCCAATTTTCTATTTCCTTTGATTTTTCTTCGCTGTTAATGTATATGAGACCTTCTTTTAAATTCCTCATGAAGATTCTTTATTCTTCGTTTTGCACATTCTTATGTAATTACTATTCCAGATTGACCTGTTTGATGTTCTTTGATATGATATGTTCTCCAGTTGAAATAAACAATCATAACATATGACTATTTCTGTTTATGAATTACTCACCACTGTTCAGGATTAGAGGCCTCTATTTGAAAAATATAGCCTAAATAATGAAACAAATAAGAAACAAAACTTAAACATATAAATCTTAATAAATTCTAGATTTGAAAATAAAATTATCTCCAAGAAAGGAGTATATTGTTTGCAAGTTAAAACTGCCAACTTTGTATATTCATCCCTAGATCAGCCAAAAATATCATCAGCTTCTTTGAAAAGCATATTTTTAAATGATGATTAAGGCAAATGGAAGACAAAACAATGGACAAATAATTAATCTTAAACATATACAAGCAACTCCTGCAGCTCAATTCCAGAAAAATAAACGAGCCAATCAGAAATTGGGCCAAAGAACTGAGCAGAAATTTCTCCAAAGAAGACATACAGATGGCTAACAAACATATGATGATGCAAATCAAAACCGCAATAAGGTACCATTCCATAACAGTCAAATTGGCTTCTATCCAAAAGTCTACAAGCAATAAATGATGGAGAGTTTGCAGAGAAAAGGGAAGCCTCTTACCCTGCTGGTGGAATACAAGCTAGCACAGCAACTATGGAGAACAGTGTGGAGTTTCCTCAAAAAATAAAACTTCAATAGGACTTCCATATGACCCAGATTACACTGCCTGGGATACACACTGAGGAAACCAGAATTGAAAGAGCCAGGTGTACTCCAATCTTCATTGCATCACTGTTTATCATAGACAGGGTATGCAAGCAACCTAGATGTCCATTCGTTGAAGACGACTGGATAAGAAAGCTGTGATGCATATACACACTGGAATATTCACTTCACTTCAGTTCAGTCGCTCAGTACTGTCAGACTCTTTGCACCCCATGAGTCTCAGCACGCCAGGCATACCTGTTCATCACCAACTCCCAGAGTTTACACAAACTCATGTCCATCAAGTCGGTGATGCCATCCATCCATCTCATCCTCTTTCGTCCCCTTCTCCTCCTGCCCCCAAACTCTCCCAGCATCAGAGTTTTTTGCAATGAGTCAACTCTTCACAGGACGTACCCAAAATATTGGAGTTTCAGATTCAGCATCAGTCCTTTCAATGAACAACCAGAACTGATCTCCTTTAGGATGGACTGGTTGGATCTCCTTGCAGACCAAGGAACTCTCAAGAATCTTCTCCAACAACACAGTTCAAAAGGATTAATTCTTTGGTGTTCAGCTTTCTTCAACTCTCACATCCATACCTGACCACTGGAAAAACCAGAGCCTTGACTGGACGGACCTTTGTTGGCAAATTAATGTCTTTGTTTTTTTATATGCTGTCTAGGACGATCCTCACTTTCCTTTCAAGGAGTAAGTGTCTTAATTTCATGCTGCACCATCTTCAGTGATTTTGGAAACCAAAAAAATAAAGTCTGACACTGTTTCCACTGTTTCCCCATCTAATTCCCATGAAGTGATGGGACCAGTTGCCATGATCTTAGTTATTTGAATGTTGAGCTTTAAGCCACACTCTCCTCTTTCACTTGCATCAAGAGGCTTTTTAGTTCCTCTTCAGTTTCTGCCATAAGCGTGATGTCATCTACATATCTGAGGTTATTGATATTTCTACCGGGAATCGTGATCCCAGCTTTTGCTTCTTTCCGCCCAGCGTTTCTCATGATGTACTCTGCATAACTTAAATAAACAGGCTGACAATATATAGCCTTCATGTACTCTTTTTCGTATTTGGAACCAGTCTGTTGTCCCAGTAGTAGAATATTACTCAGCCATTAAAATCAGTTCTAATGAGGTGGGTGAAACCAGAGCCTTACTTACAGAGTGAAGTAAGCCAGAAAAAAAAAAAAAAAAAACAAACACCAATAGCGTATACTAATGCATATTTTTGGAATTGAGAAAAATAGTAATGGTAACCCTGTATGCGAGAGAGCAAAAGAGACACAGTTGTAAAGAACAGTCTTAGGACACTGTGGGAGAGGGGGAGGGCGAGATGATATGGGAGAATGACATTGAAACATGTAAATTATCACATGTGAAAGAAATTTCCAGTCCATGTTCGATGCATGATACTGGGTGCTCAGGGCTGGTGCGCTGGGATGACCCAGAGGGATGGGATGGGAAGGGAGGTGGGAGGGAGTTTAAGGATGGGGAACACATCTACACCCATGGGAGATTCATGTCAATACATGGCAAAACCAATACACTACTGTAAAGTATAAAAAAAGAAAAGAAAACTGCAAATAACAAAGGATAAGAACATATAAAAGCAAACGAACAAAACGAAATTCAGAATTCTACATAAGGAGTACTAAATAACAACAGACAGGGCCATTTCTACTTTAGAGAAATTGTGGTTAGAGTAAAAATATTTTTCACTTTCCTTTTCTTGGTGAATGGTATATGCTCTTCTGTAGTGGGAATATTTTCCTCAGTATCCCTTAAATCAGGGTCCATAATTGCTCTTCTAGTGACTTATTGCTGAGGATTTCAAGGAGAAATGGAAAGAGGGAACAAAGATATATCTGAAGGAGTACAGAATCTAATATTAAGTGTAGAGCAAATTGTACCACTTTGTATATAAATTTTTTAAAAGTTGTTCTGACTTTGAATTAAGCCATTTGCTTCCAAGTCAATCACTGTTCAAGTTTTACCCTTGGAAATGGGATCTTCTCTCACACGAGGAGGATTTCATGTGACCAAAGGAAATTCTTTTCAGACTAGGGATCTTTTTAAAGAGATTAGCGGCCAGGGCTTTTAGAACTTGAAGTGTGACTAATGAAAGAGACCTGGGTGGGGCACTGTAAAAGACAGATAGTCTGGACACAGTCTCCCCAGCTTGCCACACTTCATCTATCTTTAAAAATTGGTCTTTTTACTTATTGTATGCCTGAAATAGAGGCTACCTCTGATCTTTGGGCCACTACATATGGGAGGAAAGCCTGCTAAGGAGCAAAATAACCAAATGGTTGGTATTGAAAATACCTAAATATGAAAGAGCTTAACAGTTTCAAGGAAATGGTTTGATTATGAAGATTATGAGAAAAATAAAAATTGGAAGACAGAGTTTTGTAGGCCCACATTCATTCCATAGTTCCACCTCAAACAGTTTACATTTTATCTACTCTATACAACATCATCTGAGGAAGAAATTGTTGAAGTTTAGAGTTTGGCGACTGCTAATCTGAAAATATCTTAAGTATTTAGAAGACATAGACATATAAGGGGAGTTGCTTGTTCAAGTCCAGAAAGTTATTAGTATGAGGTTTCCTCAGAAACTCTCCACTTGGTGAAATTGTAGTACATTCTCAAGCTACTGTTATTCTCACATTTCCCTAAGGTTGGACAAGGGACTACACCAAGCAACCTGATACTCTGTGAAAGCCACTATTATCAGTATCATCATTTTCCATATTTCCATTGTATTGTTCTCATCAGCAGTAGGAGAAGGCAATGGCAACCCACTGCAGTACTCTTGCCTGGAAAATCCCATCGACAGAGGTGCCTGGTAGTCTGTAACCCATGCGATCGCGAAGAGTCAACATGACTGGGTGAGTTCACTTTCGCTCTTCACTTTCATACATTGGAAAAGGAAATGGTAACCCACTCAAGTGTTCTTGCCTGGAAAATCCCTGGGATGGAGTTGCCTGGTAGTTTGCCATCCATGGGGTCACACAGAGTCGGACACGACTAAAGTGACTTAGCAGCAGTAGCTCTAGTGCAACTGTTTCTGATCATGTTCAGTTTTGACAGAGAAATTTCTTTTATATATTATTCTAGAGCTATAAAAATCTAGCTGTGAATCTCTTTGATGAATGTCTTAATGATGAGCAATATTAAAGTTATCTATCATGCTTGTGGCCCTATCTATGGCTATTCATAAGAAAGTGTCTGTGTTTAACTATGTTAGGAATTTATAAGCTATATGTATAGATGTGCTAAAGCGCAATTTATACTATTTAAACCTTAGTCTAAAGAGAAGATAGAGCCAAAAATGATGGTATTGAATATGAGAAATTCATATTAATGCATAGACTATGGACAGAATACAAATACTGATACATTTGTGGAAGCTTCTTGGTGTTTCTGGGAGCTTTTGAAGATTAAAATATGTCTGATCTAGGCCTTCAAGTAATGACAAGGTTTCGGTAGGAGACATTCGGAAAGAAGGGAAGGACACCTCTGGCAAAAGGAATACTGACAAGACCCTGAATAGGAAAATAATAAAACAAGGAGTTTAAGTGTACCTGAATGACAGATTTGCCTGTTACTCCAGGTGTTTCTTGACTTCCTACTTTTGCATTCCAGTCCCCTCTAATGAAAAGAACATCTTTTTTGGGTGTTCTAAAAGGTCCTGTAGGTCTTCATAGAACCGTTCAACTTTGGCTTCTTCAGTGTTACTGGTTGGGGCATAGGCTTGGATTACTGTAATACTGAATGGTTTGCCTTGGAAACAAACAGAGATCATTCTGTCGTTTATGAGATTGCATCCAAGTATTGAAGTTCAGACTCTTTTGTTGACCATCATAGCTACTCCATTTCTTTTAAGGGATTCCTGACCAAAGTAGTAGATATAATGGTCATCTGAGTTAAATTCACCCATTCCAGTCCATTTGAGTTCACTGATTCCCAGAATGTCGATGTTCACACTTGCCATCTCCTGTTTAACCACTTCCAATTTGCCATGATTTATGGACCTAAAATTCCAGGTACCTAAGCAATATTGCTCTTTACAGTATTGGATCTTGCTTCTATCACTAGTCACATCCACAAGACTGTTTTGTTTTTGCTTTGGCTCCATCTCTTCAGGCTTTCTGGATTTATTTCTCCACTGATCTCCAGTAGCATATTGGGCACCTACCAACCTGGGGAATTCCTCATTCAGTATCCTATCATTGTGCCTTTTCATACTGTTCATGCGGTTCTCAAAGCAAGTATACTGAAGTGGTTTGCCATTCCCTTCTGCAGTGAACCACACTGAGTTAGACAAGGCTGTGGTCTGTGTGATCAGATCAACAGGTTTTCTGTGATTATGATTTCAGTGTGTCTGCCTTCTGATGCCCTCTCGTAATACCTACCATATTACTTGGGTTTCTCTTACCTTGATTGTGGGGTATCTCTTCATGTTGCTCCAGCAAAGAACAGTCACTGCTCCTTACCTTGGACAAGGGGTATGTCTTAACTACCACACCTCCTGACCTTGAACATGAAGTAGCTCATCTCGGCCCTCCTGTGCCTGCACAGTCGCCGCCACTTGGACATGGGGCTGCTCCTTTCAGCCACAACCCAGAGCTTGGGCGAGGGGTAGCTCCTCTTGGCCATGCTTCTGCGTGGTCCATCACGCAGCCAGCATCACTTCTGCATGGTCTGCCGAGCAGTTTTGCCAAGAGAACGCACTGGTCATAGCAAAAACCCTCTTTCAGCAACATAAGAGAAGACTCTACACGTGGACATCACCAGATGGTCAACACTGAAATCAGATCGATTATATTCTTTGCAGCAAAAGATGGAGAAGCTCTATACAGTTAGCAAAAACAAGACCAGGAGCTGACTGTGGCTCAGGTCATGAATGCCTTATTGCCAAATTCAGACTTAAATTGAAGAAAATAGGGAAAACCATTAGACCATTCATATATGACCTAAATCAAATCCCTTAAGATTATACAGATGAAGTGAGAAATAGATTTAAGGGACTAGATCTGATTGATAGAGAGCCTGACGAGCTATAGATGGAAGATCGTGACATTGTACAGGAGAGAGGGATCAAGATCATCCCCATGGAAAAGAAATGCACAAAAGCTAAATTACTGTCTGAGAAGGCCTTACAAATAGCTGTGAAAAAAGGAGAAGTGAAAAGCAAAGGATAAAAGGAAACATATAAGCATCTGAATGCAGAGTTCCAAAGAATAGCAAGGAGAGATAAGAAAGCTTTGCTCAGCGACCAATGCAAAGAAATAGAAAAAAACAACAGAATAGGAAAAACTAGAGATATATTCAAGAAAATTAGAGATACCAGGGGAACATTTCATGCAAAAATAGACTCGATAAAGAACAGAAATGGTATGGACTTAATAGAAGCAGGAGAAATGGAGAAGTGGCAAGAACACAGAACTGTTCAAAAAAAAAATCTTCCCGACCAAGATAATCATGATGGTGTGATCACTCACCTAGAGCAAGACATCTTGGACTGTGAAGTCAAGTGGGCCTTAGAAAGCTTCACTACAAACAAAGCTAATGGAGGTGATGGAATTTCAGTTGAGCTGTTTCAAATCCTGAAAAATGATGCTGTGACAGTGCTGCCCTCAATATGCCAGCAAATTCGGAAAACTCAGCAGTGGCCACAGGACTGGCAAAGGTCCGTTTTCATTCCAGTCCCAAAGAAAGGCAATGGCAAAGAATGCTCACATGACCGCACAATTGCACTCATCTCACACGCTAGTAAAATCATGCTCAAAATACTCCAAGCAACTCTTCAGCATTACATGAACCGTGAAGTCCCAGATGTTCAAGCTGGTTTTAGAAAAGGCAGAGGAACCAGAGATCAAATTGCCAACGTCCCCTGGATCATGAAAAAAACAAGAGAGTTCCATAAAAACATGTATTTCTGCTTTATTGGCCCATTTCTTTTCTTCAGTCATTTGTTATTTAGGCATTGAGCTTCATGAGCTGCTTTTGTAGTGCAGGGATTAATTATTTGTCAGTGACTTCATTTCCTGTTATTTTCTCTGTTTCATAGGGTGCCTTTTCACATTGCTTATAGTCTCCTACTGATCACTATAGTAAAAGAGCGGATATCAAATGAAGTCATAAGTAATCCTGTCAGTCAAGTAAGGAAGAAATTGAAATGTGCGGTTTAAATATCAGAGGAAGCTGGTTCATCAGCTGTAAGCATTGTATGTGATGAGGGGAGAGACGTGATGAGACCTCAGTGGGAGAAAAATGGATTTCTTGATATCTACAACAAATAAGATATGTACAAGGATTGCTGATTTCTCATCAGAGCTTCTTCCACCCTATTATGTCAATCAGTCATCTAATGGTCTACTTTTCCATGGTCTTTCTTTATCTACAACACTTTTCAGGAGCTTGGCTTCATTTGCTGTTATTTTCTCCCTTTCAAAGGGTGCCTTTTCACATTTCTTTTAGGTTCCTTCATTGTACAAAAGCTTTTAACTTCAATTAGGTCCCATATGTTTGTTTGAGTTTTATTTCCGTTTCTCTGGGAGGTCGGTCAGAGAGCATCTTGCTGTGATTTATGTCAAAGTGTGTTCTGCCTACATTTTCCTCTAAGAGTTTTATAGTTTCTAGTCTTATATTTAGATCTCTAATCCATTAATCCATTTTTAGTTTAGTTTTGCATATGGTGTTAGGAAGGGTTATGGTTTCATTCTTTTACAACTGGTTGATCATTTTTCCCTCAGTACCACTTGTTAAAGAGATTATCATTTCTCCATTGTATATTATTTCTTCCTTTGTCAAAATTAAGATGTCCATGGATGTGTGGACTTATGTCTAGGCTTTCTATTTTGTTCCACTGATCTAGATCTCTGTCTTTGTGCTACTGTCTTGATAACTGTAATTGTGTAGTATAGTCTGAAGTCAGGAAGGTTGATTTCTCCATTTCCATTCTTCTTTCTCAGGATTGCTTTTGCTTTTAGAGGTTTCCCTGTGTTTCTATATTTACTGTGAAAGTATAAAAACTGTGAAAATATTTGTTCTAGTTTTCTGAAGAATACTATTGCTTACTTGACAAGAGTTGCATTGAACCTATAGATTGCTTCGGTTTGTGTACTCATTATCACTATATTATTTCTTCAAGTCCATCAACCTGGTATAATTCTGTATCTGTCTCATCTTTCTTTCATCATTGTTTTATACTTTTCTATAATGCATATAAGTCTTTTTGTTTCTTTATGTAAATTTACCGCTAAGTATGCTATTCTTTTCACTGCAACGCTGAACAGAATTGTTTCTCTATTTTCTCATTGTTCATGTAAAGCAATTGAAGGGGCTTCTGGGTAATAATTTATAACTTGCAACATTTTCATATTCATCAATTAGCTCTAGTAATATTCTTGTGGTGTCTTTAGGGCTTTCTATGTAGAGGATCATGTCGTCCGCAAATAGTGAAAGTTCCTTTAATTTTTTTTTTTTTTTTAACCAACCTGGATTCCTTTTTATTTCATTTTCTTCTCTGACTTTTGTGGCTAGGACTTTCAAATCAATGTTGAATAGTTGTGGTGAGAGTGAGCACCCTTCCCTTGCTCCTGATTTTATAGCAAGTCCTTTCAATTTTTCACCATTGAAGATACTGTTTGTCTTGGGTTTCTCATATATAGCTTTTATTGTGTTGAGATAATACACAATATCCTCTTACACTTGCTTTGTGAAGAGTTATCATAAGGAGGTGTTGACTTTTGTGAAAGAATTTCTCTGCATGTATTGAGATAATCGTATTGTTTTTAATCTTTCAGTTTAATATGGTGTATCAGATTGATTTGCAATTAAGGAATCCTTGCATCCCTGGGATGATGTCCACGTGCTTCTATGATGTAAGAATGATGTATGACCTTTTTGATATGTTTTTGGATACTGTTTGCTAGAAATTGCAGGAAATTTTCTGCACCTATGTTTACCAATATGTTTAGTGATATTAGCCTGTAGTTTTCTTTCTTTGTTGCATCTTTGTCTGGTTTCGGTATTAGGGTGATGGTGGCCTCGGAGAATGAGTTGGGGAGCTTATCAGCCTCTGCAACTTTCTGGAAGAGTTTGAGTTGGTTAAGGGTTTGTTCTTCCATAAACCATTTTTGGCAAATTAAAAAAAAAAAAAAAGTAGTATTCACCTGTGAAACCATCTGGTCCTGGTCTTTTGATCATTGAAAGATTTTTGATTACAGGTTTTATTTCCATGATTCTGATTCATCTATAAGATTTTCTACTTGCTTGTCCATTTATGGACAGTTATTCTTTTCTAAGATTTTTTTTCCATTTCTTCAAATGTGACATATAACTTCTCACAGTAATCTCTTATGACCTTTGGAATGTCTGTGTTTTCTGTCGTGATTACTCTATTTTCATTTCTAATTTTATTATTTGGATTCTTCTCCACCCCCCCTCACCCCCCTTTTTTTTTTTCCTTTTTTTCTTGATCACTCTGGCTAATGTTTTGTCTTTGATTTATATTCTCAAAGAACCAGATTTTCATGTTATTGAGTTTTGCCATAGTCACCTTTGTTTCTTTTTCGCTTATTTCTGCTCTGATTTTTATGATTCTATTCATTCTACTAACTTGGGGGTTCTTTTCTTCTTTTTGTGTTTGCTTTAGATGTAAAGGTAGCCTCTTTCCTTGATGTTCCTCTTCTTCCTTGAGGAAGATTTATATGCTATGAAACTCCTTCTTAACACTGCTTGTTACTGAATCCCAAAGCTTTTGGGTTGTCGTGTTTTACTTTTCTTTTTGTAATTTTTTTCATTTTATGGAGGCTAATTATTTTACATTATTGTATTGGTTTTGCCATACATTAACATGAATCTACTCCAGGTGTACATGTGTTTTAATTTTCCTTTGATTGAATTTAAATTTGATTTCCTTTTTTATTTTTTCTGTGATCTGTTGCTTATTCAGATGTCTGTTATTTAGCCTCCATATGTTTGGAGATTTATTTAATTTTTCTTCTGTGTTTGAAACCTATTCTTACTTCATTGTGATTGGAATAGATGCTCGAAATTCTTTCACTTTTCTTATGTTTATTTATTTATTTTTGTTTTTTTGTTTGAATTTAGCAAGGGTAGGTTTATGGACCGGGATTTGATCTTACCAGGAGGCTGTTCCATGTGCACTTGAGGAAAGGTGTATCCATTACTAATGAGTGTAATGCCTATATATAGCAATTAGGTGTAAATAGACCACTGTGCTTTTTAGGAGAACCTCAATATGTAAGGTAAATGCAAGCAAGTAGAAAAGGGGAAATTAGCAGTAACACAATTATAATGGGGGCTTTTATATTCCACTCACACCTATGGACACTTCAACTGAAAAGAAAATTAGCAAATAATCATGAGCTGTAAATGTACTTTTGTAGGTTGTCTGTTTTTACACTTATTGAAGTGCCTCGGGTACGGGAGGAGGAGGTACTCTAAAGTTGGCCATATTTAGAAGTGGCAGGAAGTTACCCAGCACAATTGGTAGAGTTGGAAAATTGATAGAAAAGTCCTAATACAAAGATGTGACTTCCAAGCTAGTGCTATCTTCCATTTTTATGAGTTGAGAAATACTCACCAAGAAAGTGAAATCCCTGATATGAAGGTATATGATTTAAAAATTGAAATATGCCGAAGAGAACAGTCTACATGCGTATAAATGAGTCCTGGCTCGAGCCCTATTAATTATGCTAAGTGTTAGAACATGTCTGATAGACCACATCTCCCGCAAGTCTCACACAACCTACCGTAAATTTCTATCTCCTGCATTTCTAAGTTATGGTACTGTACTTGGTATAGTATCATAGGCTGAGGCTTTAAGATTGTAAAAGCTCGTTGAGGACAGAGACCACATTAATTTATTACCTTTGGAAATATCCCCCCAAGGTCTGAAGCCAAGTCTGGCGCAGCTGGCACCACTCAAAAGGTCAGATGCTAACTCTGAAATCTTCCCTTCATTCTCCTCTCCAACTTCCCCCATCTTATCACCAACGAGTGGTGTCTTTTGTCCCTTGCCCTGGAAAGATTCTTTGTTCTTACAGTTTTCTTCATCGTCCAGGGGTGACTACCTATTGTCTGTATTTCAAACTCTCTGCTGATTGACTGAACATAATTTAGTAATGGAAATCAGAGGCTGCAGACAAGCCTGTACAGAAGCTTCTGAAGTTACATAGTGGGAATCTGAACTGACATGTGGCTACGTTGAATGTTATTAGTGACTTGAATCCTATCAACTGGGTCATCTGGGAGATGAACATTTTCTCTGTGAAACTGTACAAAAGGATTTCTGTATGACTTCATTTGGGTGCACGCCTTCTCTATAGTCTCCTATACCTGGTACTATTCCCTCCAAATATTCCCAGTTGAATATACCTTGGCCTGATGTGCACACAATCTGTCCTTTAGGCTTGTCTAAGACGGGAGGTTCAGAGGTCTTGTTGGCCCAATTTCTCAAGTTGGTAGAGGACTTACAATCTACACTCTTTATCAATAACTGGGGTATGTGCCTTGAAGGGCTGCAGGTGTTAATAAAGAACTTGCCTGGAGCTGTGGTTTTGCTGCTCTAACGGCCTTTCTTAGAGCAGAGGAACATGTGATTATCCATAGGCCCTTCAGTTTGGACTGGTATTATTTATTTATTTTTATCAGTTGTGCACTTTGCAAACTAGAATCGTGGTCTTTTGGGGTTCTCACAAATCCAGAGGACTGGCAGTTAAGACGGGGGGCCATAGAAGAGAACTTTTAAAAAGGGACTGCATCACACCTGGAAAATTCTCTGTGGGAAAGGCCCAGGTGGCCCCAACACATCGTGGGAGACCTTGTGATCCTCTAATCTCCCCAAAGGGTACTGCCACCTATTGTCTTGGTTAGGGGAGGTTAACAGAGGTGTGATTACCGTGATGTGCTTGCTTTGTGTCATTACTAAATCAATAGGCAGCAATGCCTTGGTCACTGCCCTTTGCAAAGACCAGTCCTCAGGATTGGTCAGGTCTTATCCTCGGGATTTAGAAGGAAATCAGTGGGAAGGATTAAAGGAGAGTTCTGTATATTGTTGACCAGGTCATGTTGCCTTCCTGATGTGCTTACTGTCTTCTATCCCTTTCTCTAAATTATGCCCCTTTCATTGTTTCCTAGGAGATCTTACCCATTTAATAGAATGTTCATCCCAGCTGAATCTCTGAGGAAACAGTGAAAACACTTAGGGAGCATTAGGAATCTTTGAGGATTATCAGTTGGTGGGTAAGAGAGTTCTTTACCACTTTCCTTTCCCTGAGAACCTAAGTAAGTACGGTGAATTCTGTTAAGTCACTCAGTCCTGTCCAATCTTTCTGACCCCATGGATTGCAGCCTGCCAAGCCCCTCGTTCATCAGCAACTCATAGAGCCTCCTCAAACCCATACTCATCGAGTCAGTGATTCCATTTGAGCATTTCATCTTCTGTCTTTGCCCTTTCCTCCAGCTTTCAATCTTTCTCAGTATCAGGGTCTTTTCCAGTGAGTCAGTCCTTCACATTATGTGACCAACATATTCAAGTTCCAGTTTCAGCATCAGGCTTTCCAATCAATATTCAGGACTGATTTCCCTTAGAATTGACTGCTTTGATCTCCTTGCAGTCAAAGGGACTCTTCAAGAGTTTTCTCCAACACCATATTTCAATAGCATTGATTCTTTGGAGGTCAACTTTCTTTCTAGTCCAATTCTCACTTCTACCTGACTCTGTACATAGCTTTGACTAGACCGACCTTTGTCTGCTTTATAATATGCTGTCTAGCCTGGTCATAACTTTTTTCCTAAGGAGAAAGTCTTTTTATTTCATGACCAGAGTCACCATCTGCAGTGATTTTGGAGCCCCCCCCCCCAATAAAGTTTCTCACTGTTTCCATTGTTTCCCCATCGTTATGATATGAAGTGATGAGACCAGATGCCACGATTCTCATTTTGGATGTGGTTTTTAATTCATCTTTTCCACTCTCTTTCACTTTCCTCAAGAGACTCTAGTTCTTTTGAATTTCTACCATGTGAATCGTGTCATCTGCATATCTGAGGTTACTTATATTTCTCCAGCAACCTTGATTGCAAACACTATTTCATCCAGCCTGGCATTTTGTATGATTAACTCTATATGTAAGTTCAATAAAGAGGGTCACAATATATAGCTTTGACGTGCTCCTTTCCCAACTCGGAACCAGTCTGTTCTTCCATGTCCTGTTCTAACTGTTGCTTCTAGACCTCCATACAGACTACTCGGGAAGCATATAACATAGCCTAATAATCCCATCCTTTGTTGAATTTCCCATTTTGCTATGATATACCCAATCAAAGTATTTGGCATCGTCAAATAGGAGTGGATGCTTTCCTGGTGTTTTCTTGCGTTTTTTCATTTCACAACAGGTGTTGGGGATTTGATCTCGGGTTCGTCTGTCCTTTTTAAATCCAGCTTGAACATGTAGAAGCTCATGGTAAACATTCTGTTGAAGCCTGGTTGGGGAATTTTGAGCAGTACTTTGCGAGCATGTGAAATGTGTGCAATTAAGCCATAGCATGAACATTATTTGGATTTCCATTTTTGCAGTTGGAATGACAACTGACCTTTTCCAGTCCTCTGGCCACAGTTGAGTCTTCCAAATTTGCTAGCATATGGATGACAGCACATTCCTAGCATCATCTTTTAGAATTTGAAATAGCTCAACTGAATTCCATCACCTCCACGAGCTTTGCTTGCAGTTATGCTTCCTAAATCCCACTTGACTTCACATTCCACGATGTCTGACTCTAGATGAGTGATCACAGCATTGTGCTTAACTGGGTAATGAAGAACTTTTGTGTATCATTCATCTGTGTATTCATGCCACCTCTTCTAAATAGCTTCTGCTTCTGTTACATCTGTACCATTTCTGTCCTTTAATGTGCCCGTCTTTGAATGCAATTTTCCCTTGGTATCTCTGATTTTATTGGAGGTATCTGAAGTCTTTCCCATTCTCTTTATTTCCTCTATTTACTGGCATTGATAACTGAGGAAAGTTTTATCTCTCTTTGCTATTCTTTGGGACTCTGCATTCAAATGTGTATAGTTTTCCTTTTCTCCTTTTCGTTTAGCTTGCGTCCTCTTCTCAGCTCTTTCTAAGGCCATGTCACTTTGCTTTTTGCATTTCTTTTTCATGGGGGTGGTCTTGATCACTACTTCCTATACAATGTCACAAATCTCCACCCATAGGTCTTCAGTCACTCAATCAGATATGATCCCCTGATTCTGTTTGCCACTTCCACTGTATAATCATAAGGGCTTTGATTTTACACGTGTAAAATATATTAATTCCCTGTTTCATGTAGGGAAATATTCACCCAGGCTTTCATCTAAGAAATACAGAGAACTCTATATGGTATTAGCGAAATATATGAAATATAGCTATTCACTGTTTGACTGTTTAGCACAGGTCTTAACTTCTGAATCATTGAAAATTCTCTATTTTAAGTTTACAAATCTGGGGAAAGTTTTCATATGTGAATAATTGAGATTTCATATGAGAACCTTTCTCCCCAGATTTTCAAATGTGAAATACACAGAATTCCAAATCTCCTATCAGAAGACCTTCATTCAAAATTTCTTGATGGAAATACAGATAATTTCATAGCTCAAGCATGAAAATCTGTGGGCAAATTCTACATGTCGAGTAGGAAAATTAGTGCAAGTTTTTCACATATTAAAGAGACAGTTTTCAGTATTCCAAGGGAACATTTCATGCAAAGATGGGCTCAATAAAGGACAGAAATGGGATGGACCTAACAGAAGCAGAAGATATTAAAAAGAGGTGGCAGGAATACACAGAAGAAATGTACAAAAAAGATCTTCACGGCCAAGATAGTCACGATAACGTGATCACCGAACTAGAGCCAGACATCTTGGAATGTGAAGTCAAGTGGGCCTTAGAAAGCATCACTACAAACAAAGTTATTGGAGGTGATGGAATTGCAGTTGAGCTATTTAAAGTCTTGAAAGATGATGCTGTGAAAGTGCTGCACTCAATATGCCAGCAGATTTGGTAAACTCAGAAGTGGTCACAGGACTGGAAGAGGTCAGTCTTCATTCCAATCTCTAAGAAAGGCAATGCCAAAGATTGCTCAAACTACCGCACAATTGCACTCATCTCACATGCTAGTAAAGTCATGCTCAAAATTCTTCAAGCCAGTCTTCAGCAGTATGTAAACCGTGAACTCCCAGATGTTCAAGCAGGTTTTAGAAAAGGAAGAGGCTCCAGAGATCAAATTGCCAACATCCGCTGGATCATGGAGAAAGCAAGAGAGTTTCAGAAAAACATCTATTTCTGCTTCATTGACTATGCTAAAGCCTTTGACTGTGTGGATCACAATAAACTGTGGAACATTCTGAAAGAGATGGGAATCCCAGACCACCTCACCTGCCTCTTGAGAAACCTGTATGCAGGTCAGGAAGCAACAGTTAGAACTGCACATGGAACAACAGACTGGTTCCAAATAGGAAAAGGTGTACGTCAAGGTTGTATATTGTCACCTTGCTTATTCAACTTCTATGCAGAGTACATTATGAGGAACGCTGGGCTGGAAGAAGCACAAGCTGGAATCAAGATTGCTGGGAGAAATATCAAAAACCTCAGATATGCAGATGACACTACCCTTATGGCAGAAAGTGAAGAGG
This sequence comes from Moschus berezovskii, assembly GCF_049115385.1. Classification (NCBI taxonomy): domain Eukaryota; kingdom Metazoa; phylum Chordata; class Mammalia; order Artiodactyla; family Moschidae; genus Moschus; species Moschus berezovskii. The sequence continues at coordinate 17,209,263 of NC_142489.1, read as the reverse complement.
AACTCAAAAGCCTCTTGATGAAAGTGAAAGAGGAGAGTGAAAAGGTTGGCTTGAAGCTCAACATTCAGAAAACAAAGATCATGGCATCTGGTCCATCACTTCATGCGAAATAGATGGAAAAACAGTGGAAACAGTGTCAGACTTTATTTTTTTGGGCTCCAAAATCACTGCAGATGCTGATTGCATCCATGAAATTAAAAGACGCTTGCTCCTTAGAAGAAAAGTTATAACCAAACTTGATAGTATATTAAAAAGCAGAGACATTACTTTGCCAACCAAGGTCCGTCTAGTCAAGGCAATGGTTTTTCCCGTGGTCATGTATGGATGTGAGAGTTGGACTGTGAAGAAGGCTGATCGCCGAAGAATCGATGCTTTTGAACTGTGGTGTTGGAGAAGACCCTTGAGAGTCCCTTATACTGCAAGGAGATCCAACCAGTCCATTCTAAAGGAGATCAATCCTGGATATTCTTTGGAAGGACTGATGCTAAAGCTGAAACTGCAACACTTTGGCCACCTTTTGCGATGAGTTGACTCACTGGAAAAGACTCTGATGCTGGGAAAGGTTGGGGGCGGGAGAAGAAGGGGACGACAGAGGATGAGATGGCTGGATGGCATCACCGACTCTGTGGACATGAGTTTGAGTGAACTCCGGGAGTTGGTGATAGACAGGGAGGCCTAGCGTGCTGATTCATGGGGTCGTGGAGAGTCGGACATGACTGAGTGACTGATCTGATCTGATCTGATTCAGTATTTCATGAAGGAAAGACAACAGAAAGATTTTCAAATGAGAAATATGAAAATAATCCCACATTTCATGTTATAAAACCTGTGACCATGTTTCTGCTCTGATGTTGTTTTTTGGCTTGAGATTTATTCGATTGGTTTGCTTTATGAATCTGTTGTCTTCTCTGTTGTGTTTATTGCTTGTGCTCCTTTTATTTTTATTTTTTTCTTTTGCCATTTACCTGTGTTACGTTTTAAATCTCCTCAATCTCTTCCTATGGTATCGTGGTTCTCTGAGCATAAGTTGGGCCTGATCGTCTCAGGTGTCAGCACTGAAACCAGGATCATGGGACACCAGAGAATTCCCGTCTACAGTGAATATTAAATGGTGACAGTCTCCATGAAGGCCTCCTTCTTAATCTAAGATGCACTCCAACCAACGACCTGTGCAACCCAGGACTGATGCCTCACACCGCCCAACAAGCAAGACAGAAACACAAACCAAACCATCAGCAGATAGACTGGCTAATGTCAGACTAATCCCATAGACACCTGCAAATGACATGAACAGATATAGTCACACCATTAGTGAGAGAAGTCTCAGCTGCAGACTCAAGAACATAGTTTCCAGTGTCTCCCACTCCAAAGCCAATACTAGTCACTCAACCAACTTTATACACTTGGAGTGGAGACGAGGAGCAATAACTATAACCCAGCAGTCTGAGTAGAAATGACTATTAACACAGAAAGTAGGGAAATGTGAAGACAGAGAAATATGTTGTGGGCAAAGGAATGTGTTAAAAACTCAAAACACAATGAAAGAAAAAACGGGCAGTCTCCCTACAAAATACTTGGAAGTAATGATAGTAAAGGTGAGAAAAGGATTCCTGAGATAGAATGGAGAAAAGACGAGAAACATTTTTGAAGGGCCTATAAAAACGAATAAGTAACAACAAATAATTAACAACGGACATTAATAAAAACGGACAGTGGTCTCCTATAGGCTAATACAAACTGTTGTACTGCTGAAGCTAACACAACTTTGGGAAGCAATTATCTTCCAATTAAAAAAATTAAGTTAAAAAGAAACACAACCATTCAATGGAAAAAGAGACCTGACAAAGCTAAATCATACGTGTAAGACATTTCAACCAAACAGAGACGAATATACATTTTTCTAAAGTGAAAATGAAATATCTCCAGGATATATCACAAACTGACTCTCAAATCAAGCCTCAGTAATTTTAAGGTAATGGTTATTATATCATTTTTTTAAAAAACCACATTGCTATGTTTTACATACCAGATATGGGGGCAGAGACTGTAAAAATCACGAATCCATGTAGGCTAACAAATACACCTCTACATGGCCAAGAGATCATTGATGAAATAAGAGAGAAAATTTAAAAAAAAAAATTAGAAAAATATAATATTAAAAGCATGATTATCTGAACGCTGTCGAGCATGCTAAAGCAGTAAGAGAGTGAAGTTGATAAATACTACACATCTTAAATAATTAACATAATAATAAATCTAAAGTATTTAGAGAAAGAAGAAAAAGCAAACAAAATTCCCCAAAGTGAATACAAGGGGCAAAAATGATAAAAAAATAATAATAATAATCAGAGCAGAAATTAAAGAAAATACATGATGAAAAAAATAGCCAAAATCATTATCTTTAAAACGGGTCTCTTTGATAGGATAAACAAAATAGATAAATCATGGTCCAGACTTATCAAGAAAAAAGGGACAAACACTTATATCAATCAAATTTGACATGACAAAGGATGACATTATAACGTATACCACATAAATAACAAAGAATCGTAAGAGACTACAACAAACAACTGTAAGTCAATAAAATTCAGGGTCTTGAATCCATGGATAAATGCTCTGAAATTCAACGAAGAAGAAACAGAGAATATTAACCCAACAATGGTAAGCACTAATATTGAAACTGTGATGAAAATTTTCCAATTGATAAAATTAAGGCAGATGGCTTCACATGGAAATTTTACAAACCAGTCAGAAAACTGATAACACATGGACTTCTGAAACACTTCTAAAATTCTAGAGTGGAAGAAAACCCCACAAACTATCCTACAAGGTCACCATCACTCCGACGCCAATACCAACATAGCAGAGAAAAGAAAGTTAGACCTATATCACATAGATGAACAGAGGCAAATATCCTTAGCAAAATATGAGCAAAAAAATCCACCAATACCTTAAAAGGATTGAACATCATTACTAAGTGGGGGGTATATCACAGATACAGAAACATCTTCCAAAGCTGCATATCAATGGATCAGTTCAGTTCACTTCAGTCTCTCAGTCATATCAGACTCGTTGCGACGCTATGAATGAGAGCCCACAAGGCTTCCCTGTTCATCACAACTCTTGGAGTTCACCCATTTCATGTCCATGGAGTTGATGATTCCATCCAGCCATCTCATTATCTGTCTCCCCTTATCCCCTGGACCCCAAACCCTCACAGCATCAGGGTCTTTTTCTATGAGTTAGCTCTTCCCAGCAGGTGGCCAAAGTATTGGAGTTTCAGCTTCAGCATCAGTCCTTCCAATGAACACCCAGGACTGATCTCCTTTAGAATGGACTGGATGGATCTCCTTGCAGTCCAAGGAACTCTCAAGAGGTGTCTCCAACACCACAGTTGAAAAAGCATCAATTCTTCTGTGCTCAGTTTTCTTCACAGTCCAACTCTCACATCCATACATGACCACGGGAGAAAGCATAGCCTTGACTAGACGGGCCTTGGTTGGCAAAGTAATGTCTCTGTTTTTTAATATGCTACCTAGGTTGGACAAAATTTTTCTTTCAAGAAGTAAGCGTCTTTTAATTTCATGGCTGCAATCACCATCTTCAGTGATTTTGGAGCCAAAAAAATAAAGCCTGACAGTGTTTCCACTGTTTCCCCATCTATTTCACACTGAGTGATGGCACCAGATGCCATGATATTATCTTTCTGAATGTTGAGCTTTAAGCCAACACTTTCACTCTCCTCTTTCACTTGCATCAAGAGACTTTTTAGTTCCTCTTCACATTCTGCCATAAGGGTACTGTCATCTGCATATCTGAGGTTATTGACATTTCTCCTGGCAATCTTGATTCCAGCTGGTGCTTCTTCAAGCCCTGCATTTCTCATACGTGCTCATCATATAATTTAAATAAGCAGGGTGACAATATATAGCCTTGACATACTCCTTCTCCTATTTGGAACTAGTCTGCTGTTCCATGTCCGGTTCTGACTGTTTCTTCTTGACTTGCGTATAGGTTTTTCAAGAGACAGGTCTGGTATTCCCATCTCTTTCAGAATGTTCCACAGTATATTGTGATCCACACAATCAAAGGCTTTGGCATAGTCAATAAAGCAGAAACAGATATTTTTCTGGAATTCCCTTGCGCTTTTGATGATCTAGCGGATGTTGGAAATTTGATCTCTGGTTCCTCTGCACATCTGGAAGTTCACAGTTCACATTTTGCTGAAGCCTGGCTTGGAGAATTTTGAGGATTACTTTACTAGCGTGTGAGTTTAGTGCAATTGTGCAGTTGTTTGAGCATTCGTTGGCATTGCCTTTCTTTGGGATTGGAATGAAAACTAACTTTTTCCAGTCCTGTGGCCACTGCTGAGTTTTCCAAATTTCCTGGCGTACTGAGTGCAGCACTTTTAAACCATCAAATTGCATTATTTGCAATAGCTCAACTGGAATTCCATCACCTCTGCTATGTTCATAGTGATCCTTTCTAAGACCCACTTGACTTCACATTCCAGGATGTCTGGCTCTAGGTGAATGATCACACCATCGTAATTATCTGGGTCATAAAGACCTTTTTCATACAGTTTTGTGTATTCTTGCCACCTCTTCATAATATCTTCTGCTTCTGTTAGGTCCATACCATTTCTGTCCTTTATTGACCCCATCTTTGCATGAAATCTTCTCGTAGGTTCTCTAATTTGCTTGAAGAGATTTCTAGTCTTTCCCATTCTATTGTTTTCCTCTCTTTCTTTGCATTGATCGCTGAGGAAGGCTTTCTTATCTCTCCTTGCTATTCTTTGGAACTCTGTATTCAGATGTTTATATCTTGCATTTTCTCTTTTGCTTTTCGCTTCTCTTCTTTTCACAGCTATTTGTAAGGCCTCATCAGACAACCATTTTGCTTTTTTTTTTTTTTTTTTTGCATTTCTTTTCCATGGGGATGGTTCATCCAACATTCTATCAGATCTAGTCCCTTAAATCTATTTCTCACTTCCACTGTATAATCATAACGGAGGTGATTTAGGTCATACCTGAATGGCCAAGAGGTTTTCCCTACTTTCTTCAATTTAAGTCTCAATTTGTCAATAAGGATTTCAAGATCTGAGCCACAGTCAGCTCCTGGTCTTTTTTATGCTGACTGTATAGACCTTCTCCATCTTTGGCTGCAAAGAATATAATCAATCTGATTTCAGTGCTGACTGTCTGCTGATGTCCATGTGTAGAGTTTTCTCTTGTGATGTTGGAAGAAGTTGTTTGCTATGACCAATGCATTCTCTTGGCCAAACTCTATTAGCCATTGCCCTGTTTCATTCTGTATTCCAAGGCCAAGTGTACCTGTTACTCCAGGTGTTCCTTGACTTCCTACTTTTGCATTCCAATCCCCTATTGAAGGATTGAAACCATATGATCACCTCAATAGATGTTGAAAAATCTTTCATATATTCCAACAATCATTTGTGATAGAAACTCCAACAATTGAACATAGCAAAAGCTACCTCAATTTAACAAAAGCACAAAAATAAAAACTACAATGACGTATCACCTTACAACATTCCAAATGGCCATCATTTAAAAAAAAATTATCTATAACAGGGGACTGCCCTGCTGGTCCAGGGGCCAAGACACCATGATCCCAATGCAGAGGTCCCAGGTTTGATCCCTGGTCCTGGAATTAGATTCCACATGCAGTGATTGAAGTTTGTTGCAACAAAATGAATAAGTAAATATATACGTGTATATACATATATATATATATATATATATATATATATATACGTGTATATATATATATATATATATGTATGTATATGATTGCATACTAATATATGAAGGAGAAGGTGTGGAGAAAAGAGAAACCCCCTGCCTATAACCCAATAACCCCACTGTTTGCCATACACTAAAAGGAAACCTTAAACAAAAAAATACATGTGTATGCCAGTAACCATTGCAAAACCATTTAGAGTAGCCAATAAAGGGAAGCAACCTCAGTGTCCATTAAACAAAGAATGGATAAAGAAGCTATAGTCCATATATAAGCTGGAAAATTACTCACCCATAAAAAGGGAGAAAGTTGGATTATTTGTAGAGTTGCAGATGAATCTAGAGCCTATTACACAGTGAAGGAATTAAAAAACAGAAAGACCAATATTGCATATTAATGAATATAAGTGGAAATTAGGAAACAGGTAATGAAGAACCCATTTGAAGCGTAGGAAGAGATGCAGTCTTAGAAAACAGACTTGTGGACACAGTGTGGGAAGGAGAGAATGGAATGCATTGACAAATTGCACAGACATACGTAAAATACCAAGTACGTAGTACATAGCTAGTGCTATGGAGAGCCCTAGTGGAGTGGGTTGTGGGGTAGGAGAGGAGGTACAAGAGGGAGATGGGAGGACCGCTCAAAAGGGAGGCTCAGCTATAGTTACTAATAACTAATTTATTTCCCTGGGCTGCAGAAACTAACACAACGTTGTAAGTTAATTATGCTCCAAATTTTAATCATTTTGTTTCAATTGAAGAAAGAAAATCAGTCCTTGACCAACTTGTGAAAGTGACAAATAAAGTATCCAGGGCATGTCAAGTAAAATATGTAATCAGGACTGCTTTAATATGTATAGACTTAACAAAACAAACAAACTTAAAATGCAGAACTAAGTTAGCCAGAATAAGTTCAGACTCTACACTTAAGTGTCCCTTCACTTCACTAATTTGTCATAAACTTAAAGAAGCGGTTTCTAAAATAAAGCAAACAAATGTGGTGATATGCTTTTATAAAATGATGTCACCATTTTATGAATCCATGAATCCCCTCAAGTTTTAATAAGTAACAGCATATCTTTGACTTTCAGAACTATGGTAAGTAGGAATTACTAAGCATAGGTTAAAACTGAGGTGCTTCACAAGAATCCCTTATATTGCAATACTAGAATGTGTGCTGCTGCTGCCGCTAAGTCACTTCAGTCGTGTCCGACTCTGTGTGACACCATAGACAGAAGCCCATCAGGCTCCCCTGTCCCTGGGATTATCCAGGCAAGAACACTGGAGTGGGTTGTCATTTCCTTCTCCAATGTGTAAGAGTGAAAAGTGAAAGTGAAGTCGCTCAGTCGTATCCGACCCTTAGCGACCCCACGGGCTCTAGCCTACCAGGCTCCTCCATCCATGGGATTTTCTAGGAAAGAATACTGGAGTGGCTTGCCATTGCCTTCTCCGAGAATGTGTGCTACTGACTGGGAAAAATGCATAGCCTAAAAGTGGAGAATTATGTTTTCTTCAGCAGGACTTTCATCCTAAAAAGGATTTTATCATGAGGAGTAACTTCTCAAGTATTGTAAAAAGACTGCTCTGAACAAGGATAGGTGGAGCCAGGTTTTACAAAAGTTTTGGTACAATGATCAGGTATGGAGAATGTCCGAATATTATGGTTAATGAAGAAACACTGGACACCACAAGTGAATGGATTGAGATATTTTTTACTTATGGGAAGATGCAAAAATCTGGGCTCCTTGAAATAATTCCTTTGATAAACACCTTAACTAGGGCTAGTATCTAGTCTTTCTGTCTGAAATCAGCCCTTCAGGCAACACTGGTGGCAGCTGCAGTAACTAAGGACTTGATGAGTTCAGTACCGTTCAGTTCAATTCAGTCTGTCACTCGTGTCCGACTCTTTGCGACCCCATGAATCACAACATGCCAGGCCTCCGTGTCCATCACCAACTCCCGGAGTTAAACCAAGTCCTATTTCCTCACCTTGAGAATACATGATGGGCGACAGTCTGTGTGATGCAGACTGTCAGACAGGATTGTAGTGACTTAACACATGAAATATCACTTTAAGGGTTGCTTAAATATATATATATATATATATACACATTACAATACAATATACAGTATAATATATAAACAATTATGTTACTAATGTATAATAGTATATATTATATGTTATGATATCATTAATATATATTATATATGATATAATAGTATAATATAATATATTATGTGTGTGTACATATATTGTACACGTGTTCCTTTCATTTACAATGAATGGCATGCTCAGCAAAAAATCAGTATAGTACAGCACAAAAAATGTCCAGTTCTCTGGGCTTATTTACAAACAGTGGGGTAACCAATTCTACATCTTTTTTTAATGAATCTGTTTATTTCTTTCCAGTTTTTAAAATTGTTTTAGTCTGTTATTCTAGCAATTTGACTGCTTCACATAGCTTGAGACTTTTGTTGACAGAAATACCTGCCCTAAATACTTAAAATTCCTGTTTATTTAGTATGTTTAATAGAAATGACATCTTATTCATACTCATTTCAGTACTTAAATATTCTCTTTTTGTTTGTTTAGTTTACCTAATATTCTTTTTACTAATTTTGTTCAATTTTCTCTTTTGTTTTACTATCTATATTATCTTATACCCATACAAATATTTGCTGATTTCCTCTTTCTCCTTGTTGTGAATTAAGATCTTTGTTTTCAGCTTCTGAAGAAGGCATTAGCTTCTTCCCAGGATGGGAGAGCTTTCATTTTATGTAAGCTTAAATAAATGTGGGTTTCCATTCTGATGACCTGCTACCTTGTGTTTCATTTTGAATCACCTTAGAATATGTACTTATTTCCCTTGTGAATTATTCTTTGCCTCATCGAGCCCTTGAGAATGTGTTGTTTAATTTTCCACACATTACATTTCTCAAATTTTCCTCCCATTGTTGATTTCAATTTACATGGTTTGGATGCCAGATACCATATTTGGTATGATTTTCATAATTAATGGAAAATCCATGGCTTAATATAAACCCAATTATCAGGAATGTTCTGAAGATTATTCCATGTGCAGTTGAGATAGATGTGTATTTTTTTTTTTCCTTTTGGAATGGAATGCTCTGCACATCTGTGTTGAATCCACTGATTTGTATTGTCATTTAGGTTTTCTCTTCTCTTAGGGGCCTTATCTTCTTCTTGAATGATTTGAATATTTATTTCTGGACGTTTATTCCTGCACTATAATCCTTGCTCATGCTTTTCAGGTTTTACACTTCATGTTAGAATAAAGGATTCAAATATTAGGTAACTGTAACTCTTTGATGATGTGAAATTATGAGTGTGTGTGTGTGATATACCAATATATCATTAATATAAATATAATATGAAAATATAAAATTAGAAGGACTAGAGATGGCAGAGGAATAGGATGGGGCGACCACTTTCTTCCCCACAAAATCAACAAAAGAACATTTGAATGCTGAGTAAATCCCACAAAAACCTTCTGAATACCGGGAGAGGACACCAGGCACCCAGAAAAACAGCCCATAGTCTTCGAAAGGAGGTGGGAAATAGTATAAAAGATAAAAAGAGAGCCAAAAGAGGGAGGGACGGAGCTCCATTCCAGGAAGGGAGGCCTTAAAAAAAAGAGAAAGAGAAATTTCCAAACACCTGGAAACACTCATGGACGAGTCTGTAGCGAGCTTTGGAACCTCAGAGGCCACATAACCAGGAGAAAAGAAATAAATACTTAAAACCCACAGACTAAGTTCCCAGAGGAAACTCTCAGTGGAGAGGAGGTGCAGACAACCGCATCCCCCACTAACAGGCAGGGGCTGGGCAAGGAGGCACGGCGGCAATGCTTAGAGAGAGGAAAGGGCCTGAACACCCCAAGGGCAATCTGAGGGCGCTAACAGGAGACAGCTAAGTAGACTGTGCAGCTAAAAGGTGAAAAGCCTGTGAAAAGGCAAAAAGCCCCAACCTAAAACTCCGCCAGCCCCACTCACAGAACAAAGGACTGAGCAGAGCAAGCCGGCTGCTGTTGGCCCATCCCCCATCCCCCGCCGGGTCTGGCAGGGAAGGCAGACAGCACCGGAAGGGGCAGCGGCAGCCCCAGATAGGTTTCCCATATCAAGCTGCAGGCAGGCTTCATTGCTAACCAAGACTTCTTGGGTTCGTGTTGGTCGATATCCACCTGAGAAGGTGTGTCGGTTGTACACCAGCAAACTGAGAGGCAGGGACAGGGGAGGCGGTAAGTCACAGTGACCATGCTCGCCAAATGCCTGGTCACCTGACCTGCTCGGACCGGGGAAGGTACAAAATGCAGGTCCAACCAAGTCTGCGCCTTTGTGGAGTACCCGAGGACTTTAACCTGAGCCACACAGACCTGGGAAGTGCATGCAACACAGCGCCGGCCATGGACAGCTCCTGGCAGAGCGACCTAGAGCCTGAGCAGCATATACAGGGAAAGCACACATGCCACAAGCGGGAGCAATCCCAGTGTAGCTGAGACACTGCGAGCACTCCTCACAGACGCCAGTGATACTTTTTTAGCAGCGTTCCTCCCTCCCCACAGCAGGACTGAACAGGTGAGCCGGAAAAAACGGTCCACCACCGTCCCAAGGTGTCAGGACGGGAATTAGACACTGAAGAGACAAGCAAACAGAAAAGCTTTAACAGAAGGAACTGCTTTGCAAGTAACAGAGGGAGAAGTCTTGAGCCTACTGCAAGGATAAGACTGAAAACCAGAGGCAGACGCTTAAGTCCAAATCCTGAAAATACCAGAAATCTCCTGTTCCAGGGAACATTAACTGATAGGTGCTCATCAAATGCCTCCATACATACACTGAAACCAGGCACCACCCAAGGGTCAACAAGTTTCATTGAAAGACATACCACGCAAATTCTCCAGTGACAGAAGAGAACAGCACTGAGCCTCAATATGCAGGCTGCCTAAAGCCACTCCAAACCCACTGACATCTCAAACTCATTGCTGCTGCTGCTGCTGCTAAGTCGCTTCAGTCATATCCGACTCTGTGCGACCCCATAGATGGCAGCCAACCAGGCTCTTCCGACCCTGGGATTCTCCAGGCAAGAACACTGGAGTGGGTTGCCATTTCCTTCTCCAATGTGTGAAAGTGAAAAGTGAAAATGCAATCGCTCAGTCGTGTCCGACTAGTAGCCACCCCATGGACTGCAGCCCACCAGGCTCCTCTGTCCATGCTATTTTCTAGGCAAGAGTACTGGAGTGGCTTGCCATTGCCTTCTCCTCTCAAACTCATTACTGGACACTTTATTGCACTCCAGAGAGAAGAAATCCAGCTCCATCCAACAGAACACCGACACAAGCTTCCCAAACCAGGGAACCTTGACAAGTCACCCATCCAATCCCACACACAATGAGGTAAGTACATAATAAAGAGAACCCAACAAACTGCCAGCAGATGGAAAGGCCACCCCAAGCACAGCAATATAAGCAAGATGAAGAGGCAGAGAAATACCCAGCAAGTAAAGGAACAGAATATATGTCCACCAACACAAACAAAAGAGGAAGATATAGGGAACCTACCTAATAAAGAATTTTGAATTTTAACTGTGAAAATGATTCAAAATCTGGAAACCAAAATGGAGTTACAGATAAATAACGTGGAGAAAAGTGTTGAAAAGATGTAAGAAATGTTTAATAAGGAATTACTACTAAGTCACTTCAGTCGTGTCCGACTCTATGTGACCCCATAGACGGCAGCCCACAAGGCTCCCCTGTCCCTGGGATTCTCCAGGCAAGAACACTGAAGTGGGTTGCCATTTCCTTCTCCAATGTGTGAAAGTGAAGTCACTCAGTCATGTCTGACTTATAGCGACCCCATGGACTGCAGCCTACCAGGCTCCTCTGTCCATGGGATTTTCTAGGCAAGAGTACTGGAGTGGCTTGCCATTGCCTTCTCCCGTAATAAGGAATTAGAGGAAATAAAAAAGAGTCAATATACAATGAATAATGCAATAGATGAGATCAGAAACACTCTCCAGGGAACAAACAGTAGAATAACGAAGGCAGACAACAAGATAAGCGAGCTAGAAGATATAATTGCAGAAATTAATGAAACAGAGACAGAAAATTAAAAACTAATTAAAAGAAATGAGGACAATATTAGAGACTTCTGGGACAATGTGAAACGCCCCAACATTCGAATCATAGGAGTCCCAGTAGAAGAAGACAAAAAGGAAAACCATGAGAGAATACTTGAGGAGATAATATTTGAAAATTTCCCTTAAATGGGAAAGGAAAGAATCACCCAAGTCCAAAAAACCCAGAGAGTCCCTAACAGGATAAACCCAAGACACATTTTAATCAAATTAACAAATATCAGACAGAAAGAAAAAATATTAAAAGTAGCAAGGGAAAATCAACAAATAACACACAAGGGGATTCCATTAGGATAATAGCAGATCTTTCAACAGAATCTCTTCAGGCCAGGAGGGAATGGCAAGACATTCTTAAAGTGATGAAATAGAATAACATACAGCCCAGATTACTGCACCCAGCAAGGATCTCATTCAAATATGAAACAGAAATCAAAAGCTTTACAGACAAGCAAAAGATGAGAGAATTCAGCATCACCAAACCAGCTCTCCAACAAATGCTAAAGGATCTTCTCTAAACAGGAAACACAGAAAGGGTGTATAAACTCGAACACATAACAATAAAGAAAATGGCAAAGGGATCATACTTATCAATAATTACTTTAAAAGTAAATGGTTTGAGTGCCCCGACCAAAAGACAAAGGCGGGTTAAATGGATACAAAAACAAGACTCCCATATATTTCGTCTACAAGAGACCCACCTCAAAACGAGGGACACATACAGACTGAAAGTGAGGGCTGGAAAACGATATTACACACAAATATAAACCAAAAGAAAGCAAGGTAGCAATACTCATATAAGGTAAAATAGACTAAAACAAAGGCCGTGAAAAGAGACAAAGAAGGAAACTACATAGTGATCAAAGGATCAATCCAAGAAGAAGATATAACAATTATAAATATTTATGCACCCAACATAGGGGCACCGCAATATGTAAGACAATTACTAACAAGTATGCAAGGGGAAATAACAACAATGCAATAATAGTGGGAGACTCTAATACCCAACTGACACCTATGGATAGATCAACTAAACAGAAAATTAAAAAGCAAACACAGACTTTAAGTGATACAATAGAAAAGTTTGTCCTAATAGATCTCTATATGACATTTCACCCCAAAACAATGAATTTCACCTTTTTCTCAAGCTCACATGGAACCTTTTCCAGGATAGATCACATCCAGGGCCATAAATCTAGCTTTAGTAAATTAAAAAAAAAAAAGAAATCATACCAGGCATCTTTTCTGACCACAATGCAGTAAGATTAGATCTCAATTACAGGAGAAAAAGTAATAAAAATGCCAACTTATTGAGGCTGAACAACGAGCTGCTAAATAATGAACAAATCATAGAAGAAATCAAAAGAAAAATCAAAATATGCATAGAAATGAATGAAAATGAAAACACAACAACCCAAAACCTCTGAGACACTGTAAAAGCAATGCTAAGGGGAAAGTTCATAGCAATACAGGCACACCTCAAGAAATAAGAAAAAAGTCACCTAAATAACCTAACTCTACATTTAAAGAAAGTAGAAAAGGAAGAAATGAAGAACCCCAGGGTTAGTAGAAGGAAAGAAATCGTAAAAATTTGGGCAGAAATAAATGCAAAAGAAACAAAAGAGACAATAGCAAAAATCAACAAAGCCAAAAGCTCGTTCTTTGAGAAGGTCAATAAAATTGACAAACCACTAGCCAGACGCATCAAGAAACAAAGGGAGAAGAACCAAATCAATAAAATTAGAAATGAAAATGGAGAGATCACAACTAACAACACAGCAATACAAAGGATTATTAGAGAATACTATCAGCAATCATATGGCAATAAAATGAATAACTTGGAAGAAATGGACAAGTTCTTAGAAAAGTACAACTTTCCAAACTGAACCAGGAAGAAATAAAAAATCTGAACAGACCCATCACAAGCATGAAACTAGAGGCTGTAATCAGAAATCTTCCAGCAAACAAAAGCCCAGGTCCAGGCGGCTTCACAGCTGAATTCTACCAAAAATTTAGAGAAGAGCTAACACCTATTATACTCAAACTCTTCCAGAAAATTGCTGAGGAAAGGAAACTTCCAAACTCATTCTATGAGGCCATCATCACCCTAATCCCAAAACCTGGTAAAGATCCCACAGGAAAAAAAAAAACAAACAGAAAACAAAAGTCCAATATCACTGATGAACATAGATGCAAAAATCCTTAACAAAATTCTAGCAATCAGAATCCAACAACATATTAAGAAGATCATACATCATGACCAAGTGGGCTTTATCCCAGGAATGCAAGGATTCTTCAATAACCACAGATCAATCAACGTAAAACACCACATTAACAAACTGAAAGATAAAAATCATATGATTATCTCAATAGATGTAGAGAAAGTCTTCGACAAAATTCAACATCCATTTATGATAAAAAAAAAAAAAAAAAAACTCCAGAAAGTGGGAATAGAAGGGACATACCTCAACATAATAAAAGCTATATATGAAAACCCACAGCAAACCTTATCCTCAATGGTGAAAAAGTGAAAGCATTTCCCCTAAAGTCAGGAACAAGACAAGGGTCTCCACTCTCACCAATACTATTCAACATAGTTCTGGAAGTTTTGGCTACAGAAATCAGATCAGAAAAAGACATAAAAGGAATACAAATTGGAAAAGAAGAAGTAAAACTTTCACTGTTCGCTGATGACCTGATCCTTTACACAGAAAACCCTAAAGACTCTACCAGAAAACTTCTAGATTTAATCAATGATTACAGTAAAGTTGCAGGATATAAAATCAACACACAGAAATCCCTTGCATTCCTATACATTAATAATGAGAAAATAGAGAAATAAAGGAAACTATTCCATTCACTCTTGCAACGAAAAGAATTAAATACTTAGGAATATATCTACCTAAGGAAACAAAAGACTTGTACACAGAAAACTATAAAACAGTAGTGGAAGTAATCGAAGAGGACACTAATAAATGGAGAAATATACCGTGTTCGTGGATTGGAAGAATAAATATTGTAAAAATGAGTATACTATCCAAAGTAATTTATACGATCAATGCAACCCTATCAAGCTACCAACAACATTTTTGACAGAACTCAGTTCTATTCACTTCAGTTCAGTCTCTCAGTCTTGTCCAACGCTCCGCTACCCCATGAATCACAGCACGACAGGCCTTCCTGTCAATCACCAGCTAGAACATATATAATCTCACAATTTGTATGGAAATAAAAAAAACCTCGAATAGCCAAAGAAATTTTGAGGAAGAAGAATGGAACTGGGGAAATTAACCTGCCAGACATCAGGCCCTACTACAAACCACAGTCATCAAGACAGTATGGTACTGGCATAAAGACAGAAATGTAGATCAATGGAACAAATTAGAAAGACCAGAGATAAATCTAAACACCTATGGACACCTTATCTTTGACAAAGGAGGCAAGAATATAAAATGGAGAAAAGACAGTCTCTTTAACAAGTGGTGCTGGGAAAACTGATCAGCTACTTGTAAAAGAATGAAACTAGAACACTTCCTAACACCATACACCAAAATAAACTCAAAATGGATTAGCGAGCTAAATGTAAGACCAGATTCTATAAAACTCCTAGAGGAGAACGTAGGCAAAACTCACTCCGACATAAATCACAGCAGGATCATCCAAGACCCATCTCCCAGAATATTGGAAATAAAAGCAAAAATAAACAAATGGGACCTAATTAAAATCAAAAGCTTCTGAACAGCAAAGGAAACTATAAGCAAAGTGAAAAAACAGTCTTCAGAATGGGAGAAAACAATAGCAAATGAAGCAACTGACAAAGGATTAATCTCCAAAATATGCAAGCAGCTCCTGCAGCTCAATTCCAGAAAAATAAATGACCCAATCAAAAAATGGGCCAAGGAACTAAACAGCCATTTCTCCAAAGAAGACAAAAAGATGGCTAAAAAACACATTAAAAAAATGCTCAACATCCATCATAATCACAGAAATGCACATCAAAACCACAATGAGATACCATTTCACACCAGTCAGAATGGCTGCTATCCAAAAGTCTACATGCAATAAATGCTGGAGAGGGTGTGGAGAGAAGGGAACACTCTTACACTGTTGGAGGGAATGCAAACTAGTACAGTCACTATGGACAACATTGTGGAGATTCCTCAAAAAACTGGAAATAGAACTGCCATATGATCCAGCAATTGCATTCCTGGACATACACACCAAAGAAACCAGAATTGAAAGAGACACATGTACTTTAGTGTTCATTGCAGCACTGTTTATAATAGCCAGGACATGGAAACTACCTAGATATCCATCTGTAGACGAATGGATAAGAAAGCTGTCGGTAAGCTGTACATATACATAATAGAGTATTACTCAGCCATTAAACAAATGCATTTGAATCAGTTCTATTGAGGTGGATGAAACTGGAACCTATTAACAGAGTGAAGTAAGCCAGAAAGGAAAACACCAATACAGTATACTAACGCATATATATGAAATTTAGAAAGATGCAAATGATAACCCTGTATACGAGACAGCAATAGAGACACAGATGTATTAAACAGTCTTTGGGACTCTGTGGGAGAGGGTGAGGGTGGGATGATTTGGGAGAATCTCATTGAAACATGCATGTTGTCATATGTGAAATGAATCACCAGTTCAGGGTCGATGCATGTTACAGGATGCTCAGGGCTGGTGTGCCGGGATGACCAAGAGGGAGGATAAAGGGAGGAGGGAGGTGGGAGGGGGGTTCAGGAGAGGGAACTCATGTACACCCGGGTCTGATTTATGTCAATGTGAGGCAAAACCAACCAATATAACATTGTAAAATAATTAGCCTCCAATTAAAAAAAAATAAAGTTAAGTTTGAGAATCCCTAAAAGTCTCAGCAAAAGAAAAAAAAAAAGGTCTATGGTTATATTAAAAAATCAGGTCTAGTTTATTGAGAACAGATCTATTTTTTAAACAAGTCTTAATTTGGTTATAGTTGGTAAAATGAGGGTGATTTTAGGGAAAATAGGATGTTTCAATAACTCTTATATCCCAGTTTGTTAATGGCGGTCTACCAATGGAGGTAGTAAGATTCATTTCTTGGATAGTTCCTTGTTGTTATATGATATTAATGTAAAATTTAATTGAATTCTTAAAGAATACCCTAAGTTTGTTTCTGAAGCTTATCTCAGTGATCTATCTTTGGATGAAGATCAGATGCCTCGTGACCTGCAAACATGACAAAAAAAAAAAAAAAGGACATAATTTAAAGGACTGTCTCCAACCTGGATGGAAGGACATTTTTCAGAAGAAACCACATTACACCAGGATGAGAAGATGACGACATCAGAGGTAGACAGCTTGCCCAAGATGCTGTTCCTGATTCGTATGATCATTTGTAATGTTTTCTTGACTTCTTAGCCCTCTGCATATAAATAAAATGCTTTTCTACCATAGGCCTGATCCTATGTTTTGTTCTATTCGATCGCTCAGTCGTGTCCGACTCTTTGCGACCCCGTGGACTGTAGCCTACCAGACTTCTCCGTCCATGGGATTCTCCAGGCAAGAACACTTGAGTGGGTTACCGTTTCCTTCTCCAGGGGATCTTCCGGACCCAGGGATTGAACCCGGGTCTCCCGCATTGGAGGCAGATGCTTTAACCTCTGAGCCACCAGGGAAGCGAAATTAATCCCATTGTCGGGTTTGTAGACATGTAAAAACTCATTCTGCTTATACAAAAACTCTGTTAGACTTGTGCCATCCTAAAGTTCTTAAACCATGGCAACAGTCTGCTTCTAAATTGGAAAATTAAAAACAATAGCTGGAAATCAGAGTCAGGGCTATGGGAAATCCAAGATGGCTGCTTGGCTGTTTGTCTCCCTGACAAACCTCATTTTTTATTGGATGGGTTAAAGCCTCCCTGGCTACAGGGCCTCCATAATGAAAAATCACGGAATATTATGTTTTGTAAATTGTTAAATTAAGTTTCTAGTTTTGTTAATGTCTAGTGTTTACTAAGACTCACTGCTGAGACAGTTCCTTGTTAAGTGATACTGCTAAAAGACTTAATTAAGTTATTCAAGTTACACTCTAGGTTAGTTTCTAAGGCTTATCTCAGTAACTAATCTTCAGATAAAGGTCGGATGCTCCATAGTGTACAACCATGTGATTAACACCAGACTATAATCATTTAACGAATGAAGTCAGGTGACTTGTGGTATACCAGACTTTATCTAATGAAAGTTCTTGAGTTATAATTCTTATTTTAATAATAACTCCTAGCTATGGCTATATTATTTTCTATATCACTTGTTTCACTGTGCCTGTGATATAATGCTGAACCGACAGTTCCAAATGAGATCAATAATTGTAATAATGTGACTCTGGGTATGGGAAAAAGCAACAAGAGGAAATATTTTCCTGGACCAGGAGGCTAGTAAGACAGTGATCCAGAGACTTTTGCTACTTGCAAGGCCTGATCCAATTTTAGCACACTGAATGGCCCATCACTTCCCTAGACCTGGGAATGAGCCTTCCCAGCACCGCGGGACACAATGGCCATGAAATGGTGTCACATGGTCAGATATGTGGCTGTAAAGGGACCCGGCTGACTAGAAGTTGGTCGTTGCCAGCTTCCTCTACAAAGATTACATCATGGCCATTGCAAGCTTATGACCTTCAACACCCCTTGAAAGAAGTTCAGGGTGAAAATCAGGAATGAGGCACTCTGTGCTCTGAAAGAAAAAAAAAAAAAAAAACTGACAGAACAGGCCTTCACATAATTAGATCTTTTCAGAGAAAGGTTTTATGAGTTCCAATTCTTGCATCTTCTCATACCTAGAAAAGCACTGACGTCATTAATGGTGAAATCTGCTCTGGCTATTTTTTTTTTTTTTTTTTACAATTAAAAGTCAAAATAGAGTAGCTATGGTTCAGACATCCTAGGAAATAACTATTTCCCAGATATCCTGAAAAATGATGTTATGGGTGTGATTTCAGATTAGATGCTGTGAACTAATGTAGAACTTAATGTTCGTGTAATGCATTTTTGCTTCTGTACTTTGCTTGTTACTCATAAAACAAAAATTACTCCATTTTAAGATAAGGTTGTTTTTAAGTAAAGATTTCTAAAATTGTTTTAGAAAAAATAAAATAAATAAATAAATAAAAATAAAAATTAAATTTAAAAAATCATGTTACTATTTCAATAGACTCAGACAAAGCCTTCGACAAAATTCAACATACATTTATGATAAAAACCCTCCAGGAAGTGGGGATAGAGGGACATACCTCAACATCAGTCAGTTCAGTTTAGTTCAGTCGCTCAGTCGTGTGACCCCATGAATCACAGCACGCCAGGCCTCCCTGTCCATCACCAACTCCCGGAGTTCACTCAAACTCATGTCCATCGAGTCGGTGATGCCATCCAGCCACCTCATTCTCTGTCATCCCCGTCTCCTCCTACCCCCAATCGCTCCCAGCATCAAAGTCTTTCCCAGTGAGTCAACTCATCGCATGAGGTAGCCAAAGTATTGGAGTTTCAACTTTAGCATAAGTCCTTCCAATGAACACCCAGGATTGATCTCATCTAGAATGGATTGGTTGGATCTCCTTGCAGTCCAAGTGACTCTCAAGAGTCTTCTCCAGCACCACAGTTCAAAAGCTTCAATTAAAAGCTATATATGACAAACCCACAGCAAACGTTATCCTCAATGGTGAAAAACTGAAAGCATTTCCCCTAAAGTCAGGAAAAAAACAAGGGTGCCCACTCTCACCGCTACTATTCAACATAGTTCTGGAAGTTTTGACCACATCAATCAAAGCAGAAAATGACATCAAAGGAATACAAACGGGAAAAGAAGAAGTAAAATTTTCACTGTTCGCTGATGACATGATCCCCTACACAGAAAACCCTAAAGACTACGAGAAAACTACTAGAGATAATCAATGAATACAGAAAAGTTGCAGGATATAAAATCAGCACACAGAAATCCCTTGCATGCCTATACAATAATAAAGAGAAAATAGAATGAGAAAGAGAAATTAAGGAAACTATTCCATTCACTGTTGCAGTGCAAAGATTTAAATACGTAGAAATATATCTCCTTAAACAAAACAAAAGACTTGTACGTCGAAAACTATAAAACACTTGTGAAAGTAATCAAAGATGATACTGATAGGTGGAGAAATATACCGTGTTCATGGATTGGAGGATTAAGTATTGTGAAATTGAGTATACTACCCAAAGTAATTTATACATTCAAAGCAATCCCTATCAAGCTACCAAAGATATTTTTCACAGAACTAGAACAAATAATCTCACAGTATGTATGGAAATACAAAAAACCTCGAATAGGCAAAGCATCTTGAGGAAGAAGAATGGAACTGAAGGAATTAACCTCCTGGACTTCAGGCTATACTGAAAAGCCACAGTCATCAAGACAGTATGGTACTGGCATAAAGACAGAAATATATATCAATGGAACAAAACAGAAAGCCCAGAGATAAATTCACACACCTATGGACACCTTATCTTTGACAAAGGAGGCAAGAATATAAAATGGAGAAAAGACAGTCTCTTTAACAAGTGGTGCTGGGAAAACTGGTCAGACACTTGTAAAAGAATGAAACCAGAACACTTCCTAACACCATACACCAAAATAAACTCAAAATGGATTAGAGATCTAAATATAAGAACAGAAACAATAAATCTCCTAGAGGAGAATATAGGCAAAACACTCTCCAACATAAATCATAGCAGGATCCTCCAAGACCCATCTCCCAGAATACTGGAAATAAAAGCAAAAATAAGCAAATGAGACCTAATTAAAATCAAAAGCTTCTGAACAGCAAAGGAAACTATAAGCAAGGTGAAAAGACAGGGTTCAGAATGGGAGAAAATAACAGCAAATGAAACAACTGAGAAAGAATTAACCTCCAAAATATAGAAGCAGATCCTGCAGCTCAATTTCAGAAAAATAAATGACCCATTAAAAAATGGGCTAACGAACTAAACAGACATTTCTCCAAAGAAGACCTACAGATGGCTAACAAACACATGAAAAAATGTTCAACATCCCTCATAATCAGAGAAATGCAAATCAAAACCACAATGAGATACCTTTTCACACCAGTCAGAATGGCTGCTATACAAAAGTCTACATGCAATAAATTCTGGAGAGAGTTTGGAGAAAAGGGAACCCTCTTACACTGTTTGTGGGAATGCAAACTAGTACAGACACTATGGAGAACAGTGTGGAGATTCCTTTAAAAAGTGGAAATGGAACTGCCATATGATCCAGCAATCACACTTCTGGGCGTACACACCGAGGAACCCAGAATTGAAAGAGACACATGTAGTTCAATGTTCATTGCAGCACTGTTTATAATAGTGAGGACATGGAAGCAACCTAGATTTCCATCTGCAGATGAACGGATAAGAAAGCTTTTGTACATATACACAATGGAGTATTTTCCAGCCATCAAAAAGAAAGTATTTGAGTCAGTTCTAAAGGTAGATGAAACTGAGCCTATTATGCAGAGTGAAGTACGGCAAAAAGAAAAACATCAATACAGTATACTAACGCATATATATGGAATTTAGAAAGATGGTAACCTTAACTCTGTATACTAGATAACAAGAGAGACATAGGTATATAGAACAGTCTATGGGACTCTGTGGGAGAGGGTGAAGGTGGGATGATTTGGGAGAATGGCATTGAAGCATGTATATTGTCATATGTGAAAAGAATCACCAGTCCAGGTTTCATGTATGATACAGGATGCTCGTGGCTGGTGCACGTGGATGACCTGGAGGGAGCATATGGGGAGGAGGGAGATTGAAGGGTGGTTCAAGAAGGGGAACACATGTACACCAAGGGTGGATTCATGTTAATGTATGGCAAAACCAACCAATGTAATAATGTAAAATAATTAGCCTCCGATAAAAATAATAAAAAATAAAAAAGATGCAATATCCCAAAAAACGGATAGAAAATATATAATTAATGTAATCATTTGAATGACTGATGCTGAAGCTGTAGCTCCAACATTTGGCCACCTGATATGAAGAACTGACTCATTTGGAAAAACTTGTTGCTGGGAAAGTTTGAAAGCAAGAGGAGAAGGGGGCAACAGAGGATGTATAGTTGGATGGCATTACCAACTTAATGGACAGGAGTTTGAGAAAACACCGGAAGTTGGTTTTGGACAGGGAGGCCTAGGATGCTGCAATCCATGGGGCTGCAGAATCAGATATGACTGTATGACTAAGCTGAATATACTTAATGCCATTTGTTTCATACCATTTTTTATTTAAAGTCTGTTTTGTCTACTATTAGTACAGTAACTATGACACTCTATTATTTATTGTTTGCATAAAATGTTCCTTACAATGTAATGTTGAGAATGTATTCAATTGTAAGATTTGTCTCTTTGACAGTCTATCTTTGCTATATTAAGAAAAAAAAATCCATTTTCCCATCTTCTAGTATACCACCTTAAAGTGTGGGTTTTGTTGTTGTTGTTGCTATTTATTTGACTAAATAACATTTTAAGAAGTATTTTGAGATATTTTGATTGATGTTGTTCAGTCATGCAGTCATGTCCAACTCTTTTCTCACTCCCTGGACTTCAGCAAACCAGGTCTCCCTCTTTTTCACTGTTTCCCATAGTTTGCTCTAACACATGTCCATTAAACTGGTGATGCCGTCCAACCTTCTCACCCTATGTCACCCCCTTCTCCTGTCCTCAATCTTTCCCAGTGTCATGGTATTTTTCAAAGTTGGCTCTTATCATCAGATTGGCAAAATCCTCGAGTTTCAGCTTCAGCATTAGTGCTTCAAAAGTATATTCAGGTTTGGTTTCCTTGAGGATTGATTGATTTGATCTTGAAATCCAAGGGACCCCTAAGAGTTTTCTCCAGGATCTCAGTTTGAAGAAATGAGTTCCTCAGCTCTCGGCCTTCTTTAGATTACAATTCTCACATCTATACAGAGGATTGTGACTGAGGAGGTTTTTGTTAATAAGCTCATGTCAATCCTTTTTAACACAAGATCTAGGTTTGTCATAGCTTTTCCTCCAAGAAGCAAGTGTCTGTTAATTTCATGCCTGCAGTCACCATTCACAGTGATTTTGGAGCCCAAGAAAATTAAGTCTGCCACTGATTCCACGGTTCCACCTTCTTTCTGCCAAGTAGTGATGGAACCAGGCACCCTGTGTTGGTCTTTTGAATGTTGAGTTCTCAGCATGGTTTCTACTCTCCTCACTCATCCTCATGAAGACACTCTTTAGTTCCTTTTCACTTTCTCTTTTTACAGTGTTCCCTTATGCATATCTAATGGAGTTGAAGTTTATCCCAGAAACCTTGATTCCAGTTTATTATTCATCCATCCTGACATTTGAATAGTATAGTCTGCATATATCTCACATAAGCAGAGTGATAATGTGCAGTCTTCTTCCTCACCTTTCCCAGGTTTAAAATGGTCAATTGTTCCATGCCTTGTTCCAACACTTGCATCTTGTGCTGCATACACATTTCTCAGGTGACAGTAAGAAGGTCTGTGACTCCAGTCTCTTTCAAACTGTTCAGTTTGCTTTGATACACACAGCCAATGTCTTTAGTGGAGTCAGTGAAACAGAAGTAAACGCTTTTCTGAAATTCCCTTGTTTCCTCTAGGATCCAATGAATGTTTCTTAATTGTTCTCTGGTTCGTCTATTGTTTCCAAGTCTAGCTTTCACATCTGGAAGTTCTTGGTTTATGTTCTTTTGAAGAATTTTGAGTTTTACACAGCTAGAATGTGAAAGGAGCAACAGTGCATGCTTGTTTGAACATTCTTTGGCATTACCATCCTCTGTTGTTGGAATGAAAACTGACCTTTTCCAACATCATGGCCACTGATGAGTTTTCCAAATCAGATGACATATGAACTCAGTGTCCCAGTTTAATGGTATCATTAAGAGTTTGGCAGTTTCATGTTAATGAATGCTCAAAGTTTTGCTTAAACCATTTGGCTTCTCCTTCATATCTGAATGAGATCCTTGTTGGTGTTAGGTTTGGCTCATTCATCATTTTGAGAATGTTCTACCATCCTCTACTGGCCTGAAGAGTTTCTATTGAAAGAGAAGCTGCTATCTTTATGGGGATCCACTCGTATGATATTTATATCTTTCCTCTTGTTGCTTTTAATGTTTGTTATTTGTATTTAAATTTGCAGTGTTTGATTAAAATATTTGTTGTGGGGTGTTTTACTTTGGGTTCATTCTGTTTGGAACAGTCTGGTGTGTTGGGACTCAGAGAGCTATTTCCTTCCCCATTTAAGGAAAGTTCTTAACTTTTATCTCCAAAAATTTTCTCATGCGCCCTTCCTCCCCCCCCTTTTTTTTTCTTTTCTTCTTTTTTTGGTCTTGTCCATTAGGACATTCTTATGGTAACACATTTAATATTCTCCCAGAATTCTCAGATCTTTTCATGTTTTTTCTTTTTTTTTTTCTTTTACACATTCCAGTGTGTTTTGTTTATTTCCTCCTTTCTGCTGCTACTAAGCAGTCTTGTCCGACTCTATGTGACCCCATAGACGGCAGCCTACCAGGCTCCTCCATCCCTGGGATTCTCCAGGCAAGAATACTGGAGTGGGTTGCCATTTCCTTCTCCAATGCCTGAAAGTGAAAAGTGAAAGTGAAGTCTCTCAGTCGTGTCCGACTCTTCGCCACCCCATGGACTGTAGCCTACCAGGCTTCTCTGTCCGTGGGATTTTCCCAGCAAGAGTACTGGAGTGGGGTGCAATTGCCTTCTCCTTTCTACCTCCGCTTAATTAGTTGTTTCTCTGTCTCAGTTATTCTACTGAACAGTTATTCTATTCAACACCAGATTAACAGGTGTTGTTAATCTCAGTAATTGCATTGATTATTATCAATTGATTCTTCTTTACTTCTTCTAGATCCATGGTAAACATGCTTATTTCTTCTCAGTAGGGCCTCCAGGTATTTACTAGCAGCTCTATTTAGCTTTCAAGATGTTAGTCATCTTTACTCTCATTATTCTGAATTATTTTTCAGGAAGATTTCCTATTCCCTCTTCTTTTGTTTGTTTTAGTGTGCTTTTATTATGTACCTTCAGCAGTTGCATAATTCTCTCCGTTTTCACTTTGTTTAGATTGCTGCGGTTTGGTTCCCCTTTCAGCAGGATGGAGGGTTATGGATCCAATTTACTGCGGAAGCTGATTTTGTGGGTGGGATTGGACCAGTAAGTTTCCAAGGTTTAATGTTTGGGAGATCTTGTGCCTGTGGTCTGTCAGGAAGAGCTGGGTCACTTCTCTATGAAGTGCAATGAATTGTCCTGCAAGGTGCTTTGCAGGGTCTGTGGCTTTGGTATGCCTTCAGGTAGCACTTTTTATTTTTTAATTTTGTGTTTCTGCTTTGCTGGAGAATAGGTGTGGGTTGACTTGCACTGAAGTTGCTGGCTTCAACTAGGGGCTTGATTTCCATGTAGGCATGCAAACTTTTAAATGTGCTTCTCTTTTAGTGTTCCTTGGTGTCAGAAGTTCAACAATGATCTAAAGATTGGAAATTCAACTCGTGGCCTCTGGGTTTTGGTCCCTGAGTTACAGAAGCATCAATAATTCTGCATCCTCAGACAGAAGATAAATTCCAAGGTTGATGGTGAAGCAATTTTCCATAGCAAAAACAAGCAAAGGGATTCACAGAGTTCTTTGGAACAGAGCAAAGTGAGGTGGGAGATAGAGGTTTCTAGGAAGAGAAAAGGGAGAGTAAAAAAGCCAGCATGCCATCAACTCAGGAAATAAATCCACAAGTGAAAATAGATTCTAAAAATAGAATTCCTAAAGTTATAAACATTGATTAATAAAAAGTTTCAAAAGTCAAAGATTAAGAACCTGGAATAGAATTTAAACTACTGTCAGTTTAGTTCAGTCGCTCAGTCGTATCCGACTCTCTGTGACCCCATGGATCACAGCACGCCAGGCCTCCCTGCCCAACACCAATTCCCGGAGTTCACTCAAACTCATGTCCACAGAGTTGGTGATGCCATCCAGCCATCTCATTCTCTGTCGTCCCCTTTTCATCCTGCCCCCAATCCCTCCCAGCATCAGAGTCTTTTCAAGTGAGTCATATCTTCCCATGAGGTGGCCAAAGTATTGGACTTTCAGCTTTAGCATCAGTCCTTCCAATGAACATCCAGGACTGATCTCCTTTAGAATGGACTGGTTGGATCTCCTTGCAGTCCAAAGGACTCTCAAGAGTCTTCTCCAGCACCACAGTTCAAAAGCATCAATTCTTTGGCACTCAGCTTTCATCACAGTCCAACTCTCACATCCATGCATGACCACGGGAAAAACCATAGCCTTGGCTAGACAGACGTTGTTTGGCAAAGCAATGTCTCTGCTTTTTAATATGCTGTCTATAGCTATATAAACTACTATAAATACTAGAAAAATGATAGAAGCCAAAATAATTCTCAAACTTGTAATGCAGTATATAGAAATGAATGTAAGGAAATGGTAAGGAACCAAAAAAATTTCCTTAAAACACATGAATAAAACAAAAAATAATCTAACAATTTCTCTAGAGTTGCTGGGAGCTTAGTGGTATCAAATCAGTGTCAGATGGTCCCTTTTTCCAACCCTTGGACTGCAAGGAGGTCCAACAAGTCCTTCCTAAAGGACATCAGTCCTGGATCTTCTTTGGAAGGACTGATGCTAAAGCTGAAATTCCAATACACTGACCACGTCATGCGAAGAGTTGACTCAATGGAAAATGATCTGATGCTTAGAGGGATTGGGGGCAATAGGAGGTGGGGATGACAGAGGATGAGATGGCCCGATGGCATCACTGACTCGACGGACATGAGTTTGAGTAAACCCCGGGAGTTGGTGATGGACAGGGAGGCCTGGCATGATGCGATTCTTTGGGTCACATAGAGTTGGATACTACTAAGCGACTGAACTGAAGGACAGACTAACTAACTGACTTGTCGTCAAAACTATTGTTGCCCTGAATGGCACATTTTCCGCATTAACTTCAGAGTTTCAATTTATTGCACCTATCACTTCTGGGCTGGTTCACCCTTCTTTGCTTATGTTTACTTCCGCAGTTTGCAATTTTCTTCCATGACAGATTTACACATGACTAGTTTGCACCATAACACTAGGGGGCATCAGGCCTTTATGTGACCTCACTTGCTCAGTGGTGAAATGGTCAGGGGGAGGACATTGAAAACAAATACGGATGCGATCTATGTGTCAGGGTGCTTAAGGTAGATGGACCACAGTGGGCCTGCCACTGCCATAGGTGACATGTACTTTCTTGGTTCACCCTTCTCAGGTTCCTGGGTGATCCGCGAAGGCACTGCCCAAAGTGGGCCTTGTGTCTCATGCCCTTCCCAAGTCTAAGCCACTCAGGCTCTCAGGTGCTCTGCAAGGTCACTGAACACGATGAGTTATATGCTTTGTTTCCTTCCCAGGTCCAAACTTCTCAGGCAACTGGGTGGCAGGCAAGGTACTGTCCAAGGTAGGCCATGCATCTTTTGTTGTAGAGTAAGGGTGTTAGAGAAGTCAAGGTTCAGAAAAAGACTGAAATTGGCACTTTACAGGAACTGATCACCTTTAATGAGGCAAGAAAGGGCAGCAGACAGATTAATGAGCTGATGCACTAACCCAAGAAAATAGTATGCATATATATAGGCATATATGTGGAAAGCCACTGTCTTAAGTGGACCTGTTTTTCTCCAAGGTTGTTTGGAGTATTTATCTCTTAAATGGCTGGGGCAAGGAATTTTGGAGATCAGGCATAGGGTGGACCCGCTGGAAGCTGGGTTTAATCAGCCTTAATGTCCACTTTTTTCTTCAGGTGAGAGATCTTTGCTTTACATAGAATGGTGGGCAGGACCTGGAAAGGAGTTTTAACTCCAGGCTGTTTTCATCCATGTAAATTTCCTTCATTGCTGGCTTTGCCAGAAGACAATTTGCAAGAATTCCGTGTGTCTCCAGAGGGGTGCTGAACTCATGTTTTGACCCTCCTGGCTTATTTGAACTGAGCATGAACCCAGGAAGACATGGTTAGCAACTGGCAGCCTGCTCAGAGCTTGGTGGGAGATGTGGTATCTGGGACTGATATAAGCAGCCTCGTGCCTTCTGCCTCTGTCTCATGCAAACATTCCTCTCTGCCTCCGTGGAGGAAAGGGTCATAAATGGCAGCTTATTAGCACATCTTTGATATTTTGTAATGTGCAATCTTTTGTTCTGTGAGTGTCTGTTTTTACTATGTGGCCATAGA
Organism: Moschus berezovskii; assembly: GCF_049115385.1. Taxonomy (NCBI): domain Eukaryota; kingdom Metazoa; phylum Chordata; class Mammalia; order Artiodactyla; family Moschidae; genus Moschus; species Moschus berezovskii. The sequence goes on along the minus strand of NC_142489.1, from coordinate 17,181,071 downwards.
GATTTCTCTGAAGAAAGATCCTTTTTTGCATTTTTGTCTCTGGTGTTCCCATGGTTTAGGTTGCTACAACACCTTAGCTCTGTCAGATCATCCTCAGAGCGTTAAAGCTGGGTCCTTATCATAGTGCAGATGATGCAGCCCAGGCATCCCTCCCAGGTCCACCTCAATGATGGTGGACAGGAGTATCTGAGATGTTTCTCTGCTGGTAATTATAATTATGCACATTTGCTTTTGTTTTATGTTGCTCTATGCAATCCCAGAGTTCTCTACTCTCACTGATCTGAGAGGGTTTACAACTGTCTGCAAGCTTCTCCTCATTTACCACTTCCTCTCCAAGACCAGCCTCGGCCCCTAAATACTTTGTCTCGCTTTCTGTCTCTTTTATTTTTCCTACCTCCTTTTGAAAAAACAAAAAAACAAACAAACATGTTTGACTTCTGGGTTTCTTGGGCCAGTCAACAGTGTTCCCAGTTTGTTTTCTGGAAGTTCTTCCATGTGCAGTCCATGCTTAGGTGAATTTGTTGAGGAGAGAGTGGTCTTTTCCTCCTATTTCTCTGATATTTTGGGACCAACTGCCAACCTGCAAGACCCATTTTATTAACTGAAATGTTATTGTTCTTCAGCCACTAAGCCATGTTTGACTCTGTTTCCCCTTGCACATCAGGTCTCCCTGTCCCTCACTGTCTCCCATAGTTTCCCTGAGATCATGTCCTTTGAAACGCTAATGCTCTCCAAATGTCTCATCCTCTCTCACCTACTGATCCTCCTGCTTTCAACATTTTCTAAAGATCAGGGGCTTTTCTTATTTTCAGCATCAGTCCTTCCAATGAGTCTTCAAAGTTGATTTTCTTCACAATTCATTTGTTTGGTGTTCCTGCAGTTCAAAGGAATCTCACAAGTCTTCCCCAGCATAGCAGTTCACAATCAGTAATTTCTTCGTGTTCCCACATCTGGACATACCTGTAGAAAGACCATAGATATGACTCTACGGGCCTCTGTTGGCCAAGTCACATTTTAGTTTTTAAAGACACTTTCTAGCGTCACTTGATTAGAATGTGAGATGAGAGCAATTGTGCTGTAGTTTGCTGTAGTTTGAGCATTCAAAGGCATGGCCTTTCTTAGGGATTAGAATGAAAACTGACCTTTTCCAGTTTGGGGCCACTGCTGAGTTTTTCAGATTTGCTGACATATTGAGTGTAGCACTTTCACAACATCATCTTCCAGGATTTGAAATAGCTCACCTGGAATTCCGTCACCTACACTAGCTTTGTTCATAGTGATGCTTCCTAAGGCCCACTTGACTTCACATTCCAGAATATCTGCTTCTAGGTGAGTGATCAAACCATCATGATTTTCTGGGTCCTGAAGATCTTTTATGTACAGTTCTTCTGTGTGTTCTTGCCACCTCTTCTTAATATCTTCTGCTTCTCTTTGGTCCCTAACATTTGTGTCCTCTATTTAGCCCATCTTGACATGAAATGTTCTCTCAGTATCTCTAATTATCCTGCAGATATCTCTAGTCTTTCCCATTGTATTTCTTTCCTCTATTTATTTGCATTCATCACTGAAGTCTTTCCCCTTGCTACTCTTTGGAACTCTACATTCAAATGGGTATAAATTTCCTTTTCTCCTTTGCTTTTCACTTCCCTTCTTTTCACAACTATTTGTAAACCCTCCTCAGACAGCCATTTTTTTTTTTTTGCATTTCTTTTTCTTGGGGATGATCTTGATTCCTGTCCCCTGTACAATGTCATGAACCTTCATCAATAGTTTATCAGGCACACAGTCTGTCAGATCTAGTCCTTTAAATCTATTTCTCATTTCCACTGTATAGTCATAAGGGATTTGACTTATGTTATACATGAATGGTATAATGGTTTTCTCCACTTTCTTCAATTTCAAAATTGAAGAAATTTCAAAATTCAGTCTGAATTTTGCAACAAGGAGTTCAGGATCTGTGCCACAGTCAGCTCCTGGGCTTCTTTTTGCTGTCTGTATAGATTTTGTCCATCTTTGACTGAAAGAATGAAACCAATCTGATTTCAGTGTTGAACATTTAGTGTTGTCTTCTCTCTGTCATTTGTTTGGTCAAATTAATAAAAATGGCTTAAATTATATTTTGACAAAAATAAATAGATAAAAGGAAAAAGTTCAAATCTTATAGCCATTTAAATGATATTTACCATAGATTTATAACATATTTTACTTGAGGATGATAATTTCTATCACTATGTAAGTTTTTAAAACTGTTAATGAAAGGAGATTATTTTGATACTATTTACATTTTATGATTAAAGGAATCTATTTTTCTTTGTTTTTCTGATTTATCTTGATTGAAAATTTACTAAATATTTCCCCCCTTTGGTTTTAGGTTCAGTTCTATCATAACCATATTTTGAAGGAGGTTATCCTCACATTTAGTAGGAATCAAAAGAAGAGTTGATAATAAAAATGTCTCCACAGTATCTTCAATAGTCCAAGATTATAAGAAGAAGCATGTTAAAGCAACGGATAATATGGGTGGTCATAAGTCTGACTTCATTCCTAAAACTAGAGAAGTGAATGTATTTTCAGCCTTCAGAAATTTAAGTGCGCCATTCATACTAAAGCATTCTACCATCCAAATACTTGCTGATACAAGTGTCCTAACTTGAAATTATTTCTCTTCTCCATCATTAATGTCAATTAGACCACAGGAGCATACTGTGATACATCAACATGCTGTTTCTCCAGCATGCTGTTTCTCTTATTGTTTGTTTAATTGAAGGGTAATTGCTTCACCAAATTTTGCTGTATTCTGTCAGAACTCAAAATAAATCAGCCATATATATATATATCTCCTCCCTTTCGGAACAGCCTCCCATCTCCCTCTCCATCCCACAATCTAGGTGGAGCGAGCATTGTTCACGGGGTTTCACCTAGCAGCTGCTCTAAATCAAATGGCTCCAATGAAAAATTGGCAGCTATGTCTACCTCTATTTTGCAGTACCACATCGTATCTCCATTATGCAACAGTTATTTTGGACTAAGGGTGAAACCTTTTACTTTTATAGGAGTGTACGGTAATGTGTCAGCCCATGTAAAAACCTTTTCCTAAACTACAACAGGCAGGCCATTCATGTTTCCCAGTGACAAAGGTCCCTGATACGTTGTTGTCTCTCTTTCTAGGTCAATACGTCAATCATCTTCATTATTTAAAAATCATTGTGATACAACTGGTGTACCAAATAGGTGTCAGATTGTGCAGGATACTGAAGATTAAAATTAATGTTGGGAGATATCAACTAATTCCTACATTTCTCTTCTTTGAAGAATAAAATATATGTTCATTTTCATAATCTCAAATTCTATTTTGAAATAATTAACTGTAAAATGAGTATTTCAGTTTCTGGATACTTTGCTCTGCTTTAATATAAAATCTTCTGTTCAAGGAAACATTCAATATGCATCCTAGGTACATTACACCTAATGAATTGTTTGAAAATGTGAACAAAGTGAAAAGGCAAAATGTAAATAAATTGACTTCGGAAATTATCCAGGCTTAACTGGCTAGGTGTCTAAGTTAGGATGGTATGGGAGAAGGAACAGATACAAATCAAATTTAGAAAAAGCAAATGAACAGTATTTACTTTAACGCTTTCTCAGTTTTATAACATTATGCCAGTTATTGGAAAGAAAGTTAAGAGGTTAGACAGAAGGTTGTCTTCATTAATATATATATATGTGTCTGTGTGTGTGTGTGTTTCACTTGAAAATGTAGATGTAGCCTACTTGGTAATCAGGATCACTATCATACCATGACTGGGATACCAATGATAACATGACATATTCAAAGGTGGCACTACAGTCAGCAAAAAAATAGGCATTTTACAAGTGGCATTATAAAGGGTCATTCTTGCTCTGCTCTCGTTATGTCACATCTTTATTTCCTCCCACCAAGACACCACCCTATATTTTCTAATGAATATTTTGATGTTCCTTTCTTGTTCCTACAAAGAGAGACTTAAATTCTTGTGGTAAATGCAGCATCTCAGCAAGGTAATCAGTTCTTGGAAGACATGACATTTCTTTCCCTTAGTAGCTTCATTATCTATCTGTTTCACAGAATTACTAAAGCTACAATCCGGCAACTTGTTTTCAGTCATAATAAGCCACATTTCACAACTTTTCCTAAACACTTGCTTGGGATTGGAAAGAACCTATCTTCCTTCCTACCAAGTTAACCACAGATATCCAATTCTTCTGTGTGTTGCATGTCTCCTCAAGTTGCCTTATGTATCTTTCACATCAGCTAAGATATAGTGCCTGCCAAATGAAGTATTTTCAGTATTTTGAACTAGCAATAAAAAGATGCTAAATAAATTAGCAGTCAGAAGCTATATACATTACCCAACAACACCCCAAGGCCTCCACTATTACCATCATTGACATTTATTTTTTACTGAGAATTTAGTAAGGTGGTGTGTCTTCTTTTTAATGCAATGTCTAGGTTTTTTCATAGCTTTTACATCCAAAAGCAAGTGACATTTAATTTAGTGACTGCAGTCACTCTTCTTAGTAATTTTGTAGCCAAAACATGAAGCTGGTCACTGTTTCCACCTATTTCAGTTTAGGTCAGTACAGTTTCTTAGTCGTGTCCTACTCTTTGCTACCCCATGATTTATAGCACGTCAGCCCTCCCTGTCCATCACCAACTCCCAGAGTTCACTCAACCTCATGTCCACCAAATCGGTGATGCCATCCAGCCATCTCATTCTCTATGGCCCCCTTCTCCTCCTGCCCCCAATCCCTCCCAGGATGAGAGTCTTTTCCAGTGCATCAACACTTCGAATCACGTGGCCAAAGTGTTGGAGATTCAGCCTCAGGATCAGTCCTTCCAATGAACACCCAGGACTGATCTCCTGTAGAATGGATTGGTTGGATCTCCTTGCAGTCCAACGGACTCTAAGGGTTTTCTCCAATACCACAGTTCAAAAGCATCAATTTTCCCCCGCTCAACTTTCTTCACAGTCCAATTCTTACATCCATACATGACCACTGGAAAATACATAACCTTGACTAGACCGACCTTTGTTGGCAAAGTGATGTCTCTAGTTTTTAATATGCTATCTAAGTTAGTCATAATTTTCCTTCCAAGACGTCAGCATCTTTTAATTTCATGGCTGCAATCAGCATCTGCAGTGATTTTGGAGCCCAAAGAAACAAAGTGTGACACTGTTTCCCATGTTTCTCCATCTATCTCTCATGAAGTGATGGGAACAGATGCCATGATCTTAGTTTTCTGAATGTTGAGTTTTAAGCCAACATTTTCTCTCTCTTCTTTCCGTTTCATCAAGAGGTTTTTTAAGTCCTCTTCCCTGTCTGCCATAAGGGTGGTGTCATCTGTGTATTTGAAGTTATTGATATTTCTCCCAGCAACCTTGACTCCTGCTTGTGCTTCTTCCAGTCCAGCCTTAATCATAATGTGCTCATCATATAAGGTAAATAAGCAGGGTGACAATAGACAGCCTCGACTGACTCCTTTTCCTATTTGGAACCAGTCTGTTGTTCAATGACCAGCACTAACTGCTGCTTCCTGACCTGCATACAGTTTTCTCAAGAGACAGGTCAGGCGGTCTGGTGTTCCCATCTCTTCCAAAATTTTCCACCATTTATTGTGATCCACACAGTCAAAGGCTTTGCATAGTCAATAGAGCAGAAAGAGATGTTTTTCTGGAACTCTCTTGCTTTTTCCATGATCCATCGGATGTTGGCAATTTGATCACTCTTTCCTCTGCCTTTTCTAAAACCAACTGGAACATCTGGAAGTTCACATGTTTACCCCTTCTATTTGCAGAGTAGTGATGGGACCAGATGCCCTTATCTTTGTTTTTATGAATGTTGAGTTGTCAGCATGGATTTGCACTCTTCTCATTCACCCTCATCAAAAGACTCTTTATTTTCTCTTCACTTTCTATTTGTTTCACTGTTGCCATCTATATATCTGAAGTTGTTGCTGTTTCTCCCAAACGTTGATGCCAACTTGTGATTTACTCATCTTGTATTTTCATAGTATACTCTACTTAAGTTTCACATAAGCAGAGTGACAATATAGGGATCTGTCACTTTTTTTCCCCAGTTTTGAACATTCAGTTGTTCCATGTCTGGTCCCAATTCTTGCGTCTTGACTCATTTAAGGGTGATTTCAGTTTTTACTTCCTCAGGAATTTTCCAACACCTTTTTGTTTTGGTGTTCTCCATTGAGACACCTATGCTTTTGATTGTCTTTCCTCTCATTCATCTGAGTTCGTTTTAAGGAAAATTCCCCACTCCTATTTTTTCTTTGTTTTCGTGGGTTTTTATCATTTACCTTCAGTAGCTGTATATTTCTTTCCCTTTTCATTTTGTTTCGATTACTGTGATTTGGGTCCCCTTTCTGCAGGCCAGAGGGTTATAGCTCCACTATGTTGTGGAACCTGCCTTTTGTGAGTGGGATTGGACCAGTGACTTCTCAAGGTTTAATGCTTCGGATCATTTGTGTCTGAGCAATGGCAGGCAGATCTGTATCTCTTCTCCCTGAAGTGCTATGGATTGCCCATGGATTGTGCTTTGGGGTGTTTGTGGTTATGGTATGGCTTAGTGCACCCCCTTTTATAATATTCACTGTTGTGCTTCTGTTGTGTGGGAGAATACGTGTGGGTTCTCTTGTACTGAACTTGCTGACTCAAGTGTGGAGATTGCTTTCCATGTAGAAACGGAAACTCCGGGGTGTGTGCTTTTTCTTTAATATTCCTTGAGGAAAGGAATTCAATGTTGACATGAAGTTCTGAAATAGGTGTTCTGGCCTCCGGGTTTCTGTCCCCAGGTTACAGGAATATCAAAAATTGACATCCATACAATGGAGAATATAAAACCCCAGGTTAATGTTGACACAACTCTCCTCACCCAGAAAGAATCAAAGGGATTCACAGAATTTCAGACAGCAAAGGGAGGAGGAAGAAAGAGGTGCCTAGGAGGAAATAGGGGAGAGTGGTGCTGGAGAAGACTCTTGAGAGTCCGTTGGACTGCAAGGAGATCCAGCCAGTCCATTCTAAAGGAGATCAATCCTGGGTTTACATTGGAAGGACTGATGCTAGAGCTGAAACTCCAATACTTTGGCCACCTCATGCGATGAGCTGACTCACTGGAAAAGAGTCTGATGCTAGGAGGGTATGGGGGTGAGAGGGGACAGGGACGACAGAGAATGAGATGGATGGATGGCATCACCGACTCGATGGACATGAGTTTGGGTGAACTCTGGGAGTTGGTGATGGACAAGGAGGCCTGGCGTGCTGTGATTCATGGGATCGCAAAGAGTTGGACACGACAGAGTGACTGAACTGAACTGAACTGAACTTAAAAGGGGAGAGAGCAATCAATTCAGGAAACGAATCCATAAGTGAAGTCAGATCATAAAGACTTTGTTACTAAAGTTGCAACATTGATACCAATTTTTGGAAAAGAAAAGTTAAGAACCAAGAAGAAAAGTTAGACTTGTTTAAATAGCTTGAAAAACAAAATGGAGTCCAAATCCATTCTCTCATATATATAAAAAGAAAAGTGTCTAAAAAATAGATTTGTGTGTGAGTGTGTGTTTTGGAAAGGTAATAATAGTTAATAGAAATAAAAACTTAGGGTATAATAAAGGACTAAAATAGCTTAAAGTTAAAGAAACCATATGGAAATAGATCACAAAATTTCAAAACAGTTGTGTGATTTTTGGTGACAATACAGTGTCAGACAGTCTCTTGTTGAAGCTTGTACTTGTCAAACGTGACTGTTGTACCTCAGTTGAACAGTCTGAGCATATATTGTGGACTTATTCCTTTGAACTTGTCACTTCTAGATTGGTTTATGCTTCTTTGTTTATATTTCCTTCTTTTATTTGAAAGCCTCTCCATATCTGGTTTTCACCATGAAACGAGGGTGCAGTAGCCTCTTATTCGACCTCACCTGTTCAGTGCCTTGGTGGTGAGAGGAGGGACACAGAAAACAAATACCGTTCGAATATTGGGGGTGCTTGAAGTGGATTGGTCACGTCGGGCTTGTCAATGACAAATGTGACATGTACTTTCTGAGTCCATCCTGCTCAGCCTCCTGGTTGATACATGAGGGCGCAGTCCCAAGTGGGCCCTGTGTTTCATGCACTTCCCAGCCAATCAGGCAGTTAAGTGCTTGGCAAGGGCCATGACCACGATTGGCTATGTGATTTGTGCTCTTCCCAAGTCCAAATTCTCAGGTGATTGGTTGGAGCCAAGGCACATTCCCTAGTGGGCCATGCACCTTATGCAGCTCTTTGGTCTCAGCCACTCAGTTAGATGCCTGTGCCAGAGGGCACAGTCTCAAGAGTGCCATGTGTCTCCTCAGGGTAAATGACCCCAGGCTGTCTCATATTCCTGGCCTAGGTGAACTGTCCATGAAGGGAGGAATTCATCATTATCAACTGTCAGCCAGCTTAGAACTTGGTAGGGGATGTCTGTGGGTCCAGGATACTAGAAGACTATTTCCTTTTGCCTCTGGCAGTCATACACTTTTCTCTCTCACTCCGCGGAGGAAAGGGCCTTAAATGGACACTGGCTTGGTCTCCTTTGGTATTTTCTAGTGCACAATCTTCTGTTCTGTGAGTATGCCATGGTTCAAGATGTGGCCTTAGAGCTTTCTCACAGGAAAGATCCTTTCTAAAATGTCTGTCTCTAGTGTCCCCATGGATTAGGTTTGAGTGTCACCTTAGCTTCGTCACATTGTCCTCAGGGCACTAAAGCCTGGTTCTAACCATAGTGTGTTTGATACATCCCAGACATCCCTTCAATGCCCCATGTATGACAGTTAACAGGAGCATCTGAGTCATTTCTTGTTTAGCGATTGCATTTATTGGCATAATCTGTGTTTTTGTTCTTCCTCTCTCCAGTTATATTTCTTCCCCGACTGATACCTATGAGAGAGGGTTTCCTATTTTGTGCAAATTTCTCCTCCTTTAAGACTCCTTCTCCAAGGCGAGTCTCGATCCCTAAAAACATTTTCTCCATTTCATCACTTATTTTTCCTGTGCTACTTTTTAATAGACTGGTTTTCCTTTATTGGTTTCTAAGGCCCATCAACATCGGTCACAAATTGGTTTCTGGAAGGTGGTCCACATACAATCTATCCTTTGATGGGTTTGTGTGGGAGAAAGAGGACTCAGGCTCCTATTTCTCTAACATAATGAGACCCCCACTGCGACCCTGGAAGATCCATTTTATTAACTGAAATCTTGTTTTAATTCAGTCACAAAGCCATATCGGACTCTTTGTGACCCCTTTTACTGCAGCAAACAAGGACTCTCTGGCCCTCACCATCGTCCAGGGTCTGCCTGAGATCATGTCCATTGAATGAATCAATCGATACAACCTTTTCCTCCTCTCTCACCCATGTTTCCTCCTTATTTCAGTGTTTTCTAAGAATCAGGGTCTTTTCTTATGAGTCACTTCTTTGCTCAGGTGGTCAAAGATTTGGAGACTCAGCTTCAGGGTCAGTGATTCTAATGCATCTTCAGAGTTGATTTCCTTTATGTTTGACTGGCTTGATCTCATTGCCATCCAGTGGACACTCACAAGTCATCCCCAGCAGAGCAGTTTGGTGTTCTCACATCTGTACATGTCTACAGGAAAGACCATAGATGTGACTCAATGTGAATCCTTTGTTCAAGTCAACTCTTCACTTTTTAACTTGCTTACTAAATTTGTGAGCGCTTTTCTTCCAGGAAGCAACTGTCTTCTAATTTTATAGCTGCCATCACCATCACAGTGAATATAGAGGGACAGAAGAGGAAATCTCTAACTGCTTCTGTCTTTTCCATCTTTATTTCCCATGAAGCAGTGAGACCAGATGCCACGATCTTACTTTGTGTAATACTGAGAATTCAACCGGACTCTCTAGTCAATGATTTCCTATGAACACTGAGAATTATTGTATTCTTGTACCATTGTTTTCCCCTCAGTGTTTGAATAAGAAATTGCTTTCTAAGAGTATTCTAAGGTGATCGTTACTCATCATATATAATACCGCTGGTTTTAAGTTTCCTGTTGGAGCATTTGTGCCATGCTTCTGTGACAACTCTGTAAAAAGTTGACAAAATATATTGATCCTGTTAATGTTATGTAGTTAGGTTTTCTCTAATGTGACAATTACAAAAATACAAAGGAGGACAAGAAATAAGGATATGATGTGGAGCAGGGCAGGAAGTTGAACCCCTGTGCCATGAAGGGAGAGAAACTTTGATCATCAATGATTTCTATTAAAATATTTGGTACCAGAAGTTTAAAGCATTGAAAGAAAAATGTACATACTGAATTATGGAGAAGTGATTTTAATGTACACATCATATAATTTCAATGTTCAGCTAGCCAGAAGAGCCTGATTATGATCTCTGCACAGTGCACTGTGCATCTGTTTTATCCATTAATTTGAATGTTTAAAATTGTATCCAACGTGAGGAGAGCAACAGCTTTCTTAGAAAAATATCTCTACGTAAATGAGAGTTGCGATTTTATGGGCTCAAGGTGTCTTCATTTGTATGAACCCCACCTCTATTACAGAAAGAATAGTGGAAGATCAGCTAGATTAAGTGACAGCCTTTCAGCAATAGGATCTATATTATTCATCCAGAAAGTTATTAAGTAATATTGGGCTTCCCAAACAGTTCATTTAAGATCTTGGGAGCAAGCAAAGAGTTTGACCACCTAAATAAAGTTGTCTAAAATTACATTTTGACATATATACACATATGTGCATGTGTGTGTATGGGTGTGTGTATAAAAAATGTACAATGGCTTTTAATTCCTCTTAGGTAAAGCAGCAATGGAAAGAAATAAAACCCCGAAGTAGAATGATTCAAAAATCTTCTCAGTTATCGAATATATTTATATAAGTGGAAATACTTCCAAATATGTTCCCTTGGCTTCATCTAAAATATGAGGGCTCCTTTATATCACCCCCTCTTTCCTTTTAATAAATATCTACCAATTTTCAAATGTTTATCCATGATTAGCTACAAAACCAAACAGCTATAGAAATATATGTACGCATATATATAATAGATATACAAATATCTATATAAAATAGATATGTTTGCATAACAGAAAATATTGATACCAAGCTTAGGTGTCAGCATTATTTCCAACTCCATGCTCCATCTCATCATGAAATAGCCAAACTTGTTGACTCAAACACTCCAAGAGCTGGGGAATATGAAAAATATTCGAACCTGCAACTGAGATTTTCAGTCACATTTCTGATCCCACTCTAATTTCAACATTTTATTTTCCTCCTTGTTCAAAGCAGTCCCTTCTTAAGATTGAAAAGTAGGACAACCGAGAGAGAGAAGTAGGAGATTCTAGACTTCCTTGTGTTCCAAGAGTAATTTTAATCAGTGAAACCAGAAAAGCCAGAAACAAAGGAAAATAATCAAGCAGTATAGAATAATGGTGATTTAGCCATTAAGCAAAGTCAAAGATATTAAGTTCCTCCTCACGGGCCATAGATAACATTCTGAGCAATATCCTATAAAAAGTTTTAGAGATACTGAAGCCCCAACCAGGCTGAATGTAAGTACCTAGACCACAGAGTAGTTGGAACCATATGGTCAATGATGTCGACTCCCAATATCCTCAGGAACAGGCCACTAGCAGAATGTCCCCAGACTGATCACATACCCCATGCCCAACCTCATTCTGTCATTAAAATCCTTTCCCTGAAAGTATTTAGGGAGTGTGGGTCTTTGAACCACCAGCTGCTAGGACACCTTGCTTGGTTCTCCAATAAACTATTGCACAGAAGTGAGTAGACCCAAGTTTGGTTGGGTCACAGTATTGAATATTAAAAATGTGTGTATAGAAGGGTGATGAATCACTTTTATTTCAGAAACCAAATAGATTTACTGATGTGACTTATCCATGTAAAATTTCTTTAGGAATGAGATTTTGCAGGCTCATGGTTTTGGTTGCCATTTAGATAAGGAGCCTGTATTTTAAGTTGATGCTGAAGTAAACACTGGTTGAACATTACCCTTCAATTGCTAGGAAAGCAGTCACGTTGTGATGTCACAGCTACCCTTCAATTGCTAGGAGACCAGTGACTGTGATGTCACAGCTTCCCTTCCATTGCTATAAAACTAGTAACTCTTTATACCATTGTGATGGTCTAGGGAGTTTCTCTCTGTAGGCAAGCCAAGAAGCATTTGAAGTTGCAGTGTGTAAAATCAGAAAAAAATGAAAAAAGTATCTGAAGAAAGATTTTTCTGAGATGGCACATATTTCTTCAGAAATTCAAGATGCACCTTCTAAAGATGAATCCACTGGTTCAGAAACCTCCATCAGATCTTCTTTGTATGATTATACATTTGCTGAGAACTCAGTTTTGCAATCTATTATTGAAGAATATGCTTTTCAGGCTTTGTCTGAGGAAGTTGTGATAGAAAGACCACGTTGTACATTTTCTGTCTCTGAAACAGGTGAGCTGAATGAATTTCTTTCACTCACTTTTCCACACAAATTGTGGAATACAGTTGAAAGTGCTCAATTTGAATCTATTTGGTGGGATGAGAGTGACACTTGTATAGTGATCAATGAAGAACTCTGCAAGAAAGAAGTCTTGGAAAGAAGGGAGCCTTTCAGAATATTTGAAACCAATAGTATGAAAAGTTTAGTTTGACAGCTTAATCTTTATGGGTTTAGTAAACAACGACAAACTTTTCAAAGATCTGCTTCACTATCAGACTTTCTGGAAGAGGAAAAAAACAAGCATGTTACCATATGTAGCTAAAACAGAACTTAAAATTGAGTTAGCAACTTGTTGAAAAAGCTTTATTTTTTGAAGTTGAGAACAGCTGGAGGATATAATATTTGATGTTTAACAAATTTTCCAATCAACTTAAAACAAGATACAAGTCTTGAAGCTACTTAGAGTGGCATTTACTGTACATATACAACATATATTTAGCTGAGAAGCATAATTTTTTCTAACATTTTAGCTGTTAAAACTACTCTGGAAGTGTTCTATTTGATGCAATTTAATTGGTATCATTAAAGGAATACTATATTTTTTCTTTTTTAAATTTATTTATTGTAATTGGAGGCTAATTACTTTACATTTTGTACCAGTTTTGCTATACATTGACATGAATCTGCCCGGGATGTGCATGTATTCCCCATCTTGAGCCCCTCTCCCACTTCCCTCCCCATCCCATCACTCCAGTTCATCCCAGTACAACAGCCCCGAGCATTCTGTATCATGCATCAAACCTGGACTGGTGATTCATTGCACATATGTTAATATATATGTTTCAATGCTATTCTCCCAAGTCATCCCACCCTCATCCTCTCCCACAGAGTCCAAAAGACTGCTCTATACATCTGTGTCTCTTGCTGTCTCGTGTACAGGGTTATCGTTATCATCTTTCTAAATTCCATATATTCCAGGAGTTGGTGATGGACAGGGAGGCCTGGCGTGCTGTGATTCATGGGGTCGCGGAGAGTCGGACACGACTGAGCGACTGAATTGAACTGAACTGAACTGATACTGTATTGGTGTTTTTCTTTCTGCCTTACTTCACTCTGTATAATAGGCTCTGGTTTCATCCACCTTATTAGAACTGATTCAAATGTATTCTTTGTAACTGCTGAGTAATACTTTATCGTGTATATGTACCAGAGCTTTCTTATCCATCCGTCTGCAGATGGACATCTAGGTTGCCTCCATGTAGTGGCTATTATAAACTGTGCTTGATAAACATTGGAGTACATGTGTCTCTTTCAATTCTGGTTTCCCCTGTGTGTATGTCCGGGAGTGCAATTGCTGGGTCGTATGACTGCTCTATTTCCAGTTTTTTAAGGAAACTCCACACTGTTCTCCATAGTGGTTGTACTGTTTGCATTCCCACCAACAGTGTAACAGAGTTCCCTTTTCTCCACACCCTCTCCAGCAATTATTGTTTGTTGACTTTTGAATAGCAGCCATTCTGACTGACGTGAAATGGTACCTCATTGTGGTTTTGAGTTGCATTTCTCTGATTATGAGTGATGTCGAGCATCTTTTCATGTTTGTTAGCCATCTGTATGAAGGAATAAAGCTTTATAGTTTAAATTTTATGGCAATTTTACCTTGGTTTATAAAGAAACTAAATAATTGTATCCTTTGACTTTAGTTACAGCCCTACTATAATTCAAATTTCAAAAGAGGATATCCTCAACTTTTAGTAAGAATAAAAAGAAGAGTTGGGGTGAACAATGTGTTTCCAATATCTTCATTAGTTCGAGATTACAAGAAGAAGCATGTTAAGTCAATGTAGATGATCGAAACTCTGATTTTCTTCCTGAAACTAGTGGAGAGAATACATTTGCAGCCTCCACCAGTTTAACTGTGTCTTTCATACAAAAGCCTCACACCAGACAAATAGTCGCTAATACAAGAGCTCTAGCTCTGTGTGACTTGCCTTCCCCATCATCAATATCAGTTAGCCAAATAGAACAGATTGTGGGCAATCAACCTGCTGTTTTAAATCAGTTGAGCATTTTTAAGTGGCACTCACATAGCAGCTACACTCAGGTAAATGGCCACATTGAGGACTTGGCTACTACAACTACATCTGCTTCTCAAAACCACATCGTATTTCCATTGCTAAGTGCTAAGTCATGTCCGACTCTCTGCGAACCCATAGACGGCAGTCCACCAGGCTCCCTCGTCTCTGGGATTCTCCAGGCAAGAGCACTGGAGTGGGTTGCCATTTCCTTCTCCACGTATCTCCATTACAGAGCAGTTATTCTGGACTGATGGTGAAGCCTTCTGTTTCCACTTAGGTATAGGGATATGTCAGCCCATGATAATCCTTTTCGTAACCTTCAAGAGAGAGGCAACTCATGGTCCTCAGTGCAAACGATCACTTATACATCTGCCTCCTCTCTTTCAAGGCAACTCATCAACAATCATCATTATGTGAAAACCATGCTAATTAAAACGGACTTATCAAATAAGTGTCAGATTATGGAGCCTAATGAAGATTGAAATTTTTGTTGGGAGATGTCAACAAATACCTACAATTCTTGTATTTGAACAATAAATTTACATGTTCATCATCATAGTTTCGTTTTCTCCTTCCAAATAATGAAGAGAAAAAATGAGGCTTTAGTTTAATATCTGTCTATTTTACTGCACTGTTTTATAAACTCTTCAGAACAAGAAATCATTCGTTATTCATCCTAGGTCAATGACATCTGGTCTAATATTTGTAAGCAAGAAAATGAGAACAAAGGGAAAAGAGGTAATGGATATGAAGTGATTTCTGAAATCATCCCTGCTGAAATGAATGGGTGTCTACATTAGGATTATATGGGTGAAGGAAGAGATACAACATAATTAAAAAAATGGAAATATACAATATGTACCTTAGTGCATTCATAGTTATATTATATTCCTTTAGATACTGGTAGACAGCAGATTATCTTCATTATATAAATTCATTTTCTACTTGAAAATATGAAATCATGATCATGATGATCACCACTGTACTGTCACCGTGATACCAAAGATAACATGGCATAATCAGTGACTGGCTCATGGTCAGCACAAGACACATATTTTACAAGTGGTATTGTATAGGCTCATTTTTGTTCTGCTGTCCTTAAGCGAAAGTGGAAGGGAAGTAGCTCAGTCGTCTCTGACTCTTTTCGACCTCCGTGGACTGTAGCCTTCCAGGCTCCTCCGTCCACGGGATTCTCCAGGCAAAGATACTGGAGTCGGTTGCCATTTCCTTCTCCAGGGATCTTCTAGACCTAGGGATTGAACCTGGGTCTCCCACATTGTAGGCAGATGCTTTACTGTCTGAGACACCAGGGAAGATGCTGTCCTTAAGGCATGACTTTCTTTCCTGACACCGAGATTCCACCCTATATTTCCTAATGCATGTTTAGATGTTGCTTATCTGTTCCCACAGAGAAAGAATAAATTCCTGGAGGTGATTGCAGCATATCAGTGTGATTAACAAGTTATGTGAAGACATGGTATCTTTTTTCCTTAATAATTTCATTATCTTTCTCTTATGCTGTGCTTCCGGAGCTACAATCACTCAACCTAATTTCAGTCATGCTAAGCCCCTTCTCACAACTTTGTCTCAACTCTTTTTTGGGGTTGGAAGGAACTGCCGTTTGCCCTCCTACCAAGTTGAGCCCAGTTATCAAATCTTCAGTTTTGGGTTTACTCTCTTTATGTATCTTTCACATCAGCTAAAACTTAGAGCCGGCAAATGATATGTTTTAATTACTTACTGAATTATCAATAAAGAAATGTAATAACCAATCAAATACTATATACATTACTGAACATATTCCTATAACCTTTATTTGTATAATTGGCCTTTCCTATTTACTGATAACTTTTTCTAAGTTGATAATTATTGTATTTACATGAAAGTTCAATGTGGGAATTAAAATTATGAAATAACTGCTGCTTTTATGAAGTTTACAGTCTATAAGAACCCATTCTAAGCATGCAGTTTCAGGCCCCAATTCCCTAAATTTCAACAGTAGTTGTGGAGACATGTATGGGGGGAAAAATCATTATTTTTAATAATCTAGAAAAGTCATGGAGTAAGAGGGGATCAAAATCAATAGTTGACCCCTAATATATTTCACAGTGAAATACTCTGAACATAGTGTCTGCTTGTTGGGCTATCCATCTGTCATGAACACTACGTAGAAATCTTGGCAATCTCAAATTTGGGGTCATTCTTTAGATGAGGTTGGCAACATCAACTCATGTCCCTGTTTTGGTATAGTAACCCACATAGGACAAAACGAAATTAAGTTGACCACTGTCATTCTTGCAGCTGATGAACAGTGAAATCTGTGGAATATCTGTGTAGATAAGGGAGTGGTCCACAAACACGTTTTCTTTCACTGAAAAATTACATTCAATGTAGGTGAGATTGCCACGTTTAGAGGGGTGAGTTTTTGGCAGCAATGGTAAGTGTTACTGAAACTGGTGTTCTTAGTTATCATTTCAAGCCTGAAGTTCAATGACCTTGTTTTAGATTTCAGGTTTCTTATGAAACTAAAAGACGCTTACTCCTTGGAAGGAAAGTTATGACGAACCTAGATAGCATATTAAAAAGCAGAAACATTACTTTGCCAAACAAGGTCGTCTAGTCAAGGCTATGGTTTTTCCAGTGGTCATGTATAGATGTGACAGTTGGACTACAAAGAAATCTGATCGCCGAAGAATTGATGCTTTTGAACTGTGGTGTTGGAGAAGACTCTTGAAAGTCCCTTGGACTGCAAGGAGATCCAACCAGTCCATTCTAAGGAGATCAGTCCTGGGTGTTCATTGGAAGGACTGATGCTAAAGCTGAAATTCCAGTATTTTGGCCACCTCATGCAACGAGTTGACTCACTGGAAAAGACTCTGTTGCTGGGAGGGATTGTGGGCAGGAGGAAAAGGGGATGACAGAGAATGAGATGGCTGGACAGCATCACCGACTCGATGTACATGGGTTTGAGTGAACTCCGCCAGCTGGTGATAGACAGGGAGGCTTATCCATCTATTGATTCATGGTGTGGCAAAGAGTTGGGCATGACTGAGCTACTGAACTGTACTGAACTGAACTGAACTGAAAGTCTGCTCTGCATAAGGAAGACAAAAATGTTCCTGTGTATTCCCCCTCTTTATTTATTTAATGTTTTATTTTGTGCTTGTGTATTATAAGGAACACTTGTAATATAGTTAATAGAAAATGATTGTAGGAATTATTTGAATTGCCTAGAAATATAGGCAAGGCTATTTTCTGTTTTTATACAACTAGGTGTTCCCATTACAGTAAAGCAAGATAACAGGTGGATTATAACATGTCTTGTAGCCTCACCTTGAAGAGGTATGGCCCATATAAAAAAGGAATTTGTATCAATTGAGATATGTAAGAAGGAAGAGCGAGAAATTTCAGAACAATGTATTACATCCATTTGCCATAGTTCATTAGGTTGTAATCCTCCAGGATTATTACCTTGTGCAATAGATCGAAGATGTAAAGTCCTTGAAATAGGGCAATTATTAATGATTTCTTTAGCATGGCACTATGGAATTTTCCGCATTTGGTGTAATGAACCAGCATTATTGTGTAATAGAGCATGTGGTTCTTCAGAAGTAGCAAAAAGACAAGTTTATCAGCTTGTTCGTTGCCATGAGTCATAGGGCCAGAAAACCAAGAATGTGCTCGGATATGGGTAATATAAATGGAATAAGTGCAGTTCCTAGTAAGACATTGTAGTTCGATAAAATATTGACTAATAGACTGATTAGAATTTATGATTGAAGTTTTGATATATCATAATACAAATATTGAATATAAAGAATTATAAACTATATTAATATGGTAAGGCTGTAGGTGAATAACCTGAATGAGAGCATATAATTCATTTTGTTGAGAAGAGTGAGATTTAGTATAAAAAATTCTCCTCTTTGAGAGGCCAGAATGAGGTTTTATCATTTTTATTCCCGTCTATATAAAAAACATCAGCTAGAGGTATAGGTTGTGATGTGACAATGCAAGAGATAATAAATTTAGTATTTTTGAAGAAATTACAAAGTTTGTTAAAGAATAATGAAATGCAAATTCCCAAATGTTTTGAAAAGGCTATTTGGAAGTCAGTAGAAGTTTGAAGGCATTCTCAATTGAAACTTACTAATAGTTACTACAATTTTATAAGAATCAGAGCTCCAGTTCTACTTCTCTTGTTGATAATTATTAGAGCAATCAAATCAAGAGAGGGTGTAAGTGATCTCGTCCCTCTAAAAAAGAGTATATATCCATTCTATCAGGGGTTCTTCTTAGGCAAGAAGTCTTGTAGGGGACTGGAGAGAGGGAAGGATAAATAACTCTAGAGGTAACTCAAGACTGATAGGAGAAAGAAATTGTTTTGACAATTTATTTTGCATTAAGCAGAGTTCTTCTCGTGTGTCTTTGGAGAGTGAACGAGGTTATTTAGATCAGAATTTCCTTTTAAAATGTTAAATAAATTAGTCATCTGATAATCTGCAATAGCCAAAGTAGGTCTACTCCAGGTTATATGCCTAAAATTTTTGAACATCAGTCAAGGTTGATAATTTACCAACACGAATCTGTGCAAGCTGGGGAGTGAAACGTTGTCTCTAAGCAATAAATCCCAAGTAATGGTAAGGTGTAGAGGTTTGAGGCTTTTCAGGGGCAATAATTAATCAAGAATCTTTTAAGTATTGCTCAGCTGCGTCAAACATCTGCTGAGTTTCTAAAATGGAAGAAGCTGAAAACAACATAGCATCCATATAGTTCAGTTCAGTTCAGTTCAGTTCATTCGCTCAGTCGTGTCCGACTCTCCACGACCCCATGAATCACAGCATGCCAGGCATCAGTGTCCATCACCAACTCCCGGAGTTCACTCAAACTCATGTTCACAGAGTCGGTGAAGTCATCCAGCCATCTCATTCTTTGTCACCCCTTCTCCTCCCGCCCCCAACCTTTCTCAGAGTCAGAGTCTTTTCCAGTGAGTCAACTCGTCGCATGAGGTGGCCAAAGTATTGCAGTTTCAGCTTTAGCATCAGTCCCTCCAATGAACACCCAGGATTGATCTCCTTTAGAATGGACTGGTTGGATCTCCCAGCAGTATAAGGGACTCTCAAGAGTCTTCTCCAGCACCACAGTTCAAAAGCATCAATTCTTCGGCGATCAGCTTTCTTCACAATCCAACTCTCACATCCATACATGACCACGGGAAAAACCATTGCCTTGACTAGACGGACCTTGGTTGGCAAAGTAATGTCTCTGCTTTTTAATATACTATCAAGTTTGGTCATAACTTTCCTTCCAAGGAGCAAGAGTCTTTTAATTTCATGGATGCAATCAGCATCTGCAGTGATTTTGGAGCCCAAACAAATAAAGTCTGACACTCTTTCCACTGTTTTTCCATCTATTTCCCATGAAGTGATGGGACCAGATACCATGATCTTTGTTTTCTGAATGTTGAGCTTCAAGCCAACCTTTTCACTCTCCTCTTTCACTTTCATCAAGAGGCTTTTGAGTTCCTCTTCACTTTCTGCCATAAGGGTAGTGTCATCTGCATATCTGAGGTTATTGATATTTCTCCCAGCAATCTTGATTCCAGCTTGTACTTCTTCCAGCCCAGGGTTCCTCATGATGTACTCTGCATATAAGTTAATTAAGCAAGGTGAAAATATACAACCTTGACGTACACATTTTCCTATTTGGAACCAGTCTGTTGTTCCATGTCCAGTTCTAACTGTTGCTTCCTGACCTGCATACAGGTTTCTCAAGAGGCAGGTGAGGTGGTCTGGGATTCCCATCTCTTTCAGAATGTTCCACAGTTTATTGTGATCAACACAATCAAAGGCTTTGACACAGTCATATAGTGAACAATAAGAAATTTACGAAATTGCTTTCTTACAGGTTCAAGAACTTTGGCTACACAATATTGAAGCATAGTATGAGAAGTTATCATTCCTTGAGGCAATACAGTCCATTGATACTGTTTGTGAGGCTCGATATGATTAGGATAAGGCAGAAAGTAAATCTTTATTGGTTTAGAGGGTGTAAAGGTTTAGGAAAAAAAAATCCTATAATAATCAAAGCCTATAATAATAATATGCCAGTTTTGAGGAATAGTAGCAGGTGATGGAATTCATGGTTGCATGCACCGATAAGTTTCATGGATTCATTAACCTTTCGAAACTCAGTTAAAATAGACCATTTGTTAGATTTCTTCTTTATCACAAAAATGGGAGTATTCCAAGGGAACAAGATTCCTCAATATGTTTTAATTTCAATTGTGTATCCTCCATTGTAGATCCTTCAGTTCAGTTCAGTTCAGTCGCTCAGTAGTGTCCAACTATTTGTGACCCCATGAATCACAGCACTCCAGGTCTCCCTGTCCATCACCAACTCCCGGAGTTCACACAAACTCATGTCCATCGAGTGGGTGATGCCATTCAGACATCTCATTCTCTGTCGTCCCCTTCTCCTCCCACCCCCAATCCTTCCCAGCATCAGAGTCTTTTCCAGTGAGTCAACTCGTCGCATGAGGTGGCCACAGTATTGGAGTTTCAGTTTTAGCATTAGTCATTTCAATGAACACCCAAGACTGATCTCCTTTAGAATTGACTGGTTGGATCTCCTTGCAGTCCAAGGGACTTTCAAGAGTCTTCTCCAGCACCACAATTCAAAAGCATCACTTCTTCGGTGATCAGCTTTCTTCACAGTCCAACTTTTGTAAGGGGCCACTGCTCTGTCCAAATAGGCTCATCATATTTCAAAGTTATTTTTAATCATCGTATTGTTTATTAAATGAGCAGTGGTCCCTATGAAAAATGTGGAATTTATATTGAGTTTGTCAGTGCATAAATAAATCTCTTCTTATTAAATGAAAGAGTGCATCTATCACATAAGTTGTAAAGTTGCAAGTTGGTGTTCTCGTCCCTCACGTGGATATATTTGGGCCTTTTGGTAAACCTCCTATACTTTGAGATACTCTTGCAATTTGGCAAAAATTTATTTTTAAAGACCCAGATTTGGGCAATAAATGTTTGGAAATAATGGTAATATCAAATTCAGTATCAAGGAGTCCAGTAAATCATTTGCAATTAACTTTTATATTTATATTTGGTTCTGCATATTCAGATACTATTGATATCCATAAGGATTAATTTTTTTATGTATTACCTAATTCACTTGTCTCTACATCATTCAGTTCAGTTCAATTCAATAACTCAGTCATGTCCAACTCCTTGAGACCCCATGAACCGCAGCAGGCTATGCCTCCCTGTCCATAACAAACTCCCGGAGTCCACCCACCATATCCATCGATTCAGTGAGGCCATCCAAATATCTCATCCTCTGTCATTCCCTTCTCCTCCTGCCCTCAATCTTTCCCATCATTGGGGTCTTTTCAGATGAGTCAGCCCTTTGCAGCAGGTAGCTGAAATATTTGAGTTTCAGCTTAAACATCAGGCCTTCCGTTCAACACCCAGGACTGATCGCCTTTAGGACTGACTGGTTGGATCTCCTTGCAGTCCGAGGAACGTTCACGTCTTCTCCAATACCACAGTTGGAGAAGCATCAATTCTTTGACACTCAGCTTTGTTTATAGTCCAACTCACACATCCATACATGGCCACTGGAAAAACCATAGCCTTGACTAAACAGACTTTGTTGGCAAAATAATGTCTCTGTTTTTCAATATGCCTTCTAGGTTGGTCATCATTTTCCTTCCAAGGAGGAAGCCTCTTTTAACTTTATGGCTACAATCACCATCTCTAGTGATTATGGAGCCCAGAAAAATAAAGTCAGCCACTCTTTCCACTGTTTCCCTATCTATTTGCCTTTAGGTGATTGGACTGGATACATTAAAGAAGTTAATAGAAATGTAAGGTAAAAGAACTAATTGGGAAATTTGTCCCCCTTTTTGAATTGTCATAGTTTCTGAGATGATATCGTAATTTTTATTTCTCCCTTATAATCTGAATCAATTATTCCAGAATGAATAGAAACTCCTTTAGAATTCAGACTATATTGGCCAAATATAAGGCCGAAGATTTGTGGGAGTTAAGTGTCCATAAAGTCCAGTAGATATTCTAGAAGGGAATGTTTGAGGAAAAAGAAGAAAATCATTCAGGGCTTGTACGTTGACAACAGCCCTGCCAGATGTTGAAGGTTTGAGGGAAAAGATGGAGCTAGCCCCTGACTTTTGTCGATTTGGACCCGGGGAGTCCCCATCTTTGAGTTTCCCAAAATAGGGTCCCTTGAACGTCATATTTAGATTGTGGTTCTTTAGCTCAGTGTACCACTTTACAACATCGAGGGCAGAATCCTGGAGGCTTTTTAGTAGTTTTATTTTATTCTGTGTGTTTTTTAGGGTACACTTTTTTTTTTAAATAGCTCTATCCCCACAAACAAAACATCGTTCATTCCCTTTTAAAGGAAGTAGCCATTGCTTCAGCTAACATTTGCATTTTCTGAGTTTCTGATCCTAAGTTGCGACAAACCTTCGAATAATCAAGAACAGTCCTGGTCTCACGAATCAGAGCAACGGCTCTCTGACATTCCTGATTTTCATTCTCCGTATACAAGCAGTTTTTCAAATTGCACTTTGGCCTTCTTCTCCGACAACACTATAAGAGATAGCAACTCCCAGTCTATCTAAAGAATAAAATAAAATTTCCAATAGAAGATGCCATAGCGTTTAGAAGTACTTTAGTAAAAGGCAAAGGTGGGCTGTACGTAGTTACAACCTTTTTCATTTGCTGTATGTGAGAAAATCAACGCCTTCTTATTGAGGCATTAGTTGCCCTTGAGCATTACCATTTCTTAACACAGGATAGAGAAAAAGATCACCGTCCTAGGAGACTCGGGATTGCAAACCCAGTAAATCAGAAAGCCTTCGTCATGAAGGCGAATGAGTGGATCGTCTGTTTTAATAAATATGAGTGGGTGTTAGGGGCTTCTACACATATCTTGTTGGCTTTAGTGTCAAAGGGAGCATCAGAAGTATCAACATCAGATTCATCTTGTCCTCGAATCGGGGGACCTTCAGTTTCATGTCCATTACAAGAGGAGGAGGAGTGCTTGGGACAGCCGGAAAAGGGATGGAGGGAAAGTTTTGAAGCATTGTATAGTGCTCTAATTGGGCTTTAGGAATGTCTCATCATCCAATTCATATTCGTTTAATGAACATTTTGCTTGTTGACAGTTATGGGGGGGGTGCGGTTAGAATTGCCTTGAAATGAAAAGATCACAGATATAATGAGGGCCCACAAGGGTCAGAAATTTGTTGACTCGTTTAACATTTCTTTAACCCGGTTTCAAATTTCTAAATCCAAACTGCCTTCATCAGGGAACCAGGGATTTTATTCAACCACTTTTTGGAGATGAGCCTGTATCTGCTGATGTGAAAACAAAAGTCGTTGAAACTTAAATAAATGATGAAGTAATGTACAAAGATGGTGGGGCATTCCAGCACTTTCTCTCATAACCCCACACTTACTGAACCCCATAGGTCCTAACATTCACTCCTTCTGCTTGTCAAGGGTGTTCACCTGGTCGCTGTTCGGGTGCCAGTTGTCACGGTCTGCGTAGACCAGGACCTGGGAACTGGAGTTGATGAGAAGAAGGATGCAAGGGACCCAAGTGTTGAGTGAAACAGGGGTACTTTATTGGAAGAAACACACGCTTATATATCTTCAGTAAAATGATTACTCAACCATTGAAAAGAATGAAATTACACCAGTTGCAGCTAAATGGATAGTCCTTTCAGTAAAAAGTCACTGAAGGGAGTCACTGAAGGGAGTCATTGAAGGGAATCCAAGCCAGTGTCCTTTCCCATGATCTCGGTCCTGAGAACTGCGTACAGCTCTGATCTTTCCTGCTTTGAAAGAACTAATAAGGAACAGAGAGTCCTTGAGAAATAGCACACAGAGAAGACAATATACTGGATCCCTTAAAGTTGAATGCATCCTGACAGACCCAGACATCCTGGAATACAAAATCAAGTAGGCCTTAGGAAGCATCAGTAAGAACAAAGCTGTTGGAAATGATGAATATCCAGTTGAGTTATGTATAATTCTAACAGATGATGCTGCAAAAATGCTGCACTCAATATGTAGGCAAATTTGGAAAACTCAGCGTGTCCAATGAATTGGAAAAAATCATTTCCTTCCAATCCCAAAAAAGCCAATGCCAAAGACTGTTTAATCTCATGCACAATTGTACTCATCTCACATAGAGCAAAAAGTAATGCCTGACATTCTCCAAGGAAGGTTTCAACAAATGAAAAATCTCCAGAGGCTCAAGCTGGATTTAGAAAAGGCAGAGCAATTGGAGACTAATTGCCAACACCCGTTGTGTGATTGAAAAAGCAAACAGTTCCAGAAAAAAACCTATTTTTGCTTTACTGACTATGCCAAAGTCTTTGGGAACATGAACAACTGGAAAATTCTTCAAGAGATGGGAATCCTAGGCCACTTGACCTGCTTCCTCAGAAATCTGTATGCAGGTCAAGGAGTAACAGTACCATGGACTTGGAAAAAAGACTGGTTCCAGAGTTGGGGAAAGTGGTACCTCAAGGCTCTATTGTCACCAATTTACTCAAATGCACACTACATCAGGTAAAATGCTGGGCAGGATGAAACACAAGCTGGAATCAAGTTTGCTGAGAGATATGTCAAAAATCACAGATTTGCAGATGATACCACTCTTAGGGCAGAAAGTGAAGAAAAAATAAAAAGTCTCTTGATGAAATTGAAAAAGAAGAGTTGAAAAGGTGTCTTAAAACTGAACATTCAAGATCATGGCATCCAGTCCAACACTTTATGGCAAATAGATGGGGAAACAATGGAAAAAGTTACAGACTTTGCTTTCTTGGGCCCCAAAATCGCTGTAGATGGTGACTACAGCCATGAAATTGAAAGACGCTTGCTCCTTGGAAGAAAATCTGTGACAAATATAGACATTATTGAACAACCACAGAAAATACTTTTACTGACAAATGTCCATCTAGTCAAAGCTATGGTGTTTCCAGGAGTCATGTATGGCTGTGGATGTTGGACCATAAATCTGAGCACTGGAAGAACTGAAATTTTTGAACTATAGTATTGGAGAAGACTCATAAGAGTCTTGCACTGCATGGAGATTAAACCAGTCAATCCTAAAGGAAATTGGTCATGAGTATTCATTGCAAGGACGGATGATGAAGCTGAAAATTCAATATTTTGGACACTTGATGTGAAGAACTGACACTGAAGAAGACCCCGATACTGGGAAAGATTGAAGACAGGAGAAGTGGATGACAGAGAATCAGATGGTTGGACGGCATCATAATTTTCCAAAGACTAGCAAGAGAGATTGTGAATCACCACTTGATGGTCATGTGTTTGAGCAAGCTCTGGGAGTTTTAGATGACCAGGGAAGACTGACATGATGTAATCCATGGGGTCACAAAGTGTCAGATAAATGAGGAATGGAAGTAAAGTGAACTGATTTGTGGTGGGCTCTTTGCATGAAGTGACCCTGTGACAGCAGGAGACATTGATGCCCATGGCAGCAGTTCAGAGCCTGCTGGTTTTCAGGCTTAGAGACTAGGGAATAGCAGTCCTGATGAAGACGTGCCATTGCTCATTCCCAAAACCCTGACATGAATTCTTTCCTTTCTTTTTGTATCATCCTTGGTTGTGGATAGGAAAAGGACAGTCGGAGTCTGTCTGCACATGAGGGTTGGTTCTCATAATTACCCTGGAGTAGCATATCTGATTTTGTCATGGTCATCTTTAAGGAGATATGCACCATGAGACTTTCACAGGTACCCCTGATTTGAAGTGGGCATCTTGGATGTCCCCCAGCCCAAATTTTAGCTGCATTTGTGGTATGCCAACTTTGTAGGCTATCAGGCATTCTGAGATATAGGCAGATCTACCACAGTCTGATGAGGGAAGTAGAAAGAGAGCCTTGGCATTTAGCAAGTTACTGAGGCCTGGCCTGGAATCAAGCCCTCTTGGAACATTTGGGAGAAGAATGCTGCTTTCTGAAAAATGGAGGCATAAGTTATGGGCCTAGGGTAGGCAGGCTCCTCAGAGTGTAATCCGTGTGGGGGCTATGTGTATGTATGGGCAGAAACAAAGTGTAGTGCTGACAAAAAGGGAGGCCACTGGACCTTTTTGACCTCACATTCAGTGCCCTGTTTCAGCAGAGGCCCTTTGGATATGCATGCACCTTCTTCATGATATTGTTTTAGACACAGGCATGTCACATTTTCTTTGCCCTGTTGGAGGTCCAGACATCAGTTTTGCCTTTCCCTGCCACAGGGAGACAACCTTTGGGGGGGAAACGGAAACAGTTGCAAACAGCCTATTACACAGTTGCGAGGAGCAGGATCTCCTTGATCAGAAGGTCTTGGGCCTGATTGGGCACTGGGCCTGCCACACGGGCCCAGCATTGACAAGGAAATGGTTTTGAGAGGTGTAGGCTGAGATAGGTAGCTCCAAGTCAGTGCAGTCCAAAATCACTTTCTATTTCTGGAAGTGGTTCCTGGAAGGAAAGCACGTGGAATGCAATCATGCGAAAGTGATTGGCACTGTGAAACAGTCAATGTGATGAGAGAATACATGACATGAGCACCCATCATTCAGCTGCCCATCACTAGCACTTCCAGCTCACCAAAGGTCTTTCCACGTCAGTCCTTCTCCTGAGTAAATCCCAAAGTTTGTAACCTTCCAGAATAAAGAGTAGAGATAGAACAGGACACTAACTTGAATGACAAGTTAGTGAACTAAAACAACCAGAGAAAATGAGAGGTACTTACCAAAGTCCATGATCCAAGAAAACAAAGCTATGACAATTTGCATATTATCATATGCACATGTGAAAATTTCCTTTTAAGGTTGTGTGTGTGTGTGTGTGTGTGTGTGTGTGTGTGTGCCCACCAGCAGAAATGTGCATATGAGCTGACTGATCCAGCTGGGAGAAGGAAAATGAATACTGAAAAATGAAAAAACTTGTGTAAACTACATTAACCATGGGGCAGCCAAAGCACTGACGCCAGGGAATCAAGCCAGGGATGTCACCGAGAAAGCATGCTGTAAGTGGAGACATGCTGCTGCACCCTGGATCTCTAGGCAGAAAGGAGAGGCAGGAAGAAACATTCAGGGCCATACAGGGAGATGAAAAGGAGCAAGAAACAGAATGGGTCAGATTACCAGGCTCAAAGAAGGGGTATGCACAGCCCCTACAAAGAGTTTTCTGTCCTTCTCAAGTGCAGCAGTATTCTTTCCCCTACAGGACCAGGCACATGAGCACATCTTGCTGTTTCTGTAAGGTTTGAGAGGCTGACGGCACTAAAGCATAAGCAGCTGCTACCTGCAGAGTATGCCGGTTTGAAACAATCATCTTTAAAATCTTTACAGAATGCTTGAGTTATCAGGACTCTACAAAGTATGGCTTAGGATGATCCTCTAGATACTCGCAGCCCCACAGCCCTGGGGTGATGGGGTAAGCTGGCCCATGTTCTCTCCAGGAGGCAGAATGATAGAAGAACCATTTTGAAACCGTTTCTGTACAGGAAATGAGCGGACCTCAATTCCTCTGACACTGATGAGTCAGGTGGCTTAGGGGGATGCTGACCATAGCATTTCTTATTTAGAGATGCTTCATCTGTAAATCTCTTTATTTAGAAAGAATTTCATCTCTAAATATGGAATTCTCTGTGTGTCGCATCAAGTATCCAGATGCCAAATTGACTACTAGAAATATGGAATTCCTATATTTCACATAGGAAAATCAATGCCAATATTCATATCTGAAATATCAATTCTCTACAATTCACGTATGAATATTTGCTGAAGATTTTCCTTCCTGACATATAGAATTATCTGTATTTGACAACTGAAAATCAGGATGGTTATTTTTCCTACAAGGAATGTGCAGTTCTCTTTCTTGAACATGGCCATCTGCTTGCGGATTTTCCTACATGAACAATGGCAGTTTCTGCATTTCACTTCTTTATCATCTAAGCTACCAGGGAACTTGAGCAGTTGTAGGAAGACCTTCAGGGATTTTTAGAATTAATGCCGAATAAAAAGATGTCCATTTCATCATAGGGTTCTGGAATGTAAAAGCATGAAGTCAAGAGATACATGGAGGAATAGGCATGTTTGGCAGTGGTGTTCAAAATGAGGCTGGGCAAACAATAGCAATGCCTTGGCAAATAGAAAGGGTGAAAATGGAAAGAGTGACAGTTTTCTAGGGCTCTAATATCACTGGGAACAGTGATTACAGCCATGAATATAAAAAACCCCTTCTCCTGGGAAGAAGAGCTATGGAGACCTAGACACAGGTACTGGAAAGAAGAGACATCTCTTTGCCAACAAAGGTCCATATGTTCAGGGCGATGGTTTTACCAGTACACATATACAGATGTGCTAGTATGACTAGAAAGAAGTCTGAGTGCCAAAGAATTGAGGCTTTGCAACTGTGGTGCAAAGCCTCAATGATGAACAAAGCTCTTGAGAGACCCTTGGACATGAAGGAGACCAACCCCCTCAATTCTAAAAGATGTACACCCAGGATGGATTCATGTCAATGTATGGCAAAACCAACCAATATAATATTGTAAAATAATTAGCCTCCAATAAAAATAAAAATTAAAAAAATTTATATCCAAATTAGTATACTTACTTCAAATGGTATTTGTAAATTGTAGAGAGTATTCATTTGAGTAAAAATTATTAGTAGTATAAAAATCATAGAACTAATGTCCTCTTCATAAAGGTATCTGACTTTTCAGTACAAGGACACTTGTTAACAGAATGAATCAGAATCAATAATAATGCTCTGGATCCATTTTTGGCAACACTTTGTACTAAATAATAATTATGATAACTTACTTTACCAATCATATTATTGTTTTCAAAGCATTTTTGTTTTACTTTTCTAATATTCACAATAAGCTAAGGTACATGACCTTTTCTTTGTACTTTTGCACTCTACCCTTCTCTACCATATCATTGTTAGATGAATTATTTACAAATTATGCAAAAGTATTAAAGAGAAATGATTGTTTAATGTGAAAAAAATACATAAAAGAAACTAACCCCAAATATTCATAGGAAGGACTGATGCTGAAACTGAAGTTCCAATACTTTGGCTACCTGGTGTAAAGAAGTGATTCATGAGAAGAAAAAAAAAAACGAGGTTCTGCCTTGCCTTTAAAAAAAAGAAAAGGAAAATCATTGGTTCTTTGTGGGAAGATGGAGGGCAGGAGAAGACAGGGCGACAGAGAGTGAGATGGTTGGACAGCATCAGTTGACTCAATGAACATGACTCTCAGCAAAGTGTTGGAGACAGTGAAGGATAGGGAGGCCTGGAGTGCTACAGTCCACAGTGTTCCAAAGACTTAGACATGGCTGAGTGACTGAACGTCAACGACTTTATTATACATATATCAATCGAGAAGATAATTTTGAACCTGAAACATGGAATTTTCCATATGTCCATAGAAAAAATTAGATACTCCTGTTTGAAATGAGGAATTTTCTCTGTTTCATTAGAGAATATCTGCATGCAGAACTTCCCTCTTAACTGTGTTTCAACATTTCATGCACCAAAATCTGAATAAAAATATACTGACATGAAATATGGATATGAAAAATGACATGAAATATTTTCTATTTCAAATGTGAAAATCTAGGGGTACATTTTCTTATGTGAAATATCATATGACTACGGATGCACTATCGAATTTTCTGTTTCATGTATTGAAATCCGACACCAGATAGTACTACATGAAAGACGAAATTCTCAGTTTCACCTATGAAACTGTATGCAGATTTTATTATAGGAAATATGAAATTCTATACTTCACATATGAAAATCTGGGGATATCTGTATATCATATGAAAGTATGCACAGAGAACTTTTGGCGTAAAATATGAAAATATTGACATTGCTATTACCTAAATGTAATTCAGTTCAGTTAGGTTCAGTTCAGTTGCTTGGTCATGTCTGACTCTTTGCAACCCATGATTCACAGCATGACAGGCCTCCCTGTCCCTCACCAACTCCCAGAGTTCAATTACACAATGTAATTATAATGTAATTTTCATATTTCTCATTTGAAAATTTCTGTGTGGCTTTCTTTCATGAAATACAGAATGCTGTGGATTTCATTTTTGATAAATGACATCGATTTTGCTACAAGAAATACAAAATCTTCTATCTGATTTGAGGAAATATGATTTTCATGCTTGAGCTCTAAAATTCTCTATATTTCACAGTAAAGGTCTTCAAACATGAAACATGGAATTCAGTATATTTCACATTTGAAAATCTGAGGTTAGGTTTCCTCATGTGCATTACAGAGCCTCTATTATTCACATTTGAAAACCTGTGTCAGCATTTTCACACATAAAAGTGGAATGGTCCATGATTAAGAAATTAAGAGCTGGGGCAAGCAATCAAATATAGGATCAATTTATTTCTTGTAGCACTGTCTGGCCCCTGATTTCCGTATTGAAATTCACAATTCTCTGTATTTCTTTTATGAAAATCCATGTGAAGATTTCCCAACATGAAATACGTAATATGTATTTATTTTTAAATTTATTTATTTTAATTGGAGGTTGCTGCTGCTGCTAAGCCACTTCAGTCGTGTCCGACTCTGTGTGACCCCATAGACAGAAGCCCACCAGGGTCCCCCGTCCCTGGGATTCTCCAGGCAAGAGCACTGGAGTGGGTTTCCATTTCCTTCTCCAATGTGTGAAAGTGAAAAGTGAAAGTGAAGTTGCTCAGTCGTGTCTGACCCTTAGTGACCCCTCGGACTGCAGCCTACCAGGCTCCTCCATCCATGGGATTTTCTAGGCAAGAATACTAGAGTGGCTTGCCATTGCCTTCTCCGATATAATCACTACCTATATCGGAGGCTAATTACATTAAAAAAAAAAAAAAAAAGAAAGAAAGCAGGAAAACAAAAGAAATACATAATCAACTATATTTCACACATGAAAATCTGGGTGCCAATGTTTCTACATGAAAATGTGAACATTGCTATAGTAACAATTGGATTTCTAGGTTTTGGATTTCCCACATGCACTATGGAAACCTGCATATTTCACATATAAAAATGTGGATGTCATTTTCCCTGCATGAAATATGGAATCATCCCTAATTCTCATATGAAAATCTGAGCGAAAGATTTCTCACATGAAATATGGAAGCTCTGTAATTCATTCAGGAAAATATGGGTGCAGATAGTCTCATGTGCATTTTGGAATCGTCTAAATTTCACATATAAAATTCAAGGCACATATTTTCCTACATGAAATACGGTATTCTTTATATTTCATATTTCAACATTTAGGTGCAGGTATTTCCAGTTGATATATGGAATTCTCTGTATCTCACTATTTAGATCTGCAAGCAGATTTACCTCTGTACAGTGGTGTTGGAGAAGACTCTTGAGAGTCCCTTGGATTGCAAAGAGATCCAACCAGTCCATTCTAAAGGAGATCAGTCCTGGGTGTTCATTGGAAGGACTGATGCTAAAGCTGAAACTGCAATACTTTGGCCACCTCATGCGACGAGTTGACTCACTGGAAAAGACTCTGATGCTGGGAAAGGTTGGGGGCGGGAGGAGAAGGGGACGACGGAGAATGAGATGGCTGGATGACATCACCTACTCTGTGGATATGAGTTTGAGTGAACTCCGGGAGTTAATGATGGACAGGGAGGCCTGGCGTTCTATAATTCATGGGGTCGCAGAGAGTCGGACAAGACTGAGCGACTGAACTGAACTGAACTGAATATGGG
Source organism: Moschus berezovskii (assembly GCF_049115385.1). Lineage (NCBI taxonomy): Eukaryota > Metazoa > Chordata > Mammalia > Artiodactyla > Moschidae > Moschus > Moschus berezovskii. The sequence goes on along the minus strand of NC_142489.1, from coordinate 17,148,694 downwards.
TATGAATGTGAGAGTTGGACTGTGAAGAAAGCTGACGCGCCTAAGAATTGATGCTTTTGAACTGTGGTGGTGGAGACTTTTGAGAGTCCCTTGGAAACTATAACAAGGTGAAAAGGCAGCCTTCAGAATGGGAGAAAATAATAGCAAATGAAACAGCTGACAAATAATTCATCTCCAAAATACACAAGCAGCTCCTTCAGCTCAATTCCCCAAAAATAAATGACCCAATCAAAAAATGGGCCAAAGAACTAAATAAACATTTGTCCAACGAAGACATACAGATGGCTAACAAACACATGAAAAAATGCTCAACATCCCTCATAATCAGATAAATACAAATCAAAACCACAATGAGATACTTTTTCACACCAGTCAGAATGGCTGCTATCCAAAATCTACAAGCAATAAATGCTGGAGAGGGTGTGGAGAGAAGGGAACCCTCTTACACTCTTGGTGGGAATGCAAACTAGTACAATCACTATGGAGAACAGTGTGGAGATTCCTTTAAAAACTGGAAATAGAACTGCCATATGATCCAGCAATCACACTCCTGGTCATACACACCGAGGAAACCAGAATTGAAAGAGACACATGTACCCCAATGTTCATTGCAGCACTGTTTATAATAGCCAGGATATGGAAGTAACCTAGATGTCCATCTGCAGACGAGTGGATAAGAAAGCTTTGGTGCATATACACAATGGAGTATTCAGTTAAGTTCAGTTCAGTCGCTCAGTCGTCTCCGACTCTACGCGATTACTCAACCATTAAAAAAGAATACATTGGAATCAGTTCTAATGAGGGAGATGAAACTGGAGGCTATTATACAGAGTGAAGTAAGGCAGAAAGAAAATCACCAATACAGTATCAGTTCAGTTCAGTCGCTCAGTTGTGTCCGACTCTCTGCGACCCCATGAATCACAGCACGCCAGGCCTCCCTGTCCATCACCAACTCCCGGAGTACACTCAAACTCATGTCCACAGAGTCGGTGATGCCATCCAGCCATCTCATTCTCTGTCGTCCCCTTCTCCTCCTGCCCCCAACCTTTCCTAGCATCAGAGTCTTTTCCAGCTAATGCATATATATGAAATTTAGAAAGATGGAAATGATAATACTGTATATGAGATAACAAAACGACAGAGGTGTATAGAACAGTCTTTGGGACACTGTGAGAGAGGGGGCTGGTGGGATGATTTGGGTGAATGACATTGAAGCATGTATATTATCATATGTGAAACCAATCACCAGTCCAGGTTCCACGCATGATACAAGATGTTTGGGGCTGTTGCACAGGGATGACCCAGAGGGAGGATAACGGGAGGAGGGAGGTAGAAGGGGCGTTCAGGAAGGGGAACTCAAGTACACCCAGGGCAGATTCATGTCAATGTATGCCAAAACCAACCAATATAATATTATAAAATAATTAGCCTCCAATTAAACAAAAAGGAATTATACATATTTTTTAGTGTCTCATCTGTCAGTGTCATAGTCCCGAACGTGAGCAAGAGGACAACTACACCCCTTTGGGAAGCTCTCCAAAGGTGGAGAGAACTGGACTCTGGATCTCTCCAAGGACAGCTCAGACTCAAAACTGGTATAATTCCTCTGCATTCTTACAGTTGCCTGAGCCTGGGCATTTTCTTTCGTTTTACCTCTTATCATCTTTTGATGCATTCCATAGATACAGGGTTTGTGTCATTATTCATGTTTATTTAATCTGCAGCATGCTCAACTGGTTGGTAGATTTCCAGTCCTCTTCCTTAATGGCTCTGTCCCTGGGTCTAAGATGTAATTTTCATCCTTCCTCCACATGTGGTCACCAAAGGAGTCTGCCCTGAGATACATGTGGAGCACTGGGGTCTGCCTTGGTGAGTACAGGAGGTGGCATAGCGTCTTGGAGTGCTGGAACCCTGGTGGTGCCAGTTACGAATAGGAGCCAGCAGCCATGGACAGAAGAGATTTGGACTTGATGGGATCCTTTTCTAGCCTGTGTTTGCAGGAGCATGAGTGGTACTTCTGGCTGGTCTTTCTCTATTGCCTTGTAGTAGTTGTTAGCAGGTGGGAAGAGGAGGGGTTACAAAGGTGTCTCTACCTCCTGAGTGACACAACAGTAAGTCCTGCCTCTTTGTCAGTTTGGGAATTCTCAAAAGGCATTCGCTGCTACACAACTACTTGTACCTGCTCCGTCAGGCCATCTCCACATAGTCAAGAGCAGTCCTCTGCCAGGATGGCTCTCTAAATACTGTGTTCCACTTTCCAGACCCATGCACACTGGTTGAGCTGCATTGCAGTTTGGGCCATGACACACATTGTCCATGTGACTCTCTATATATACAAATTATATTTCCTCAGCTGTATTACCTTGCTTAGTTTTGGTCCAGAGTAATGTACTCTTTAATGAAGGGGCTTGCCTCATTCTGGAAATCTCTTCCCTCCTTCCCCATCTCCCACACCAAGGCACAGGTTTTGACTTGCTTCCTCTTATCCTCCTTCTCCCATCTTAATTCCTTTCCACCCAGGTAAGTCTGAAACCCACATGAGACACTCTGGTGACCCGGGTCTTCTGCTACTGTTGATATGATGCTCTGGGAGAACTACTGTCAGTGTAACAGTAGTATATGTGATCCATTCATAAAGAGAGTTGCATTTCCTGTCCTCCTACATTTCTGCCTTCTTGGAACTTCTCAGTTTTTCCTGGCAAGCTCTATTATTCTTTTATGCTTGACAGTTAAACAGAAAACATTACTTAACATGAATTACTCTGTTTGATGGGAGGTTGCATATATACACATGTCACTGGTACTACTTTGACTTGCAATAAGCAATCAAACACATTTTGTTCTTCTTGTTGTTTTTTCCCCCTTGGAAATTTCTCTTAATAAGGAATTGTCATCAGCATGAAGAAATGCTGAACTTTCCACATAAATGAAAATAGCATAATTGGGCTAAAAAAATCAGCACTTGAAAATATCTAGATACTTTTTGAACATTCCTGACATTTTCCCAGAGTACAGATGTCTGATTTCAGATCTCGAAGCTTAACTCTATTCAGTGAGTGCCAAAGATCAGATACTGTAATGACCATAATTGAATTCTTGTAGAATAAGTTGGCAAGTTCATAGGAAATTACCAATTGGTACTTTACTGCTTGAAAGAGAGAAAACAGCAGCAATAATGACCAAAACAATAACAATGACAAACACAGGAATGTGTAGTTAGTGATTTAATCATAAGAGGTACATATTAATGGATGTTTGGATCATAGAAAAATCAAGTGGATACCATACAATCAACTATATTTGCTTAATTGTCTCTGTTAATGACTAGGACACTGTGAATCACACACAAAGCAAAAAAAAAAAAAAAAAAAAGGAAAAATGATTGCGGAAAATCCTTAAAGGTAACAATACCAGAACTCCTTACCTGTCTCCTGGGAAACGAGTATGCTAGTAAAGTTGCAACAGTTAGAATTGGATGCAGGATAATAAACTGATTCAAAATTGGGAAAGGAATATATCAAACTATATATTGTTACCCTATTTATTTAACTTCTGTGCAGAGAACATCATGAAAAATAAAATCCTAGATGAAGCTCAAGCTAGAAATAAAATTTATGTGGGAGACATGAATAACTTTAGTTATCCCAATGACAACACCCAAATGACAGAATAGCAATAGGAACTAAGTAGCCTCTTGATTGAGGTATTATCTGTTTCAAGTATAGACATCTGAAATGAGATAGTCCTACATAAAATATGAAATTCTCAGTTTCACACATAAAAATTTAGATGCAGATTTCAGGATGTGAAATATAAAATTCTCTATTATTCACATATACAAATCTGGACAGTTTTTCCCACTTGAAATATGGAATTCTATGTACATCACACATGAAAGTATGAACACAGAATTTTCTGCATAAAATCTGGAATTTTTCACGTTAGAACTGTGAAAATCTTGATGGAGATTCTTTTAAAGCAAATATGAAAATGTGTATTTCACATAAAAATACATGGTCACAGGTCTAACATGAAAAAGGGATTTTTTTCCACAGTTCTCATTTGAAAATCTTTGTGTTGTCTTTTCTTCATGAAATAGTGAATACTGTCTATTTAATATTTGAGAAACTTGCATTAATTTTCCTACTAGAAATGCAGATTTTTTCCACAGATTTTCATGCTTGAGCAATGAAATCCTCTATAGTTCCATCAAGAAAGTTTGAATGTAGGTCTACTGATAGGAGATTTGGAATTCTGTGTATTTCACATTTGAAAATCTTGGGAGAAATGTTCTCATATGAAATATGAAATCTCAATTATACACATATGAAAACTTTTTCCTTATCTGTACATATAAAATAGAGAATTTTCAATGATTGAGAAATTGAGATCTGAGCTAAACAGTCAAACCTCAAAAAGCTATATTCCATATATTTCCGTAATATCATAGAGTTTTCTGTATTTATTTGATGAAACTCTGAGTGAAGATTTCCCTTTATGAAATAGGGAATTAATATATTTTACACATGTAAACTTTTCTTCTGATGTTGGGAGGGATTGGGGGCAGGAGGAGAAGGGGATGAAAGAGAATGAGATGGCTGGGTGGCAACACCGACTCGATGGACATGAATTTGAGTGAACTCCGGGTGTTGGTGATGGACAGGGAGGCCTGGCGTGCTGTGATTCATGGGGTCCCAAAGAGTCAGACATGACTGAGCGATGGAACTGAACTGAGCTGAACACATGTAAAATCCAAACCCTTATGTTTATACGGTGGAGGTGATACATAGATTCAGGGGATTATATCTGATAAACAGAGTGCCTGAAAACCTACGGTTGGATGTTTGTGACATTGTACAGGAAGAAGTGATCAAGACCACCCGCATGAAAAAGAAATGCAAAAAGGCAAAGTGATGAGGCCTTACAATGAACAGAGAAGAGGAGAGAAGCTAAACGAAAAGGAGAAAAGGAAAACTATACACATTTGAATTCAGAGTCCCAAAGAATCGCAAGGAGAGATAAAATATTTCTTAGATATCAATGGCAAGAAATAGAGGAAATAAACAGAATGGGAAAGACTATAGATCTCTTCAAGAAAATCAGAGTTGCCAAGGGAAAATTGCATGCAAAGTGGGGCACCAAAAATGATAGAAATAGTACGGACATAACAGAAGCAGAAGCTATTAAGATGAGGTGGCAAGAATACACAGGTGAACTATACACAACAGATCTTCATGACCAACTTAAGCACGATGGTGTGATCACTCACCTAGAGCCAGACGTCCTGGAATGTGAAGTCAAGTGGGACATAGGAAGCATAACTGCGAGCAAAGCTCGTGGAGGTGATGGAATTCAGTTGAACTCTGTCAAATTCGAAAAGATGATGCTGTGAATGTGCTTCCTTCCATATGCCAGCAAATTGGAAGACTCAGCTGTGGCTGGAGGACTGGAAAAGGTCAGCTTTCATTACAACCGAAAAGAAAGGCAATCCAAAGAATGTTCAAACTATGGCTTGATTGCACAGATCTCACATGTTCGCAAAGTACTGCTCAAAATTCCCCAAGCCAGGCTTCAACAGAATGTGAACCATGAGCTTCCAGATTTTCAAGCTGGATTTAGAAAAGGCAGAGGGAACCAATATCAAATTGCCAACACCCTTTGCGTCATCAAAAATGCAAGAGAACACCAGGAAAGCATCTAGTCCTAATTGACTATGCCAAAGACTTTGATTGTTTAGGACACAACAAACCGTGGAAAATTCTTCCAAAGATGGTACTACTAGACTGGGTTACATGCCTCTCGAAAAATATGTATGCAAATCAAGAAGAAACAGTTAGAACAGCACATGGAATAGCACACTGGTTCCAAGTTGGGAAAGGAGTACATAAGGGATGCATATTGTCACCCTCCGTATTGAATTTACATGTAGAGTTCATCATACAGGCTGGATGAAACAGTGTTTGCAATCAAGGTTGATGGGAGAAATATCAGTAACTTCAGATAGGCAGATGACACGATTCACATCCCAGAACTTGAAAAGAACTAAAGAAGCTTTTAAGGAAAGTGCAAGAGGAGAGCAAAAAATGTGACTTAAAACTCAACATTCAAAATGAGAATCATGTCATACGGTCCCTTCACTTCATGGCATAAAGATAGGGAAACAATGGAAAGAGTGAGGAACTTTATTCAGGGGGCTCCAAAGTCACTGCAGATTGTGAATCTGGTCATGAAATCAAAATACACTTTTTCCTTAGAAGAAAAGTTATGACCAGTCTAGACAGCATATTATAAAGCAGACAAAAGTCAGTGTAGTCAAAAGCTATGTACAGAGTTATGTACTGAGATGAGAATTGGACTAGAAAGAAAGTTGACCTTCAAAGATCTGATGTTATTGAAATGTGGTGTTGAATAGAACTCTTGAGAGTCTCTTGGACTGCAAGGAGATCAAAGGAGCCAATTCTAAAGGAAATCAGTCCTGAATATTGATTTGAAAGGCTGATGCTGAAATTAGAACTTAAATATTTTTGCCACCTGATGTGACAGACTGACCCATTAGAAAAGACCCTGATACTGAGAAAGATTGAAGACTGGAGGAAAAGTCAAAGACAGAAGATGAAACGCTTGGATGGCACCACTGACTCGATGGGCATGGGTTTGAGCAGGCTTGTGAGTTGGTGATGAATGGGGAAGCCTGGCATGCTGCAATCCATAGGATCAGAAAGAATTGGATAGGACTGAGTGACTTAAAGTAACTCACCATACTTACTTAGGTTCTCAGCGAAAGGAAAGTGGTAAACAGCTCTTTTACCCATCAACTGATAATCCTCACAGATTTCTAATGCTCCTTAAGAGTTTTCACTCTTTCCTCAGAGATTAAGCTGGAATGAACATTATTTCTATTATATGGGTAAAGATATTCTAGGAACAATGGAAGGGGCATAATTTACAGAAAGTGCTGAAGAAAATAAGCACAACGGGAAGGCACTATGACCTGGTCAAAAGCATACAGTACTCTCCTTTAATCCTTCCCACTGACTTCCCTCTAAATCCCGAGTAAAAGACCTGACCAATACTGAGAACTAGTCATTGAAAAGGGCAGTGAACAATGCATTGCTATCTATTGCCTTTGTGATGACACAAAGCAAGCACATCATGGTAACCACGCCTCCGTTAAACTCCCGTAACCCAAACAATAGGCTGCAGTAGCTATTGGGGAGCTTAGAGAATCACAAGGTCTCCCACAAACGGTTGTAGCCACCTGGGCCTTTCCCACAGAGAGTTTGCCAGGTCTGATGAAGAACCGTTTCCACGAAAATGTTCTCATCTATCGCTACCACTATTATTGCCAGTCCTTTGGATTTGTGAGAACCCCAAAAGACCGATTCTATCTTGAAAACTATACGCGTGATTAAAAAACGTTAAAAAAAAAAGAATAAAATCCAGTCCAAACTAAAAGGTATGTGAATAATCACATTTTCCTCAGCCTAAAGTAGGGCCATTAGAGCAGCAAAACCACAGCTCCAGGCAAGTTCATTGTTAACACCTGCAACCCTTCAAGGAACATATCGTAATTATTGATAAAGAGTATAGATTGTAAGTCCTCTACCAACTTAAGAAATTGTGCCAACAAGACCTCTGAACCTCCCATCTTAGCCAAGCCTAAGGGAAAGACTGTGTGCACATCAGGGCAAGGCACGTTCAACTGGGAATATTTGGAGGTATCAGTACCAGGTATAGAACACTATAGAGAAGGCGTAAACCCAAATGAAGTAATAAAAAAGGCCTTTTGTACAGTTTTACAGGGAAAACGGTCATCTTTTTGTACAGTTTTACAGGGAAAACAGGTCATCTTCCAGATGACCCAGTTGATAGGCTTCAAGTCACTAATAACATTCAACGTAGCTACATGTCAGTGCAGGTTCCCACTATGTAACTTCAGAACCTTCTGGGCAGGGCTGTCTGCAGCCCCTGATTTCCATTCGTACATTGTGTTCATTCAATCAGCAGACAATTTGAAATGTAGGCAATGGGTAGGCACCCATGGAAGATGATGAAGACTGCAAAAACAAAGAAGTTTTCCAGGGCAAGGGACAGAAAATGTCACAGTTTGGTCATAATTAGAGGAAGTTGGAGAGGAGAATGAAGGGCAGATTTCAGAGCTAGCATCTGGCTTTTTGGGAGTGGTAGCGGCTGCTCCAGACATGGATGCTGGCCTTGGGGAGATATTTCCAAATGTAGTAAATTAATATGGTCTCTGTCCTCAACGAAATTTTACAATCTTAAAGCCTCAGCCTATAATACTATATCAAGTACAGTGTCATAGCTTAGAAATAGCTCATTAAATTTGGGGAGGGTGTGAGAGACTTGATGGAGATGTGCTTTAACAGACATGCTTGAACATTTAGCATGAATAATAGTACAGAAGCCACAATTCACTTATATGCATGTAGACTGCTCTCTTAGTCATATTCCAATTATGAGATCGTATAACTTCATATGTGGCATTTCACTTTCTTGGTGAGTACCTCTAGACTTATAAAAATGGAACATAGCACTAGCTTGGAAGTCACATCTTTATATTAGGACTTTTCTATCAATTTTCCAACTCTACCAATTGTGCGAGGTACCTTCGTGCCACTCCTAAATATCTCTAATTTTAGAGTATCTCCTACTGCCATACTAGAGGCACTACAGTAAGTGTAAAGACAGATAACCTACAAAAGCACATTTACATCTCATTATTATTTGCTAATTTTTTTTTCTTTTTATTGGAGGCAAATTACTTTAGATTAATATATTGGTTGGTTTTGCCATACACTGACACGAATCTGCCCCTAGTGTACATGTGTTCCCCCTCTTGAACCCCCCTGCCACCTCCGTCTTCCCCATATCCTCCCTCAAGGTCATCCCCGTGCACCAGCCCCAAGCATCCTGTATCATGCTTCGAACCTGGACTGGTGATTCATTTCACATATGATAATATACATGCTACAATGCCATTCTCCCAAATCATCCACCTTCACCCTCTCCCACAGAGTCCCAAAGACTGTTCTATACACCTATGACTCTTTTGCTGTCTCATATACAGGGTTAAGGTTACCGTCTTTCTAAATTCCATATATATTCGTTAGTATACAGTATTGATGTTTTTCTTTCAGGCTGACATCACTCTGTATTCAGTTCAGTTCAGTTCAGTTCAGTAGCTCAGTCCTGTCCGACTCTTTGAGACCACATGAATCACAGCATGCCAGGCCTCCCTGTCAATCACCAACTCCCACAGTTCACTCAACTCAAGTCCATCGAGTCGGTGATGCCACCCAGCCATCTCATTCTCTGTCTTTCCCTTCTCTTCCCACCCCCAATCCTTCCCAGCATCAGAGTCTTTTCCAGTGAGTCAAATCGTCGGATGAGGTGGCCAAAGTATTGGAGTTTCAGATTTAGTATCAGTCCTTCCAATGAACACCCAGGATTGATCTCCTTTAGAATGGACTGGTTGGATCTCCTTGCAGTCCAAGGGACTCTCAAGAGTCTTCTCCAGCACCACAGTTCAAAAGCATCAATTCTTCGGCGATCAGCTTTCTTCACAGTCCAACACTCACATCCATACATGACCACGGGAAAAATCACAGCTTTGACTAGACGGACCTTAGTTGGGAAAATAATGTCTCTGCTTTTTAATATGCTATCTAGGTTGGTCATAACTTTCCTTCCAAGGAGTAAGTTTTCTTTTAATTTCATGGCTGCAATCAGCATCCGCAGTCTGTGTAATAGGTTTCAATTTCATCTACCTCATTTGAACTGACTGAAATGCATTCTTTTTTATGGCTGAAAAATACTGCATTGTGTATATGTACCAAAGCTTTCTTATCCATTCATCTGCAGATGGACATCTAGGTTGCTTCCACGTCCTCGCTATTATAAACAGTGTTGCAGTGAACATTGGAGTACATGTGTTTCTTTCAATTCGGGTTTCCTCAGTGTATAGGCACAGGAGTACAATTGCTGGATCAGATGCCAGGTCTATTTCCAGGTTTTGAGGAATCTCCATATTGTTCTCCATAGTGGTGATACTAGTTTGCATTCCCACCAACAGTGTAAGAGGGTTCCCTTTCCTCCACACCCTCTGCCGCATTGATTGCATGTAGACATTTGGATAGCAGCCATTCTGACTGGTGTGCAATGGTATCTCATTGTGGTTTTGATTTGCATTTCTGTGATTATGAGGGATGTTGACCATTTTTTCATGGGTTTGCTAGCCATCTGTATGTCTTTGTTGGAGAAATGTCTAATTCTTTGGCCCATTTTTTGATTGGGTCATTCATCTTTCTGGAACTGAGCTGCAGGAGCTGCTTTTATATTTTGGAGATTAATCCTTTGTCAGTTGCCTCATTTGCTATTATTTTCTCCCATTCTAGAAGGCTGTCTTTTCACCTTACTTATAGTTTCCTTTGCTGTGCAGAAGCTTTTGATTTTAATTAGGTCCCATTTGTTTATTTTTGCCTTTGTTTCCAATATTCTGGGAGGTGGGTCTTGGAGGATCCTGCTGTGATTAATGTCAGAGAGTATTTTGCCTACGTTCTCCTCTAGGAGTTTTATAGTTTCTGGTCTTCCATTTAGCTCTCTAATCCATTTTGAGTTTATTTTGGTATATGGTGTTAGGAAGTATTCTAGTTTCATTCTTTTACAAGTGGCTGACCAGTTTTCCCAGCACCACTTGTTAAAGAGACTGTCTTTTCTCCATTTTATATTCTTGCCTCCTTTGTCAAAGATAAGCTGCCCATAGGTGCGTGGATTTATCTCTGGGCTTTCTATTTTGTTCCCTTGATCTATATTTCTCTCTTTATGAGAGTACCATAATGACTGTGGCTTTGTAGTAGAGCCTGAAGTCTGGCAGATTAATTCCCCCAGTTCCATTCTTATTCCTCAAGATTGCTTTGGCTATTCGAAGTTATTTATATTTCCATACAAATTCTGAGACTATTTGTTATAGTTCTTTGAAAAATATCATTGGTAACTTGATAGGGATTGCATTGAATGTATAAATTACTTTGAGTAGTATATACATTTTTACAGTATTTTTTCTTCCAAAACACGAACACGTTATATTTCTTCATCTATTAGTGTCCTCTTTGATTACTTTCGCAAGTATTTTATAGTTTTCTCTGTACAAGTCTTTTGTTTCCTTAGGTAGATATATTGCTAAGTATTTAATTCTTTTCATTGCAACAGTGAATGGAATAGTTTCCTTAATTTCTGTTTCTATTTTCTCATTGTTAGTGTATAGGAATGCAAGGGATTTCTGTGTGTTGATTTTATATCCTGCAACTTTACTGTATTCATTGATTAGCTCTAGTAGTTTTCTGGTAGAGTATTTAGGGTTTTCTGTGTAGAGGATCGTGTCATCAACGAATAGTGAAAGTTTTACTTCTCTTTTTCCAATTTGTATTCCTTTTATGTCTTTTTCTGCTCCGATTGCTGTAGTCAAACTTCCAGAACTATGTTGAATAGTAGTGGTGAGAGTGGGCACCCTTGTCTTTTTCCTGAGTTTAGGGGAAATGCTTTCAGTTTTTCACCATTGAGGATAATGTTTGCTGTGGGTTTGTCACATATAGCTTTCATTATGTTGAGATATGTCCCTTCTATTCCCACTGTCTGGAGGGTTTTTATCATAAATGGATGTTGAATTTTGTCGAAGGCTTTCTTTGCATCTATTGGAATAATCATATAATTTTTATTTTTCAGTTTGGTAATGTGGTGTTTTACATTGATTGATTTGCAAATATTGAAGAATCCTTGCATTCCTTGGATAAAGCTCACTTGGTCATGATGTATGATCTTCTTAATGTGTTGTTGGATTCTGATTGCTAGAATTTTGTTAAGGATTTTTGATCTATGTTCATCAGTGATATTGGCCTGTAGTTTTCTTTTTTTGTGGGGTCTTCACCAGGTTTTGGGATTAGGGTGATAGTGGCCTCATAGACGAGTTTGAAAGTTTCCCTTCCTCACCAATTTTCTGGAAGAGTTTGTGTAGAATATCTGTTAGCTCTTCTCTAAATTTTTGGTAGAATTCAGCTGTGAAGCTGTCTGGACCTGGGCTTTTTTTTTTTTTTTTTGCTGGAAGATTTCTAATAACAGCCCCTAATTCTGTGCTTGTAATAGGTCTGTTAAGATTTTCTATTTCTTCCTGGTTGAGTTTTGGAAGGTTGTACTTTTCTAAGAATTTGTCCATTTCTTCCAAGATATTCATTTTATTGTCATATAATTGCTGATAGTATTCTCTAATAATCCTTTGTATTTCTATGTTGTCAGTTGTGATCTCTCCATTTTCATTTCTTATTTTATTCAGTTGATATATCCATAGGTTTGAGTGGGATAATAAAGTCCCCCATTATAATTGTGTTGCTGTTAATTTCCCCTTTCCGACTTACTTGCATTTGCCTTACATATCGAGGTGCTCCTAAACATCCCAATGGACTAATCATACCTAATTATTATATATTGGCATTATACTCATTAGTAATGGAATCACGTTTTCTCAAATGCACATGGAACATCTTCCAAGATAGATCTAATCCTGGCCCAGAAACCTACGTTCAGTAAATTAAAAAAAAAAAAAAGAAGAAGAAGAAGAATAGGAAAGAAAAATGAAAGACTTTCAAGCATCTTTTCCAATCACAATGACGTAAGATTAGGTGTCAACTTTAGGGGAAAATAATATATATATATATATATATATATATATATAGAGAGAGAGAGAGAGAGAGAGAGGCTACATCACACACATCTGAATAACCAACAGATCACAGAAGAAATCCAAAAGGAAACAAAATTAAAATATAATCTAATGAAAATAAACACATGACAACCCAAATGCTTTGGGATTCCGTAACAAGCAGTGTTAAGAATGAGATTCGTACCATGTAAGACTGCCTCAAAGGAGAAGAGGAACATCAATGAATACGGGTAGCTTTACATCTAAAGCAAACACAAAAGGTACAAAAGAATAACCACAAAGTGAGTAGAATGAAAGGAATCATAAAATTCAGAGCAGAAATAAGTGAAATAGAAACAAAGATGGCTATGGCAAAACTCAATAAGATGAAAATCCGGTCCTTTGAGAACATGATCAAAGACAAAGCATTAGCCAGAGTGATCAAGAAAAATAAAAGGGGGGGGGCGGAGATAGTTGTGGAAAAAAAATTAAAATAATAAGATTAGAAATGAAAATAGGGAAATCACAACAGATAACACAGAAATACCACAGGTCATAAGAGATTACTGTGAGCAATTATATTGCACTAAAATGGATATCACTGAAGAAATTTAGAAATGCTTAGAAAAGAATAACAGTCCATAACTGAAGGAGCAAGAAGTAAAAAATCTAAGCAGACACAATAGGATCATGGAAATTAAAGCTCTAATCAAAAAATTATCAAAGATCAACACACCAGGACCTGAAGGTTTCACAGGTTAATCCTACAATTTTATTTTATTTTTAGAACTTTCAAAAAAAATGGTTTATGGAAGAACAAGCACTTAACCAATTCAAATTCTTACGGAAAATTGCAGAGTATGGTAAGCTCGCCAACTCATTCTACCGAGGCCACCATCACCCTAATACCAATACCAGACAAAGATGGAACAAAGAAAGAAAACTATAGGCCAGTATCACAAAACCTATTGGGAAACATAGATGCAGAAATTTTCCTGCAACTTCTAGCAAAGAGAATCCAAAATATATTGAAAAGGTCATACATCATTAACTTATAAGCACGTGAGCTTCATCCCAGGGATGCAAAGTTTCTTTAGTATTTTCCAATCAAACTGATACACCACATTAAACTGAAAGATAAAAAAACATATGATTATATTTTAAAAAATGGAGAGAAACTGTTTGACAAAAGTCAGCACATACTTAACTCTCTAAAAAGCAAGTATAAAAGGTACATATCTCAACACAATAAAAGCCAATCATGAGAAGCCCAAGACAAACAGTATCTTCAAAGGCTAATAATCGACAGCATTTCCTCTATAATCAGGAACAAGCCAAGTGTGCCCACTCTCACCACAGCTATTCAACGTTAACTTGGAAGTCCTAGCCACAATAGTAAGAGAAGAAAATGAAATAAAAAGGAATCCAGGTTGTTAAAAAGAAAGAAAGAAAGAAAGAAAGAAACAAAAATTTCACTCTTTGCAGATGACATGATCGTCTACATAGAAAGCCCTAAGGAAACCACAAGAATATTACTGGAGCTAAGTGATGAATATGAAAATGTAACAGGTTATAAATTAGTACACAGAAACCCCTTGCTTGGCTATACATTAACAATGAGAAAATAGAAACAGAAATTAAGGAAACAATCCTGTTCCCCATTGTAGTGAAAAGAATAGCATAGTTAGGGGTAATTTACATAAAGAAACAAAAATACTTAAATGCATATATAGAAAACTATAAAACGATGAAAGAAATGAAAGACGAGACAAACAGATGAAAAATTATACAAGGTTGATAGACTTGAAGAAACAATATAGTGAAAATGAATATAAAACCAAAGTAATCTATAGGTTCAATGCAACACTTATCAAGCTACCAATTGTATTCATACACAAAACTAAACTCAAAATGGATTAAAGATCTCAATATAAGACTAGAAACTATAAAACTATTAGAGGAAAACCTAGGCAGAACACATTCTGTCATAAATCACAGCAAGATGCACTCTCACCCACCTCCCAGAGAAATGGAAATAAAACACAAATAAACACTTGGGACCTAATTAAACTTAAAAGATTTTTTACAATGAAGGAAACTATAAGCAACATGAAAAGGCAACCTTTGAAAGGGAGAAAGTAACAGCAAATTAAGTCACTGACAAATAATTAATCCCTAGACTGTAAAAGCAACACATGAAGCTCAATGCCTAAAATATAAACAACTGATTTAAGAAATGGGCCAAAAGACTCAAGAGCCGTCTCTCCAGGGATGACACACAGATGGGTAACGAACACATGAAAAGATGCTCAGCCTCACACATTATCAGAGAGATGCAAATCAAAACCACAATGAGGTGCCTACTCATGGTGGTCAGAATGGCTGCCATCAAAACGTCTACAGACAAATGCTGCAGAGGGTGTGGAGAAAGTGGAAGACTTCTATACTATTAGTGGGAATCCAAACTAGTATAGCCACTACTGTGAAGAGTATGGAGATAGTTTAAAGAACTGGAAATAGAATTTCTATATGAACCAGCAGTCCCTCAGCTAGGCATACACACTCAGGAAAGACGAATTGAAAGAGACACATGCATTCAAATGTTCATTGCAGCATAGTTTCAAGAGATGGGACATGCAAGCAACCTAGATGTCTACTGGGAGGCGATTGGATAAGGAATCATGATATACATACACCCTGGGATACATATACACAATGGGATATTCAGTTCAGTTCATACCCTCAGGTGTGTCCGACCCCATGAATTGCAGCATGCCAGTCTTCCCTGTACACAGACTCATGCCCATCAAGTCAGTGATGCCATCCAGGCATTTCATCCTCTGTCGTCGCCTTCTCCTCCTGCCCCCAATCCCTCCTAGCATCAGGGTCTTTTCCAATGAGTCAACTCTTGGCACGAGGTGGCCAACATTTGGAGTTTCAGCTCAGCTATTAAAAAGAACACATTTATGTCAGTTCTAATGAGATGCATGAAACTGGAACCTATTATACAGAGTGATGTAAGGCAACAAGGAAACACTGATGCAGTTTATTAATGCATATATATGGCATTTAGAAAGATGGTATGATAACCCTTCAAGCAATAAAACAAAAGAGGCAGAGATGTGAAGAACATAATTTGGGATTGTATGGAATAAGGCCAGAGTGGGAAATACGAGAGAATAGATTGAAACCTGTATATTGCCATATAAAGTAGTTGAGCAATGTAATTTTGATGAGTGAATCAAGGCATTCAGAATGGGTCATCTGGAACAGCCCAGGATGAAGTGGTAGGCAGGGAGGTTGGAGGGGGATTCAGGATGTACAGCCATGACTGATTCATGTCAATATATGTCAAAATCCACCATGATAGTGTAAAGCAATTAGACTCCAATTAAACCTAATTTGTTAATTAAAATGCAAAAGCACGGAGAAGCCAAGCTTCTGAGGAGTGTTGGATATAAAGAAAACGTAGACCATCAGATGGCTGATTGATATAATAGTGTGGGAGAAGCTCTGACGAGAAATCAGAAACCCTTGTACATACTATTTGTCATAGACATCAATAAGTCCATTATTTACCACCGAGTTCTCATCAAGTCTGTCCCCTCATCGCATACTACTTACAGGTGATGAACCAGCTTCCTCTGGTATTGAAACCACACGTTTCAACTTCTTCCTTACTCGATTGACAGGATTACTTATGACCTCCTTTGCCGTCCCCACTTCTTTTACTATAGCAAACAGTAGTCTAGACCATTGCTTCTGACCACCATATGTCATGGTGGAGGCCATCTTCCATCTTCCTGACACCACCTCCATCTTCTCTTGAGCATCCTAATCCCTCTGTCACTTCTTCTGATGTGTTTCTCATGGGAACAATTGTGAGCACCCCATGACCTCTTATCAATATTATTAAAGTATGATATAGACAAATGTCAAAAAATGCAAGGACAAGTTCAAGAATACATGAGAACTTCTTCAGAAAAGTGACTTTCAGCCTTCCTGATGCAAATTTGGAAAAGGTCTTTTAGCTTGGTGGGAAAGGATAATTGTGGAATACAATGGAATCTATAGCCTCTTTCACATGTGACATAAAAATTGGCAAGAAAGCTTGGGAAAGGACAGGAAAAGAGACACATACACTTGGGGGAATTGTTCTTGGAGTACTCTAATTCTATGACAGATGTGGTCAAGTGCTAAAGTAGCATGTTCCCTAGTAAGGAAGAGATTTATGTGGCTCCCAAACTTATCATTGCGTCTCAGTTCCAGAGTCTTCGGTGATGCTCCTTAAGCTCCAGACAAGAGAACATTGAAGAAGGAGGTTATTAGTCACAATCAGAAAAATAATATCCCATGGACCAGACTCTCTAGATCCAAGACAATATGGAAAACCTTATTTCAGGTAACAGGAAATAAGTTACAAATTGTAGATAAAGAGAAGGAAGTACACCACTTTCCACATAGGAGACAGTCATCTTTAAGAGATGCATAGAGAAGTTTTAAAAATGGTTTAGGCCTTCAGTGTGAACAACATGAAGTAATATCAAAAAAGAAAGAACATTTTTCATTCTGACCCTAAATTAGATGTATGCTTGTGTGCTCAGTCTCTTCCAACTCTTTGCAAACCCATGGAGTGTAGACAACCAGGCTCTTTTCTCCATGGATTTGCAGGCAAGGAAATTGGAGTAGGTTGCCATTTTTATTCCATTATATTCGATGTTTAGAGCTGAAGAAAACATTGCCCATGTATTTTCTTGCATCTCTTTCAAGAAAAAGCAACATATAAACTGTTTTCTCCAGAGAGTCTTTCTGAAAATCCAAAGTTGAACTTGTGTAGGAGGCAGGATTATAATATAGTGGATGGGGATAATTCAAATCATATAAGAGACAAATTAAAAAAAAAAAGATAAACTTTAAGAAATCTGACATACCTCAAAATTCAGTGAGGCCACTTTTTAAAGTAAACCACCTAAATACAGAATCAGTTCAGGTCAGTTCAATCACTCAGTCGTGTCCGATTCTTGTGACCCCATGAATCACAGCACGCCAGGCCTCCTTGTCCATCACCAGCTCCCAGAGTTCACTCAAACTCATGTCCATTGAGTCTGTGATGCCATCCAGCCATCTCATTCTTTGTCCTCCCCGTCTCCTCCCACACCCAATCCCTCCCATCATCAGACTCTTTTCCAGTGAGTCAACTCGTCCCATGAGGTGGCCAAAGTATTGGAGTTTCAGATTTAGTATCAGTCCTTCCAATGAACACCCAGGATTGAATTCCTTTAGAATGGACTGGTTGGATCTCCTTGCAGTCCAAGGGACTCTCAAGAGTCTTCTCCAGCACCACAGTTCAAAAGCATCAATTCTTCGGCGATCAGCTTTCTTCACAGTCCAACTCTCACATTCATACACGACCACGGGAAAAATCACAGCTATGACTAGACTGACCTTTGTTGGCAAAGTAATGTCTCTGATTTTTAATACGGAATAGCCCTTCTTTATTGACAGGAGAAATAGGTTAGATAGATGGAGGAGAGTGCAGAGAAGTAGAACATAAATTTCTGGTTTTGAACCCAAGTTTCTTTTTTTTTCCCCTAAATCTCATCTCCCACAATTTCCTTGCAATTCTAATGATGCTGCAGATCATCTGTTGCCTTGATGTTAGCACTAAACCGGCCCATGAGCTAGTGGCACTCATTTTCTCTCAGACCTCCAGGAATAAGTCAAAATATCACTTTTTTGTATGAGTTTCAAGAGAACAGATAATGAAAAATCCTAAAAGGACACAGAACACACTGGAATGCAAAACCAGTTGAAGAGGAGGAACTTCTAACCAATTATCCCTCCTAGTCATGGTTTGTGACAAGATCAATAAGTATTAGGCACAGTGTTAATCTTTGTACCTGCCATTAATGTATGAAGTATAGTTTGGTGCTGATTTGAAGAGACCCTAGGTGTGTATCTAGAATCTTCAGTGCACATGAGGAAATTATGCAGGGGTTGGTTAGTGTCAAATTCCAATAATATAGAGCTGAAGAACGTTAAATACATTTTGGATCACGCTAGTTTATGAGGAACTGTGACTGTTGATGTTGTATTTCAACAATGGTTCCAACCTATTTGATCCTACCACCTATTTCTTCTTTCATCCTATGTCTACAGGAAATGTTCAGGGAGGTGAAAATGTCACCAGTTCATTTCCCTGAAGTTAGAGTTTCTGGATGTGCTGGAAAAGAAATAAGCCAAGCATCAGTCACTTCCACTTGTGTTACTCGTCCCAGGGAAATTGAAGAAACAGCATTCCAAGACACTAAGGCAGATGTGGTCCTCAAAAGCCTGTTTATTAACATCTTTACTCCACAGAAGATATCAGAACATATCAATCCTACATGGAAATATATCCTATGATTTCCCTTACCTATAAAGTTGAGGTTTTGATCTTTTCTGTCATACCTGCCCAGTGCACATGTCCACACATAATCTGTCATTTAGGTACACGTAAATTCAATGTTTTTTTTTTTTTTTTTCCTATTCCGGATCTTGTCAGTGTTCCTTCTGCCAGAGGTCTCCTTCCCTTCTTTCCCAGTGTCTCCTACTGAAACGTAGTCATTACGTGAAGGCCTAGATCAGACATATTTTAATCTTCAAAAGCTCCCAGAAACATCAAAAAGTTTCCTCAGATATATCAGTATCTGTAGTCTGTCCAAAGTCTGTGCATTAATATAAATTCTTAGTATTCAATACCATCATTTTTGGCTCTATCTTCTTTTCAGACTAAGGTTTAAATTGTGTAAATTGCACTTAAGCATATCCATTCATACAGTTTAAAAATTCCTAACATAGTTAAACACAGACACGTTCTGATGAATAATCACAGATAGGGCCACAAGAATGACGGATAACCTTAATATGGCTCATCGTTAAGACATTCATCAAAGAGATTTACAGCTAGATTTTTATAGCTCTAGAATAATATATATATATATAAATTCTCTCTCAAACCTGAACATGATCAATGTTCACAGTTGCTACTGCTACTATTGCTACTGCTGCTATTGCTGCTGCTGCTAAGTCGCTTCAGTCGTGTCCAACTGTGTGTGACCCCATAGATGGCAGACTACCAATCGCCACTATCCTTGGGATTCTACAGGCAGGGATTCTACAGGCAAGTATTCTGTAGTTGGTTGCCATTTCCTTTTCCAATGTACGAAAGTGAAAAGCAAAAGTGAATTCTCTCAGTTGTGTGGACTCTTCGCCACCACATGGATTGCAGCCTACCAGGCGGTTCTGTCCATATGATTTTTCAGGCAAGAGTACTGGAGTGGGTTGTCATTGTCTTCTTCTAGTGCTGATGAGAACAATACAATGGGAATATGGAAAATGATGATATTGATAATACTGGCTTGCACACAGTATCAGGTTGCTTGGTATAGTCCCTTGTCCAACCTTAGGGAAATGTGAGCCTAACGGTAGCTTGAGAATGTACTACAATTTCATCAAGTGGATAGTGCCTGAGGAAACCTCATACTAATAACTTTCTGGAGTTGAACAAGCAACTCCCTTTGTGTCTATGTCTTCTATACACTTAAGATATTTATCAGATTAGAAGTCGTCAAACTCTAAAATTTAATGATGTTTCCCTCAGATTATGTTGCATAAAATAGATAAAACATGAACAGTTTTAGGTGGAACTATGGAATAAATGTGAACCTGCAAAGCTCTCTCTTCTAATTTTTCCAATAATCTTCCTTGGAACTGCTAAGCTCTTTCATACTTAGGTATTTTCAATACCAACCACTTGGTTATTTTTCTCCTTAGCAGTCTTTCTGCCCATAGGTAGTGGTCCAAAGATCACAGGTAGCCTTTTCTCAGGCATACAATAAGAGTAAAGATCAATTTTAAAAGAGAGATGAATGGTCATAGCAAACACCCTCTTCCAACAAAACAAGAGAAGACTCTTCATATGGACATCACCAGATGGTCAACACCGAAATCAGATTGATTATATTCTTTGCAGCCAAAGATGGAGAAGCTCTATACAGTTAGCAAAAACAAGACCAGGAGCTGACTGTGGCTCAGATCATGAACTCCCTATTGCCAAATTCAGACTGAAAAAAAGAAAGTAGGGAAAACCACTAGAGCATTCAGATATGACCTAAATCAAATCCCTTATGATTACACAAAGGAAGTGAGAAATAGATGAATGGGACTACATCTGACAGATAGAATGCCAGATGAACTATGGACGGAGCTTTGTGACATTCTACAAGAGACAGCGATCAAGACCATCCCCAGGGAAAAGGAATGCAAAAAAAAAAAAAAAGGCTCTCTGGGGAAGCCTTACAAATAGCTGTGAAAAGAAGAGAAGCAAAAAGCAAAGGAGAAAAGAAAAGATACAAGCATCTGAAAACACAGTTCCAAAGACTAGCAAGGGGAGATAAGAAAGCCTTCTTCAGCGATCAAAGCAAAGAAATAGAGAAAAACAATAGAATAGGAAAGACTAGAGAAGGCAATGACACCCCACTTTAGTACTCTTGCCTGGAAAATCCCATGGGCATAGGAGCCTGGTGGGCTGAAGTCCATAGGGTCATTAAGAGTCAGACACGACTGAGCGACTTCACTTTCACTTTTCACTTTCCGCTTTCGGCATTGAAGATGAAAATGGGAAGCCACTCTAGTGATCTTGCCTGGAGGATCCCAGGGATGGGGGAGCCTGATGGGATGACGTCTATGGGGTTGCACAGAATCGGATAAGACTGAAGCGATTTAGCAGCAGCAGCAGAGATCTCTTCAAGAAAATTAGAGATGCCAAGGGAATATTTCATGCAAAGATGGGCTCGATAAAGGACAGAAATCATATGGACCTAACAGAAGCAAAAGATATTAAGAAGAGGTGGCAAGAATACACAGAAAAACTGTAGAGAAAAGAACTTCACGGCCAAGATAATCACGATGGTGTGATCACTCACCTAGAGCCACATATCTTGGAATGTGAAGTCAAGTGGGCCTTAGAAAGCATCACTACGAACAAAGATAATGGACTTCCAATTAAGCTATATCAAATCCTGAAAGATGATGCTAAGGAAGTGCTGCATTCAATATCCCAGTAAATGTGGAAAACTCAGCAGCGGCCACAGGACTGGAAAAGATCAGCCTTCATTCCTATCCCAAAGAAAGGCAGTGCTAAAGAGTACTCAAACTACCGCACAATTGCAATCATCTCACATGCTAGAAAAGTAATGTTTAAATTTCTCCAAGCCAGGCTTCAGTTATATGTGAAATTCCAGATGTTCATTCTCGTTTTAGAAAAGGCAGAGGAATGATAGATCAAATTGCCAACATCCGCTCGATCATGGAAAATCAAGAGCGTTCCAGGAAAGCATCTATTACTGCTTTATTGACTATGCCAAAGCCTTTGACTGTGTGGATCACAATAAACGGTGGAAAATTCTGAAAGAGATGGGAATACCAGACCACCTGACCTGCCTCTTGAGAAAGCTGTATGCAGGTCAGGAAGCAACTGTTAGAACTGGACATGGAACAACAGACTGGTTCCAAATAGGAAAATGAGCATATCAAGGCTGTATAATGTGACCCTGCTTATTTAACTTATATGCAGTGTACATCATGAGGAACGCTGGGCTGGAAGAAGCACAAGCTGAAATCAAGATTGCCGGGAGAAATATCAATAACCTCAGATATACAGATGACACCAACCTTATGGTAGAAAGTGAAGAGGAAATAAAAAGCCTCTTGATGAAAGTAAAAGAGGAGAGTGTGAAAAAAAAAACCGGCTTTAAGCTTAAAAATCAGAAAGTTAAGATCATGCCATCTGGTCCCATCACTTCATGGGAAATAGATGGAGAAACAGTGGAAATAGTGTCAGACTTTATTTTTTTTCTGGGGGGGGGGAGCCCAAAATCACTGCAGATGCTGATGTCAGCCATGAAATTAAAAGACGCTTACTCCATGGAAAGAAAGTTATGACCAACCTAGATAGCATATTAAAAATCAGAGACATTACTTTGCCAACAAAGGTCCGTCTTGTCAAGGCTTTTTTTTTTGTTTTTTTGTGTTTTCCAGTGGTCATATATGGACATGAGAGTTGGAATGTAAAGAAAGCTGAGCACCGAATAATTGATGTTTTTGAACCGTGGTGCTGGAGAAGACTCTTGAGAGTCCCTTGGACTGCAAGGAGATCCAACCAGTCCATTCCAAATGAGATCAGTCCTGGGTATTCATTGGAAGGGCTGATGCTAAAGCCGAAACTCCAATACTTTGGCCACCTCATGCGAAGAGTTGACTCACTGGAAAAGACTCTGATGCTTGGATGCATTGGGGGCAGGAGGAGAAGGGGATAACAGAGAATGAGATGTCTGGAAGGCATCACCAACTCGATGGATATGAGTTTAAGTGAACTTGGTATTTGGTGATGGACAGGGAGGCCTGGCTTGCTGAGATTCATGGGGTCGCAAAGAGTTGGGCAGGACTGACCAAGTGAACTGAACTGAACTGAAGTGTGGCAAGCTTGGGAGACTCTGTCCAGACTGTCCCTCTTTTAAAGGGTACCACCCAGGTCTCTTACCTTAAGCACTCATCCACTTTCACAAGCCCTGGCCAGTGATCCATTTCAAAAGCTCTCTAATTTGAAAATAATTTCCTTTGGTCACATGAAAGCATCCTCCTGTGAGAGGTGAAAATACTATTTCCATGAATAAAATGTTGACAGTGAATGACTTGGAAGAAAATAGCTTAATTCAAAGTGAGATACAACTTGAAAGGTTTATCTTCAAAGTGGAGCAATTTGCTCTCCAATTGAGATTAGATTTTGTCTTCCTTCTGATTTATCTTGCTTCCCTCTTTCAATTTCTTCATGAAATCCCCAAGAATAAGTCACTTGAAGAGCAATCATGGACCCTGTTTAAGGGATCCTGATGAAAACATTCCCACTACAGAAGAGCAAATACCATTCACCTAGAAATGGAAAGTGAAAAATATTTTTACTCTAACCACAATTTGTCTAAAAGAGAAATGCCCATGTCTGCTCTTATTTACTATTCCTGATGCAGTCTTCTGATATATATGTTCTTTCATATGTTCTTAGCCTTTATTTTCACTGTTTTTGTTTGTTTGTTTGTTTGTTTGTTTTTACTTTACAGTAGTGGAGATGGGAATCCCAGACCTCCTGACCTGCCTCGTGAGAAACCGGTATGCAGGTCAGGAAGCAACAGTTAGAACTTTACATGGAACAACAGACTGGTTCCAAATAGGAAAAGGAGTACGTCAAGGTTGTATATTGTCACCCTGCTTATTTAACTTATATGCAGAGTACAACATCAGGAACGCTGGGCTAGAAGAAGCACAAGCTGGAATCAAGATAGCCAGGAGAAATATCAATAGCCTCAGATATGCAGATGACACCACCCTTATGGCTGAAAGTGAAGAGGAACTCAAAGGCCTTTTGATGAAAGTGAAAGAGAAGAGTGAAAAGGTTGGCTTGAAACTCAACATTCAGAAAATGAAGATCATGGCATCTGGTCCCATCACTTCATGGGAAATAGATGGGGAAACAAGGGAAACAGTGTCAGACTTTATTTTGGGGGGCTCCAAAATTACTGTGGATGCTGATTGCAGCCATGAAATTAAAAGACGCTTGCTCCTTGGAAGGAAAGTTATGACCAGCCTTGATATCATATTGAAAAGCAGAGACATTACTTTGCAAACCAAGGTCCGTCTAGTCAAGGCTATGGTTTTTCCCGTGATCATGTATGGATGTGAGAATTGAACTATGAAGAAAGCTGATCGCCAAAGAATTGATGCTTTTGAACTGTGGTGCTGGAGAAGACTCTCGAGAGTCCCTTGGACTGCAAGGAAATCCAACCAGTCCATTATAAAAAAGATCAATACTGGGTGTTCATTGGAAAGACTTATGCTAAAGCTGAAACTCCAATACTTTGGCCACCTCATGCGACGAGTTGACTCACTGGAAAAGAGTCTGATGCTGGGAGGGATTGGGGGTAGGAGGAGATGAAGACGGCAGAGAATGAGATGGCTGGATGGCATCACCGACTCAATGGAAATGAGTTTGAGTGAACTCCGGGAGTTGGTGATGGACAGGGAGGCCTGGCCTGCTGTGGTTCATGGGGTCGCAAAGAGTCGGACACGACTAAGCGACTGAACTGAACTGAAGTGTATTTTTTTATATTGACATCAATCCGCCATCGGTGTTCATGTGTTCCCCATCCTGAACCCCGCTCCCACCTCCCTCCCCATTCCATCTCTCTGGGTCATCCCAGTGCACTGGCCCCGAGCAGCCTATATCATGCATCAAACATGGACCAGAAATTGTTTCAAATGTGATAATTTACATGCTTCAGTTCCATTCTCCCATATCATACCTCACCCAAAGAATATTCTAAACATCTGTGTCTGTTTTGCTGTCTTCCTTATACGATTATCATTATCATTTTTCTTTTTTTTTTAATTTTACAATATTATATTGGTTGGTTTTGCCATACATTGACATGAATTCGCCCCAGGTGTACATGAGTTCCCCCTGCTGAAACCCCTCTCACCTCCCTCCTCCCTTTATCCTCCCTCTGAGTCATCCCTGCACACCAGCCCTGAGTATTTTGTAACATGCATTGACCCTGAACTGCTGATTCTTTTCACATATGACAACATACATGTTTCAATATCATTCTCTCAAATCATCCCACCCTCACCCTCTCCCACAAAGTCCCAAAGACTGTTCTATATAACTGTGTCTCTTTTGCTGTCTCATATACAGGGTTATATTTCCATCTTTCTATATTCCATATATATGTGTTAGTATACTTTATTGGTGCGTTTCTTTCTGTCTTACTTCGCTCTGTATAATAGGTTCCAGTTTCATCCACCTCATTAGAACTGATTCAAATGCATTCTTTTTAATGGCCGAGTAATAATCCATTGTGTATATGTACCAAAGCTTTCTTATCCATTCGTCTGCAGATGGACATCTAGGTTGCTTCCATGTCCTGGCTATTATAAACAGTGCTGCGATGAACATTGGAGTACATGATTCCATAAATATATGTTAATATACTGTATTTTTGTTTTTCTTTCTGTCTTATTTCACTCTGCATATTAGGCTCTGGTTTTATCCACCTCATTGGAAATGATTCAAATGTATTATTTTTTATGGCTGAGTAACAGTCTACCACTGGAAGAACAGACCGGACCCAAATAAGAAAAGGTGTACTCAAGGTTATATATTGTCAGCCTGCTTATGGAACTTATGCAGCGGCTATCAGGAGAAACGCTGGGCTGGAAGAAACACAAGGTGCAATCATGATTCCTGGGATAAATATCAATAGGCTCTGATATGCAGATGACACCACCCTTATGGCAGAAAGTGAAGAGGAACTAAAAAGCCTCTTGATGAAAGTGAAAGAGGAGATTTAAAAAGTTGGCTTAAAGCTCAAAATTCAGAAAATGTTAATGATAGCTGGCCCCATCACGTTGGGCAAATAAAGGGGGAAACCCTAGAAACAGTGTCACATTTTATTTTTCTTGGTTCCTAAATCACTGCAGATGGTGATTGCAGCCATGAAATTAAAAGACGTTTACTCCTTGAAAGGAAAGTCATGACCATCCTAGACAGCATATTAAAAGGCAGAGACATTACTTTGCCAACAAAGGTCTGTCCAGTCAAGGCTCTGGTTTTTCCAGTGACAATGTATGGATGTGAGCCTTAGACTGTGAAGAAAGCTGAGCGCTGAAGAATTGATGCTTTTGAACTGTGTTGTTGGAGAAGACTCTTGAGAATCCTTTCACTGCAAGGAGATTCAACCAGTCCATCGTAGAGGAGATCATTCCTGGGTGTTCATTGAAAGGACTGATGCTGAAGCTGAAACTCCAATACTTTGGCCACCTCTTGTGAAGTGTTGACTCACTGAAAAAACCCTGATGCTGGGAGGGATTGGGGGCAGGAGGAGAAGGGGACAACAGAGGATGAGATGGCTGGATGGCATCACCGACTCGATGGACATGAGTTTGATTGAACTCCAGGAGTTGGTGATGTATAGGGAGGCCTGGAGTGACTCATTCGGTCACAAAGAGTTGGACACGACTGAGTGACTGGACTGAACTGAATATTCCATTGTGTATAAGTATCACAACTTTCTTATCCATTCATCTGCTGATGGGTATGTAGGTTGCTTCTATGTCCTGGCTATTATAGATAGTGCTGCAATGAACATTGGGGTACACATGTCTCTTTCAATTCTGGTTTCCTCTGGGTATATGCCCAGCAGTGTAATTGCTGGGTCATATGGCATTTCTATTCCAGGTTTTTTAAGGAATCTCCACACTGTTCTCCATAGTTGCTGTACTAGTTTGAATTCCCCCAATAGTATGAGAGTGTTCCCTTTTCTCCACAACCTCTCCAGAATTTATTGCTTGTAGATTTTGGATAGCGGGCATTTTGACTGGCATGAAATAGTACCTCATTGTGATTTTGATTTGCATCTCTGATAATGAGTGTTGTTGAGCACCTTTTCATATGTTTGTTAGCCACCTGTACGTCTTCTTTGGAGAAATCACTGTTTAGTTCTTTGCCCACTTTTTCATTGGGTTATTAATTTTTCTGGAATTGAAAGGCAGTAATTGGGTTTATATGTTTCAGATGAATTTTTTTTTCTTTTTTGCATTTGCCTTAATAGTCATTTTAAAATATGCTTTTCAAATAAGCTGATGATATTTTTTGGCTGATCTTAGGATGGATATACAAAGTTGGAAGTTTTAGCTTGCAAACAATGTACTTATTTCTAGAAGGGAATTTTCTTTTCAAATCTAGAATTTATTTTTATATGTTCAAAATTTTGTTTCTTATTTGTTTCATTATTTAGGCTGTACTTTTCAAATATAGACCTCTAGTCCTGAGGAGAGGTGAGTAAAGTCACAAGCAGAAATAGGTATAAGATATGATAGTTTATTTCAGCTGGAGAACACATTACATCAAAGAACATCATACAAGTCAATCTGGAATAGTAATAACCTAACAGTGTGTAAAACAAAGAAAATTAAATCTTCATTAGGAATTTAAAATAAGGTCTCATATATATTAGCAGCAAAGAAAAATCAAGGGAAGCAGAAGAATGGCATATGCATACAGAGTGAGACCGAGATGAACAGAACAGAATGAAACATCAGTGTGTCTGAAGAAACAAGAGTTAAAGCAACAAATTGAAGATTGTGAATAAGGTAGAATTGAGAATCCTTAGAGTCAGTTCTGAAGATCCTGCTTTTTATCACACAACTTAGCTGGCGAGTGATAATTTTATCTGACTGTAGCAAGACAGAGACTGTCTGAGGAAAATATGAGGATGTAGGAGAATGGTAAGGAGACCACTGAATCATGTGGAGTTGCAAAGGCACACGAATGGTTGGCCAGATTGGTGGCAGTAAAGACAGAAAAATGTGGCTGAATCTCAACATGATAAGGAGTAGAAGTAGCATAACTTAGATTCTGGACAGGGTGAGTTGGGAGAGAAAATGAACTAGTCAAAAATAACTACTCCTGTCAAGAACAGAAGGAGAAAATATTTTGTTATTCAGTCAATAAGTCAGCTCTGGCTCTTTGTCACCCCATGGACTTTAGCCTGCCAGGCTTCCCTTCACTATCTCCCACAATTTGTTCAGATTTCCATCCATAGAATTGGTGATGTTATCTAATCATCCCATCATCTGCTACCCACTTCTCCTTTTACCTTCAATTGTTCCCAGCATCAGGACAGTTTCTAATGGGTCAGCTCTTTGTATCATGTGGCCAAAGGAGGAAAAACAAACAAGCAGAAAGATACCTAAGCATTCCAAGGAGAGGTGTTGAGTCTCTTTAGGATATAGATGCAGAAAAAAAATTTGACAAAATTTAACACCCACTTATGATCAAACCTGTAGAGGGAGTGGGGACAGAGGGAATCTTCTTTGACTTAATGAAGGCCATGTATGGATAAACCCACCACGAACAGAGTTCTCTATGCTAAAAATCTGAAACCATGACCCCTAATTCATGAATAAGAGAACGATGCTCCCTATTCACCATTATTCAACATAGTCTTGGGACACCTATCTACTACAATCAGAGAGGAAGAAGAAGAAGTTTAAAAAAAAATTCAAATAAAAGGGAAAATAAGAGATAAAACTGTCACTGCTTGAAGATGATATGATACTATGCACAGAGAATCCTACCATGCAACCAGAAAATTACTAGCACTACTCAATGATTTCAGGGAAGTGTCTGGCTATAAAATTAACACACAAATCTCTTGCATTCCAATACATTGACATCAAAAACAGAAATTAAGAAAGGGATCCCACTCACCACTTCAACAAGAATAATATTCCTGAGAATAAACCTAAGAAAATATTTGTGTGCTGAATTGAATAAGACATGAAGGAAACAAATCAAGGGTGACAAAATAAATGGAGAGATACACGGTGAAAATGGCTGTGCAACAAAAAGCAGTTTGCACATTCAAAGCAATTGCTTTGAAATTACCAATGACATTTTTCAAAGAAGTAGATAATCTTTTTTTTTTTTTCCCACAACTTGTTTAGAAACGTTAAAGATCTTGAATAGCCATGCTATCATGAAAAAGAATGAACAGTCCTGGAAGAATAGTTTCCTGATTTCAATCTGTAATGCAAAGGTGTTATAACCACACAACATGAAACTTGCACACACACACACAAAGGCAATACAGGCCAATGGAACACATAGAAGACCCTGAAATAATCTCTTATCCAAATTCTTACCTAATCTATGACAAAGGAGGCAACAATATACAATGGAGACAATATATCATCCTTTATAGGTGCTGCTGGAAATCTTGAGATATAAAGATGAAAGAATTCAATTAGGACACTCCCTTTTGTTGTTTAGTGGCCAAGTCATATCTGACTCCTTGTGATGTCATGGACTGCATCAGGCAAGCCTCACTATGCACCACCATCTCCCAGAGTTCCCCAAGTTCGTATCCATTGCATTGGTTGTGATACCATCCAACACACTGAATCTTGTCACACTCTTCTCCTTCTACCTTCAATATTTCCCGTCATCAGAGTCTTTTCCAGTGAATTAGCTCTTTGCCTTAGATGGACAAAGTATTATAGCTTCAGCTTCAGTAACAGTTTTTAAAAAGTGTATTTTGGGCTGATTTCCTTGAAGATTGACTAATTTGATCTCCTTACTGTCCAAGAAACTCTCAAGAATCTTCTCCAGTACCACAAATCAAAAGCATCAATTCACAAGTGTTCTGCCACCTTTATGGTCCTGCTCAGTCAAGTCTATGTGAATACTACAAAGACCATAGACATGACTATATGAAAGTTTGTAAGCGAACTGTTGTCTTTGCTTATTCACGCATGTCTAGTTTCTCATAGTTTTTCTGCCGGTAATATTTGATTTGTAATTTGATGGCCGAAGTCAATATCTGGAGTGATTTTAGAGTATAAGAAGATAATATGTGTCACGGCTTTCCACATTTCCCCTTTCTATTTGCCGCGAAGTGATAGGAGTGGATGCCATGATCTTAGTTTCAGAATGTTTAGATTTAAGCCAACTTTTTCACTCTCCTCTTTCACTTTCAACAAGAGGCTCTTTAGTTTTTCTTCACTTTCTGCCATAAGGGTGGTGTCATCTACATATCTGAGTTTAGTGACATTTCTCCCAGCAATCTTGATTCCAGCTTGTGCTTCCTCCAATCCAGCATTTCTCATGATGTACTCTGTATATAAATTAAGTAAGTAGGGTGGCAATATGCAGCCTTGATGTACTCCTTTTCCTCTTTTTAAGCAGTCTGTTTTTCATGTCTTGTTCTAAGTGTTGCTTCCTGGCCTTCATACAGATTTCTCAAGGGGCAGGTCGGGGGGTCTGATATTCCGATCCCTTTTAGAATTTTCCACAGTTTATTGTGATCCTCACATCAAAATCTTGACATTGTCAATAAAGCAGAAATAGATGTTTCTCTGGAAGTCTCTTTCTTTTTTGATGATCAAGCAGATATTAGCAATTTGATCTTTGGTTCCTCTGCCTCTTATAAAACCAGCTTGAACATCTCGAAGTTCTTGGTTCACATATTTCTAAAGCCTGGCTTGGAGAATTTGAAGTGTTGCTTTACTAGCATGTTAGATGAGTGCATTTGTGCGGTAGTTTTAAAATTCTTTGGCATTGCCTTTCTTTGGGATTGAAATCAATGCTGACATTTCTGGTCCTATGGCCAAGATTGAGTTTCCAAGTTTGTTGAGAGTGATGAACGAAATTTGGTACTTCTTTGGCTTCTAAGATCCAACAAAAGGTGACCATTTCAGCTCTTATTCCTCTGATGTGTCTGAATCCAGATTGAACATCTGGAGTTCACGTAATGATGAAGAGAAGCTTATTGGATTTTGATCATAACTTTACTTGTTTAGATGATGAGCGAAGTGTGCAGTGGTTTTAACATTATTTAGTACTGTCTTTCTTGGGAACTGAGAGAAGGATTGACTTTTTCTACTCCTGTGACCACTGCTAGGTTTTCCACATTTGTTGACATAGTGAGTGTAGCACTTTCATAACATCATCTTTTGGAATTTTATGCAGCAGTTCCATCACCTGCATTAGCTTTGTAGACATCAGTGCTTTGTAAGTCCCCCTTGAATTCATACTCCAGAATGGTTGGCTCTGTGTGAATGATCACACTATCCTGGCCATCTCAGTCAGTAAGATCTTCTTCTCCTACAGTGCTTTACATTCTTTCCATATTCTCTTGTTCTCTTTTGCTTCTTTTAGGTCTTTCAAGATTCTGTCTGTTACTGAGCCCACCTTTGGAAGACATGTTGCATTTACATATTCACATTTCTTAAGAGATCACTAATCTTTCCCCTTCTCTTGTTTACTTCTATATCTTTGCATTGTGTACTGCAGGAGTGTTTTAAATCCCCTTTCTCTTCTCTGGAATTCTCAACTTTGTTGGGGGTACCATTGCCTTTTCCACTTGTTTTCTGCTGCTCTTCTTTCCTCAGCTATTTTTATGCCCTTCTCCATGCTTTCCGTTTTCTTTGTCATTGCTTCATTCACTGTTTGCTGTACAATGTATTGGACCTCTTTCCCTAGTTATTGAGGCTGTCTGTTTACTAGATATAAACGCTGGAATCTCTTTGCCATCTGCACTGCATATTCATTTAAGATTTGACTTTTGTAGTCCCTGGTTGGCATAGTAGTTGTGCACCTGGTCTTCTGAATTTTGCCGTGTGTTGGTGATGATCTGATGCACAGTAAGCTCCAGGTTTGTTTTTTTTTTTTCCCAGATGTTATACACATCTCCCTCTTGATTATATAATCAGGTTGATACCATTAGGAACCATTTGGTGATGCCCATGTGTAAAGTCATCTCTTGTGTGGATGTCAAAGGATCTTTGCTATCATCTGTACATTTTTTTGGCACAGTTTGATTACTTTTTGTTCTGCTTCATTTTGTATTCCAAGGTCAAACTTCCCTATTACTCCAGGTATCTCTTGCCTTTCTCCTTTGGCATTCCAATCCCTTATGGTAATAAGGACATCTTTCACTTGCTGTTAGCTCTAAGAGGTCTTCTTGGTCTTCACAGAACTGATGAATCTGAACTTCTTCAGGATCAGGATTCAGTGCAGAGACTAGCATTACTGTGATTCTGAGTGGTCTGCCTTGGAAATGAACTAAGGTCGTTCTGTCATTTTTGAGGTTGCACCTAAGTAGTGGGTATTGAAGTGATTCTAAAATTAAAGCAGACTGGGGAAGTAGAAACGTAAAACAAAATAGAATATTTTCTTAGATTGTAAAAGCTTTATTATTGCGTAAAAAAGACTCAATGTGGATTTTGGGGAGAATATAAGAATGTTTCTGTGAGGAAGACTCATTCTGTGAGAGTTCAGTAAAAAGAGGGCAAAGAGCTTTTTTTCTATCCATTTTTGGGAACTCATGACTAGAAGCACTTTTAGGAGTGTCTCTTTAAGAAGTTTGCTATAAAATTCGATAAACAAGGTCCTTTGCATTGAAAATATGAAAGAATATTTTGTTGAAGAGTCTGTTGTTTAGTTTTCCATATTCGCTGGCATATTGAGTGCAGAACATCCACAACATTATCTTTCAGGTTTTGAAATAGCTCAACTGGAATTCCATCACCTCCACTAGCTTTTTTCAT
Source organism: Moschus berezovskii (assembly GCF_049115385.1). Classification (NCBI taxonomy): domain Eukaryota; kingdom Metazoa; phylum Chordata; class Mammalia; order Artiodactyla; family Moschidae; genus Moschus; species Moschus berezovskii. The sequence goes on along the minus strand of NC_142489.1, from coordinate 17,115,780 downwards.
AGTGATGCTTCCTTAGGCCCACTTTACTTCACATTCCAGGGTGTCTGACTCTAGGTGAGTGATCACACCATCGTGATTATCTGGGTCATGAAGATCATTTCGGACAGTTCTTCTGTGTATTCTTGCCCCAACTTCTTTTTATCTTCTGCTTCTGTGACATTGCTACCATTTCTGTCCTTTACTGAACTCATCTTTGCTTGAAATGTTCCCTTGGGTTCTCTAATTTCCTTGAAGAGATCTCTAGTCTTTCCCATTCTATAGCTTTACTCTATTTCTTTGCATTGACCTCTGAGGAAGGCTTATCTTTCCTTGCTATTCTTTGGAAATCTGCGTTCAAATGGGTATATATTTCCTTTTCACCTTTGCTTTTCACTTTCTGTCTTTTCACAACTATTTGTAAGGCCTCCCCAGACAGTCATTTTGTTTTGTTTTGTTGCATTTCTTTATCTTGGGGGTGGTCTTAATTCCTGTCTCCTGTACAGGGTCACGAACCTACTTTGATAGATCATCAGGCCAGATACAATCCCTTAAGTCTTGGCTTGGGTATCAGGATTCTACAAAGGATGACTTCGGTTTGTCCTTTCACTGTTCCTGGCCCCACAGTGTTAGGGTGACAGGATAAGCTGGGATGTGTTCTCACCTGGAGGAGGAACTGAAGAATGCCATGGCCAATAGAATGAAAGAAAATATAAAATTTAGTAGCTAAATTAATTAAAAACAAACAAATGTGACCATAGCAAAAATCAACAAAGCTAAAAGGTGGTTCATTGAGATGATAAGTAAAATTAAAAAACCAATAGCCAGAGTTATCACGAAACAAAGGAAGAAGAATCAAGTCAACAATATTGGAAATGAAAATGGAGAAATCACAACCAACAACACAGAAATACTAAGAATCATAAAAGGCTACGATCAATAACTATATGTCAATAAAAGGACAACTTGGGAGAAATGGAGGAATTCTTAGATCAGTATAACATTCCAAAACTGAAGCAGAATGAAATAGAAACACAACAGACATTTCACATGCATGGAAATTGATACTGTAATCATAACTCTTCCAGCAAACAAAAGCCCAGAACCAGATGGTTTCACTGCTGAATTCTAAAAAAAAATTGAGCAGAGCTAACACTTATTCTACTCAAATTCTTCCAGAAATTTCAGAGTAAGGGAAACTTTCAAACTCATTCTATGAGGCCTCCATCACCCTAACACCAAAACCAAACACAGTGCCACAAAAAAAGACACTAAGGCCAATAACACTGATGAACATAGATGCAAAAATCCGTAACAAAATCCTAGCAAACAAAATCCAACAGCATATTAAAAACATCATGCATCATGACCAAGTGGTCTTTATCTCAGGGATACAAGCTTTCTTTAATATTCTTAAGTCAATCAATATAATACAGCATATTAAGATGTTAACACCACATTAAACTGAAAAATAAAAACCATATGATTATCTCAATAGATGCAGAGAAGGCCTTCGTCAAAATTCAAAATCCATTTAAGATAAAAATCCTCCGGAAAGAAGGAATAGAAGGAACATAGCTCAACATAATAAAAAATATGTAAAGGACAAACCTACAGCAGAGATGATCCTCAATGGTGAAAAATTGAAAGCAATCCCCATAAAGTCAGAAACAAGACAAGGTTGCCCACTTTCACCACTATGATTAAATGCAGATTTGGAAGTTTTAGCCACAGCAATTAGAAAGAAAAAGGAAATAAAAGGAATCCAGATTGGAAAAGAAGAATAAAAACTCTCACTCTTTGACGATATCATGATCCTCTACATAGAAAAGCCTATAGACTCCAGCAGAAAATGACTAGAGCTAAGCAATGAGCACAGTAAAGTTTCAGGATATAAAATTTACACCCAGAAATCCCTTGTATATCTATACACTAAAAATTAGAAAGCAGAAAGATAAATCAAGGAACATTCCCATTCACCATTGAAATGAAAGGAATACAATACTTAGGAATAAATCGATCTAAGGTAACAAAATACCTCTGTATAGAACGCTATAAAACACTGATGAAAGAAATAAGAGAGGACATAATGAGATGGAGAAATATTCCATGTTTATGGATTGGAAGTATCAAAACAGCGAAAATGAATATATTATGTAAAACAATCTATAGATTCAATGTGCTCCCTATCAAGCACCCAACAATATTTTTCACATTCCAAAAACCTTGAATAACCAAAGAAATCTTGAGAAAGAAGAATGGACCTGGAGGAATGAACCTGCTTGACTTCAGGCTATACTACAAGGCTGTAATCAAAATGACAGTATGATACTGGCACAAAGACATAAATATAGATCAACGAAACAAAATAGAAACCAAAATATAAAATCACACCCCTATGGACAATTCTCTTTGACAAGGGAGGAATGTATGTACAATGGAAAAAAAGATAATCTCTTAAACAAGTGGCGCTGGGAAAACTGGTAATCCACATGTAAAAGAATGAAGCTAGAAATGAGATGCCATCTCTTCCGATCAGAATGGATACTACCCAAAAGTCTACACAAAATAAATTCTGGAGAGAGTGTGGAGAAAAGGGATCCCTCTTACAGTGTTGGTGGGACTGCGAACTAGTACAGGCACTATGGAGAACACTGTGGAGATTAGTTAAAAAACTGGAAACAGAACTGCCATATGACCTATCAATCCCACTGCTGGACAATCACACCAAGGAAACCAGAACTGAAACAGACACTTGTACCCTAATGTTCATCACAGCATTGTTTATAATAACCAGGACATGGAAGCAACCTAGATGTCCAACGGAAGAAGAATGTATAAGAAATCTTTGGTACATATACACAAAGGCATATTACTCAGTCATTAAAATGAATTAATTTGAATTAGTTCTAACGAGGTGAATGAAACTGTATCCTATTATACACAAAGAAGTAAGTCAGAACAAAAAACATCACTATATATCCCATGCATATATATGAAATTTCAAAATATGATATCAATGACCCTATATATGAGACAGCAATAGAGACAAAATTGTATAGAACAGTCTTTTGAATGTGGGAGAAGGCCAGGGTGGGATGATCACATGTATTGAGAGGATCGCATTGAAACATGTATATTCTCATATGTGAAACAGCTCACCAGTTTAGATTCGATACATGAGACAAGGTGCTCAGGGTTGGTGAACTGGAATGATCCGGAAGTTTGGGATGGGGAGGGAGGTGGAAGGAATGTTCAGCCTCAAGAATAAATGTGAACAATGGCTGGTTCATGTCAATGTACCGAAAACCCACTTTAATATTTTAAAGTAATTAGCCCTTAATTAAAATAAATAAATTTTTAAAGATGTACTAAAAAAAATCAATAAAAGCCTTCTGGACTTCGCCAGTGATCTAGTGGCTTAAGAATTTGACTGTCAATGAAGGGGACATGGGTTTGATCCTTGGTCTGAGGAGACCTCACACGCTACCAAAGTAGATAATCCTGTGTGCTTAAACTACTGAACCTGAGCACTTTAGAGTTTGTGCTCCACAAGAGAAGGCACTGCCATGAGAAGCTAGCTCACTGCAATAAAGAGTAGACCCCAATTACCGCAACTAGAGAAACTTTGTGCAAAGCAATGGATACTCAGTGCAGCCATAAGTAAATAAATAATTTAAAATTTATGAATAAATGAACCCTAGATACGTAAATGTATTCCATGTGATATGAAATTGAATATCCAGATGTTGATTTACTATTTGAAATATGGATTTCCTATATTTCAAATATAAAAATCAAGGGCAATATTTCTTAACAAAATATAAATTCTCTATATTTCACATATAAGAATCTAGGTGTAGATCTTCCTATATTTAGATTTCTCTAAATTTCACATATGAAAATCTAGGTGTTAACTCTATTTGAAAGTTGGAATTCTCTATAATTCTTATTTGAAATTCAGGATGGTAATGCTTGCTACTGCGAATGTGGAATTCCTTAATTTTGTATGAAAATCTGGGTGTAGATTTTGTAGATGAAGAATACAAGTTTCTGTATTTCAATTCTTTACCATCAAAGTCATCAGGGAACTTTCATACATTTAGGAAAACCTTCAAGAATTTATAAAATTAACACCAAAAATAGATGTCCTTTTCACCATAGCTGACTGTGATGTAAAAAGAAGAAGTCAATCTATACGTGGAGTAACAGAGAAGTTTGGAATTGGGGTACAAAGTGATGCAGAACAAAGGCTAAAGGTAGAGTTTTGCAAATAGAAAGGTTAAAAATGGAAACAGCGACAGTGTTCTTGGGCAAAAAAATCACTGGGGACAGTGATTACAGTCATGAAAATAAAAGACTCTCACGCCCAGGAAGAAGAGCTTTGACACACCTAGACACAATATACTTAGAAAAAGAGACTTCACTTTGTCGACAAAGGTTCCTATACGCAAAGCAGGTTTTTTTTTTTTTCCCCAGTGAATATGTATGGATGCCTCTCATGTGTGGCCCTACACAGCATGTCTTACTTTCACTTAGTTAGACAAGGCAGTGGTCCATGTGATGGAATGGTTAGGTTTCTGTGATGGTGGTTTTCATCTTTCCAACCTGGAATGCCCTCTCTCAACACCTACCATTTACTGGGGATTATCTTACTTTGGTCGTGGAGTATCTCTTCACTGCTCCTATAGCAAAGAACAGCCTCTGCTCCTTATGTTGGATGTGGGATATCTTCGCTTAGCTGGCTGCTCCAGTGCCACACAGCCACAGCTCGCTGCTCCAGCAAATTTGGAAAACTCAGCAATGGCCAAGGAAAGGAAAAGGTCAGTTTTCATTCCAATCCCAAAGAGAGGCAATGCCAAAGATCACTCAAACTATGACACAATTGCCTTCATCTCACGTGCTAAAAAGTAATGCTCAAAATTCTCCAAAGCAGGGTTCAATAATATGTGAACCGTGAACTTAAAGATGTCTAAGCTGGTTTTGGAAAAGGCAGAGGAATCACAGATCAAATTGCAGACATCTCCTGAATATCTGAGAAAACTGGAGAGTTCCAGAAATCATCTATTTCTGCCTTATTGACTATGCCAAAGCCTTTGACTCTCTGGATCACAATAAACTGTGGAAAATTCTTCAAGAGATGGGAATATCAGAACCCCTGACTTGTCTCTTGAGAAACCTTTATGCAGGTCAGAAAACAACAGTTAGAACAAGGCATGGAAGTAAGTCAAGGCTGTATTGTCACCCTACTTTTTTAACTATATGCAGAACACATCATAAGAAATATGAGTTGTATGAAGCAGAAGCTAGAATCAAGATTGCACGGAAAATATCAATAACTGAAAAGATGCAGATGACACCACCCTTATGAGAGAAAATGAGGAAAATCTGAAAGCCTCTTATTTAACATAGGCAAATCAATGCCTATATGCCTATTTGAAATATCAATTCTCTACAATTTACATATGAAAATTTGGTGAAGATTTTTTTCCTACATTACATATAGAATTTTCTACACTTCACAGATGAAAATCAGGAGAGTTATTTTTCCTACAAGGAATGAGGAGTTCTCCTTCTTGATCATAAACATCTGGGTGCAGAATTTCCTACCTGAAAAATGGAAGTCTCTGCTTTTCAATCCTTCACCATCTATGTTACCAGGGAGCTTGAATGGTTTTAGGAAGACCTGCAAGTCTTTCTGGAAATAACACTGAGTAAAGATGTCCATTTAATTATAGGGTTCTGGAATGTTAAAACAGAGAATGAAGAGATTCCTGGTGCAATGGGGATGGTTGGTCTTGGTGTATAACATGAGGCAGGACAAAACTAGTAGTGTTTTGGCAAATACAAAGGGTAAAAATTAAAATAGTAACAGACAGTTTTCTTCAGCTCCAAAATCTCTGGGACAGTGATTGCTGCTAATGCTGCTGCTACTAAGTCACTTCAGTCGTGTCCGACTCTGTGTGACCCCATAGACGGAAGTCCACCAGGCTCCCCCTTCCCTGGGATTCTCCAGACAAGAACACTGGAGTGGGTTGCCATTTCCTTCTCCAATGTGTGAAAGTGAAAAGTGAAAGTGAAGTCGCTCAGTCTTGTCCCAGCCCTACAGACCCCACGGACTGCAGCCCACCAGGCTCCTTGATCCATGGGATTCTCCAGGCAAGAGTCCTGGAGTGGCTTGCCATTGTTTGGCAACAAAGGCCCATATAGTCAGAGCTATGGTTTTACCTGTAGACGTGTACGAATGTACTAGTTTCATTATAAAGAAGGCTGAGTGCGAAATAATCGAGATTTTGCAACTGGATGCTAAAGATGGCTCTTGAGAGACCCTTGTCCAGCAAGGAGATCAACCCCATCAATCTTAAAGGAAACTAATCCTAAACATCCATTTTAAAGACTGATATTGAAGCTGAAATTCCAATACTTTGGCTACCCTGATGTGAAGAAATAATACATGGGAAAAGATTGAGGTTATGCCTTGTCACTAAAAAAATAATTCTTATTATTGGTTCTGATATGAGTAGATGGAGGACAGGAGAAGTGGGCGATGTGAGATGTGAGTGTGAGATGGTTGGACAGCATCACTTGACTCGATGAACATGAGTCTCAGCAAAGTGTTGGAGACAGTAAAGTATAGGGATGTCTGGAGCGCTGCTGTCCTCAGTATTGCAAAGTGTTGAACATGACTGAGTGACAGAATATCACCAGTAAACATATTTCACATATATCAATCAGGATAGAATTTTCGAACTTGAAACATTGAAATCTGTTTATGTCTATAGAAAAATTAGATATTCCTGCATGAAATATGGAATTTTCTCCACTTCATTAAGAAAGTCTTGGTACAGAACTTTCCTCTGAAACTTTGACAGTTTCATTATTTCATGCATCAAAATCTGTACAAAAATATTTTGACCTGGGATATGGACATGAAAAATGACATGAAATATTTTACGTTTCAAATATGAAAATCTAGGGATACATTTTCTTATGTGAAATAAAATGTGATTATTGATGCACTCTCAAAATTCCTGTTTCATATATTGAAATCACACCAGGTAGTCCTACTTGAAAGATAAAATTCTGTTTCACATATGAAACTCTAGGTGCAGATTTTAGGACATGAAATATGAAACTGTCTATAATTCACATATGAAAATCTGGGGACAGATTTTTCAGTTAAAAGTAGGGAATTTTCTGTATATCATATGAAAGTATGGACACAGAATTTTCTGCATGCAATAGGAAAATCTTGATATTATCTTCAGATTTCACATCTGAAAATCCGTGTGCGCTTTCCTTCATGAAATACAGAATGCTGTATATTTCGTATTCGAAAAATCACATTGATTTTGCTACAAGAAATATGGAATCTTCTATCCCATTTAAGAAATTATGAGTTTCATGATTGAGCAATAGACTTCTTTATATTACACCGAAACAATCTTCCGGAAAGAAATATGGACTCTCGTATATTTCACATTTGAAAAGCTGAGGACAGTTTTGCTCAAATGAATTACAAAGCCTCTATTATTCATATTTGAAAACATGTGTCCGATGTTTTGCACATAAAACACGGAATTGTCCATGATTCAGAAGAACTGACTTACTTGAAAAGAACCTGATGTTGGGAAAGATTGAAGGCAGGAGAAGGGGACGAGAGAGATTGAGATGGTGAGATGGCATCACAGATTCAATGGACATAAGTTTAGTTATACTCTGGGAGTTGGTGATGGACAGGGAGTCCTGGCGTGCTGTGGTTCATGGGGTCGCTAAGAGTTGGACACAACTGAGCAACGGAATTGAATCGATGATTCAGAAACTAAGATCTGGTTTGAGCAGTCAAACATACAATGGACTTATTTCTTGTCTGACAGGCTGGTACCTTACTTCTCTATTGAAATTTAGAACTTTCTGTATTTCATTTATGAAAGTCCATGTGAAGTTTTCCAAACATGAAATACAGTATAAACTTTGTCACATGAATATCTGGGTGCCAATATTTCTACATGGAAATATGTACATCTGTACAGTAATATGTGACTTTCTAGATTTTGGATTTCCCACATGAACTATGGAAATCTGTATATTTCACATATCAAAATTTGGATGTCATTATCTCTGCATGAAATACAGACAGTCTGTTCAGTCACTTCAGTCGCTCAGTCGTGTCCGTCTCTCCGCGACAACATGAATCATCCCTATTTCTTTTATGGAAAACCTGGGTGAAAATTTTCACACATGGAATATGGAATCTCAGCAATTAATTCATGAAAATATGGGTGCAGATAGTCTCACATGCATTTTGGACTCCTCTAAATTTCACGTATAAAACCAAGGCACTTTCCTTCTGACATAAAATATAGATTTATATATATATTTTTTCACAATATAGGTGAAATATTTCCAGCTGATATATGGAATTCTCTGTATATCACTATTTAGACCTGCTAGCAGATTGACCTGCATGTAATATGGAATTCTCTATATCTCACATATAAAATCTGATGAGGACATTTTGACATGAAATAAGGATTTTTGTTCAAGCAAGTTTTAGAAAACGCAGAGGCACCAGAGATCAAATTGCCAACATCCACTGGATCATGGAGAAAGCAAGAGAGTTCCAGAAAAACATCTATTTCTGTTTCATTGACTATGCCAAAGCCTTTGACTGTGTGGATCACAATAAACTGTGGAAAATTCTGAAAGAGATGGGAATACCAGACCACCTGACCTGCCTCTTGAGAAACTTGTATGCAGGTCAGGAAGCAACAGTCAGAACTGTACATGGAACAACAGACTGGTTCCAAATAGGAAAAGGAGTACGTCAAGGCTGTATATCGTCACCTTGTTTATTTTACTTATATGCAGAGTACATCATGAGGAACGCTGGGCTGGAAGAAGCACAAGCTGGAATCAAGATTGCTAGGAGAAATATCAATAACCTCAGATATGCAGATGACACCATCCTTATGGCAGAAAATGAAGAGGAACTCAAAAGCCTCTTGATGAAAGTGAAAGAGGAGAGTGAAAAGGTTGGCTTGAAGCTCAACATTCAGAAAACTAAGATCATGGCATCTGGTATCATCACTTCATGGGAAAGAGACGGGCAAACAGTGGAAACAGTGTCAGAATATATTTTTTGGGCACCAAAATCACTGCGGATGCTGATTGCAAGCATGAAATTAAAAGACGCTTACTCCTTGGAAGGAAAGTTATGACCAACCTTGATAGTATATTAAAAATCAGAGTCATTACTTTGCCAACAAAGGTGTGTCTAGTCAAGGCTATGGTTTTTCCCATGGTCATGTATGGATGTGAGAGTTGGACTGTGAAGAAACCTGATCGCCAAAGAATTGACGCTTTTGAACTGTGGTGTTGGAGAAGACTCTTGAGAGTCCCTTGGACTGCAAGGAGATCCAACCAATTCATTCTAAAGGAGCTCAATCCTGGGTGTTCACTGGAAGGACTGATGCTGAAGCTGAAACTGCAATACATTGGCCACCTCATGCGACTCTGTGGACATGAGTTTGAGTGAACTCTGGGAGGTGGTGATGGACAGCTAGGCCTGGCGTGCTGTGATTCATGGGGTCACGGAGAGTCGGACATGACTGAGCGACTTATCTGAACTGAAATGAACTGAACTGAAGGATTTTTGTTCATTTCACATGAAAAACCAGGGTGGAGATTTTCTGATAAGACATATGAGATGTATATATTTCATATGTTGGCAATTTGATCTCTGGTTACTCTGCCTTTACTAAAACCAGCTTGAAAAGACAGTGGAACCAGAGGTCAAATTTTCAACATCTACTCCATCATCAAAAAAGCAAGAGAATTCCAGAAATACATCTATTTTTGTTTTATTGACTATGCCCAAGCCTTTGACTGTGTGGATCACAACAAAGTGTGGAAAATTCTGAAAGAGATGGGAATACCAGACCACTTGACCTGCCTCTTGAGAAACCTGTATTCAGGTCAGGAAGCAACAGTCGGAACTGTACATGGAACAACAGACTGGTTCCAAATAGAAAAAGGCGGATGTCAAGTCTGTATATTTTCACCTGGCTTATTTAACTTATATGTGGAGCATATCATGAGAAATTCTGGGCTGGAAGAAATACAAGCTGGAATCAAGATTGCAGGGAGAAATTTCAATAACCTCATATACTCAGATGACACCACCCTTATGGCAGAAAGTGAAGAGGAACTAAAAAGCTCTTGATGAAAGTGAAAGAGGAGAGTGAAATAGTTGGCTTAAAGCTCAAATTTCAGAGAATTAAGATCGTGGCTTCTGGTCCCATCACTTCATGGAAACAGTGTCAGACTTTACTTTTCTGGGCTGGCTCCAAAATCACTCCAGATCGTGATTGCAGGCATGAAATTAAGACACTTACTCCTTGGAAGGAAAGTTATGACCTACCTAAGTAGCATATTAAAAACAGAGTCATTACTTTGCAAACAAAGGTCCGTCCAGTCAAGGCTATTTTATTTCCAATAGTCATGAATGGATGTGACAATTGGACTGTGAGGAAAGCTGAGTGCTGGAGAATTGAAGCTGTTGAACTGTGCTGTTTGAGATGATTCTTGAGAGTCCATCCAGTCCATCCTAAAGGAGATCAGACCTGGGTATTCATTGGAAGGACTAATGTGGAAGCTGAAACTCCAATACTTTTGCCACTTCATGCAAAGAGTTGACTCATTGGAACAGACCATGATGCTGGAAGGGATAGAGGAGAAGCAGAAGGGGATGACAGGATCAGATGGCTGGACGGCATCACCAACTTAATGGACATGAGTTTCGGTTAACTCCAGGAATTGTTGACGGACAGGGAGCCTTGGACTGTTGCAATTCATGGGGTCGCAAAGAGTCAGACACCACTGAGTGAATGAACTGAACTGATAGCTCAGATATGTAAACTTGAGTGCAGCTTTTATGCATGATATGGAATTTTCTATGTTTCAAATAGAAAAATCTTAGTTCAGATATTCTTATATAAAATATAAAAGCTTTATATTTCATTTATAAAATCTGGATACTGATTTTTCTCCACAATTTGCTACATGTCACCTATGAAAAGCTGGTGTAGATTTTCCTACATGAAAAAAGGATTTCTCTGTACTACCCTTATCAAACTATGAGCACGTTTAATTTCTGAAATATAAGGTTATTTATAGTTCACATTTGAAAATATGGACGCTGTAATGAGGTGCAATTCTCTAAATATTTCATTTGAAATTCCAGGTACAAATTTTCTTGCATGAAATATGGAATTAAGTACATGTGTAATGAAACACTGGATCGCTTACATTACATTTTGAATATCTGTGTGCCTATTTTCATACATGATATATGTAATTATTTGTGTTGCTGTTGGAAATAGGGGCATTCATATTTCTACATACAATATTGAATTCTCTATACTTCACTTAATTAAATATTAGCAAATGTTTTCTAGGCACATATTTTCAAATGCTAAAAATGGAACTCGATATGTTTCACATGTGGATATCAAAGTTCAGATTTTCGTACAAGATCCGTGGAAAGATGTCTATTTTACAGATGACAATCAGAATATACATACGTATATATACATACATATATATATATATATACACACACACATATTTATTTATTTATATAAATATTTATATATAAATAATAAATATATACATTTCTTGACTGAATATTTATATTTAAATATATATAAATATAGATGTATAAATAAATTTAAATATTTACATATATTATGCATATTATATATAACATATTCTATATATTTATATATATTTTAATATATATAAAAATATAAATATATATAAATATCAGTTCAGTTCAGTCATTCAGTCGTGTCTGACTCTTTGCCACCCCATGAATTACAGCATGCCAGGCCTCCCTGTCCATCACCAACTCCCAGAGTTCACTCAAACTCATGTCCATCGCGTCGGTGATGCCATCCAGTCATCTCATTCTCTGCCGTCCCCGTCTCCTCCCACCCCCAATCCCTCCCAGCATCAGACTCTTTTCCATTGAGTTAACTTGTCTCATGAGGTGGCCAAAGTATTGGAGTTTCAGCTTTAGCATCAGTCCTTCCAGTGAACACCCAGGATTGATCTCCTTTATAATGAACTGGTTGGATCTCCTTATATACATTTAAATATACATAAATATATAAATATTTATATTTATATATTATATATTTATATTATATTTATATATTATATATTTATTTATATAATATATGTATTATATATATATATATTTCTTGATTGAACCGAACTGATATGAAATTCTGAATGTTTCATTATCAAAAATCTGTATTAATTTTTTCCAACATATATATGTAATTTTCTGTAATTCATATAAAGAAATATGGGAACAGGTTTTCCTAATGAAATAGAAAATGTCTCCATTACTCATATAGAAATCTGCTAATTGCTTTTCCAATGCTATATGAAAATTTTCATGTATCATATATGGAAAGCATGGCCAAGATATTGTGTAACAAATATGGAAAATGTTATCTCTATTTCATATCCTAAAATACTCACAAAATATGGAAATTTCTACATTTCTCATTTAAAATCTGGTCACACATTATCACATGAAATATAGCACACTCTCAATATCACAATCAAAAATCTCTGCTGAAATTTTCATGCATGAACGACTGAAATTTATGTGCATCACATATGAAAACATTCCCCACACAAATCTTTCATTTGATATATTTCAGCCGCAATGATAACATTACATAAAATATGGAATTCTGTTTATTTCAGATCTGATTAAAAAATGGTGATTATTTTAGTCAATTAAATATCAAAATCTGTATATATTACTTATGAAAAATCTCCTTTTAGATTTTAACCCATGATAAAATGAATTTTGGGTTATTTCATTTTATAAAAATCATGAAAATCTGAGTGGTAACTTTCTTAAATGAAATACGGAATTTTCTATATTTCACATATGAAAACGTTGGCATTGGTTTTCTTATATATTTCTTTCAGAAAATAGTTATGGAATTGGGATTATCTCTATTTTACAAAAGAAAATCTGTGTAATAGACTCCAGTTTAATCCACCTCGTTAGAACTGATTCAAGTGTATTCTTTGTAATTCCTGAGTAATACTCCATTGAGTAAATGTACCACAGTTTTCTTATCCATTCGTCTGCAGATGGACATCTAGGTTGCTTCCATGTCCTGGCTATTATAATCAGTGCTGCGATCAACATTGGAGAACATGTGTCTCTTTCGATTCTGGTTTCCTCGGTGTGTATTCCCAGCAGTGGGATTGCTGCGTCATATGGCCATTCTATTTCCACTTTTGTAAAGAATCTCCAAACTGTTCTCCATAGTGGTAGTACTAGTTTACATTCCCAGCAACAGTGTAAGAGGGTTCCCTTTCCTCCACACCGTCTCCAGCATTGATTGCTTGTAGACGCTTGTATAGCAGCCATTCTGACTGGCATGAAATGGTACCGCATTCTGGTTTTGATTTGCATTTCTCTGATTATGAGTTGAGCATTTTTTCATGTGTTTGTTAGCCATCTGTATGTCTTTATTGGAGAAATGTTTGTTTAGTTCTTTGGCCCATTTTTTGATTGGGTCATTTATTTTTCTGAAATTGAGGTGCAGGAGTTGCTTGTATATATTTGAGATTAACTCTTTGTCAGTTGCTTCATTTGCTATTATTTTCTCCCATTCTGAAGGCTGTCTTTTCACCTTGCTTAGAGTTTCCTTTGCTGTACAGAAGTATTTGATTTTAATTAGGTCCCGCTTGTTTATTTTTCCTTTTATTTCCAATATTGTGAGATGTGAGTCATGGAGGATCCTGCTGTGATTTATGTCAGAAAGTGTTTGGCATATGTTCTCCTCTAGGAGTTTTATAGTTTCTGATCTTACATTTATTTTTTTTTTTCACATTGGCCATGATTTCATCTTTATTCCAGTTCTGTCCAGATAAAAATACTATTCTCTTCACTACACATATCTTTAATAAAAATTATATTTTACAAATAAAAATATGTAAAACATTTCACATGTAAGATAACTTTTTAAATCTTTTTATAATTTTATTGGAGGCAAATTACTTTACATCAATATATTGATTGGTTTTGCCATATATTGACAAGAATCTGCCCCGGGTATACACGTATTCCCCCTCTTGAACCCCCCTCCCACCTACCTTGTCCCCATATCCTCCCTCCAGGTCATCCCCGTGCACCAGCCCCAAGCATCCTGTATCATGCCTCGAAACTGGACTGGTTATTCAGTTCACATATGATAATATACATTCTACAGTGTCATTCTCCCATATCATCCCACCTTCACCCTCTCCCACAGAGTCCCAAAGACTGCTCCATACACTACACCTATGTCTCTTTTGCTGTCTCATATACAGGGTTATCATTACTGTCTTTTTAAATTCCATATATATGCATTAGTATACTGTATTGATGTTTTTCTTTCAGGCTTACTTCACTTTGCATAATAGGCTCCAATTTCATCCACCTCATTAGAACTGATACAAATACATTCTTTTTGATGGATCAAAAATATTCCATTGTGGATATATACCAAAGCTTTCTTATCCATTCATCTGCAGATGGACATCAAGGTTGCTTCCATGTCCTCACTATTATAAACAGTGCTGCAATGAACATTGGAGTGCATTTGTTTCTTTCAATTCTGGTTTCCTCAGTGTGAACGCCCAGGACTGTTATTACTGGATCATATGGCAGTTCTATTTCCAGGTTTTGAGGAATCTCCACACTGTTCTATATAGTGGCTGTACTAGTTTGCATTCCCACCAACAGTGTAAGAGGGTTCCCTTCTTTCCACACCCTCTCCAGCATTTATTGCATGTAGGCTTCTGAATAGCAGCCATTCTGACTGGTGTGAAATGGTATCTCATTGTGGTTTCGATGTGCATTTCTGTGATTATGAGGGATGTTGAGCATTTTTTCATGTGTTTGTTAGCCATCTGTATGTCTTCCTTGGAGAAATGTCTGTTTAACTCTTTGGCCCATTTTTTGATTGGGTCATTTATTTTTCTGGAATTGAGCTGCAGGGGCTGCTTGTATATTTTGGAGATTGATTCTTTGTCAGTTGTTTCATTTGCTATTAATTTCTCCCATTCTGAAGGCTCTCTTTTCACTTTGCTTATAGTTTCCTGTGCTGTGCAGAAGCTTTTGATTTTAATTAGGTTCCATTTGTTTATTTTTGCTTTTATTTTCAATATTCTGGGAGGTGGACCTTGCAGGATCCTGCTGTGATTAATGTCGGAGAGTGTTTTGCCTAGGTTCTCCTCTAGGAGTATTATAGTTTCTGTTCATACATTTAGCTCTCTAATCCATTTTGAGTTTATTTTGGTTCATGGTGTTAGGTAGTGTTCTAGTTTCATTCTTTTACAAGTGGCTGACCAGTTTTCCGAACACCACCTGTTGAAGAGACTGTCTTTTCTCCATTTTATATTCTAACCTCCTTTGTCAAAGATAAGGTGTCCATAGGTGCATGGGTTTATCTCTGGGCTTTCTATTTTGTTCCATTGATCTATATTTCTGTCTTTAAGCCATGTCTTGATGACTGTGGCTTTGTAGTAGAGCCTGAAGTCCGGCAGGTTAATTCGCCCAGTTCCATTCTTCTTCCTCAAGATTGCTTTGGCTATTCGGGTTTTTTTTTTTTTTTTCCATACGAATTGGGAGATTATTCTAGTTCTGTGAAAAATATCGTTGGTAGCTTGATAGGGATTGTATTCAATGTATAAGTTACTTTGTGTAGTATACTCACTTTTACAATGTTTATTCTTCCAATCCAAGAACACGTTATATTTCTCCATCTATTAGTGTCCTCTTTGATTACTTTCACTATTGCTTTATAGTTTTCTATGTACAAGTCTTTTGTTTCCTTAGGCAGATGTATTCCTAAGTATTTAATTCTTTTCGTTGCAACAGTGAATGGAATAGTTTCCTTAATTTCTATTTTCTCATTATTAGTGTATTGGAATGCAAGGGATTTCTGTGTGCTGATTTTATATCCTGCAACTTTACTGTATTCACTGATTAGCTCTAGTAGTTTCTTGGTAGAATCTTTAGGGTTTTCTGTGTAGAGGATCAGGTCATCAGCGAACAATGAAAGTTTTACTTCTTCTTTTCCAATTTGTATTCCCTTTATGTATTTTCTGCTCTGATTGCTGTGGCCAAAACTTCCAGAACTATGCTGAATAGTAGTGGTGAGAGTGGGCACCCTTGTCTTGTTTCTGACTTTAGGGGAAATGCTTTCAGTTTTTCACCATTGAGGATAATGTTTGCTGTGGGTTAGTCATATATAGCTTTTATTATGTTGAGATATGTCCTTCTATTCACATTTTTCTGGAGAGTTTTTATCATAAATGATGTTGAATTTTGTCAAAGGATTTCTCTGCATCTATTGAGATAATCATATAAGTTTTATTTTTAAGTTTGTTAATGTGGTGTATTACGTTGATTGATTTGTGGATATTGAAGAATACTTGCATTCCTGGGATAAAGCCCACTTGGTCATGATGTATGATCTTAATATGTTGTTGGATTCTGATTGCTAGAATTTTGTTAAGGATTTTTGCATCTATGTACATCAGTAATTTTGGCCTGTAGTTTTCTTTTTTTGTGGGGTCTTTACCAGGTTTTGGGATATGGTGATGGTGGCCTCACAGAATGGGTTTGGAAGTTTCCCTTCCTCAGCATTTTTCTGGAAGAGTTTGAGTAGAATAAGTGTTAGCTCTTCTCTACATTTTTGGTAGAATTCACTGTGAAGCCGTCTGGAACTGGGCTTTTTTTTCCTGGAAGATTTCTAATTACAGCCTCAAATTCCGTGCTTGTGATGTGTCTGCTAAGATTTTCTATTTCTTCCTGGTTCAGCTTTGGAAGATTCTACTTTTCTAAGAATTTGTCCGTTTCTTCCAAGTTATTCATTTTATTGCCATATAATTGCCGATGGTATTCTCTAATATCTTTTGTATTTCTGTGTTGTCAGTTGTGATCTCTCCTTTTTCATTTCTAATTTTATTGATTTGTTCCTTCTTCCTTTGTTTCTTGATGAGCCTGGCTAGTTTTTTGTCAATTTAATTTACCTTCTCAAAGAACCAGCTTTTGGCTTTGTTGATTTTTCCTAAGGTCTCTTTTGTTTCTTTTGCATTTTTTCTGCCCTAATTTTTATGATTTCTTTCTTTCTACTAAACCTGGGGTTCTTCATTTCTTTCTTTTCTAGTTTCTTTAAATGTAGAGTTAGGTTATTTAGTTGACTTTTTCTTGTTTCTTGAGGTGTGCCTTTATTGCTATAAACTTTCCCCTTAACAAAGCTTTCACAGTGTCCCAGCGGTTTTGGGTTGTTTTGTTTTCATTTTCATTCATTTCTATGCATATTTGATTTCTGTTTTGATTTCTTCTATGATATGTTCATTGTTCAGCAGTGTTTTTGTCAGCCTCCATATATTGGCATTTTTAATTGTTTTTCTCCCATAATTGAGACCTAGTCTTACTGCATTGTGATCAGAAAAGATGCTTGGAATTATTTCAATTTTTTTGAATTTACCAAGCCTAGATTTATGACCCAGGATGTGATCTATCCTGGAAAATGTTCCGTGTGCATTTGAGAAAAAGGTGAAATTAATTGTCTTGGGATGAAATGTCCTATAGAGATCTATTAGATCCAACTGGTCAATTGTATCATTTAAATTTTGTGTTTCCTTGTTAATTTTCTGTTTAGTTGATCTATCCATAGGTGTGAGTTGGGTATTAAAGTCTCCCACTATTATTGTGTTGTTGTTAATTTCCCCTTTCATACTTGTTAGTAATTGTCTTACATATTGTGGTGCTCCTATGTTGGGTGCATAAGTGTTTATAATTGTTATATCTTCTTGGATTGATCCTTTGATCATCATGTAGTTTCCTTCTTTATCTTTTTTCACAGCCTTTGTTTTGAAATCTACTTTATCTGATATGAGTATTGCTACTCCTGCTTTCTTTTGGTCTCTATTTTCGTGGAATGTCTTTTTCCAGTTCTTCACTTCCAGTCTGTATGTGTCACTCGTTTTGAAGTGGGTCTCTTGTAGACAACATATTTGGGAGTCTTGTTTTTGTATACATTCAGCCAGACTTGGTCTTTTGGTTGGGGCATTCAACCCATTTATGTTTAAGGTGATTATTGATAAGTATAATCCGTTGCATTTTCTTTATTGTTTTGGGTTCGAGTTTATATACCCTTTCTGTTTTTCCTGTCTAGAGAACTTCCTTTTGTATTTGTGGAGGGCTGGTTTGGTGATGCTGAATTCCCTCAGCTTTTGCTTGTCTGTAAAGCTTTTGATTTCTAATTCATACTTGAATGGGATCCTTGCTGGATACAGTAATCTGGGCTGTAGGTTATTTTCTTTCATCTCTTTAAGTACATCTTGCTATTCCCTCCTGGCCTGAAGAGTTCCTGTTGAAAGATCAGCTGTTATCCTTATGGGAATCCCCTTGTGTGTTATTTGTTGGTTTTCCCCTGCTGCTTTAAATATTTTTTGTGCTTGATCTTTGTTAGTTTGATTAATGTTTGTCTTGGACTATTTCGCCTTGGGTTTATCCTGTTAGGAACTCTCTGGGTTTCTTGTACTTGGGTGATTATTTCCTTCCCCATTTTAGGGAAATTTTCAACTATTATCTCCTCAAGTATTCTCTCACCATCTTTCTTTTTGTCTTCTTCTTCTGGGACTCCTATGATTCGAATGTTGGGTGTTTCACATTGTCCCAGAGGTCTTTAATATTGTCCTCATTTCCTTTAATTCGTTTTTCTTTTTCCATCTCTGTTTCATTTATTTCTACAATTCTATCTTCTAGCTCTCTTATCCTGTCTTCTGTCTCTGTTATTCTACTGTTTGTTCCCTGGAGAGTGTTTCTGATCTCATCTATTGTATTATTCATTGTATATTGACTATTTTTATTTCCTCTAAGTCCTTATTAAACCTTTCTTCCATCTTCTCAATCCTTTTCTCCACTTTCTTTATCTGTAACTCCATTTTGCTTTCCAGATTTTGAATCATTTTCACAATTAAAATTTGAAATTCTTTATCAGGTAGGTTCCCTATGTCTTTCTCTTTTGTTTGTGTTGGTGGGCCTTTATCCTGTTCCTTTACTTGCTGGGTTTTTCTCTGCCTCTTCATCTTGATTATGTTGCTGTGCTTGGGGTGGCCTTTCCGTCCTCTGGCAGTTTGTGTAGTTCTCTTTATTATGTAATTACCTCATTGTGTGTGGGATTGGATGGCTGACTTGTCAAGGTTCCCTGGTTTGGGAAGCTTGTGTCAGTGTTCTGGTGGGTGGAGCTGGATTTCTTCGCTCTGGACTGCAGTGAAGTGTCCAATAATGGTTTTGAGATGTCAATGGTTGGGGTGGCTTTGGGTAGCCTGTATGTTGAAGCTCAGGCCTCTTATCCTGTGTTGCTGGAGAATTTGCGTGGTATGTTTTTCACTGAAACTTGTTGACCCTTGGGTGGTGCCTGGTTTCAGTGTATGTATGGAGGCATTTGATGAGCACCTATCAATTAATGTTCCCTGGAACAGATCTCTGGTGTTCTCAGGATTTGGACTTAAGCCTCTGCCTCTGGTTTTCAGTCTTATTCTTGCAGTAGGCTCAAGACTTCTCCCTCTGTTACTTCCAAGGCAGTTTCTTCTTTTGTAAAAGCTCATCCATTTGCTGATCACTTCAGTGTCAAATTTCCATCCTGACACCAGGGAGCAGTGGTGGACAGTTTTGTTTTTTTCACTTTCTCACCTGTTCAGTCGTGCTGTGGGGAGGAAGCAACGCTGCTAACAAATATCACTGGCATCTGTGGGGAGTGCTCACAGTGTCTCGACTATTCTGGGAATGCTCCCGCTCGCGGCATGTGTGCTTTCCCTGTTTATGCTGCTCAAGCTCTGGGTTGCTCTGCTGGGAGCTGTCTGTGGCTAGCACTGGTTTGCATGTACTTCCCAGGTATGAGCAGTTCCAGTTCAGGTCCTGAAGTACTCCACAAAAGCGCAGACTTTGCCTGGGCCTGTGTTTTGTGCCTTCCGCGGTCCGAGCAGCTCAGTTGACCAGGCATTTGGTGAGCACAGTCGCTGCCACTTATTGTCTCCCTGGTCCTGCTGCTCGGTTTTCTGAGTGTACAACCGGCGCACCTTCTCAGGCAAATATCAACCTGCCTGAACCCAAGAAGTCTTGGTTAGCAAGGAAGCCTACCTGCAGCTTGGTATGGGAAGCCTCTCTGGGGCCTCGGCTGCACCTTCTGGCGCTCGCCACCCTCCCTGCCTTTCCCGGTGGGGGCTTGGGGATGGGCCGCTCGCAACCGGCTCGCTCTGCTCTGTCCTTTGTTCTGTGAGTGGGGCTGGCAGAGTCTTCAGTTCAGTTCAGTTCAGTCTCTCAGCCGTGTCCGACTCTCCGCGATCTCATGAATCACAGCACGCCAGGCCTCCCTGTCCATCACCACCTCCCGGAGTTCACTCAAACTCATTTCCACAGAGTCGGAGATGTCATCCAGCCATCTCATTCTCGGTCGTCCCCTTCTCCTCCCGCCCCCAACCTTTCCCAGCATCAGAGTCTTTTCCAGTGAGTCAACTCGTCGCATGAGGTGGAAAAAGTATTGCAGTTTCAGCTTTAACATCAGTCCTTCCAGTGAATACCCAGGATTGATCTCCTTTAGAATGGAGAGGCAGAGTCTTAGGTTGGGGCTTTTTCCTGCACAGTCTGGTTATCTGCCTCCCATTAGCATCCCCAGCTTGTCCTCAGGGCGTTCATGACTGGCCCTTTCTCTAAGCGCTGCTGCTGCACCTCCCTACCCAGCCCCGAAGTGTTAGTGGGGGGTGCGGGCGTCTGCACTGCTTCTCCTCTGAGAATTTCTTCTGGGCACTTAATCTGTGGGTTTTATTTATTTAGGTCTTCCCCCCCCCCCCAGTTATGTGGCACTCTGAGGTTCCAAGGCTGTCCACAGACTCAGCCGTGTTTCCAGGTGTTTGGAAATCTCTCTCTCTCTCTTTTTTAAGCCACCTTTCCCAGGATGGAGCTCTGTCCCTCCCTCTTTTGTCTTTCTTTTTATCTTTTATACTATTTCTTACCTCCTTTTGAAGACTATGGGCTGCTTCTCTGGGTGCCTGATGTCCTCTGCAGGTATTCAGAAGTTGTTTTGTGGGATTTACTCAGCGTTCAAATGTCCTTTTGCTGATTTTGTGGGGCAGAACATGGTTGGCCCATCCTATTCCTCCGCCTTCTTCCCGTGTTCCCTCCTACATTTAGATCTTTAATGCATTTTGAGTTTATTTTCATGTATGGTGATAGGGAATGTTTTAGATTCATTCTTTTTCCAGTTTTCCCAGCACCACTTTTTCAGGAGATTGTCTTTTCTCCATTGAATATTCTTGCCTCCCTTGTCAAAGATAAGGTGTCCATAGGTGCATGGATTTATCTCTTGGTTTTGTATTTTGTTCCATTGATCTATATGTCTGTCTTTAGGGCAGTACCATACTTTCTTTGTGACTGTGGCTTTGTAGTAGAGCCTGAAGTCCGGCAGGTTGATTGCACCAGTTCCATTCTTCTATCTCAAGATTGCTTTGGCTCTTCGAGGTTTTTTGTGTTTCCATACTAATTGTGAAATTATTTGTTCTAGCTCTGTGAATAACACCATTGGTAGATTGATAGCGATTGCATTGAACTTATAAATTACTTTGGGTAATATGTTCATTTTCACAATATTTATTCTTCCAATCCATGAACACGGTATATTTCTCCATCTATTAGTGTCCTCTCTCATTTCTTTCACCAGTGTTTTATAGTTTTCTATATACAGGTCTTTTGTTTCTTAAAGTAGATATAGACCCAAGTATTTTCTTCTTTTCGTTGCAAAGGTGAATAGAATTGTTTCCCTAATTTCTCTTTCTATTTTCTCATTATTAGTGTATAGGAATGTAGGGAATTTCTGTGTGTTGATTTTATATCCTGCAACTTTACTATATTCATTGATTAGCTCTAGTAATTTTTTGAAAGAGTCTTTACGGTTTTCTGTGTAGAGGATCATGTCATCTGCAAACATGAGAGTTTTAGTTCTTCTTTTCCAGTTTGGATTCCTTTTATGTCTTTTTCTGCTCTGATCGCTGTGGTCAAAACTTCAAAAACTATGTTGAATAGTAGTGGTGAGAGTGGGCACCCTTGTCTTGTTCCTGACTTTAGGGGAAACGGTTTCAATTTTTCAACATTGAGGATAATATTTGCTGTGGGTTTGCCATATATAGTTATTATTATGTTGAGAACTCTTCCTTCTATTTCCGCCTTCTGGAGGGATTTGATGATAAATTGATGCTGAATTTTCTCAAAGGCTTTCTTTGCATCTATTGAGATAATCATATGGTTTTTATTTTTCATTTTGTTACTGTGGTATATTGCATTGATTGATTTGTGGATATTGAAGAATCCTTGCATCCCTGGGATGAAGCCCACTTGGTCATGATGTATGATCTTTTTAATGTGTTGTTGGATTCTGAATGCTAGAATTTTATTAATGATTTTAGTTTCTATGTTCATCACTGATATTGGTCTGTAGGTCTCTTTTTGTGACATCTTTGTCTGGTTTTGGTATTAGGGTGATGGTGGCCTCATAGAATAAGTTTGGAAGTTTACCTTCCTCTGCAATTTTCTGGAAAAGTTTGAGTAGGATAGTTATTAGTTCGTCTCTAAATTTTTGGTAGAATTCAGCTGAATCACAGATGGAATCCATGAAAAAAAATGAATTGCCCATATTCCATTTAGGAAAATATGGGCCAAAATTCCAATTGTCTGAATTTCACAATTGAAAATCTCGCTCTGATTTTCCTACATGAAATATGGATTTCTATATTTTCCATATTTGAAACTCTATGCATGGTGCTTTTCTCAATGAAGTATGAAATCATTTTCTTTCATATCACCTACACAGGTGTCAGATTTCCTAATAGAAATATGGAATTACTTATTTCACATAGGCTAATCGATGCCTTTATTTCTATTTAAAATATCAGTTCTCTACAATTTACATATGAATATTTGGTGAAGATTTTTTTCCTACTTACATATAGAATTTTCTATACTTAACAGCTAAAAATCAGGATAGTTATTTTTCCTACAAGGAATGAGGCGTTCTTTTTCTTGAACAAGAACATGTGGGTGCAGATTATCCTACATAAAAAATTGAAGTCTCTGCTTTTCTATTCTTTACCATCTATGCCACTAGGGAACTTGAATGGTTTTAGGAAGACTTGCAAGCTCTTTCTAAAATTAATGCCGAGAAAAGATGCCCATTTCATTACAGGGTTCTGAAATGTAAAAACAGAGAATCAAAAGATACCTGGTGCAATGGGCATGTTTGGCCTTGGTGTATGAAATGAGGTGGGACAATGACTAACAATGTTTTGGCAAATAGAAGGGATAAAAATGAAAATAGTGACAGACAGTTTTCTTCGGCTGTAAAATCTCTGGGGACATTGATTACATCCAGGAAAATAAAAGACCTTGCTCCTGGGAAGAAAAGCTACGATAAGCCTAGACATAGACACAATGTACTGAAAAGGAGAGATATCTCTTTGGCAATAAAGGTAAATATAGTCAGAGATTTGGTTTTACCAATAGACATGTACGGATGTGCTAGTTTCACTGTATAGAAGGCTGAGTGCCAAACAATTGAGGCTTTTCAACTGGATGCGAAAAATGGCTCTTGAGAGATCCTTGTCCAGCAAGGAGATCAACTCCATCCGTCCTAAAGGAAACTAACCCTAAATATCCATTGGAAAGACTGAGGTTGAAGTGGAAATTCCAATACTTTGGCTACCCTGGTGGGAAGAAATAAAACATGGGAAAAGATTGAGGTTCTGCCTTGTCACTGAAAAAAATAATTATTAATATTGGCTCTGATATGGGTAGATGGAGGACAGGAGGAGAAGGGGACGACAGGGGGATAGCATCACTTGACTCCATGAACATGAGTCTCAGCAAAGTGTTGGAGACAGTAAGAATAGGGAGGTCTGGAGTGCTGCTGTCCACAGTCTTGCAAACAGTTGGATATGACTGAGTGACAGGATATCACCAACAACTGTATTTCACATATTTCAATCGAAATGAGATTTTCAATCTTGAAACATGGAGTTCTCTATATGTCCATAGAAAAATTAGATATTCCTGCTTTCTCTACTTCATTAATCAATGTCTTGGTACAGAACTTACCTCTTAAACTATGATAGTTTGAATATATCATGCAACAAAATCTGAATTAAAATATTTTGACATGGAATATGAACATGAAAAATGACATGAAATATTTTACATTTAAATATGAAAATCTAGGGATACATTTTCATATGTGAAATAACATGTGGTTATGGATGCACTGCCAAATTTTCTGTTTCATATATTGAAATCACACCAGATAGTCCTAGATGAAAATAAAATTCTCAGTTTCACATAAGAAACATTATGTTCAGGATTTAGGACATGAACTATGAAACTCTCTATAATTCACGTATGAAAATTTGGGGACATATTTTTCAATTAAAAGTAGGGAATTTTCTGTGTATCATATGAAAGTATGGACACAAAATTTTCTGCATGAATTAGGAAACCTTGATGTAATTTTCAGATTTCTCATTTGGAAGTCCTTCTGCTGCTTTCTGTCATGAAATACAGATTGCTGTGTATTTCATATTTGAAAAATGGCATCCCTTTTGCTACAAAAAATATGGAATCTTCTATTTCATATAAGACAATGTGATTTTAATGATTGAGCAATAAAATTCTCTATATTTCACCGAAATAATCTTCCGACAAGAAATATGAAACCTGGTATACTTTACATTTGAAAATCTGAGGACAGATTTGCTCATATGAATTACAAAGCCTCTATTACTTACATTTGAAAACCTGTGTCAGATTTTTCGCACATAAAATACAGAATTGTCCATGATTCAGAAGAGCTGACTCATTTGAAAAGAACCTGATGGTGGGAAAGATTAAAGGCAGGAGAAGGGGATGACGGAGAATGAGATGGTTAGATGGCATCATGGCTTAAATGGACATAAGTCTGGTTAAACTCTCAGAGTCGGTGATGGACAGGGAGGCCTGACATGCTGTGGTCCATGGGGTCGCTAAGAGTCAGACACGACTGAGCACCTGAACTGAACTGATGATTCAAAAATTAAGATCTTGGACGAGCAGAAAGATATAGAAGTGACCTATTTCTCGTCTGACTGTCTGATACCTGATTTCCCTATTTAAATATATAATTCTCTGTGTTTCGTTGATGAAAGTCCATGTGAAATTTTCCCAAAATGAAATACGGAATAAACTCTATGTGTCACATATTTCTGACATGAAATATGGTAGTCTTTATAATTTTTATTTCACCCTTTAGGTGTAGCTATTTCTAGCTGATATATGGAATTCTCTGTATTTCACTATTTAGATCTGCTATCAGATGTACCTGCATGCAATATGGAATTCTCTATATTTCACACATAAAAATGATGACTTTAAACATGAAATAAGTATTTTTGTTCATTTCACATAAAAAACCAGGGTACAGATTTTCTGACAATACATATGATCTGTATATAGTTCAGATGTTGGTAATTTGATCTCGGTTCCTCTGCCTTTTCTAAAACGAGCTTGAAAAGACAGAGGAATGAGAGATCAAATTGCCAACATCTGCTGGATCGTTGGAAGAGCAAGAGAGTTCCAGAAAGACATCTATTTCTTCTTTATTGACTATACCAAAGCCTTTGACTGTGTGGATCACAATAAACTGTGGAAAATACTGAAAGAGATGGGAATACCAGCCCACCTGACCTGTTTTTCAGAAACCTATATGCAGATCAGGAAGCAACAGTTAGAACTGGACATGGAAAAACAGAGTGGTTCCAAATAGGAAAAGGAGTACATCAGGTTGCTTATTGTCACCCTGCTTATTAAACTTATATGTGGAGTACATCATGAGAAACTCTGGGTAGGAAGAAGCACAAGCTAGATTCAAATTGCCGGGAGAAATATCAATAACTGGAGCTATGGTGATGACACCACCTTTATGGCAGAGAGTGAAGAGGAACTGAAAAGCGTCTTGATGAAAATGAAAGAGGAGAGTGAAAAGTTAGCTTAAAGCTCAACTTTCAGAAAACTAAGATCATGGCATCTGGTCCCATCACTTCATGGAAATAGATGGAGAAACAGGGGAAACAGATTCAGACTTTACTTTGGGGTGCTCCAAAATCACTTGAGTGAACTCTGGGAGTTGGTGATGAACAGGGAGGCCTGGTGTGCTGTGATTCATGGGGTCTCAAAGAGTCGGACACGACTGAGCGACTGAACTGAGCTGAGCTGAACTGAAAATCACTGAAGATGGTGCTTGTGGGCATGAATTTAAAAGACGTTTACTCCTTAAAGGGAAAGTTATGACCAACCTAGATAGCATATTAAAAAGCAGAGATATTACATTGTCAATAGAGATCCATCTGGTCAAGGCTATGGTTTTTCCAGTGGTCTTGAATGGATGTGAGCTCTGGACTGTGAAAAAGGCTGAGTGCTGAGAAATCGATGCTTTTGAACTGTGGTTTTGGAGAAGGGTCTTGAAAGTCCCTTTGACTGCAAGGAGATGCAACCAGTCTATCCTAAAGAGATCAGTCCTGGGTATTCATTTGAAGGACTAACTTTGAAATTGAAACTCCAATATTTTGCCACTTCATGAGAAGAGCTGACTCATTGGAAAAGACCCTGATGCTGGGAGGTATTGAGGGCAGGAGGAGAAGGGGATGACAGTGGATGAGATGGCTGGACAGCGTCACTGACTCAATCGAAATGAGTTTGGGTAAACTCCGGGAGTTGGTGATTCACAGGAAGGCCTGGGGTGATGTGTTTCACGGGGTCACAAAGAGTTGGACATGACTGAGTGACTAAACTGATAGTTGATTTGAGAACTGGAAGCCTTAATAAATATCAGATTTTCTTGCACCTACAGCCATCATGGGAATGCAATTCAGCATATCAATATAACAGGTTAAATATTTTAAAAAGCCTAAATTCCTGTGAATGAAGAACTATTGTTTTTAAAGTAAATAATAAAGGGGATTTAAAAGATCACACAGATTGCCATTCATCCATAACAGATAGGTAAAAGACGTTGTGTGACAAATACAATGAACATCTCAAAGAAGCAATACAATAGAATTAAATACAACAAATTAAAAACACTAGAATATATAAAATGCACAAGTACTAGACAGCGTTGGTTGTTGATGGTTCTGTCCCACCTCTTTTATGGTAATTTTTTTGGGGGGAAGATTTTTCAATCTTTATACATGTACATATGCAGCAAACTATAATATACACTCACTTTAATTTTTATTGCTGCTTTCTTAATAAGTGTGTTATGAATTTAGATATAGTTTTCTGAGATTTGCATTGCATTTGTCATTAAGGTGTACACAATTTTAGTTCTACTTTTGACTTCCAAGATAATGTGAGATTCATTAAGAATAATGATGTGTAAAAAAAGATTATACTTTTAAAACTTAATTATTTTTTTGGAGAATACTGGCTTTACATTATTTGGTTAGTTTCTCCCCTAAAGCAAAATTAGGGAATGCTGCAGTCCTTCGGGTCATGAACACTAGTAAACGAGATAGTGACTAAACAGCAACCACACATCTATCTCCAAGTTTTTTACTTCTTCCTAAATCTGGTCACCACAGAGCATTAAGTAGACTTCCCTGTGCTATACATATAGATCAAAAGTATATATGTTTCTGTTGCAATCTCCCAATTTCTAAACCACCAGGCATTACATCATTGATAACCGTATATTTCTTCTCCGTTGCTGTGTCCCTATCTATGCTTCTCATAGAGAATCATCTATTCCAGTTTTACCTAGATCCCATATATTTGTGTTAATATGTGATATTTCTTTTCCTCTTTTGACTTAGCTTCATTGTATCTGACACTGTCTCTTTCCTTCTACATCTATGCAATTTACCTCATTTCATTCCATCTTAAGACTCTGATATGTATGTACCAACTCATTTTATCCATTCCTCTGTAGACGGATATTTCTGTTGCTTCCATGTCCTGCTATTGTAAATACTGCTGCTATCAATAATGAGGTTGTACATCTTTTGGAATTATGAGTTTCCTCATGAAAATTATTGACAATTATTGGGATTTCTTGATCATATGGTAGCTTCATTCTTATTGCTAAATGAACCCTGTTCTATTCTCCATTTTAATCGATCAATGTGCCTTCCTAGCAACAAAACAGGGTTGTTCTGTTTACTCCATACCGTCTCCAGAATTTGTTTTGTGTGGATTATTTTTCATATGAGTATTCTGACAAATATAAATTGATATCCTCATTGAAGACTTTATTTCACTAACTTACAGTTAGTGATGCTGAGTATCTTTTCCATTATTGTTGGATAGCTGTCTTCTTAGGAGAAATGTACATTTTATCATCTATTCATTTGTTCCAATTCGATTGTTTGTTTTGCTATTATTGAGTCACATTAGATGATTCCATATTTTGGATATTCTTCAGTTGTCATTATCTTCAGTTGCAAAATTTTTTCCCATACTGAAACTTCATTTTTGTCTTGCTTATGGGTTGGCTGTGAAAATTGTTTAAGTTTAATTCTCTTTAATTTTGGTTTTATTTTCATTTCCCAAGGAGGTAGGTCAGAAAAAATAAAAGTTGCTGCTGCATTTCATGTCACAATGTATTCTACCTATTCTTTCCTCAAATATTATTGATTTACAGTTTCTGGCCTTATATGTAGGTCTTTAACTCATCTTGAATTTGTCTTTTTCTATGGTGCTAAGGAGTTACTGAACTGCACTGCACTGAAAGGAGTGACTAAATGTGATCCACTGGAGGAGTGAATGGCTAACCACCCCATTATACTTGCTACAGGACCTCCATGAACTATATAAAAAGGTAGCAAGGTATGACTCCAAAACATGAGTCTCCCAGGATGGTAGGTGCCAAATATGCTGCTTGGGAGGAGCAGAGGGTAATAACTAATATTTCCAGAAAGCAATAAATGGTTGCCCCAAAGTGGAAATAAACCTCATTGTTTATATGTCTGGAGATGAAAGTAAAACGGAAAGCTGTAAAGAACAGTATTTCAGGGCAACCTGGAATGTTAGATCCATGAACAATTTAAATTGAATGGAGTATAATAGGAGACGACGATAGCCAGGTCATTACAAAAGACCCTGATTCTGGGAAAGATTGAAGGCAACAGAAGAAGGAGAAAAGAAGGTGAGATGATTGGATGGCATCACTTATGCAATGCATATGAACTCGGGCAAACTCCAAGAGGTGGTGAGGGACAGGAAGGACTGGCATGCTGAAATTCATGGCATCCTGAAAAGTCTGACACAACTCGGCCACAGAAGAATAACCAGGTACTGTTCTAACTGTAATCTTTTACTTTTAGCTGTCCAGATTTTCCAGCTTAACTTGTCAGATAAATTATCTTCTTGTCATTGTATATTGTTGCATTCTTTGTCAGAGATTAGGTGATCATTTGGGCAAGAGCTTATCTTAGGGTTTACTATCTGTTCCATTGGCTTTAATCCCCATATTGTGCCAATTGCATGCTAGGTTGAAAACTACAGGTTTTTGTATAAACTGAAGTGAGGAAACCTGAGTCCTGAAGATCAGTTTTTCTTTCTTCAGTTTGCACGATTATTCAAAGTCTTTGTGTTTCCATTAAGTTGTAAAGAATTTGTTGTTGTTGCTCTATTTCTGTGAAAAATGTCATTGGTAATTTAATAGGAATGACATTGAATCTGCAAATTCATTTTTGTAGTGTAGCTATTTTCACATATTGATTTTTATAGTCCAAATAATACTTTATCTCTCATTCCATTTGTGTCATCTCTGATTTACCTCATGCATACCTTACTCTTTTCGGGCCATAAATCTTTTCTCTGGTTAGGCAGGCTCATTCTAAAGGATTTTTATTTTTCTTGTTACAATGGTGAATCAGATTGTTTCCTTAATCTTTGTTTTTTTCTTTTCTCTTATTATTTATAGGAATACAGGTGAGTTCTTCCTGTTTATTTCTTTTCCAACGACATCTGTATTATTTTTCTGGTGCAATCTTAGAAGTCGCTGAAATGTAACTTTTATCAGCAAACAGTGACATTTTTATGTCTTGTTTTTCAGTTTGCTGGTAATTTATTTTTTCCTTCGCTGATTGGTGTAACTAGGAGTACCAAGATTATGTTGAATAGCAGTGGTGAGAGAGGCAAACTTTGTTTTTTTCACAACCGTAGGCAACATGCTTTCAGGTTCCACCTCTGAGAAACATCGTAGTGCTGGGTTTATTCATACATGGTCTTTATTAATTTGAAGATGATACTCTCTGTTCCACTTTCTGTACAGCTTTTATCATAAATGAGTCTTTAATTTTGTCAAAGGTGTTTTCTGTATCTGTATCTTAGATGTATTCAAGACCTCTCCTTGGAAACGTTTGTTATCTTTCATTGTTCTTTTCTCCTCTTGCCACCTGAGGCAAAGTGCTGTCTCATTAGAGAATGCTCTGAACTGGGAAAAATTGAAGGTAAAAAGGGATGTGAGTAGCAGATGATGAGAGGGTAAGAAAGCATCACCAACTCTGTGGACATGAGTCTTAACAAATTCTGGGAGATAGGGAAGGTAAGACTGATGGGACACGGTCCATGAGGTGGCAAAGGGATGGGCATGAATAACTGACTGAACAACAATTGCAAAACATTCTTTCCTGTTATTGACAGTAACAGTTATTCGTGACTACTTCATTTTCTATCCCACCATACCCTTTCTCTATCTCAGTTGCACTAATTTCACCACGTACCATGCAAAGATTCAGCCACATTTGCTGTCATTATTGTCCCCTAAGTGGAACAAAATATATGTGATTTCTCAACTACACATGATCCAGTGGTCCTAACCATTCTCCAGCATCCATTTATTTTCCTCAGAAACTCTCTACCTTGCTATAGACAGAGAAAATTTTCACTCATTAGTTAAGCCATGCGATAGAAAGCAAGTTCTTGAGAATAAATACCCTTGAAGGATTCTCTTTTCTAACTTTGTCTCATACTTCACATTGTTCGCTTAAGTCTCATTTCTTCAATCACAATGAAGTTTCAGTGTGTTCTGTTCTTCTCAGTCTCACTGTCTGTGCAGACACTGTTCTTCCGTTTTCCTTGATTTATCTTTTGATTAATGTCTCTGAGATCTTATTTTAAATTCCTCAGGAACCTCTTTTTCACTTTACAGATCATTTTGAGATTTTAATTTTAGATTGACCTTTTTGATGACCTTTGATGGACTGTCCTCTTCAAAAGGAATATTTTATTACAACCCACATCTATTTTAGCTTGTGATTCTACTCACCTCTATTCAGGAGTAAAGTATTTTATTTGAGTAATACAACCTGAATGGGTGTGCATCTTAGTCAATGAGTTATGCCCAACTCTGCAAACTTATGGACCGCAGCCCAACAAACTCGTCTGCCCATGGACATTCCAGGCAAAGATATTGGAGTGGATTGCCATTTCCTTTTCCAGGGCAACAAGAATACTGGAACTAATAAGAAATATAATTCTTCAGCTTATAAATCTTAATAAATTCTGAATTTGCGGAGAGAATTCACCCCAAAGAAAAAGAGTATCTTGATTGAAAGTTAAAGTCACCAACTTTTGTTGTCTTTCCCACAATCAGGTTAAAAAAAATCATTAGCATATCTGAAAAGCATATTTTTCAATTATTAATATGGCTAAGGAATATTAAAAAGAAAGGCAAAAAGAAATCTCAGGGATCTATATCATGGTTAGTAAATAGAGGCATATAATGGCATTTTTCTTCAAGAGAAATTGAAGCTAGAATATAAATCTTTCTCACTTTCTTTTTCTTGGTGAATGTTACTTGGCATTCCGATGGTAATTTTTCATAAGGATCCCTTCAATCAGGGTCCATACTTGTTTTTCTATTGAATTATTGGTGAGGACTTTGAGGAAAAATGAAATGAGGGAAGCAAGATACAACAGAGTGAAACTGAATCCAATCTCAGGTGGAGGCAAAATTTCACTGGGTGCAGAATTTTCTACATCAAATGTGTAATTGTGTATATTTTACATATGAACGTACTAGTGCAGATTTTCATCTTCATATATGGAATTCTCGATATATCGTGTATGAAAATCTGAGTGAAATTTTTCAGACAACACATGAAACTTTGCATATTTGGAATTAAAGGATTCTTCAATATTCACAAATCAATCAATGTAATACACCACAGTAAAAAAAATGAAAAATAAAAACCATATGATTATCTCAATAGATGCAGAGAAAGCCTTTGATAAAATTCAACATCCATTTATGATAAAAACCCTCCAGAAGCCGGGAATAGAAGGAACATTCCTCAACATAATAACAGCTACATACAACAAACCCACAGCAAACATTATCCTTAATGGTGAAAAATTGAAAGTGTTTCCCCTAAAGTCAGGAAAAAGATAAGTGTTCCCACTCTCACCATTACTATTCAACATAGTTCTGGAAGTTTTGGGCACACCAATCAGGGCAGGAAAAGACATAAAAGGGATCCAAATTGGAAAAAAAGTTAAATTCTCACTGTTTGCAGATGACATGATCCTCTACACAGAAAACCCTAAAGACTTTACTAGAAAATCACTAGAGGTAATCAATGAATACAGTAAAGTTGAGGATATAAAATCAACACAAAGAAATCTCTTGCATTCCTATACAGTAATAATGAGAAAATAGGGAAATTAAGAAAAAAATTCCATTCACCGTTGTAACGGAAAGAATAAAATACTTAGGAATGTATCTACCTAAAGAAACAAACAAACAAAAAACTATGTATAGAAAACTATAAAACACTGGTGAAAGAAATTAGAGAGGACATTAATAGTTGGAGATATATTTCCTGTTTATGGATTGGAAGAATAAATATTGTGAAAATGAATATATTACCCAAAGTAATATAGGTTCAGTGCAATCCTTATCAAGCTGCTGCTGCTGCTGTGTCACTTCAGTCGTGTCCAACTCTGGTGACCCCATAGACGGAAGACCACCAGGCTTCCCCTTCCCTGGGATTTTCCAGGCAAGAATACTGCAGTGGGTTGCCATTTCCTTCTCCGATGTGTGAACGTGGAAAGTGAAAGTGAAGTCATTCAGTCATGTACGACCCTTAGCGACCCCACGGACTGCAGCCTACCAGGCTCCTCCATCCATGGGGTTTTCTAGACAAGATTACTAGAGTGTCTTGCCATTGCCTTCTCCGCCTTATCAAGCTCAGTTCAGTTCAGTCGCTCAGTCGTGTCCGACTCTCCGCGACCCCATGAATCACAGCACGCCAGGCCTCCCTGTCCATCACCAACTCCCGGAGTACACTCAAACTCATGTCCACAGAGTCGGGGATGCCATCCAGCCATCTCATTCTCCGTCGTCCCCTTCTCCTCCCGCCCCCAACCTTTCCCAGCATCAGAGTCTTTTCCAGTGAGTCAACTCGTCTCATGAGGTGGCCAAAGTATTGGAGTTTCAGCTTTAGCATCAGTCCCTCCAATGAACATCCAGGATTGATCTCCTTTAGAATGGACTGGTTGGATCTCCTTGCAGTATAAGGGACTCTCAAGAGTCTTCTCCAACACCACAGTTCAAAAGCATCGATTCTTCGGCGATCAGCTTTCTTCACAGTCCAACTCTCACATCCATACATGACCACGGGAAAAACCATTGCCTTGACTAGACGGACCTTGGTCGGCAAAGTAATGTCTCTGCTTTTTAATATACTATCAAGGTTGGTCATAACTTTCCTTCCAAGGAGCAAGCGTCTTTTAATTTCATGGCTGCAATCAGCATCTGCAGTGATTTTGGAGCCCAAAAAAACAAAGTCTGACACTGTTTCCACTGTTTTTCCATCTATTTCCCATGAAGTGATGGGACCAGATGCCATGATCTTCGTTTTCTGAATGTTGAGCTTCAAGCCAACCTTTTCACTCTCCTCTTTCACTTTCATCAAGAGGCTTTTGAGTTCCTCTTCACTTTCTGCCATAAGGGTAGTGTCATCTGCATATCTGAGGTTATTGATATTTCTCCCAGCAATCTTGATTCCAGCTTGTGCTTCTTCCAGCCCAGCATTCCTCATGATGTACTCTGCATATAAGTTAAATAAGCAAGGTGACAATATACAACCTTGACGCACTCCTTTTCCTATTTGGAACCAGTCTGTTGTTCCATGACCGGTTCTAACTGTTGCTTCCTGACCTGCATACAGGTTTCTCAACAGGCAGGTCAGGTGGTCTGGGATTCCCATCTCTTTCAGAATGTTCCACAGTTTATTGTGATCCACACAGTCAAAGGCTTTGGCATAGTCAATGAAGCAGAAATAGATGTTTTTCTGAAACTCTCTTGCTTTCTCCATGATCCAGCGGATGTTGGTAATTTGATCTCTGGTGCCTCTGCCTTTTCTAAAACCTGCTTGAACATCTGGGAGTTCACGGTTTACATACTGCTGAAGCCTGGCTTGGAGGATTTTGAGCATGACTTTACTAGCGTGTGAGATGAGTGCAATTGTGCGGTAGTTTGAGCATTCTTTGGCATTGCCTTTCTTTGGGATTGGAATGAAGACTGACCTCTTCCAGTCCTGTGGCCACTGCTGAGTTTTCCAAATCTGCTGGCATATTGAGTGCAGCACTTTCACAGCATCATCTTTCAAGACTTGAAATAGCTCAACTGGAATTCCATCACCACCACTAGCTTTGTTCATAGTGATGCTTTCTAAGGCCCACTTGACTTCACATTCCAAGATGTCTGGCTCTAGGTCAGTGATCACATTATCGTGACTATCTTGGTCGTGAAGATCTTTTTTGTACAGTTACACCAAGAGTATTTTTCACAGAGCTAGAACAAATAATTTCACAGTTAGCATGGAAAAACAAAAAACCTCGAATAGCCAAAGCAATCTTGAGAAAGAAGAATGGAACTGGCGGAATCAACCTGCTGGACTTCAGGCTCTACTACAAAGCCACAGTCATCAAGAGAGTTTGATACTGGTATAAAGACAGAAATATAGATCAACGGAACAAAATAGAAAGCCCAGAGATAAATCTATGTACCTATGGACACCTTATCTACGACAAAGGAGGCAAGAATATTCAAAGGAGAAAATACAATCTCCTTAATAAGTGGTGCTGGGAAAACTGGCCAACCACTTGTAAAAGAATGAAACTAGAACACTCCCTAACACCATACACAAAAGTAAACTCAAAATGGATTAAAGATCTAAATGTAAGACCAGAAACTATAAAACTCCTAGAGGAGAACATAGGCAACACCCTCTCCGACATAAATCACAGCAGGATCGTCCATGACCCACCTCCCAGAATATTGGAAATAAAAGCAAAAATAAGCAAATGGGACCTAATGAAAATTAAAAGATTCTGCACAGCAAAGAAAACTATAAGCAAGGTGAAAAGACAAACTTAAAAATGGGAGAAAATAATATCAAATGAAGCAACTGACAAAGAATTAATCTGAAACATATATAAGCAACTCCTGAACTCAATTTCAGAAAAATAAATGGCACAATCAAAACATGGGCCAGAGAACTAAGCAAACATTTCTCCAAAGAAGACATACAGATGGCTAACAAACACATGAAAAAATGCTCAACATCACTCAGAGAAATGCAAATCAAAACCACAATGGGGTACCATTTCATGCCAGTCAGAATGGCTGCTATCCAAAAGTCTACAAGCAAAAAAATTCTGCAGAGGGTTTGGAGAAAGGGCAACCCTCTTACAGTGTTGGTGGAAATGCAAAGTAGTACAACCACTATGGAGAACAGTGTGGAGATTTCTTAAAAAACTTGAAATAGAACTGCCATATGACCCAGCAATCCCACTGCTGGGTATAAACACCGAGGAAACCAGCATTGAAAGAGACACATTCCCTCCAATGTTGATCGCAGCAGGGTTTATAAAAGCCATGGAGGCAACCTGGATGTCCATCTGAAAGCAAATGAATAAGAAAACTGTGGTACATAAACACTATGAAATATTACTCAGCCATAAAAAAGAATGCATTTCAATGAGTTCTAATGAGGTGGATGAAACTGGAGCCTATTGTACCTATTGTACAGAGCAAAGTAAGCCAGAATGAAAAACATAATTACTTATATATGGAATTTAGAAAAATGATAATGATAACCCTGTTTACGAGACAGCAAAAGACACACAGATATATAGAACAGTCTTTTGGACTCTGTTGGAGAGGGCAATGGTGACATGATTTGGGGGAATGACATTGAAACATGTATATTATCATATGTGAAATGAATCGTCAGTCCAGGTTCGATGCATGATACAGGCTGCTCGGGGCTGGTGCACTGGGATGAAGCAGAAGGATGGGATGGGGAGGGATGTGGGAGGAGGGTTCCAGACGGGAAACACATACACACGAGGGGCAGATTCAAGGCAATATATGGAAAAACTGATGCAATAATATAAAGTAACAAAAAAAAAAAGGAAAAAAAGAAATATAGTGTATTCCAGATAGATTTTCACATGTGTAATAATGAAAAATCCATATTTCACGTTAGAAAATTACTGCCAAGATGTTGGTATATGAAATATACAAAATCCACATTACATGTTGGAATATCTGCGAGCAGATATTTATATGTGAAATACAGACTATTCTATAATTCATTACGGAAATTATGAGACTCCATTTTCATATGAAATGCAGATGCTTCTCAATTTTACTTAATAAAATCTGTGATTGCATTGCCATATGAGATACTCAGAGAAAGCCACTTTTCATAACATTCTGCAGCAGGATTTTCATATGTGTAGCACAGAGAATATCGTATTTCATATAGGAATTATTAAACTTAGATTAACACACCTGAACATAAAAAATTCCATGATCCGGGGCCCACTAGTCACTCCCAGGTTTCCAAGTGTGAAATATAAGGATTCTAGGATAAGGTGTGTCCAGATTCTCACATGTTAGTTACCCAAAAGGATGTTATATTTCTTGTTCAATAAAAATACTATGCCCAGATTGTAATATATTGAATCTGGAAAATGTCATGTTTCAGTAGAGAATCTGTCCCCAGATTTTCTCATGCAAAAGATAGAGAAGTCTATATTTTTTATAAGGTAATTTGTGTCCAGGTTTTCTCATGATAAGCACAGAGATTTCCGTATTTCATGTAGGAAAATCAGAGTGCAGCTTTTCATGTGTCATGTTGAAAAGTCTGCATATTTCACGTAAGATAAGATGTGTTCAAAATTTCATATGTGAAATATATAGTATTCCATGTATCAGGGAGTATGTCTGATACCCAGTTATTCATATTTGAAAGGTAGAAAATTCAATATTCCATGTTAAAATTGCAGCTCAGTTGTTCATATAACAAGCATAGAAAATTCCAAATTTCATAATCAAATGTTGTGTTCAGCTTTTCAAATATGAAATAGTATTTATTCCATAATTCATTAGAATAACATGCCCTCTAAACTCAGATTACCAAATTAAAAATATAGGAAAGCCACAATTCATGCTTGAAAATATGAAGTGATATTTTCATATACAAAATATCAAAGGTCCATAACATATGTATGAATATCTTTGTGCAGTCCTGCTTATAAGCATTCAAACTTTCTAATCATATGTTTGAAAATGTATCCACATGTTCTCCTATTAAAAAAAAAAAAAAAACCACAAAACTGTATTTCAGGTCTCAATATTGAACCTATAATGCAACATGTGAAATTCAGAGTTCATATGTCAGATAAAAAAATCACCAGCCTGTCTTATTCCAAATATGCAAAGTTTCCTGTGTTGTCAGAAAACATTCATTCAGATTTTCATATTTGATATATCAAGAATTTCATAATTAAGATGAAAATCTTCACTAGTATGCTCATACGTAAAATATGCATAATTACACATGAGTTGGTGATGGACCAGGAGGCCTGTTGAGCTGTGATTCATGGGGTTACAAAGAGTCGTACATGACTGAGCGACTGAGCTGACCTGAACTGAACTGACACATTTGATGTAGAAATTCTAAACCCAGTGCAATTTTGCCTCCACTTGAGACTAGATTTAGTTTCACTCTGCTGGGCCTTGCTTCCCTCATGCCATTTCTCCCCCAAATCCTCACCAATAATTTACTTCAAAAGCAAGTGTGGGCCCTGATTTAAGGGATCTTGATGAAAATTTACCACTAGGAATGCCAAATAACATTCACCAAGCAAAATAAAGTGAGAAAAATTCATATTCTAGCCTCAATTTCTCTTGAAGAGAAATGCCATTATTTGCCTCTATTTACTATCTATGATATAGATCTCTGAGATTTCTTTTTGCTTTTTTTTTTTTGGTATATTCCTTAGCCTTATTAATAATTGAAAAATATGCTTTTCAGAGAAGCTAATGAATTTTTCTATACCTGATTGTGGAATAGACAACAAAAGTTGGTGATTTTAACTTGCAATCAAAATACTTTTATTCTTTGGAGGGAATTAACTCTTTAAGTTCAGAATTTATTAAATTTTATACGTTAAAATTTTCATTTCTTATTTTTTCCACGGTTCATGTTGTTCTGGGGAAGGAAATGCAACCCACTCCAGTATCTTTGCCTGGAAAATCCCATAGATAGATGATTCTGTTGGGCTGCACTCCATGAAGTTGCAGAGTTGGTCATGACTCAGTGACTAAGTTGCACACCCATTCTTTGTATTATTCAAATACAGTCCTTTACTCCTGAATACAGGTGAGTAAACCACAAGGTAAAAGAGATGTGGGTTGTCATAATTTATCCCTTTTGGAGAGGACAGTCTATCAAAGCACATCAATCAGGTTAATCTATAACTAAAATCTCAAAACGATCTGTACAGTGAGAAAAAGTTTCCAGAGGAATTTAAAATGACATCTCATAGACATTAATAAAAATAGGAAAATCAAGGAAAGCAGAACAGTGTCTGCACAGACAGTGAGACAGAAGAACAGAACACAGCCTGAAACTTCAGTGTGACTGAAGAAATGAGACTTAAACGAACAATGTGAAGACTGAGGCAAAGTTAGAATACAGAATCCTGAAAGGGTATTTATTCTCAAGAACTTGCTTTCTAGCACGTGGCTTGGCTAGTGAGTGACAATTTTCTCTGGCTATAGAAAGGTATAGAGTTTCTGAGGAAAATAAATGGATGCTGGAGAATGGTTAGGACCACTGGATCATGTGTAGTTGAGAAATCACATAAATTTTGGACCATTTGGAGGACAATAATGACAGCAAATGTGGCTGAATCTTTGCATGGGGCGTGGTGAAATTAGTGCAACTGAGATATAGATAGGGTATTGTGGGATAGAAAATGAAGTAGTCACGAATATCTACTACTGTCAATAACAGGAAAGAACGTTTTGTAATTGTTGTTCAGTCAGTTATTCATGCCCATCCCTTTGCCACCTCATGGACCGTGTCCCATCAGTCTTACCTTCCCTATCTCCCAGAATTTGTTCAGACTCATGTCCACAGAGTTGGTGATGCTTTCTAACCCTCTCATCATCTGCTACTCACTTCCCTTTTTACCTTCAATTTTCCCCAGTATCAGAGCATTCTCTAATGAGACAGCACTTTCCATCAGGTGGCCAGAGGAGGAAAGAACAATGAAAAATAACAAACGTTTCCAAGGAGAGGTCTTGAACACATCTAAGATACAGATGCAGGAATCACCTTGGACAAAATTAACCACATATTTATGAAAAACGCTGTACAGGAAGTGGGAACAGAAAGGATCATCTTCAATTTAATAAAGGCCATGTATGCATAAACCCACCATTAAAATGTTTCTCATAGGTGAAAACTGAAAATATGTTGCCTAAGGCCATGAGAAAGATATAGTTTGCCACTCTCACCACAGTTACTCAACATAATCTTGGGTCTGTTAGTTATAGCAATCAGTGAAGAAGAAGAAGAAAAAAAAAATTACCAGCAAACTGAAAAAGAAGAGGTAAAAGTGTCACTGTTTTTTGACATAAGTTATTATGTCAGAGAATCCTGAGATGGCACCAGAAAATTAATAACAGTGACTTTAGGAAAGTTGTTGGATAAAAAAATATAAACAGGAAGAAATCTCCTGCATTCCTATAAATAACAAGAGAAAACCAAAAACAAAATTTAATGAAATAATCTGATTCACCATTGTAACAGGAAAAATAAAATACTTGGGAATAATCCTGCCTAAACTGAAAAAGGACTTTTATGCCAAGAAAAATAAGGTATGGATGAGACAAACAAAAGATGGTACACCCTTTGGAGAGGGTGCAGAGAAAAGGGAACCCTCTTAAACTGTTGGTGGGAATGCAAACTAGTACAGCCACTGTGGAGAGCAGGGTGGAGATTTCTTAAAAATACTGGAAAACAGGTCTGCCACACGACAGAGCAATCCCACTGCTTGGGATACACACTGAGGAAACCAGAATTAAGAAAGATATGTGTACCTCAATGTCCATTGCAGTACTGCTTACAACCGCCATGACATGGAAGCAACCGAGATATCCATTGGCAGATGAATGGATAAGAAAGCTGTGGCACATATACACAATGGAATATTACTCAGCTATTAAAAAGAATGCATTTGGATCAGTTCTAATGAGGTGGATGAAACTAGAGCCTACTTTACAGAGTGAATTAAGTCGGAGAAGGAAACACAATACAGAATATTAACACAAATAGAATTTAGAAAAATGGTAACAATGACCCTCTATTTGAGATTGCAAAAGAGACACAGATGTAAAAAACAGACTTTTGAACTCTCTGTGAGCAGGCGAGGGTGGGATGATTTGAAAGAATAGCATTGAAATATGTCTATTACCATACAAGAAATAGATTACCAGTCCAGGTTTGATGCATGAGACAGGGTGCTCAGGGCTGGTGTACTGGAATGACCCTGAGGAATGGGATGGAGATGGAAGTGGGAGGGGGTTCAGGATAGGGGACACATGTCCACCCATGGTTGATTCATATCAATGTATGGCAAAAACCACTACAATATTGTAAAGTAATCAGCCGCCAATTAAAATAGATACATTTTTTTTAAAAGGTGACAGAAATGGAATAAGAGCTATACTAGTTTATTCTATATAAGTGTTAAACCAAAGTGTGATGCACATATACAAACGACAAAATTATTGTAAAGTCAAAATACTATATATATATATATATAAGCAAAATATTATATATGTATACTAGCAAATCAGTTCATTACAATATTTTCAAAGGTATAAGTATTCTTCAAATAGGCCTGATGACATATGTCACAATAATTTGGTCCTTAATTAACTTGATAATCGGGATAGCCATCAGTGTTTGCTAATTTGTTTTTATTATTATCATTATTTAAATGTATTTATTTTGATTAGAGGCTGATTACTGTACAGTATTGTATTGGTTTTCCAATACATTGACATGAATCCGCCCTGGGTGTACATATGTTCCCCATCTTGACCGCCCTCCCACCTCCCGCCCCATCCCATCCCTCTGGTTCATCCCAGTGCACCAGCTAATTTGTTTTATACTGGAAAAGGGTAAACTTCTCATGTACACATGAGAGAATATGGTTTTGAAATGAGTCACACTCTCATCCACAGAACTGAGATATAAGATGCTACTGCTAAAAATAACCAATATTATTAGGCTAAGTTATTTCGAAAAGGTGGCATTTAAATACTAGAGGTTTTCATTGCAGAACAATGCAAATGTGTTGCTTATGCCTTTAATTACATAATTAAGATTTCCACAAAGATTTCAACACAGCTCACTTAGAGGAAACGAAAGTGAGCGTTATGATTAGGTGTTGAAACTATCTTGTTGTCAGATCCTCTGCTATTGAGGTAAGGTCACAGTCAGGTAATACTGTTTCTTTAAACTTGTACTGAAGCAAATATAAATCTGTATCCTGAAAAGAAATATCCTAAAATTACTTTCAACATTCAACATCCTGGTGAAGAGGAGGGTTTCTGAAAGCTGGTTGTCCTGTCTGGGTTCAGGCTAGATCTCAAGGTCTGGTCTTGGGTCTCCCATCAGTGCCCAAACCCAGCTGAACGGAAAGCTGTCTGTTCTCTGTGTCCTTCTCTTTCCAAGGTTCTCATACATTGTCCAGTCATTTTAATGAGGGAGTCCGGTGCCCGAAGTAGAGTTGGGCCTCGGTCTTCTCATACTATCCAAAAGGGGACTTGGTGTCGTAGATTGTTACCCCTAAAATTTGCCACAACAATTAGATCATGGAGGTGAGCATCGGACATGTTGGCTACTTCTTCGAACCCTGGTGAAGGCCAGTGAATGGCTCCATGAAGGGAAGTATGCCTCTGCAATACACAGCCTTTTGCCTGTCCCGAAGCTCTGCCTTTCACTACCCATCCCTAGGGTAGAAGGCCCTAAGCATTGGGAGCAACATATATTCTAGTACACGCCATTGAACGTGTGACTATGATTGTAGTTCTATTTCCAACTTACTAATAATCTTGAGCTAAGATTTGCAGATCTTTGTCCGTCCTGTCTCTATTAGAACATCTTCCTTGAAGAAATATTTGACCTAATATACAAGTTGGTAACTTGAACAATTATGGTCTATTTTGAATAGGCTCAGATAACGAATTTCAACTCACTTTTTCTTTTCTTTTTTTTTTTTTTTTTTTGTTATTTTTATTGGAGGCTAATTATTTTACTCACACGCTACTAAAGTCATGCTCAAAATTCTCCAAGCCAGGCTTCAGGAATATGTGAACCGTGAACTTCCAGATGTTCAAGCAGGTTTTAGAAAAGTCAGAGGCACCAGAGATTAAATAGCCAACATCCGCTGGATCATGGAGAAAGCTGGAGAGTTCCAGAAAAACATCTATTTCTGTTTCATTGACTATGCCAAAGCCTTTGACTGTGTGGATCACAATAGACTGTGGAAAATTCTGAAAGAGATGGGAATACCAGACCACCTGATCTGCCTCTTGAGAAACCTGTATGCATGTCAGGAAGCAACAGTTAGAACTGGTCATGGAACAACAGACTGGTTCCAAATAGGAAAAGGAGTACGTCAAGGTTGTATATTGTCACGCTGCTTATTTAACTTTTATGCATGAGGAATGCTGGGCTGGTAGAAGCACCAGCTGGAATCAAGATTGCTGGGAGAAGCATTAATAACCTCAGATATGCAGATGACACCACCCTTATGGCAGAATGTGAAGAGGAACTCAAAAGCCTCTTGATGAAAGTGAAAGAGGAGAGTGAAAAGTTTGGCTTGAAGCCCAACATTCAGAAAACAAAGATCATGGTATCTTGTCCCATCACTTCATGAGAAATAGATGGAAAACCAGTGGAAACAGTGTCAGGGTTTATTTGTTTATTTATTTTTGGCTCCAAAATCATTGTGGATGCTGATTGCAGCCACGAAATTAAAAGATGCTTAATCCTTGGAGGGAAAGTTATGACCTACCTAGATAGCATATTAAAAAGCAAAGACATTACTTTGCCAACCAAGGTCCGTCTAGTCAAAGGTATGGGATTTCCCATGTTCATGTATGGATGTGAGAGTTGGACTGTGAAGAAAGCTGATCGCCGAAGAATTGATCTTTTTGAACTGTGGCGCTGGAGAAGACTCTTGAGAGTCCCTTGGACTGCGAGGAGATACAACCAGTCCATTCTAGAAGAGATCAATCCTGTGTGTTCATTGGAAGGACTGATGCTAAATTGAAACTCCAATACTTTGACCACCTCATGCGACGAGTTGACTCACTGGAAAAGACTCTGATGCTGGGAAAGTTTAGGGGCGGGAGGAGAAGGGGAAGACAGAGAATGAGATGGCTGGATGGCATCACCAACTCTGTAGACATGAGTTTGAGTGAATTCCAGAAGTTGGTGATGGAAAGGGAAACCTCGCGTGCTGTGACTCATGAGGTCGCAAAGATTTGGACACAACTGAATGACTGAACTGAACTTAACTGGTTGTTTCTTGTCTTACTACCTCTGCTTTCCAGTCCCCTATAATGAAAAGGACATCTTTTTTGGGTGTTAGTTTTAGGAGGTCTTGTAGGTCTTCATGGAACTTTCAACATCAGCTTCTTCAGTGTTACTTTTTAGAGAATAGATTTGGATTACCATGATATTGAATCGTTTGCCTTGGAAAAGAACAGAGTTCATTCTCTCATTTTTGAGATTGCTCCCACGTACTGCATTTTGGACTCTTTTGTTGACTCTGAGGTCTACTCCATTTCTTCAAAGGGATTCCTGCCCACAGCTACAGACATAATTGTCCTGTGAGTTAAATCCTCCCATTCCAGTCCATCTTAGTTCACTGATTGCAAGAATGTCAATGTTCATTCTTGCCATCTTCTGTTTGGCCACTTCCAATTTGTCTTGATTCATGGACCTAACATTCCAGGTTACTATGCAATTTTTCTCTTTACAGCATCAAACCCTGCTTCCATCACCAGTCCCATTCACAACTGGTTTTTATTTTCCTTTGGCTCAACTGCTTCATTATTTCTGGAGTTATTTCCCCACTGATTCCTAGAAGCATATTGGCCACCGACCGATGGTTCATCTTTCAGTGTCCTATCTTTCTGTTTTCATGGGGTTCTCAAGGCAAGAATACTGACGTAGTTTGGCATTTCCTTTTCCAGTGGACCACATTCTTTCCACTTTTCTGAAGGGCTGTCATCAAAGTAAAAGACAATTTCTTCATGGAGAAAACTCTATTGCAAATCTAGACATTGCATTTAGAAGAGATATTCACCTTGGTAACAAAGGCCTCCACTTCACAATCCCCTGTTGTTTATCCAGTAGTCATGTGCAGATGTGAGAACTGGAATATAAACAAGACTGAGAGAAGGAGATTCGATGGCTTTCAACTGTGCTGTTGCCGAAGATGCTT
The DNA here is from genome assembly GCF_049115385.1 of Moschus berezovskii. Lineage (NCBI taxonomy): Eukaryota > Metazoa > Chordata > Mammalia > Artiodactyla > Moschidae > Moschus > Moschus berezovskii. The sequence continues at coordinate 17,070,797 of NC_142489.1, read as the reverse complement.
CAGTTCAGTTTCTCAACCACGTCCAACACTTTGTGACCCCATGAACTGCAGAACGCCAGGCCTCCCTCTCCAAAACCACCTCCCAGAGACCACCCCAACTCAAGTCCACTGATTGGCAAGTCATCCAAACATCTCATCCTCTACCATCCCCTTCTCTTCCTGCTCTCAATCTTACCCAGCATCAGGGTCTTTTCCAATGAGTCAGCTCTTCGTATCAGGTGTTCAAACTATTGGAGTTTCAGCTTCACCATGAGACATTCCAATGGATATCCAGGGCTCATCTCCTTTAGGATGAACTGGTTGGATCTTGTAGTCCAAGGGGCTCACAAGAGTCTTCTCCAACACCACAGTCCAAAAGCATCAAATTTTCGGCTCTCAGCTTTTCTTACAGTCCAACTCTCACATTCATACACTGAATAAGCCATAGCCTTGACTAGATGGACCTTTGTTGGCGAAGGTATGTCCCTGCTTTTTAATGTCCTATCTAGGTTGGTTGTAACTTTCCTTCCAAGGAGAAAGTGTCTTTTAATTTCATGGGTGCAATCACCATCTGCAGTGATTTTGAGTCCCCCCAAAATAAAGTCTCTTAGGGGTCCCATGGACTCCAAGGAGATTAAGCCAATTCATCCTAAAGGAAATCAACCCTAAGTATTCATTTGAAGGACTAATGAAGTTGAAACTTCAGTTTTGGCCAGCTGATTCAAAGTGTCAATTCACTGGAAAAGTCCATGATGCTTTTAAAGATTGATGACAGGATAAGAAGGGAGTAAAAGAGGGCTAGTGGGTTGCACCGTATCAGAAATACAATTGGTATGCATTTGAACAAACTCTGTGAGACAGTGAAAGATAGAGAGGCCAGTTGTGCAACAGTCCATGGCGTCATAAAAGAGTTGAAGGCAACTTATTAACGACACTCGATATCTCTAGAGTTACTTTTTCAAATCACTCTAAAATATACTTAATGAAAGTAGTAAAAAAATAACAACTAATGTGGTATAATAGAAGAAGGTGTAATGCATTTTTAAAAAATATATATATGGGAAATGTAGGCTCTGAAAGATATAAATCTAAGAATTGAATAAATTTTAAGTATTAAGTGTGAGGGAAGAGACAGGAAAATGGAGGAGGAAAAGGACGGGGAGACAAATTTCTCCCCCACAAATTAATCAAAAGGACATTTGAACACTGAATAATTCCCACAAAACAACTATGAATGCCGACAGAGGACATCAGCCACCCAGAAAAGCAGTCCATTGTCTTGGAAAGAAGGTAGGAAATAATATAAAAGATAAAAAGAGAGGGAAAAGAGGGAGGGATGGAAGTCCGTCCCAGGAAGGGAGGCTTAAAAAAAGAGAAAAGTTTCCAAACACATGTAAACACTCACTGGTGTATCTGTGGCAACCCTTGGAACCTCAGAGGGCAACATAACCAGGAGGAACAATAAATAAATAATTAAAACCTACAGACTATGTGTCCGGCAATAACTACATGAGAGAAGCAGTGCAGCTGCCCACAATCCCCACTAGCAATTGGGGGCTGGGAAGGGAGGCGCGGACTGCATCCCTTAGAGTAAGAACCGGGCCTGAATGCCCTGAGGGCAATCTGAGGGAGCTAACTTAAGACAGCTAAGCAGACTGTGTGATAGGTACTCCACGAAAAAGCGAAAAGCCCCATTCTAAGACACTGCCAGACCCATTCACAGAACAAAGGACTAAACAGAGCTAGCCAGCTGCCATCCACTATACCCCGCTGAGACAGGCAGGGGAGGGCAGCCAGAGCTGGAATTGGGCAATCGCAGCTCCAGAGAGGTATCCGATACCAAGCTGCAAGCAGGCTTCTTTGCTAACCAAGATTTCTTGGGTTCTGGCCGATCTATATCCGCCTGAGAAGGTGGGCTGGTGGTACGCCCAGAAAACCGAGCAGCAGGAATGGGGGAGCCAAAAGTCACAGCGACTGTGCTGGCCAAACAGCTGGTCACTTGAACTGCTCAGACTGGAGAAGGACACACATCACCGGCCCAACCAAGTATGCGCCTTCGTGGAGTACCCAAGAACCAGAACCTGAGCGGCTTAGACCAGGGATTTACAACCAACCCAGCTCCGGCCTTGGACAGCTCCTGGTAGAGCAACCTAAAGCCTGTACAGTGTAGACTGGGACAGCACACACGCCGTGAGCGGGGGAAAACCCAGTGTGGCTGAGACACTGCAAGCACTACCCACAGATGCCACTCATATTTGTCTGCAGCTTACCTCCCTCCCCATAGCACGACTGAACAGGTGAGCCTAAAAAAAGGTCTACCATCGCCCCTTCTGTCAGGATGGGAATTAGACATTGAAGAGACCAGTAAACAGAAGAAGCTTAAACAGAAGGAATTGCCTTGGAAGAGACAGATGTAGAAATCTTGAGCCTATTGCAAGAATAAGACTGAAAACCAGAGGCAGAGGCCTAAGTCCAAATCCTGAGTACACCAGAGAACTGCTGTTCCAAGGAAAATTAATTGAAAGGAGCTCATCTAATGCCTCCATACCTACACTGAAACCAGGCAACACCCAAGGGTCAACAAGTTCCAGAGAAAGGCATACCACACAAATTCTACAGCAACACAGGAGAATAGACCAGAGCTTCAATATACAGGCTGCCCAAAGCCACTCCAAACCAAATAACATCTCATAACTCATTACTGGACACTTCACTGCACCCCAGAGAGAAGAAATCCAGCTCCACCCACCAGAACACCGACACAAGCTTCCCTAACCAAGGAACCTTGACAAGACATCCGTTGAAAGCCAAACACAGCAATGACACTACACAATAAAGAAAACTCCATAAACTGCCAAAAGATGGGAAGGTCACCAGAAACAGAGCAAATTAAGCAAGATGAAGAGAGAGAGAGAGAAATACCCAGCAAGTAAAGGAATAGGATAAATGCCTTCAAAAAAAAAAAAATGAGTAAGATATAAAGAATCTACCTGATAAAGAATTTCGAATATTGATAGTGAAAATGATTCAAAATCTTGAAAACAAACTGGAGTTACAGATAAATAACCTGGAGACAAGGATCAGGAAAATTCAAGACAGGTTTATTAAGGATCTAGAAGAAATAAAAAGTAGTCAATATACAATGAATAGTGAAATAGATGAGATCAGATACACTCTGGAGGGAACCAACAGTAGAATAACAGAGGCAGAAAACAGTTGATACGTGAGCTAGAAGATAGAATTGTAGAAATAAATGATTCAGAGAGGAAAAAAGAAAAACGAATTGAAATAAATCAGGACAATCTCTGAGACTTCTGAGACAATGTTAAGTGCCCCAATATTGGAATCATAGAAGTCCCAGAAGAAATTACAAAAAGAAAGACCATGAAAGAATACTTGAGGAGATAATAGTTGAAAACTTCCCTAAAATGGGGAAGGGAATAATCACCCAAGTACAAGAAACACAGAGAGTTCCTAACCGAATAAACCCAGGAGAAATACACCAACACAAACAATAATCAAACTAACAAAGGTCAAACACAAAGAACAAATATTAAAAGCAGCAAGGGAAAACCTACAAATAACACACAAGGGGATCCCCATAAGGATAACAGCTGATCTTTCAACAGAAATTCTTCAGGCCAGGAGGCCATGGCAAGACATATTTAAAGTGATGAATGAAAATATCCTACAGCCAAGATTACTATACCCATCAAAGATCTCATTCAAATATGAAGGAGAAATCAAAAGCTTTACAGACAAGCAAAAGCTGAGAGAATTCAACATCACCAAACCAGCTGTCCAACAAAAGCTAAAGGAACTTCTCTAGAAAGGAAACACAGAAAGGGTGTACAAACTCGAACCCAAAACAATAAAGAAAATGGCAACGGGATCACACTTATCAATAATTATCTTAAATGTAAATGGGTTGAATGTCCCAACCAAAAGACAAGAGTGGTTGAATGGATACAAAAACAAGACCCCTATATATGTTGTCTGCAAGAGACCCACCTCAAAACAAAGAACACATGTAGACTGAAAGTGAAGGGCTGGAAAATGATATCTCACGCAAATAGAGACCAAAAGGAAGCAGAAGTGGCAATACTCATATCAGATAAAATAGACGTTAAAACAAAGGCTGTGAAAAGAGACAAAGAAGGACATTACATAATGATCAAAGGATCAATCCAAGAAGAAGATATAATTATATGCACCCAACATAGGAGCAGTGCAATATGTAAGACAATTACTAACAAGTATGAAAGGTGAAATTAACAACAAGGCAATAATAGTTTAAGACTTAATACTCCACTCAAACCTATGGCTAGATCAACTAAACAGAAAATTAACAAGGAAACACAAACTTTAAATGATACAACAGACGAGTTAGACCTAATAGATATATATAGTACATCTCATGCCAAAATAATGAATTTCATCTTTTTCTCAAGCGCACACGAAATCTTTACCAGGATAGATCACATCCTGGACCATAAATGTAGGCATGGGAAATTCAAAAAAACTGAAATTACTCAAAGCATCTTTTCTAACCACAATACAGTAAGATTTTATCTCAATTACAGGAGAGAAATTATTAAAAATGAGACCATATGGAGGCTGAACAACACACTGCTGAAAAACAAACAAATCATAGAAGAAATCAAAAAAGAAATCAAAGTTTGCATAGAAACGAATGAAAATGAAAACAAAACAACCCAAAACTTATGGCACATTGTAAAAGCAGTGCTGGAGGAGGTTCATAGCAATACAGGCATACCTCAAGACACAAGAAAAAAGTCAACTAAATACTCTAACTCTACATTTAAAGAAACTAGAAAAGGAAGAAAGGAAGAACCCCAGGCTTAGTAGAAAGAAATCTTAAAATTAGGTCTGAAATAAATGCAAAAGAAACAAGAGACCATAGCAAAAATCAACAAAGCCAAAAGCTGGCTCTTTGAGAGCGTAAATAAAATTGACAAACCACTAGCCAGACTCTTCAAAAAACAAAGGGAGAAAAGTCAAATTAATAAAACTAGAAATGAAAAGGGAGAGATCACAACCGACAATACAGAAATACAAAGGATCAGAAGAGACTACTATCAGCAATTATATGGCCATAAAATGGACAACTAAAAAGAAATGGACAAATTCTTAGAAAAGCACAACTTTCCAAAAATGAACCAGGAAGACATAAAAAATCTTAATAGACCTATCACAAGCACGGAAATAGAAGCTGTAATCAGAAATTTTCCAGCAAACAAAAGCCCAGGGCCAGACGGCTTCACAGCTGAATTCTACCAAAAATTTAGAGAATAGCAAACATCTATTCTACTCAAACTCTTTCAGAAATTTGGTGAAGAAGGTAAACTTCCAAAATCATACCATGAGCCCAGTATCACCCTAATCACAAAACCTGGCAAAGATTCCACAAAAACAGAAAACTACAGGTCAGTATCACTGATTAATATAGAGGTAAAATCCCTTAACAAAATTCTAGCAATCAGAATCCAACAACACATTAAGAAGATCATACATCATGACCAAGTGGGCTTTATCCCAGGAATGCATGGATTCTTCAATATCCACAAATCAATCAATGTAATACACCACATTAACAAATTGGAAAAAAACAAACACACATATGATTATCTCAATAGTTGCAGAGGAAACCTTCGACAAAATTCAACATCGCTTTATGATAAAAACCCTACAGAAGGTGGGAATAGAAGGAACATATCTCAACATAATAAAAGCCACATATGACAAACACACAGAAAACATTATCCTCAATGGTGAAGATTGAAAGCATTTTCCCTAAAGTCAGGAACAAGACAAGGGTGCCCACTCTCACTGCTACTATTCAACTTAGTTCTGGAAGTTTTGGCCACAGAAATATGAGCAGAAAAAGACATAAAAGGAATCCAAACTGCAAAAGCAGTGGTAAATTCCTCACTGTTCGCCGATGATTTCATCCTTTACAGAGAAAACCCTAAAGACTCTACCAGAAAACTACTAGGGCTAATCAATGAATACAGTAAAGTTATAGAATATAATATCAACACATAGAAATCCCTTACATTCCTATATACTAATAATGAGATAACAGAAAGAGAAATTAAAAAAAAACTCTTCCATACACTCTTGCAGCGAAAAGAATAAAATACTAAGGGCTATATCTACCTAAAGAAACAGAAGACTTATATATAGAAAACTGTCAGACACTGGTGAAAGAAATCAAATAGGACACTAATAGATGGAGAAATATACCATGTTCGTGGATAAGAAGAAGAAATATTGTGAAAATGTGTATACTAACTAAAGTAATTCATACATTTAATGCAATCCCTATCAAGCTACCAACGGTATTTTTCACAGAGCTAGAACAAATAATCTCACAATTTGTTTGGAAATAAAAAGTAAAAAAGACCTTGAAGAGCCAAAGCAATCTTGAAGTAACATGGAAGTTAGGCAATCAACCTGATGGACTTCAGGCTCTGCTGCAAAGCCACAGTCATCAAAGAGTATGGTACTTGCATAAAGACAGAAATAAAGATCAATTGAACAAAATACAAAGCGCAGAAAAATATCCGCGCACCTATGGACACCATATCTTTGACAAAGGAGGCAAGAATATAAAATGAATAAAAGACAGTCTCTTTAACAAGTGCTTCTGGGAAAACTACTAAAAGAATGAATCTAGAACACAAAATGAAAATAAACACAAAACGGAATAAAGATCTAAATGTAAGAACAGAAACTATAAAACTCCGAGATGAGAACAAAGGCAAAACACTCTATGACATAATTCACAGCAGGATCCTCCATGACCCACCTCCCAGAATATTGGAAGTAAAAGCAAAATAAACAAATGGTACCTAAATAAAACTAAAAGCTTTTGCACAGCAAAGGAAACTATTAACAAGATGAAAAGACAGCCTTCAAAATGGGAGGAAATAATAGCCACTGAAACAACTGACAAATAATTAATCTCCAAAATATACAAGCAGCTCCTGCAGCTCAATTTCAGAAAAATAAACGACCCAATCAAAAAATGGGCCAAAGAACTAAACAGAAATTTCTCCAAAGAAGACGTACAGATGGCTAACAAGCAAGTGAAACAATGCTCAACATCCCTCATAATCAGAGAAATGCAAATCAAAACCACAATGACATACCATTTCATACCAGTCAGAATGGCTGCTATCCAAAATTCCACAAGCAATAAATGCTGGAAAGGGTTTGGAGAAAAGGGAACCCTCTTACACTGTTGGTGGGAATGCAAACTAGTAGAGCCACTATGGAAAACAGTGTGGAGATTTCTTAAAAAATTGGAAATAGAACTGCCATACAACCCAGCAATCCCACTCCTGGGCATACATACCGAGTAAACCAGAATTGAAAGAAACACATGTACTCCAATGTTCATTGCAGCACTGTTTATAATAGCGCAGATGTGGAAGCAACCTAGATGTCCATCTGCAGACGAATGGATAAGAAAGATTTGGTACATATACACAATGGAATATTACTCAGCAATTAAAAAGAATACATTTGAATCAGTTCTAATGAGGTGGATGAAACTGGAGCCTATTATACAGAGTGAAGTAAGCCAGAAAAATAAATAAATAAATAAAACACCAATATCGTATACTAATGCGCATATGTGGAATTTTGAAAGATGATAATGATAGCCCTGTATATGAGACAGCAAAAGAGACACAGATGTATAGAACAGTCTTTTGGACTCTGTGGGAGAGGGATGATTTGGGAGAATGGCATTGAAACATGTATATTATCACATGTGAAGCGAATCACCAGTCCAGTTTCGAAGAATGATACAGGACGTTTTGGGCTGCTTCTTGGGGATGACCCGAAGGAGGAGAAGGGAAAAAGGGATGTGGAAGGGGGGTTCAAGAAAGGGAACACATGTACACTGGGGGCAGATTAATGTCAATGTACTGCAAAACCAATATAATATTTTAAAGTAATTAGCTGTGAATAAATAATAATAATAATAAATAAAAATAAATAAAAGGATTAGTGTGCAAGTAAAATTTCATCCAAGTAATACATAATAAAGGAACCCTAGTGGCTATAGTAATAGTAGACAAATAAGTTTTTTAATAAAAAATATTTTGAGAGAAATAACATTCAATATTATTATACAACATTTTTTTAATTTATTTTTTTTTAATTTGGCGGTTGTATTATTGTAGTGGTTTTTGTCATTCACTGATATGAATAAGCCATGGGTTTAAATCTGTTCCCTATCCTGATGCCCGCTCAGGATTAAAGTCTGGCTGAAGAAAACACAATTCTCAACTTTTTGGCTGTGCATTTTTTCCAGTCAGTAGCACAAATTCCAGGATTTTAAAATAAGAGTTCCTTGTGCAGCACCTCAACTTTCAAACTACATTCATAATTTCCTACTTAGGATAGTCCTGAATATCAGAGGCTTACTATTAGGTACTAAAATATGAAGGAAATCATGTTTCTATAGATTGGTGACATCAACTGATAATCCTTATTTACTTTTAGAAAAAAAAAAAAAAATGGAGGCAGGGGAGAAGATGGCAGAGGAATAGGATGGGGAGACCACTTTTTCCCCAAGAACTCATCAAAAGAACATTTGAACACTGAGTAAATTCCAGGAAACAACTTCAGAATGCCATCAGAGGACATCAGGCACCCAGAAAAGCAGCCCACTGTCTTCAAAAGAGGTGGGAACGAAGATAAAAAGAGAGACAAAAGAGGTAGTGACAGAGCTCAGTCCTGGGAAGGGAGGCATTAAAAAAGAGGGAAGTTTCTGAACACCAGGAAACATTCTCACTTGTGAGTCTGTGTCGAGCCTTGGAACCTCAGAGGGAAACATAACCAGGAGGAAAAAGAAAGAAAGAATCAAAACACACAGATTACTCACCCAATAGTAACACCCAGAGGAGAAGCAGCGCAGATGCCCGCATCTGCCATTAGCAAGTGGTTCCTGGGCAGGGAGGTGCAGGTTGCATTGAATACCCGTCCTCTGGTCCTCAGGGCTTCAGGACAATCTGAAAGAGCTAACTGGGGATAGCAAAGCAGACTGTGGGATAGTTACCCCGGGAAAAGGTGAAGAGCCCTAACCTAAGCCTCCGCCAGACTTGCTCACAGAAAAAAGGACTGAGCAGAACTATCCAGCTGCGAAGGCCCATCCCCCACTGTAACAGGCAGGGGAGGGCAGCCAGAGCCAGGAGGGGCAATTGTGGCCCCAGAAAGGCATCGGATACCGAACTGCCGGCAGGCTTCTTTGTTGGCCAGGACTTCTTGGGTTTCTGGCTTGTCGACATATGCCTGAAAAGGTGTGCTGGTTGTACGCCCAGGACACCCAGCTGCAGGGACCACGGAGGCGATAAGTCGCGGCTATCTCACTGGCCAAACACCTGGTCACTTGAGCTGCTCAGACCGGGGAAGGGCACAAAACGCAGGCTCAACCAAGTCTGTGCCTTTGTGGAGTTCGCAAGTACCTGAACATGAGTGGCTCAAACCAGAGATGTGCATCCAACCCAGCACCTCTGTGGGAGAGGGTGAGGGTGCGATGATTTGGGAGAATGGCACTGAAACATGTATATTATCATATGTGAAACAAATCGCCAGTCCATGTTCGATGCGTGATATAGGATACTCGGGGCTGGTGTACTGGGATGAACCAGAGGGATGGCCTGGGAAGGTAGGTGGGAGGGGGTTCAAGATGGGGAACACATGTGCACCCGGGGCAGATTCCTGTCAATGTGTGGCGAGACCAATACAATAATATAATTAGCCTCCAATTAAATAAATTTTAAAAATATTAAAAACATAAAAGAAAAAAAATTGACAATCAAATGAAGTGAGGAATACTTATGCCTAGAGTCTGAAATTATTCTGGCTATTTTAGCTCTGAATTTGAAGTTTTGCTTTATGGTTTGTCTACACATAAAAAGCAGTCCTTGGTGCAGATTTTACTTGACAAACGCACCGGTACATATTTTACTTGACATCTACACTGTGATGCATTTCTTGTCACTTGCCCAATTTGGCCAAGGACTTTCATTTTTCAATTTAAGAAACGATTTGAAATCGGAGAATAATAGCTTTACAATGTTTGTTACTTTCTGCTGTACCACAGTTTAAATCGGCTATCAGTATATATGCATGAGCCTCTATTTTGAGCAGCCCTCCCACCTGCTCTTGAGCCTACTCTACTACCCCACAATCCACTCATCTAGGGCACCCCAGAGCCCTGAGTAGGAGCTTCTCACCAGCTAACTACTTCATACTTAGTATTGTACATATGTCAGGGTATCTTGCTCAAGTTGTCCCACTCTCTACTTACACTTCTCTGTCCAAGTCGGTTCTTTACCTGTGCATTTTCTTTCTCACCCTTCAGATAGATTCTTCAGAGACAGGTTTCTAGACTCTACATATATCCATTAATCAACAGTGTTGGACTTTCTTTTCCTGATTTACTTGACTGTATATAATAGGCTCCAAATCCATCCATATTTCTAGAAATAATCCAAGATATCCCTTTTTTTGGATGAGAAATGTTCCATCCTGAGGATGTACCATAACTTCTTTATCTATTCATCAGTAGATGGACACCTAGATTGTTACATAACTTGTTTAATGTAAATGGTATTGCAGCGGATACTTGGAAATACATGCTTTTTTTTTTTTTTCTCCAATGGTGGCTTCATCTGTGTATATGTCAAACAGTGGGATTTTGGACATATGGTATTTTTATTAATAATTTTCTAAAGAACATTCATATTTTGCTCTATCTCTGTGGGAGCTGGTGATGGACAGGGAGGCGTGGCGTGCTGTGATTCATGGGGTCGCAAAGAGTCTGACACAATTGAACGAGTGAACTGAACTGAAAAACACTGTAGAGTGTTCCCTTTCCTTCACATCGTCTCCTTCATTCATTGTTTTAAGGTTTATGTGTGTGTGTGTCTATATATATCTATAATAGCTGTAATAGCTGTTAATTTAAAATATAAATATTTGTATGTTATATTTATATTATAAATATGTATATTATTTTAATTATATTTTATATATTTTATTTTATTTATATATTTTAATTATATTTGGGTTATATTTTAAAATTGTAGTATATATATATATATATACACACACAGACACACACATATATATATACACATACACACACACACATATTTGTTTCATTAGTTGGTTACACCAGGCCTTAAATGCTGCATACGGAGTCTAGTTCCATGACCAGGTATCAAACATGGAACCCCTGATTTGGAATCATGGTGTCTTAGATACTGGACCACCAAGGAAGGACGCTACTGTCGATTTTTATGATGATCACCACACAGAAGTGTGAAATGATACCTCATTGTAGTTTGGATTTGTACGCCTTTACTGTGTTGAGGTAATTTGTGCTACGCTCAGTTTCTGGAAAGATTGTTTATCACACATGTTTGTTGAAGTTTATCAAAGTTTCTTTCTTTCTTTTTTTTTTTTTCTTGCATCTATTGAGGTGATCATTAAAAAGAGGTGGCAAAAATACACAGAATAACTGTACAAAAAGATCTTCATGACCAAGTTAATCACAACAGTGTGATCAATTACCTAGAGCCAGATTTCTTGGAATGTGAAGTCAAGTTGGCCTTAGAAAGCATCACTATGAACAAAGCTAGTGGAGGTGATGGAATTCCAGTTAAGCTGTTTCAAATCCTGAAAAATGATGCTGTGAAAGTGCTGCACTCAATATGCCAGCAAATTTGGAAAACTCAGCAGTGGCCACAGGACTGGAAAAGATCAGTTTTCATTCCAATTCCAAAGAAAGACAATACCAAGGAATGCTCAAACTACCGCACAGTTGCACTCATTTCACACGCTAGTAAAGTCATGCTCAAAATTCACAAGCCAGGCTTCAGCAATATGTGAACCGTGAACTTCCAGATGTTCAAGCTGGTTTTAGAAAAGACAGAGGAACCAGAGATCAAATTGCCAACATCCGCTGGATCATGGAAAAAGTAAGGGAGTTCTAGAAAAATATCTATTTCTGCTTTATTGACTATGTCAAAGTCTTTGACTGTGTGAATCACAATAAACGCTAGAAAATTCTAAAAGAGATGGAAATACAAGACAACCTGACCTGCCTCTTGAGAAACCTATATGAAAAAGTTGGCTTAAAGCTAAACATTCAGCAAACTAAGCTCATGACATCTGGTCCCATCACTTCATGGCAAATTGATGGGGAAACAGTGGAAACACTGTGAGAGTTTTTTGAGGGCTCCAGAATCACTGGAGATGCTGACTGCAGCCATGAAATTAAAAGACACTTACTCCTTGGCAGGAAAGTTGCCACCAACCTAGATAGCATATTGAAATAGTAGAGACATTACTTTGCCAACAAAGGTCCGTTTTGTCAAGGCTCTGGTTTTTCCAGTGGTCATGTACAAATGTGAGAGTTGTACTGTGAAGAAAGCTGATCGCCAAAGAACTGATGCTTTTGAAATGTGATGTTGGAGAAAACTCTTCAAAGTCCCTTGGAATGCAAGGTAATCCAACCAGTCCATTCTAAAGGAGATCAGTCCTGGGTGTTCATGGAAGGACTGGTGGTAAAGCCGAAACTCTGATACTTTGGCCGCCTCATGCAAAGAGTTGACTCACTGGGAATGACTTTGATGCTGGGAGGGATTAGGGCAGTACGAGAAGGGGACGACAGAGGATGAGATGGCTGGATGGCATCACCAACTGGATGGACATGAGTTTGAGTGAACTCCGGGTGTTGGTGATGGACAGGGAGGCCTGGCGTACTGCAATTCATGGGGTCGCAAAGAGTCAGACAGACTGAGAGAATGAACTGAACTTAACTGAACTGAACTGAGGTGATCATATGGCTTTAATCCTGAAATTTATTATGTTGTATCTCATGGTTTGATACACAGCTACTGGAGAATATCTGCATTTCTGGGGAAAACCTCACATATTAAAGCTGTTTGATACTTTTAATGTGTTGTTGGATTCTTCTTGGGATTATTTTCTTGAAGATGTTTGCCTCTATGTTTGTCTATGTGATACTGGTCTAAAATTTTCCTTTTCTGTGTTAACTTTGTCTTTACTATTAGGTGATTCTGTACTCGGATGAGTTTGTGGGTTTTCCTACAGTTGTAGTATTTTGGAAAAGTTTAAGAAGCCCATATGTTAACATTTAACTTAGTGGTTCATGAAACACCTGTGACATCAACTGGACTTCGAATGTTGTTAGTTGACAGATTTTTCATAGCAGTTTCAATATTAGTGGTTGTAATGTTGTGTTCATATTTTCTGTTTCCTCTTACTTGAGTTCCTAAGAAGTAGTCTGTGGCTTCCAGATTCTACATTTTATTGACTTAAAGTTCTTTGTTGTAATCTATCATGATCCTTTGATATTTCTGTGCTGTTGGTTATAATATCTCCTTTCTCATGTATAACTTTATTGATTTGTGTGGTCTCCCTCTTTTATGACTCTGGCTCATTCTTTATGTATTTTCTTTATTCTCTCTAAGAGCCCCCTTTTAGTCTTATTGACCTTTGTTATTAAATTCATTTTTCCTGTTCTATTTTCTATGTTTATCTGAGAGGTTTGATCATCTTTACTCTTGTTACCCTCAAGTATTTTTATACGACGATTTCTATTTCCTCTTTAATTATGTCTTATGTGTTTTTACCTTGTTTCTTTGTCTGCAAAATTCTTCACTGTCTTCAGATTTGCTTAGCTTATTATGTAACTAGTCTTTTCTGCCCAGGCTGCAGGATGGTAGTACTTGATTCCAATCTTTATCGAGAGTGTATAAATCTGGTCCAGTGGTTTTTTTGTCCATGGAGGAGGAGGGACTGGCAACTACATTCTTGTAGCAACAGGTGATGCTTCTCTTTCATGGTAGAACCATGTCAGTGGGGTCTTTTGCATATGTGCATGAGTTTAGTGTACTTTAGACAGTCCATCTGGGGATGATTTGGCTTGTGTTTCTGTCTTGCATTTTGTGTGGTATGAGGCAGCAGCTCTGGATAGTATAGGCTTTTGGGTGGAATGGTTCTTCATTTTAGATGGAGGCCTTGACAGAGACTGTCAGCAATTAATATTCATTGGAGCCAGGAATTCTTTGGTGGTCTATGATACAGTGCTGAAGCCCTAGGTGCTCAGGCCCAACTTCCGGTCAGAGAAACAAGAACATGTAGTAAAAACGTATACAGAAGGAACAAAGGAAGACAGACAAATGGTAAGAAATCAAAATCAAACCGCAAGTAAAATAATAGAAGCAGTAATGACAATAGGGAAGAACACAGAATCAACAACAGAACTAAGCAAATATTTTGTAAGACATAAAACAACACCAGAGCAGAGTGACACCTGAAGAATAAAGCAAAAACAATTCTGACACAATGATAAGAGCTTTCCCACAGAAAAGAGAAAATCAGAGTTAATATGGAAATATATATTTATTAAAACAAAAACGAGAAGAAACATCAACAAAAGGCACAGAAAGCAGGAAACGAAAGTACACAATATATACATACAAAAGAAATATAGGATATAAACAATCTTAAAAAACCAAATAAGCAAGAAAGATAAGACAGCTTTTAAGTGAGACAAAGAGTGAACCACCACACATCATAGCAAAACATCATAAGTACAATGAATGTTACCTCGTGTCCCTGCTGTCAGGTCCTGAACATGAGCCGCAGCACAAATCCACCTCTCTAAAAACTCGCCCAAATATAGGCATAACTTAACTCTGGATCCTCAGTAAGGACAGGTCAGACTCTAAAATGGGATAACTCCTATTTTTTCTGAGAGTTGCAAAGGCCTGGGTATTTTCATTCACTGGAAATCTATTGTCCTTGGTTTTCCCATAGAGAAAGCATCTGCACAGTCGGTTGCATGTATTTAATCTGTGGCTTGCTCAGCTGGTGGGAAAGTTTTCAATCCTTTTCCTTCATTTCGCTGATCCTGAGTCTCCGATATAGTTTGATAACAACCTCTCCGTGTGGTCACCAGAGAAGGCTGCCCCAAGATCCTTGTGGAACATTTGGGCCTGCCTTGGTGAGCACAGGAGCAAGAGGTACAGCTGCTGGGACTTTAAACCCTGGTTGTGGCAGTTTTTCAGAGAAGCCAGGGACCATGAGCAATAAAATTATGGCCCTAATGGCATAGGTTTCTAGCCTGTGGTGGCAGAAGCATGCATGACAGTTCTAGCTAGTCTTTTTCTATTGCCTGATAATAAGTCTTACCATGTGGCACAAGGGGGAAATTCAATGCTGTCACAACCTCCTCTGTGTGACTGAGCACTAAAGTCCCACTTCTTTGTCAGTTTGGGATTTTTCAAAAGGCATTCCTTTCTACACAATTTGTCATCCCATCCTCCATCTCCACATAGTAAAAAGCAGTTCCCTCCCAAGTTGTCTTTCTAACCCCATGTTTGATCTTCCATGTCCTTGTACACTAGTTGACCTGCCCTGCCATATGGGGCATTCAGGACCACACCACACATTCTCTGTTTGATTTTCACTCTAGGAAAACTATATTTCATCAGCTTCTTCAAATTGCTTCCTTTCAGTCAAAATTAAGTTTAGTGAGGTGACTTGCCTGAATTCTCAATCTATTTCCTGCTTCTTCATCTCCCACCCCAAGACACAGGCTTGGTTCTATTCCTGTCGTCCTCCTCCCACCTTCCCTCTATTCTTCCAGTTATGTCAACTTTCCTTATAGACCTCACTGTTGAGCAAGGTCTTCTGCTAATATCCATTTGATGCTCTGGAGGAAGTGTTGCCTTTATAGAAGGATTATTTTTGATGCCTCCATGGAGAGAGTTGCACTCAATGTCCTCTTATTTTCTGTGAAATCAGAAATTCTGATCTTATTTCTATGCTAGCTCTGTAATTCCTTTATGCATGCTGGTGAAACAACAAGCTTTAGTTGACATGAATTAATCAGTTTGACGGGAGGTTGCATACATATTTACGCAATTGGTACATCATTGTTTATGAACATGCAAATAAGCATATTTATTTTCCCTGAAATTTCTGCTAATAAGGAATTGCAATCTGCTTAAAGAACTATAGATCTTTCAGGATGAGAGGTGGTACAGGAATTGGGCTCAAAAAGTCAGTCCCTGAAAATATCTAGTTATTTGTCAAACTGTTCTGACATTTCCCCAGAGCACAGATTCCTTATTTCAGCTCTGGAAACTTAACTGTTTTAAGTGGGTGTCAAAGGTCAGAGAGTGGCATGGGCATAATTTAGTTCTTGTATAGGAAGATGGCAAGGGCCCAGGAATGTAACAATTGGTAGATGATAGCTTGAAAGAGAGACACAGAGAAAAAAGGGCAGAACAAAACAAAGCAAAACAGGGAGGTGTAGTTAGTCATTTAATCTTAAAGTAAACCTTAATTGGAATTTGGATAATAGAAAAATCAAAGAGATTTCATAAAGTTATCTACCTCTACTTTATTGTCTCTGTTACATAGACTGCTGGTGAAAATAAGGTCATTCAGTTGTGTCTGACTCTTTGTGATCCCATGGACTGTAGTCTACCGTTTCCTTTTCCTGAGTATCTTCTAGACCCAGAGATCAAAACTGGTTCTGCCCCATTGCAGGCAGATGCTTTAGCATCTGAGCCACCAGGGAAGCCCTTCGACTGTGTGGGTCACAATTAATTGTGGAACTTTCTTAAAGAGATAAGAATATGGGACCACCTATCGGGGTCCAGCCTCGATAAGGCCCAGGGTATCCTCGGGATGAACGGCGTTGGCGTTAGAGAGAGAGAGAGAGAAAGAGAGAGAGACAGGGGCTGATGATTACTTGGTTTACGCTGGAAACCAATAAAACCCCAGCACGGGGCTTGCTCTGTTTACGTAGGCCGCAGGCACCCTCTCGAATCACTGGAGGCACCCCACCAGGGCACCCCCTCGAGTGGGTCTTAGAAGCCCAGGCAGATAAGTAAACTCAGAGGGCCCAGCGCTCCAAGGATCTCAACCAGAAAAAGGAGAATAGAGAAAAGGATGGAAAAAGAGAAAGAACGACACGGGGAGACCAAGCTTCAGTGAGCAAGGCCCAAAACTTTATTTTCCAGTGCTGCTTTTATACCCTAAGTTATGCGCATAAGAAACAGAGAAAAGGAGGTATAGAGTCACGCCAAAATCGCGTGGGGTCAGCAGTCTTGACCCTTATCAGGATCAGGGCTTATTTTTGTGTGTCTTGTGATAAAAGTTTTAGGTGGTTTACATCCTCTTCTGGCCAGGGGGCCTGCTAACAGTTTATGGCCCTCTCTCCTAACAATAGGTTAGTTAGCAAGTAAAAGGCTTATATTCTTTTAAGGTGACTTTCCTAGAGTCAGGTGCTAGACACATAACAAAGTTACATTCCTATAAGGCACCGGTGTAGTGAGCTGCAAGAAAGGAATTTATTAACTTAAGATCTGATGTGGTTAAATCAAAGGCTACTACTTATATTCTCTATATGTGATTAATATATTTCCAAGGATACAATAGATAGAGGAAACTGCAGCAAGCATTGATTCAACAATGAAATCTTTTTTAGTACTACTCTAATGATTTCAACTTCTTCGACAGATTCCTGTATTTTAGAATATTAGGCTTTCTGTCCTTGCATGGCTGGGAGGCTATAAACAGTCACACTCATAGTTGTAAGAGCCCGGACAAACTTGTCATGCAAGTTAGAAAGCTATCAGAGGGGCTTGGATTGGAACACTCCTATTAAGCCGAGGAGAACTTTTAAACTACAGCTCTGAATTAATGTTTTCAGAGAAAGGTGGTTGGGGGGAAGCCCCCGTAAGTATTAGAGGACTTGGTAAAAGGCGTAAGATAGTAAAGCAGTCAGATTCCGGTTTTCTTTGGGGTAGATGCTCAGCTAAGTCCAGGGGGCTCCTCGAGTCCTGATTAGCCTTTGCCCATCAGGCCTCTTCCCCAGTTGACCTTTGCCACAGGTAGGATTTCCCTCGCTGGCTCCCGGCAACCACCTTACCAGTTTCCTGGGAACTGTGCATGCAGGTGAAGACCCAAGAGTTGGAATTGGACAAGGAACAATGAACTGGTACATAATAGGGAAGGTAATACATCAAGGCTATGTATTGTCACCCAGATCATTTGACTTCTGTGCAGAGTGCATCATGGGAAGTAATTTGCTGAAAGAATATGAAGCTGGAAACAAAATTACTGTGAGAAGAATGAAGAACCTCAGTTATAAGATGACAACACACAAATGACTGAAATATACCAGGAAGTAAAGAGTCTTCTGATGAAGGTGAAAGGGGAGAGTGGAAAAGCTGGATTAAAACTTAATTTAAAAACAAACACACACAAAAGATAAGCTCATGGAATTTGGTTCCATCATTTTGAGATATATTGATGGGATACAATTGGATTAGTGACAGGTTTCTCTTTCTTGACCTCCGATATCACTGCCGCGTTGACTGCAGCCATGAAATTTAAAGGACTTGCACTTTGATGAAAATCTGTGACCAATCTAGACACCATGTTAAAGAGCTGAGAGATTACTGAAAAAGACCTGACTAGTCAAAGTTGATTTTCAGGAAGAACGTGTGGAGAAATGAGCAGAACCACAAGAACTGAGTGTCATAATATTGATGCTTTGCAACAACACCTGGAGAAGATGTGGGAGAGTTCTGTGGTGAGCATGGAGTTCAAACTGGAAAAGCACGAAGGAAACCGTCTCTGACTGTCTCAGAAGGACTGATGCTGAACATGAAGAGCCAATATATCAGCCACATGAGGCCTAGAGCAAAATCACTGGTAAGAAACCGATGCTGGGAAAGATTGGGCACAGGAGAAGAAGGGAACGGCAGAGGGCGAGATGGCGCAAAGCATCACTGAATGAAAGGTCAAGGATTTGAGAAAGCTCTGGGAGATTTGAGGGCAGGCGATCCCCGGGTTCTTGCTGTACATGGAGTCACAAAGAGTCAGACGAGACTAAGTGACTGAACTACATCAAAAAAGTAGTCTTGGCAGTTCTGGGAGATAGTTCAGATAGCATGTTAAGCCTGTCATTGTACCTGGGATGATAAGTGATATTCAGGACAATTAGAAAGAACAAAGCTCTTGTCAGTTTGCTTCTTTTCCTCCCTCACATTGTACTTCTCACAATGTTTTTGGAGAGCTTCCCAGAAAAGGAGAACTCCTGCGGAGTCATGTGCTATCCTGAGACAGAAACCTTATCGCATCTGCCACTTGGATCTACAACCTTGGTCTTAGGCAGAAGCAGATATTGTCTGTAAAAGTATCTGCTAGAGCTTCCCATCTTCTGATGAGTTAACAGGCTGATATTTGATCTTAAGGATGAGATGAGAGTTATGCAAACTTATATCTTCAATCAAACTATGTAATCCTGGGAGAAACATCTTTGACTTGTGTATCGTAGTTGCCCTTAGGAAAGCTTACAAGGGGTTACATTACTGAGCATGGATGTAGGTAGGAGAGTGGATCCATTTAAACTTTGCTACTTGCCTTCTCTGTAAATTGACCATTCCTCTTTTAATGTCACAGTTTTTGTCTTCAGATGAGGGTTGAGTATTGTGGAACTGTGTGAATGTATGTAAAGTCCATGAAACTGAAGACAGGGAGTACACAGTTTTCCGCTTTGAATCAGATCTCAAGACTTTTGCCTTAATCGATTTCCACTATCAGTGCATCTCAAATATTCATACATTCTTTTTATTTATTTAATTGGAGGCTAATTACTTTGCATTATTGTATGGGTTTTGGCATACATTGACATGAATCTGCCCCGGGTGCACATGTGTTTCCTATCTTGAACCCTACTCCCACCTCTTTCCCCATCCCATTCCTCTGGTTTATCCCAGTATACCAACCCCGAGCCTCCTGTATCATACATCGAACCTGGACTGGCGATTCGTTGCACATATGATAATATACATGTTTCAGAGACATATGATGATTGCCACACAGAGCTGAAACCAGAATTCCTGTATAGTCATCTTATCAGTGTGGTAGGGCTTGGATATTTAAGATTTTATCTAAGAAGCATGTGGGCCATGTTATCACTTCCTTCTATTTAATTGTCTATTTTAACTGATACCCTTGTGAAGGGGAAGGCCACTTCTACCATGTGGGAACGTAATTACAGATTTCATCATTCGTTTCTTTGACCCCTAATATGTTATTCATATTGGTGAGTGTGCCGCCTCTTATAGGAAGGTAGTATCCTATTACAGGAAGGCCTGGTTGAAACTCCACGCATCTACTTAGCTTCCCTGGTAGTGCCAAATTAGTAGGTGGGTGTTTTGTTATTGCCAGACATCACAGACTTCTAAGGCCCCTCTCAACTTTTAGTGGGCTGATTTTGACAGTGCCATAGATTTTAAGTATGTTAGGGTGGAGTCGCTTGGTTATTATCGAAATACTTTCAATCTCTGAGACTCATCCATTTGTCTTGTACTGTGGAATACTAAGGCAAACTTTTGAATGTGCATTGTAATTTGTGCCTCTTTATAGTATTGAATTAGCCGTTTCTTCAGCCAAAATCTCTAACATAAAAGTCCAAAAGAGAACCCATACGTACACTCACAGTCACATTCTTAATCTGATACATACACACATACACACACACACACAAGTAGACTCACAATTTTACATGCCCAAAACACAATTATTAAAGGAAAAGAAACCCGAAGGACTCACTGAAGGATACCTATGAAATGCGCTGGGTGTCTGTTATCTGTTTCTAGGCTTAATGTTGGAAGTTATTTTGTAGTTAAATGATTTCACTCTAGTGACATTTTACATCAGAATGTTTCAAAAGATAGAACTTTGTTCTACATCCCATGGGGTCTTAGAATAATTTGCATGTAAAACTATTCTGTGATTTGATAAAATGAAAATAATTTTGTAGTGTAACAATACTGAAGTCATATTGACTTCTTTAGGCCCGTCAATGACACATGTGCTTGTACATTTTAAGCATCCGATTTCACCTCCCGACCTTCTCCCATCAATTTTTCTACTTTTTGCCCCAATCTTCTGTATTTACCTCACTTAATTTTTTTTTTCAGTTTTACAATTTTAGGAACCAATTATAAAGTAAATACATAAAGGAAAGAAAATTGAATTCATGTACAATGTTTCCCTAAGGTATTGAGCTGTTTTCTCTATAAGCTTTGGAGAATTACAGGTAGTGATATTTTAAAGTCGTATGGGAATTGATAGCAAAGCTATGGACCTTGTAACCAGATTTCCCTTGGTAGGTCAATTGAAATCATGTTAATAATGTTAGTACATTTTAGTACTGCTTTTGTCTCAGGAGGGAACAAAAACAGTAGCTTTTCAACATGATATAGTGAATCTCCTTGTCCATGTATTTTCCAAGTTATCAAAGAGGACTAAGTGGATCATTCCTGTTCTTTTTGAGAAGGACCTGCCACTCAAAGCAGACCATGAAAAAAAGGTAAAAGGGACTGAGAACGAATAATCAGCAAATGGCAATGAAATAACAAATGGAATCACCTTTAAGGTGATGTTGCTCAAAGGATGCAAATTTGACTACATGGTCAGTCAGTTTGTCAGTTCAGTAGCTCACTCCTGTCTGACTCTTTGCGACACCATGAATCACAGCATACCAGGCCTCCCTGT
Organism: Moschus berezovskii; assembly: GCF_049115385.1. Classification (NCBI taxonomy): domain Eukaryota; kingdom Metazoa; phylum Chordata; class Mammalia; order Artiodactyla; family Moschidae; genus Moschus; species Moschus berezovskii. The sequence continues at coordinate 17,049,158 of NC_142489.1, read as the reverse complement.
CCATTAGCAACACGTAGATTTCACTCAAACTCATGTCCATCATGTCGGGGATACCATGCAGCCATCTCATTCTCTGTCTTCCCCTTTTCCTCCTGCCCCAAAATCCCTCCCAGCTTCAGAGTCTTTTCCAATGAGTCAACTCTTCGCATGAGGTGGCCAAAGTATTGGAGTTTCAGCTTCAGCACCAGTCATTCCAATGAACATTCAGAACTGATCTCATTTAGAATGAACAGGTTGGATCTCCTTCCAGTCCAAGGGACTCTCAAGAGTTTCCTCCAACACCACAGTTCAAAAGCATCAATTCTTCGGCTAGCAGCTTTCTTCACAGTCCAACTCTCACATCCATGCATGACCACTGGAAAAACCATAGCCTTGACTAGACGGACCTTGGTTGGCAAAGTAATGTCTCTGCTTTTTACATGTTATCTAGTTCATCATAACTTTCCTTCCAAGTAGTAAGCATCTTTTGGTTTCATAAAAAACCTGAAATCTATAAAAAAGAGCATTGAACTTTGGGCTTGAAATCATAACTAAGGACACCAGTTTCAATAACACTTATGGTTGCTTCAAAACGCTCACTTCTCTAAACATGGCATTCTCACCTATAGTGAATGTAATTTTTCAGTGAAAGAAAAAGTGTGTTTGTGGACCACTCTATTATCTACACAGATATTCCACAGATTGCACTGTTCATTAGCTGCAAGAATGAAAGTGGTGAACTTAACTTGGTGTTGTTCTATGTGGATAACCATCCCAAAACAGGGATCTGACTTGATGTTGCTACCATCATCTAAAGGAATGACCCCAAATTTGAGACTGCAAAGATTTCTAGGTAGTTTTCATGACATCTGGATAGTCCAACAAGCAGACACTTTGTTCAGAGTATTTCGTTGTGAAATATATTAGGGATCAACCATTAATATTGATCCCTGCTTACTCCATGGCTTTTCTAGATTATTAAAATTCACGCTTCTTCTTCTTCTTCTTCTTTTCTTTTTTTATATACATGTCTCCACATCTACTATTGAATTTTATGGCACTAGCGCCTAAAACACATGATTAGAATGGGTTCTTATAGACTGTAAATTTCATGAGAGCAGCAGTCATTTTATAATTTGAATTCCCACTTTTAACATTCGTGTAAATATAATAAATGTTTATCAACTTGGAAAAAGTTATCAGTAAAGAAGAAAGGCCAATTATGATAATAATGAAGGTTATAGGAATATGTTGAGTAATGTATATAGCATTTGATTGGTTATGACATTTCTTTATTGATAACTTAGTAAGTACTTAAATGTATCATTTGCAGGCTCTAATTTTAGCTGATGTGAAAGATATGTAAAGAGAGTAGGCCCAAAACACACTGAAAGCGTGATATCTGGGCTCAACGTGGTAGGAGGGCAATGGCAGTTCCTTCCAGCCCCAAGAAAGAGGTGAGACAAAGTTGTGAGAAGGGACTTAGCCTGGCTGAAATTAGGTTGAGTGATTGTAGCTCCAGAAGCACAGTATAAGAGAAAGATAATGAAATTATTAAGAAAAAAAGATACCATGTCTTCACAGAACTTGTTAATCACACTGATGTGCTGCAATCACAACCAGGAATTCTGTCTCTGTGGAAACAGATCAGCGACATCTAAACATGCATTAGGAAATATAGGGTGGAATCTTGGTGTCAGGAGATAAAGGCGTTCCTTAAATACAGCATCTTCCCAATGTGGGAGACCCGGGTTCAATCCCTGGGTTGGGAAGATCCCGGAATAAGGAAATGGCAACCCACTCCAGTATCCTTGCCTGGAAAATCCCATGAATGGAGGAACCTGGAAGGCTATAGTCCATGGGGGTGGCAAAAATTCGGACACAAGTGAGCTACTTTACTTTCACTTTCATTTATGACGGCAGAGCAAAAATGACCCTATACAATGTCATTTGTAAAATGCATATCTTGTTCTGACCATGGGCCAGTCACTGATTATGTCATGCTATCTTTGCTATCACAGTGACAGTACAGTGGTAATCATGATTTTGATGATCATGATTTTATATTTTCAAGTACATAATGAATTTCTATACTGAAGATAACCTGCTGTCTACCCTTTTAAGACTCTACCAATATCTAATAGAATATAATGTAACTGTGAATGCACTAAGGTACAAACTGTTCATTTCCATTTTTTTCATTTTATTTGTATCTCTTCCTTCACCCATACTCTCATTATGTAGACACCCATTCATTTCAGCAGGGATGATATCAGAAATCACATTATATCCATTACCTCTTTTCCCTTTGTTCTCATTTTCTTGCTTGCAAATATTAGATCAGGTGTCTTTGACCTAGGATGCATAATGAATGTTTTCTTGTTCTGAAGATTTTATAAAACAGTGCAGTAAAATAGCCAGACATTAACCTAAGGCCTCATTTTTTCTCTTCATTGTTTGAGAAAAGAAAATGAAACTATGAAGATGAACATGTAATTTTATTGTTCAAATACAAGAATTGTAGGTATTTGTTGACATCTCCCAACAAAAATTTCAATCTTCAATAGGCTCCATAATCTGACGTTTATTTGATAGGTCCGTTTTAATTAGCATGGTTTTCACATAATGATGATTCTTGATGAGTTGACTTGAGAGGAGGCAGATGTATAAGTCATCGTTGGCACTGAGGGCCATGAGTTGCCTCTCGTTTGAAGGTCACGAAAATTACTGTCACGGCTGACATATCACTATATCTACCTGGAAACTTAGAAGGTTTCGTCATCAGTCCAGAATAACTGCTCTGTAATGGAGATACGATGCGGTTCTGAGAAGTCGATGTAGTTGTAGTAGGCAAGTCCTCAACGTGGCCATTTACCTGAATGTAGCTGCTATGTGAGTGCCACTTAAAAATGCTCAGCTGATTTAAAACAACAGGTTGATCTCCCACAATCTGTTCTGTTTGGCTAACTGATATTGATAATGGGGAAGGTAAGTCACACAGAGCTAGAGCTCTTGTATTAGTGACTGTCTGGCTGGTGTGAGGCTTTTGTATGAAAGACACAGTTAAACTGGTGAAGGTTGAAAATTTATTTTGTCCTCTAGTTTCAGGAAGAAAATCAGAGTTACGATCATCTATGTTGACACTTCCTTTAACATGCTTCTTCTTGCAATGAAGATATTGCAGACACAGTTAATCCCAAATATTCTTTTTATTCTTACTAAAAGTTGACGATAACCTCTTTTGACATTTGGATTATATTAGATCTGTAACTAAAGTCAAAGGATATAATTACTTAATTTCTTTATAAACTAAGGTAAAACTGCCATAAAAGCTAAACTATGAAAGTTTATTCCTTCATACAGATGGCTAACAAACACATGAAAAGATGCTCAACATCACTCATAATCAGAGAAATGCAAATCAAAACCACAATGAGGTACCATTTTGCGCCAGTCAGAATGGCTTATATCCCAAAGTCTACAAGCAATAAATGCTGGAGAGGGTGTGGAGAAAAGGGAACCCTCTTAAACCGTTGGTGAGAATGCAAACAGCACAACCACTATGGAGAAGAATGTGGAGATTCCTTCAAAAACTGGAAGTAGAGCTGTCATACAACCCAGCAATTACACGCCTGGGAATACACACTGAGGAAACCAGAATTAAAAGAGACTCATGTACTCCAATGTTTATCGCAGCGCAGTTTATAATAGCCAGGACATGGAGGCAACCTAAATGTCCATCTACAGAAGAATGGATAAGAAATCTGTGGTGCATATACACAATGGAGTCTTACTCAGCCATTAAAAATACATTTGAATGTTCAAGATGGGAAACACATGTACACCTGGGACAGATTCTTGTCAATGTAGGGCAAAGCCAATACAATAATATAAAGTAATTAGCCTCCAATTAAATTAAGTACAATTAGAAAAGAAAAAAATATTCCTTTAATGATACCAATTAAATTCCATCAAATAAAACGCCTCCAGACTAGCTTTAACAGCTAACATTTTAGAAACAAATATGCTCCTCGACTAAAAATATATTGTGTATATATAGTAAATACCAATTTAAGTAGCTTCAAGACTCGCATCTTGTTTCACGTTGATTGGGAATTTTGTTAAACATCAAATATTATATCCTCCAGCTGTTCTCCACTTCAAAAAATAAAGCTTTTTCAACAAATTGTTATTTCTATTTTGAATTCCATTTCAGCTACATATGATAGCATTCTCTCTAGGTCACATGATTTAATCTTACATATTGCTAATAAGTGGAATTTATGGAATACTTTGCTCAAAAGAGACATATTGTTTTTTTCTCCCAGAAATTCAGATAGTGAAACAGATTTTTGAAGAGGTTGTCGCTTTTTACTAAACCCATAAAGGTTCAGCTGTCGAACTAAACTTTTCATATTATTGGTTTCAAATATTCTGAAAGGCGCCTTTCTTTCCAAGACTTCTTACTTGAAGAGTTCTTTATTGATCACTATCCAAGTGCCACCCTCATCCCACCAAATAGATTAAAATTGATCACTTTCAACTATATTCCACAATTTTTGTGGAAAAGTGAATGAAATAAAGTCATTCAGCTCACCTGTTTCAGAGACAGAAAATATGTAACGTGGCCTATTTTCAGAACTTCCTCAGACAAAGCCTGAAAAGCATATTCTTCAATAAGAGATTGCAAAACCAAGTCCCCAGCAAGCGTATAATCATAAAGGTCTGATGGAGGTTTCTGAACCAGTGGATTCATCGTTAGGAGGCACATCTTGAATTTCTGAAGAAATATGTGCCATCTCAGAAAAATCTTTCTTCAGATACTTTTCTAATTTTTCTGATTTTACACACTGCAAATTCAAATGCTGCTTGGCTGGCCTAAGGCAGAAACTCCCTAGACCATCACAGTGGTTCCAAAAGGCACTGGTCTCCTAGCAATGGAAGGGTAGCTGTGACATCACAACGTCACTGGTCTCCTAGAAATTGAAGGTCAATGTTCAACCAGTGTTTACTTCAGTATCACCTTAAAATATAGGCTCCTTATATAAATAGCAACCAAAACCATAAGCCTGCAAAATCTCATTCCTAAAGAATTTTGGAATAAATTATGGATAAATCACATCAGTAATCTATTTGGTTTCTGAAATAAAAGTGATTCTCGGCGGCAGCCAAGAGGATCTACCCCACACCCAAGGCAAGAGTTGGTGGCCAAGAGGAGCTACCCCATGCCCGAGGCCAGGGGCAGCGGGCAAAAGGAGATACCCCACGTCCAAGTGCCGCTGGCTGTGCAGGATCAGGAGGGCTGAGAGGTGCTATTCCACTTTCAAGATCAGGAGGGGTCGCCGTGAGGAGATACCCCTCGTCCAAGGTAAGGTGCAGTGTCTGTGCTTTGCTGGAGCGTCCGTGAAGAGATACCCCACAACCACGGTAGGAGAAAACCAAATATGATTGTAGGTATTGCAAGAGGACGTCAGCGGGCAGACATACTGAAATCGTGGTGATAGAAAACTAGTAGATCTGATCACATGGACTACAGCCTTCTCTAACTCAATGAAACTAAGCCATGCTGTGTGGTGCCACCCAAGATGGATGGGTCATGGTGGAGAGGTCTGAAAGAATGTGATCCACTGGAGAAGGGAATGGAAAACCACTTCAGTATACTTGCTTCGAGACCCCAAAAACAGTATGAAAAGACAAAATAATAGGATACTGTATGAGGAGCTCCCCAGGTTGGTAGGTGCCCAATAAGCTACTGGAGATCAGTGGTGAAATAACTTCAGAAAAAAAATGAAGGGATAGAGCCAAAGAAAAAGCAATATGCAGTTGTGGCTGTGAGTGGAAATATAAGCGAGGTCCGATGCTACAAAGAGCAATATTGCATAGGAACGGGAATGTTAGGTCCATGAATTAAGACAAATTGGAAGTGGTCAAACAGGAGATGGCAAGACTGAGCGTAGACATTCTAGGAATCAGTGAACTCAAATGGACTGGAATGGATGAATTAAACTCAGATGACTACCATATCTACTACTGGGGGCAGGAATCCCTTCAAAGAAATGCAATATTCATCATGGTCAACAAAAGAGTTCAAAATGCTGTACTTGGATGCAATCTCCAAACGAACAGAATGATCTCTGTTCATTTCCAAGGCAAACCATTCAATATTATAGTATTCCAAGCCCATGCCCCAACCAGTAACACTTAAAAAGTCGAAGTTGAACGGTTCTATGAGGCCTATAAGACCTTTTAGAACTAACACTCAAAAAAGATGTCCTTTTCATATAGGGGTCTGGAATGCAAAAGTATGAAGTTAAGCAACACTTGGGGTAACAGGCAAATTTGGCCTTGAAGCAGGGAATGAAACAGGGCAAAGGCTAATAAAGTTTTGCTATGAGAAAACAATGGTTATAGCAAACAACACCTTTCAGCAACAGAAGAGAAGACTCGACACATGGACATCACCAGATGGTCAACACCAAATCAGATTGATTGTATTCTTTGCCGCCTAAGATGGAGAAATTCTATAAAGTTAGCAAAAACAAGACCAGAGCAGACTGTGACTCAGATGATAAACTCCTTATTGCCAAATTCAGACTTAAATTGAAGAAAGTAGGGAAAACTACTAAACCATTCAGATATGAACTAAATCAAATCCCTTATGATTATACTGTGGAAATGAGAAATAGATTTAAGGGACTAGATCTGATAGAGTGCCTGATGAACTATGGACGAAGGTTCATGACATTGTACAGGAGACAGGGACCAAGACCATCCCCATGAAAAGGAAGGCAAGAAAGCAAAATGGCTGTCTGGAGAGGCTTTACAAATAGCTGTGAAAAGAAAAGAAGCGAAAAACAAAGGAGAGAAAAAAAAAAGGTATAAGTATCTGAATGCAGAGTTCCAAAGAATAACAAGGAAATATAAGAAAGCCTTGCTCAGCGATCAATGCAAAGAAATAGAGGAAAAGAACAGAATGGGAAAGACAAGAAATCTCTTCAAGAAAATTAGAGACATCAAGGGAACATTTCAAGAAAAGATGAGCTTGATAAAGGACAGAAACCGGATGGACCTAAGAGAAGCAGCATATATTAAGAAGAGGTGGCAAAAATACACAGAAGAACTGTACAAAACAGATCTTCACAACCAAGGTAGTCACGATGATGTGATCAATGACCTAGAGCCAGAAATCTTGGAATGTGAAGTCAAGTGAATGTGAAGTCAAGTGAAAATGAAGTCAAGTGGGCCTTAGAAAGCATCACTATGAACAAAGCTAGTGGAGGTGACAGAATTCCAGTTGAGCTATTTCAAATCCTGAAAGATGATGCTGTGAAAGTGCTGCACTCAATATGCCAGCAAATTTGGAAAAAGCAGCAGTGGCCACAGGACTGGAAAATTTCAGTCTTCATTCCAATCCCAAAGAAAGGCAATACCAAAGAATGCTTAAACGACTGCACAACTGCACTCATCTCACACGCTAGTAAAGTCATGCTCAAAATTCTCCAAGCCAGGTTTCAGCAATACATGAATGGTGAACTTCCAGATGTTCAAGCTGGTTTTAGAAAGGGCAGAGGAACCAGAGATCAAATTGCCAACATCCTCTGGATCATGGAAAAAGCAAGAGAGTTGCAGAGAAACATCTATTTCTGTTTCATGACTATGTCAAAGCCTTAGACTGTATGGATCACATTAAAATGTGGAAGATTCTGAAAGAGATGGGAATACCATACCACCTGCGCTGCCTCTTGAGAAATATGTATGCAGGTCAGGAAGCAACAATTAAAATTGGACATAGAACAACAGACAGATTCCAAATCGGAAAAGGAGTACGTCAAGGTGGTATATTGTCACCCCACTTATTTAACTTCTATACAGAGTACATAATGAGGAACGCTGGCTGGAAGAAGCACAGGCTGGAATCAAGATTGCCACGAGAAATATCAATAACCTCACATATGCAGATGATATCACTCTTATGGCAGAAATTGAAGAGTAACCAAAAAGGCTCTGATGAAAGTGAAAGAGGTGAGTGAAAAAGTTGGATTGAAGCCAACATTCAGAAAACTAAGATCATGGCATCTGGTCCCATCTCTTCATCGGAAATAGGGAACCAGTGTCAGACTTTATTTTTGGGCTCCAAAATCTCTGTGGATGCCGATTCTAGCCATGGAATTAAAAGACGTTTATTACTTGGGTGGAAAGTTATGCCCAAACTTGATAGAATATTAAAGAGCAGAGTCATGACTTTGCCACCAAAGGTTCGTCTAGTCAAGGATATGGCTTTTCCAGTGGTCATATATGGATGTGGGAGTTGGACTGTGAAGAAAGCTTATCACCGAAAAATTGATGCTTTTGAACTATGGTGTTGGAGAAGACTCTTGAGAATCCCTTGGACTGCAAGGAGATCCAACCAGTCCATTCTAAATGAGATCAGTCCTGGAATCTCATTGGAAGGACTGATGCTGAATCTGAAGCTCCAATATTTTGGCCACCTCATGTGAAGAGTTGACTCACTGGAAAAGACTCTGATCCTGGGAGGGATTGAGGGCAGGAGGAGAAGGGGACGACAGAATGAGATGGCTGGATGCCATCACAGACTCGATGGAGGCGGGTTGAGTAAACTCCAGGAGTTAGTGATGGACAGGGAGGCCTGGCATGCTGTGATTCATGGGGATTCAAAGAGTCGGACTCCACTGAGCAACTGAACTGAACTAAATGAATTGAACTGAACTCTTAGCCAACCAAACCTGTGTAACTCACTTCTGTGCAATAGAATCAAGCAAGGTGTCCTAGAAGCTGGTGTCTCAAAGACCCACACTCCACTAATACTTTCAGGGGAATGATTTTAATGACAGAATGAGGTTGGGCATGGGGTGTGTGATATAATTTGGGGACATTCTACTAGTGGCCTGTAACTGAGGATATTGGGAGTCAACATCATTGACCATCTGCTTCCTACTACCCTGTGAAAAGCTGTCCCTTAATCGAGCTGATCTTCCACTACTCTATGGTCTAGGTATTTACATTTCAGCCTGGTTGGGGCTTTAGTATCTCTAAAACTGTTCACAGGATATTGCTCACAATGTTATCTATGGCTCTTGAGGAGGAACTAAAGATCTTTGACTTTGCTTAATGGCTAAATCATTATTATTCTATATCGCTTGATTATTTTCCTTTGTTTCTGTCTTTTCTAGTTTCTTCGACTAAAATTACTCTTGGGACATGAGGAAGTCTAGAATCTCCTATTTCTCTCTCTCGGTTTTCATACTTTTCAATCTTAAGAAGGGACTGCTTAGAACAAGAAAGGAAATAAAGTGTTGGATTTAGAGGGTGATCATATGTGACTGAGAACCCCAGTTGCAGGTTGATTTTTATTCAGGTTCCCAGATCTTGGAGTGTTTGAGTCAACAACAACGTTGGCTCTTTCATGATGAGATGCAGTGGGAAATAATTCTGTCATTTAAGCTTGGTGTTAATATTTTCTGTTATGCAAACATATCTGTATATTTTATATAGATATTTGTATATCTATTATGTATATATATGTGTAAATATATATTTCTATAACTGTTAATTTTTTGTCATTTAATCTGCACAAACATTTGAAAATTGTTAGATACTTCTTAAAACGAAAGACGGGAGTGATATAAAGGAGTCCTCATATTTTAGACGCAGCCAAAGAAACATATTTGGAAGTATTTCCACTTACGTATATTCAATAATAGAGTAGACTTTTGAAGCATTCTACTTTTGGGTTTTAATTTTTTTCCATTGCTGTTTTGCCTAACAGGAATTAAAAGCCATTGTACTTTTTTTTTTTTTTTTTATATACACACCCATACATACACATATGCACGTATATGTGTATATGTCAAAATACAATTTTAGGCAACTTTATTTAGGTGGTCAAACACTTTGCTTGCTCCCAAGATCTTAAATGAACTGTTTGGGAAGCGCAACATTACTTAATAACTTCCTGGATGAATAATATAGATCCTATTGCTGAAAGGCTGTCCCTTAATTGAGCTTATATTCAACTATTCTTTCTGTAATAGAGATGGGGTTCATACATATGACGACACCGTGAGCCCATTCAACCGCAACTCTCATTTACTTAGAGATACAGACTGGTTCCAAATAGGAAAAGGAGTAAGTCAAGGTTGTATATTGCCACCCTGCATATTTAACTTATATGCAGAGTACATCTTGAGGAACGGTGGGCTGGAAGAAGCACAAGCTGGAATCAAGATTGCCAGGAGAAATATCAATAAACTCAAGGAAGCAGAAGACACCACCCTTATGGCATAAAGTGAAGAGGAAGTAAAAACCTCTTGATGAAAGCAAAAGAGAGTGAAAAGGTTGGCTTGAAGCTCAACATTCAGAAAACAAAGATCATGGCATCTGGTCCCATCACTTCAAGGGAAATAAAAGGGGAAACAGTGGAAACAGTGTCAGATTTGTTTTTTATTTTTTGGATCCAAAATCACTGTGGATGCTGATTGTAGCCATGAAATTAAAAAGATGTTTACTCCTTGGGAGGGAACTTATAACCAATCAAGACAGCATATTGAAGAGCAGAGACATTACTTTAACAACCAAGGTCCGTCTAATCAAGGCTATGGTTTTTCCCGTGGTCATGTATGGATGTGAGAGTTGGACTGTGAAGAAAGCTGATCGCCGAAGAATTGATACTTTTGAACTGTGTGCTGGAGAAGACTCTTGAGAGTCCCTTGGACTGCAAGGAGATCCAATCAGTCCATTCTAAAGAGATCGATCCTGGGTGTTCATTGAAAGGACTGATGTTAAAACTGAAACTCCAATACTTTGGCCACTTCATGCGAAGAGTTGACTCACTGGAAAAGACTCTGATGATGGGAAGGATTGGGGGCAGGAGGAGAAGGGGATGACAGAGAATGAGATGGCTGGATGGCATAACCGACTCGATGGACATGAGTTTGAGTGAACTCCAAGAGATGGTGATGGACAGGGAGGCCTGGCGTGCTGTGATTCATGGGGTCGCAAAGTCGGACACGACTGAACGACTGAACTGAACTGATTATTCTAAGAAAGTTGTTGCTCTCCTCACATTGGATACAATTTTAAACATTCAAATTAATGGGTAAAACAGATGCAGTGTGCACTGTGCATAGATCAAAATCAGGCTCTTCTGGCTAGCTGAACTTTGAAATTATATGATGCGTACATTAAAATCACTTCTCCATAATTCAGTGTGTACATTTTTCTTTCATCTATTTAAACTTCTGCTACCAAATATTTCAATAAAAATCATTGATGATCAGAATTTCTCTCCCTTCATCTCACAGGGGTTCAGCTTCCTGCCCCCCTCCACATCATATCCTTGTTTCTTGTCCTCCTTTGAAATTTGTAGTTGCCACATTACAGAAAACCTAACTAGATAACATGATCACGCTCAAAATGTTATTTTAGTAGAGAAATGTATTACAGGCTGTGCATTTTGTCAACATTTTACAGAGTTGTCAAGGAAGCGTGGCACAAATGATCCAACAGGAAACTTAAAACCAGCAGTATTATATATAATGAGTAACGATTATCTTAGAATAGTCTTAGAAAATAATTTCTATCCAAACACTGAGAGGAAAACAATGGTACAAGAACAAAATAATTCTCAATGTTGATAGGAAAACATAGGGTAAACAGTACCCTTGATTTCTCAGTATTACACAAAGTAAGATCATGGCATCTGGTTCCACTGCTTCATGGGAAATAAAGGTGGGAAAAGCAGAAGGATTGACAGATTTCCTCTTTTGTGACTCTATATTTACTGCGATGGTGATGGCAGCAATAAAATTAGAAGACAGTTGCTTCCTGGAAGAAAAGCGCTCACAAATTTAGTAAGCATGTTAAAAAGTGAAGAGTTGACTTGACCAAAGGAAGCACATTGAGTAACACTAATGGTCTTTCCAGTAGACATGTACCGATGTGAGAACACCAAACTGCTCTGCTGGGGATGACTTGTGAGTGTCCATTGGATTGCAAGGAGATCAAGCCAGTCAAACATAAAGGAAATCAACTCTGAAGATGCATTAGAATCGCTGAAGCTGAGTCTCCAAAGCTTTAACCACCTGAGCAAAGAACTGACTCACGAGAAATGACCCTGATTCTTAGGAAATAGTGAAATCAGGAGGACAAATGGTTTAGAGAGGAGGAGAAGGTTGTATCGTTTCACCCATTCATGGACATAATCTAAGGCAGACCCTGGGAGATGGTGACGGTCAGAGAGGCCTTGTGTGCTGCAGTCCAAGGGGTCACAAAGAGTCTGACATGGCTTTGTGACTGAACGACAACAAGATTTCACTTAATCAAATGGATCTTCCAGGGTTGCGGTGGGGTCTCATCATGTTAGAGGAATAGGAGCCTGAGTCCACTGTCTCCCACACAAATCCATCAAAGGATAGATTGCACGTGGAATACCTTCCAGAAACAAATTTGTGACTGATGTTGTTGGGCCCTAGAAACCGATAAAAGAAAACCAGTCTCTTAAAAAGTAGGTAAGAAAAAATAAGTGATGAAAGGGAGGAAATGTTTTTAGGGATCGAGACTCGCCTTGGAGAAGGAGTCTTAAAGGAGGAGAAATTTGCGCAAAATAGGAAACCCTCTCTAATAGGTGTCAGTCGGGGAATAAATACAACTGGAGAGAGGAAGAACAAAAACACAGATTATGCCAACAAATGCAATCACTAGCCAAGGAATGACTCAGATGCTCCCATCCACTGTCATACACGGGGCAATGAAGGCATGTCTGGGATGTATCAAACACACTGTGGTTAGAATCAGACATTAGTGCCCTGAGGACAATGTGAAGCTAAGGTAACATGCAAACCTAAACCATGGGGACACTGGAGACAGAAATTTTAGAAAGGACCTTTCCTGTGAGAAGGCTCTAAGGCCACATCTTGAACCATGGCATACTCACAGAACAGAAGATTGTGCACTAGAAAATACAAAAGGAGACCAAGCCAGTGTCCATTTAAGACCCTTTCCTCCACGGATAGAGAGAGGAACGTGTACGACTATCAGAGGCAGAAGAACATAGGCTGCTAGTATCTTGGCCCCGGAGACATACCCAACCAAGCTCTAAGCTGGCTGACAGTCGCTAATGATGAATTCCTCACTTCATGAACAGTTCACATAGGCCAGGGACATGACAGCCTGGGGTCAGTTAGCCTGAGGAGACACATGGCTCACTTGGGACTGTGCCCTCTGGCACAGGCAACAAACTGAGTGACTGAGACCAGAGAGCTGAATAAGATGCACGGCCCACCGGGGACCGTGCCTTGCCTCCAACCAATCACCCGAGATTTTGGACTTGGGAAGAGCACTAAGCACATAGCCAATCGTGGTCAAGGCCCTTGCCAAACACTTAACTGCCTGACTGGATGGGAAGTGCATGAAACACAGGGCCCACTTGGGACTGTGCCCTCATGTGTCAACCAGGAGTCTGAGCAGGGTGGACCCAGAAAGTACATGTCACATTTGTCACTGAAAAGCCTAATGTGATCAATCCACCTCAAGCACCCGCAATATCCCAATGGTATTTGTTTTCTGTGTCCCACCTCTCACCCCCAAAATACTCAACAAGTGAGGTCGAATATGAGGCTATTGCACCCTCGTTTCATGGTGAAAACCAGATATGGAGAGGCTTTCAAATAAAAGAAGGAAATATAAACGAAGAAACATAAAGCAACCCAGAAGTGACAGGTTCAACGGAATAAGTCAGCAGTATATTTCAGACAGTTCAACTGAGGAAGAACAGTTCCCTTTGACAAGTACAAGCTTCAACAAGAGACTGTCTGACACTGAACTGACACCAAAAATCACACAACTGCTTTGAAATTCTGCAATCTATTTCCATATGATTTCTTTAACTTTAAACTATTTTAGTCCTTTATTACACGCTAAACTTTTACTTCTATTAACTATTATTATCTTTCCAACAAAACACACATGCATCTATTTTTTAAACACCTTTTGTTATATATGAGAGAATGAATTTAGACTCCGTTTTCCTTTTATATAGTATTTAAACAAGTCTAAATTTTATTCTTGGTTCTTAACTTTTGCTTTTCAAAAGTTGATATCAATGTTGTAACTTTAGTAAGAAAATCTTTACGATCTGATTTCACTTATCGATTCGGTTCCTGAATTGATTGTTCTCGCCCATTTTAAAACTCTTCTATCTCCTCCTACGCACCTCTTTCTCCCTCCTCCCTTTTCTCTGCTGTCTGAAATTCTGGCAGTCTTTTGATTCTTTCTGGATGAGGAGAGTTGTGCCACCATTAACCTGGAGTTTATCTTCTGTATTGTTTGGAGGTGGACTTTTGATGTTACTGCACCCTGGGAGCAGTAACCCAGAAGCCAGGACGTCAATTCCAGAACTTTAGAGCAACATTGGACTGCTTACCTCAAGGAATATTACAGGACAAGCACACACCCCAGAGTTTCCATGTCTACATGGAAAAAAATCTCCACACTTTAGTCAGTAAGTTCAGTACAAGAGAATCCACACCTATTCTCCAGCAAAACAGAAAGAAAATGGTGAATATTATAAAAGGGAGTGGATTAAGCCATACCAAACCCACACATCCCAAAGCACAGTCGATGGACAATTCATTGCACTTCATACAGAAGAGACAGAGATCTGCCTGCCAGTGCACAGACATGAATGATCTGAAGCATTAAACCTTGAGAACTCACTAGTCCAATCCCACCCACAAAGGACAGGCTTCACAATATAGTGTAGCTATAACCCTCCGGCCTGCAGATAGGGGACCCAAATCACAGTAATCAAAGCAAAACGAAAAGGGAGAGAAATATGCAGCTGCTGAAGGTAAATGAAAAAAACCCACAAAGACAAAGAAAAGAAGAGGAGTTAGGAAGTTTTCCTGAAAAAGGGTTCAAAATAATGAGAGTAAAAATGATCGAAATCTTGAAAGATATATAGAGTTGCCAGTAAATACACTGGAGGACCGGAATGAGAAGAAATAAACATGTTTACCATGGATATAGAAGAAATAAAGAAGAGTCAAGCAGTAATAATCAATGCAATAACTGAGATAAACAACACCCTGGAAGGAACCAACAGTAGAATAACTGAGACAGAGAAAGAACTAATTAGGTGGAGGTAGAAAGGAGGAAACATATGAAGCCCAGTGAGGTGTGCAGCAAAAGCAACAACAACAAGTTAAACAGGCAAAGCTCTGACTGGGGCAATGATAAATGTCCCACAATGAGAAACTTAGGTGTCTAGATGGAGAACACCAAAACAAAAAAAGGTGGGGTACTTGGGAAATTCTTGAGGAAGTAAAAGTTGAAAGCACCCTTAAATGAGTCAAGCCACAAGAATTAGGAACAGACATGGAACAATTGAATGTCCAAAACCGGGAAAAGAGAGTGACAAACCTCTACATCATCACTCTGCTTATAAGAATCTTACGTAGAGTATACTATAAAAATACCAAATGAGCAAATCACAAGCTGGCATCAAGGTTTGGGAGAAACATCAACAGCCTCAGATATATAGATGGCAACACTGAAACAAATAGAAAGTGAAGAGGAAATAAAGAGTCTTTGGATGACGTTAAATGAGAAGAGTGTAAAACCATGCTGACAACTCATAAAAACGAAGATAAGGACATCTGGTCCCATCACTACTCTGCAAACTGAAGGGGTAAACATGTGAACTTCCAGATGTTCAAATTGGTTTCAGAAAAGGGAGAGGAAAGAGAGATCAAATTGCCAACATCCGATGGATCATGGAAAAAGCAAGAGAGTTCCAGAAAAACATCTCTTTCTGATTTATTGACTATGCAAAGCCTTTGACTGTGTGGATCACAATAAACTGTGGAAAATTTTGGAAGAGACGGGGATAGCAGAAGACCTGACCTGTCTCTTGAGAGAACTATATGCAGGTAAGGAAAAAGCAGTTAGTGCTGGACGTGGAACAACAGACTGGTTCCAAATAGGAAGAGGACTATGTCAAGGTTGTATATTGTCACCCTGCTTATTTAACTTATATGCAGAATACATCATGACAAACACTGGGATGGAAGAAGCACAAGCAGGAATCAAGACTGCTGGGAGAAATATCAATAACCTCAAATATGCAGATGACACCAGCCTTATGGCAGAAAGTGAAGAGGAATTTAAAAACCTTTTGATGAAAGTGAAAGAGGAGAGTGAAAATATTGGCTTAAAGCGTAAAATTCACAAAACTAAGATCATGGCATCTGGGCCCATCACTTCATTATAAATAGATGGAGAAACAGGGAAAGATTGTCAGATTTTAATATTTTGGGCTCCAAAATCACTGTAGATGCTGACTGAAGCCATGAAATTAAAAGATGCCTACTCCTTGGAAGGAAAGTTATGACCAACCTAGATAGCATATTGAAAAGCAGAGACATTACTTTACCAACCAAAGTCCGTCTACTCAAGACGATGGTTTTTCCATCACGTATGGATGTGAGAGTTGGACTGTGAAGAAATCTGAGCGTCTAAGAATTGATGCTTTTGAACAAAATACTGTAAAATAATGATCCCTAACTTAAAATAAAGACCACTTGGTCATGATATATGATCTTTATAATATGCTGTTGGATTCTGTTTGCTAGGATTTTGTTACGGATTTTTGCATCTATGTTCATCAGTGTTATTGTCCTTAGTGTCTTTTTTTGTGATATCTTTGTTTGGTTTTGGTGTTAAGGTGACGGAGGTCTCATAGAATGAGTTTGGAAGTTTCCCTTACTCTGAAATTTCTGGAAGAATTTGAGTAGAATAGGGCTTCTGTTTGCTGGGAGAGTTATGATTATAGTTTCAATTTCCATGCATGTGAAATGTCTTTTGTGTTTCTATTTCCTTTCGCTTCAGTATTGGAAAGTTATACTGCTCTAAGAATTCTTCCAAGTTGTCCGTTTTATTGGCATATAGTTATTGGTAGTAGCCTTTTATGATCCTTTATTTTGTTGACTTGATTCTTCTTCCTTTGTTTCTTGATGACTCTGGCTATTGGTTTTTCAATTTTACTTATCATCTCAAAGAACCAACTTTTAGCACTTTTGATTTTTTGCTATGGTCATATTTGTTTCTTTTTAATTTATTTGGCTACTAATTTTTATAATTTCTTTCCTTCTACTGGCCATGGAATTCTTCATTTCCTCCTCCAGGTGAGAATACATCCCATCTTATCCTGTCACCCTAACACTGTGGGGCCAGAAAGAGCG